>NW_004524586.1:10050382-10148226 GCF_000260255.1 Octodon degus | reverse complement strand
AGAGAGAGAGAGAGAGAGAGAGAGAGAGAGAGAGAGAGAGAGAGAGGTTGCTAAGGGGAGGGAAAATGAAAAGCCAGAGCTTTGTAAGTATGGATTAATTTTGCAAGATGGAAAGAGTTCTGGGAACTCTTGTGGTGATTGTCATGCAATATGTATTTGCTTCACTGAACTGTACACTTAAGAATGACTAAGATGGTGAATTGTATATTTCATCAAGATTATTTACCTCCAAAGTATATGGAAATTGTGCTAATATTACATTTTTTGCCTTGTATTGCATTTTATTGTTCAAATATGTAATCATGCCTTAGATTATTTACTAGCTAATTAATTTGTCTGCAGAATAATGGAGAGTGTTTCTCCCAGAAGCCCCTGTATGAGGACTGTGCTCAGCTGTGTTTACAGGCGTGATTGTCTCTGTCAGTCAAGGCTCTGTGCACTACAGAATGGGCAGCCATGTGGGTGGGCCGTGCTGCAGCCCATGGCATTAAGCCTGGGCTTGCTGGAGACTCTGGACAGTGAGGTCGTGAGAAGTCTGTTTTTGAGAACTTCTCGGGGCCAAGGCAGGACTTGGTGGTCTCTCAGTCCTTACCACATGACAAGATCAGAGTGACTGTCACTATCAAGCTTCTTACCGTTTCCTGAGTCTTTTGGCTTTGACTCAGTGAGGATCAAGGCTTCCTGCCTTTGCGGAGTCCAGCTGCTGGCCTGTGGGTTCGTTTCTGTGCTGCTGTAGAGTGCAGAGCTCCAGCCAGCCAGCCCGTGACCTCCACCTGCATGCTGGGGGAGGCCCTGCCCTTTGGCAGTGTGCTGTGGCTTGGGTTGAGGGCAGCAGGTCTGGAGGGACCCCTACCACAGTGGGTTGGGCTGCATTGTTTGACTTGACACTCATTCATCCCTGACTCAGCTCTCCTCTTGCCAGGTGCCTTTGGGATGTACGTGCCTGAGGCATGGAGCCCGGTGGGCGCAGCTCCAGTGGGGGGTGCACACACATGCCCTTATTCTAGAAGTCTTAAGGCTTGGCCTCTGCTGGCCATGTGGTGGCCAGAAAGCATTGGGGTCCAACTTCTACCTCAGCCCTTGGAGATGAGTGTGTAGGGAGGACTCACAGCAGCAGAGCGCAGCCAGCCTCTGACATGCCCCTGTCCTGAGACAGTCCCAGCCTCTTTGGCGGCGACCACTCAGGGAGCTGGGCACCTGGGGCAGAAGAGGACATAGTGTGTGATCCAGGGCTCCATAGGTCCTCCCCCCCCCCCCCGCCATGATACCTCCATGACCTTCAGGCTGGCTGGGGATACGAGAGTGTATGCGAGACCTCGATGCACCGGAGCTTGTTTCTGGGTCAGACAAAGCTGTGAATAACTTTTCAGTCCTGCTCTGAGCAAGGCTATGGCATTTTTCTCATGTGTCTGGCCATGGAGGCTGGAGACCCACAGAAAGCTCACAGATGTGCCTATCAGGCCCTTAGGCAGCTGCGCGGAGTTGGCAGAACCGTGTGGCAAGGAAACCCCTGGGAACACTTCCATTACTCAGAGATCCCTTCAGGCCCAGGTTGTGGGCTCTATGGACGAGGCAGATAGACTCTGTGGTCCCACTGTGCCTCCTTGAGTGAGCCCCTATGTCTCTCAGACTTTATCTCCTTCTATGGGAGATAGGCTCTTTCTTGGTCCCCAATATTTGGCCATATAATCAGCAAATGTCAGCCTCAAGAGAGACCCCAGTTATGGCCATCACTTGAAGAGGTCTTGAGTTCTCTCAGAGCCAGTTGGAAACTCTCCAGGGAGGCCTGGTATGGGGGTGAGGGACAGGGCTCTTTGGGTTGGTGCTCCCTCTGAGAAATGGGGGCCCAAGAAGGAAGGGGGTCTGGAACACAGATCCCAGTCTGCTGAGGCCACTGTCTTTCCCCCTACTCCCGAGTTCTGAGAACCTAGCCAGACAGTCTTCCTGGGAGCACAAGCCTGTGTCCCTCTGTTGTTACTTCCATCATGGTCATCTCACCATCCACCATCACCACTGTGGGTCAGACAAGGGTCTGGGGCTCAGCAGGAACTGCTGCAAGCTGGAATCTCCTCAGGCAGCTGCACGCACCTTAAGGTACATAACGTGAAGGAGGCGAGGAACCCAGACTGCTGCTCTTTGAGACTCAAAGTTACTGAAGCCCAGTGAGGTCCTACTGGAGATGTGGCATCACCCCACACAGAATCTGAACAGGAACTGGCCACCATGCCTGCGGCAGGAGCCCTTTTGTTCTGGTGGGACCCGTGCTGGAGAAACAGCTGCACACAGGGCGTGTTTCTCATCAGCCCCAGGGCCGCCATGTAGCTATGACCCTGCAGCTATGGTCTGAGGACCACAAAACAATCTCTGTGAGGGCGTCTCTGTCCCTGTCAACAAGATTCCAGTATCCAGTAGGCCTCTACAAGTCCTAGCATTGTGTGTCCAGTGGTTCTTCCATAAGAGGAAGTCTTTAGTGTGGCCTTGGTTTTTGTTATAGCTTGTCATTTGATTTGCTAACCAGAAAGAAACTTTATTTTATTTTTTTGGTGGAACCAGGGATTGAACTCAGATCCTTGTGCTTGCCAGGGAAGTGCTTATTGTACTGAGCCATCTCCCCGGCCCCAGAAAGAAACTTTAATCTGGCAGCAAATGACATTTTACAGAGGCGAGGTGCTATGTGGCATGGACATTCTAGACTGTGAATGCATCACATCCATACTTAGTGGCTGGTGAGATGGGGGCTCCAGGCAGGGGAAGACCTGGGTGACTGCGATCTCACCTGTGTGACGGTCTGAGGATCCAGAGCTGAGTCATGCAGAGAGGAGAGGGCTTTAGATGTTAATTATTCAGTAGCAGAAATGGGCTGGTGGCTTCCAGAGGTGGCATCTGGAAGCCACTCTCGAAGGCGCTCCTCCTCCAGCTCTGGTTCCTGCATGCCAGGCTTGTACTCAGTAGGCCAGGATGGGGGACATGCTGTGGATGGTGTAGGGGCTGCTGTCCTTGGTCTCTGGGCAGCAGATGTGGGACTTGTGGCCAAAGTCAGACACAGCAGGACAGGTCCTGAAGGCAGAAGTTGTCATTGTTGAAGACCACCAAAGAACCTCAGGCAAGAAGAGGCTGCTCCAGCCTCAGACCTGGGGATGCCTCTTGTTCAAAGGAGAGCAGTGGTCATGGTCGCTGAGAGGGGCAGCTTGGTTCTGCTGAGCCTGCATCTAGAAGTAACACCTGTGAACAGTGCTGCCTCAGCCCGTCAAGCCTGTGAGAAAGCGCCACTCAAGCAGTAAGCGAGAGAAGCTATTAATAGCTCATGACAGGGCCCTACGTGGCTATTGGTACGACTACTCTGTCTCAGGCCTCTGGGCCTAGTGACCAGCAGGGAACCCTGGCCCTGCAGCAAGAGGTGAGGACAGAGCCAGTAAGACTGGGAAACTAGGGGAGGCTTTCTGGAGGAAGTGGCTATAGCTGGCTTGAGGAGAGTACATCTGGGCCAGTCATCAGACAGAATCCTGTTGGAGACCCAGAGGAAAGGACACGTGGCTCTGGGCATCAGGGACGTTCCCCAGCACGTTGGGAACTGGTTCAGCACCTCCCTGGGCTCAGTGCATTCTTGGGTGCATCATTGCCCTCTCCTATGGGCTACGTGCTTAGCAAGGCCCCTTGATCTTGCCTTTGAGACCCCAAGGCTCTGTCCTGGCAGCGTGAGGGCTGGGCGTCCTGGCTGCCTGTATTCTGGGTCAGCGCCGTGAGCTTGCTCCCTGCCGGGTGCTCCTTCCCAAGAGCCTTGGTGCTCCTTCCCAAGCATCAGGACCCAGTCTTGGGGTTGCCTGTGCAGCACTTAGATGTTTCAGGAGAGAGTGTAGCAACAGCTTCAGGAAGACAGGCCATTCTGAAAGCTCCCTGAGATCAAGGCTGGACAGGCCCAGCCATAAGCCCCAGACTTCCTCTAAATGGAACACTGTAACTCAGCTGAGGGTCTCCTCCCAGGTCCCTCTGTGCAGACCCTCTTTGCTATTCCTGACCCATGACACCCAGGGCCAGAGCAGCCTTGGGGAAGGCAGGGCAGGCACGTCCTGCTCGATGAGGACTACATTGGTCAGAAGCCCCCAGTCCCGACAGTACTGAGCTCTGTAGGCCTCACTGCCTGAGCTTGAGGGCACAGCAAGGTCCCCAGAGGCCTCCCTGACTCCCCAAGTGTCTTCCAGCTCATCCCATGAGTCCTCAGGGTCCCCTCAGGCTGCCCCCGGAGCTCTCTCCAATGCCCCATCAACCCATATTCTTCCTTCCTTCCTTCATTCCTAGTAATAGTCTATAGAGTACCAGACTGTGCCAGGCATGAAACTAGACTCCAGGGAGTTGCTGTGATCAAAGGGTCCCTGCTGTGCCCAGTGGAGCAACATTCAAACAGGGACCCACCCACCCAGCCACACCCAGGAAAGGTGTGTGAGCCCAGCACCCAAGAACGTGCCCATTGTCCTGAGCATGTCCCCAAGAGATGCTATCTGAGCCTAGAGAAAAAAAAAAAGGGTCTGACAGAGGGAACAGGATGCTCCAGGCAGAGGTCTAGGGGCAGAGGCCCCTTTGAGGATTGGGGGACAATGGGAAGATTGGCATGGGGTCAGTTTCAGGCTGAGAGCCCTGTCAGACCACAGTTACTTCTGATAACCCTAATTCAGTACCCTCCAAAGTGAGGCTGTTCTAGGAACTGTGGGCTCAGGTATCAGTGTCACCCCCTTCCCTTGCCAGCTAGGAGTGGCATCCAGCTGGAGCTGGGAGTCACAGTGCCAGGAGGCGAAGGGCCTCATCTCCTACTGAGGGAGGGTCCAGGTGACATACCGTGGTGTCATAAGCAATGAGGTGGATCCTGGACACCCTCAGGACCCAGGGTTTTGCCGCTTTCCTGGAGATCTTCCCGCACTGGGTTGCTGTCCAGTGGTCAGAGGATAGCTGCCTGTAGCCAGCCCCTCACCTGTGCTCTAGGCAGATCGAAGGGACCACCCGGGGCAAAGCCCCTGCCTGCTGTCTGCCCTTTGTCTAAAGTGCTTTCCTGGAGCCCCACTCATCGATCCTGCCTACACAGCCTTTGCTTCTTGGGTGGCTGCCCTGCCTGCCTGTGAGGGAAGCGAAGGGCGTTTTCAGCTGGGCCCCAGCAGTATTCAGAATCTGTGTTGTGGGCGAAAAGGAAATGAGCATTTGCTAGCTCCCAGAAGCCTTTGCTTCTCTAACCTCCTCTGTGTCCAGTTTGACGGGTCTCCCTCTATCTCCAGTGTCTAAGCAGCACTGTGGAACAAGAACTTTCCTCCCCACAATGCCCTGGAGCTCTCGCTGTCCCATGAGTCAGGGTGGCATATTTGATGCTAGCAGAGTCTTGGAGGGGCACTGAGGCCCCCTACCCTGCCGTCAGTCTGGGTGGCAGAGAGGCCCCTTCCCTTCGATCCCTTTCTGTTTTGTTCCTTTCTCTTCTTCAAGAATCCAATGGAGGGGCCAGGGAGATGGCTCAGTGGAATAAGCGCTTCCCTGGCAAGCACAAGGGCTTGAGTTCAATCCCCAGTTCCGCCAAAAAAAAAAAAAAAAAAGAATCCAATGGACCCCTCTGCACCCCACCCAGTGGGCTCAACCCAGACCTACTGAGCCAGGGCCAGGGCGAAGTGGGAAGATGGAGACTGAGTTTGGCCCTGCCTTCTGCTCAAATGGCCAGTTCGGTGACACTTCATGCCCTGCCCCTCCTTCCCTGGTGTCTCCTGAGCACTCTCAGTGCTGTGGCTACTCCCAGGGGGGCATCAATCTCATCTTTCACCTTAGGCTTAGTGGACCCAGGCAATAGGTGGTGGCAGGCCCGGGAAGGGCAGCCGACCTTACCAGCGCTTTACCCTTGCTGCCGTGACCCAGGTTCCTCCTGCTGGGGTGAGATAGGACTCTGCAGGGCCTCAGACCTGTGTGCACCTTCCCAAGGTGCTGAGGAAGCTTGAACCCAGGGGTGCCTATGGCTGCTCTCTGCCCTTAGGCCTAGGGTCATCCAGCTGTTGCAATGGGGCAGGCATCCCTTCCCAGCCCCTCCCACACCTTTGCTGGGAGTGTTCCAGACACCGGGGGCTTCTCCCACTCCCCATTCCTTTTGGGACCCCCAAGGCAAGGGATCACACAGCAGCCCTTCCTGTTATGCCCCCAAAGTTCGTACGGGAAGAAGAGGAAGAGCAGCCCCTTAGAGGATATGCTTCCCACGAAGGTGTAGGTGTGACTGTCCTGGTCCCCGTGTGCCCTCTGCATCTGTAGTAGCTTCTCAGTGGGGACCCCTAAAGGGTTATCAGAAAACCAAGAAACTAAAAAGACTGGGCAAGTGCAGCTTGGGGGCAGGGTGGCCCCTGGCTTGGACTAGGCATTGGGTGAGGTCAGGGCACCATGCCACGGGCCTTGTATCCAGCACCTGAGGCTGTACCCCGTCTGCCAGGGCTGGGTGGAGAACTGTCTTGGGAGGTCATTCTTTCTTTTTTTTTTTTAATTTTATTTATTTATTTACATTTATTTAGTGTGTGTGTGTGTGTGTGTGTGTGTGTGTGCGTGTGTGTGTGGCCAGCTCAGCCCACCAGGGGGCGGGGCTGGCTGGCATGTGGTGCTGGGGGATTGAACCACGGTCCCTGTGCTTTGCTGAGCTTGTTCCAAGTAGGTGCTTTAGACCACTGAGCCATCTCTCCAGCCCAGGAGGTCATTCTTTCATTCATTCATTCAATCATTCATTTTCATTAAATGCTTCTGATTCCCTGAGCCAAGCACGGTGGTGCCAGAGGAGGACTGCATGTGGAGTCCTGCTCTTTGGAGTCCAGCAAGTGGGGGAACAGATCCCTCGCTCAGTGATGAAGCTGTTGGCAGACCTGGCCCATGGAAGACGGTGACATCAGGCAGGGACAAACAGGGGACTTTTGGGAGGGGGTGACCAGAAGTGCCCCATCTTCCCTGGACACAGCACTATCAGCCAAGCCTCTCAGAGGTGCCAGAAGCTCTTGACCAAGTCTGCAAGGACGTAGCCCAGACCCATTTCTAGTGTCAAGCGTGTAGCATCCTGTGTTGCTCGCTCCTGCCCCACAGTGCCTTGAGAGCAGAGAGCAGCACAAAGCCCAAAGGTGCAAAGCCACAGCTGTGCACGGAGCTCGGGAGCAGAGGGCTGCTGGGAGAAGCCATGGAAGGGGAGGCCAAAGGCGGAGCGCTCTGGGGGATCTGGCTAAGGAGACCTGGAAGGGAGGAAAGGAGTGGAGCCCTGTGCGCCGCAGACTTGCTGATCCATGCAATCAGTGGCCGCCTGGTCCTCCAGCCTTCAGAGACTGTCCCCCAGGGGCTCCTGCTCACCTTTTCCCTACAGTTCTCTAGAAGCTGTCAAACTGCCCTCTGAGTCCCAGCACGAGGTGCCTGAGGCCCGGCTTAGCTCTGCCCCACCCTCCCTGGTCTGTGTGGCACTGCCTGTGAAGAAGGGGTCACCTCGTCCTACGGAAGTCTGCAACCCCCAATTAGAGAGAAGGTGTCAGATTCATACAGAAAAAACCTAGGGTTTTCCACACCTGCCAACCAGACCTGCTTCTGGGCTGCTTTGCAATTGGGTTAAAGCAATTGTACCAGAAAGCCTTAAATCAGAGGCCTTTTCCTTATCCCTCTGTGAGAGTTTGGAGTCTGCAAACCAGTGAGAGGCACCCAGCGCTGGTGATGGAGCCTGTCCAGGCAGCGCTATGCAGCCAGCCTGCCACCTCCCCTCCCCAGGCTAAGAATTGACCCTGTGTGAGAGTGCAGCCGTAGCTCCTCCACTTGCCGCAGCCTCTAGGAGCCCTAGCGGTCAACGCGCAGCCGGCACTGCCGAATCCTTATGGGTATGAGTGCTGCTGGGATTATGGGTGTGAGTGCTCCCTGCTGTCTGTGACTGCCTGGGGGCTCAGCTGGGTCAGATGAGTCAGAGAAGGGGGCAGAGGCCTTGGGGATGGGAGCCACTCTGCCTCACCTCACCCCAGGCCTGTAGTTCCCAGAGTAGCCTGAATGCTGCCCTCACAGGGCCAGGCCCACTGTCTTCTCTATTAGCGTCTCGGAGCCATGCTGTCTTTGTCCCTGGGCTCCACTAAGGTCCTGAACCTTGCTGTCAGGACTCCCTTTACCCTCTTCATCTCTGTTCCATGTGACCTCCCACTGGCTCTCGAGTGCTAACCAACTCTGGTCGTGTCCCCAAGTAAGCTTCTGTGCCAGGAACCTTTGTGAGCCCTGGGGACCCCATCCTTCGAAGATGTAATTGTATTATGGTTTGTGTCTTGTTGTCACGTCAAAGCCTCATGCAGTCAAGGGGTGGACTTCTAGAGTTTGTGATTAAGTCATGATGCACTGGGATTATGGGTATGAGTGCTGCTGGGATTATGGGTGTGAGTGCTGCTGGGGTTATGGGTGTGAGTGCTGCTGGGATTATGGGTGTGAGTGCTGCTGGGATTATGGGTGTGAGTGCTGCTGGGATTGTGAGTGTGAGTGCTGCTGGGATTGTGAGTGTGAGTACTGCACCCAGCTTGGGGCAGACAGCCTGAATGCAACATAAGGGAGACAGACTTGCTCTCTGCTGCCATTGTTGTTGTTACTCCTCCCTTTTGCTCTGGCTGTTTTCCTGCTTTCCACTGCCAGAACTGCTGCCCTCTGCTGTGTGCCGCTCTGCCTTGGAGCCAGCAGAGTATGGACTGAAACCTCCAGGAACTGTGAGCTAAGTAAACCTTTCCTTCCTTTATTTTTGGTGTTGGTTATTTGTCCCAGCAATGTGAGAAGAGTAACTGAGACACATGACTTGGGTCTAGATGTCCCTCCAAAGCCTCCTGCAGTCATTGGGGGGTGGGGTGGGGGCACTTATCAGAGGTGGCTGGACCTGGAGTATATGGTATATGGTGCTGGGACCAAGGGTATGTGATTACTAATCAGCCCCTGATTGATTTGCCATTGTTCTGGCTAGCATTAAGGGTATGAGTGCTACACCTGCTCTAGGACAGACAGGCTGCATAAAATGTAGGTGCCAGGGGCCGGGGAGATGTCTCAGTGGAATAAGCACTTCCCTGGTAAGTGCAAGGCCTGAGTTCAATCCCCGGTTCCACCAAAAAAAAAATTAAATAAATAAAAATAAAATAAAATGTAAGTGCCAGGAAGAGGGCTGGTGTATGTTCCTCTGCCTGCCTGCCTGCCATGGGCCATTTCTCCTCAGCAGTGCCTTCTACCATGCCACCTGCCTTGAGCCAGCTGACTAGGGGCTGAAGCCTCTCTGAACTGTGAGCCAAGGAAATCTTTCTTCCTTTAACTTGTGGGTGTTGGGTGTTTTGTCTCAGCTACATGAAAATGAAGACAGAAGTTATGTCAGGCTAACGGACAGTCATAGACAGGTACCAGACCCTTCAGAAAGGGCCTGCAGAGCGTTTCCTGCAGCGGGTCTGGGAATTACCAAGCTGGTTCTTGGCACGGGTGCTGCTGGGACAAGAACAGAGGGAATAAGCGCTCCCTGGCAAGCGCAAGGGCCTGAGTTCAATCCCAGACTCTTCAGCTGACGAATAGAGACTTACACGGAGCACAGCAGTGAGCTTCTGACCTTGGGACTGAACTCCCCAGTCTGGGGTGTGCAGATGCCCTTTGCACATTCCCCCATCTGACTCTGCAGCTGACTGTCGTGAGCCAACCTTGTAATTCCTTATACATTGTGTATCTTGTGTTAATATCTATTCCTTATATTATATGTGTTCCTCTAAGTAAAACCGCAATCAATACACCTGGCAAGCGCAAGGGCCTGAGTTCAATCTCAGGTTCTGAGAAAGAACAGAGGAAAACGGAAGTTTTAGGTTGTTCTTTCAATTTTTGCCACAGAATATCTTGTGCTAGTCAGCTTTCTGTCACTGACATAAGATACCTGAGATAAATTTCAAAGGTGGAAAAGTTTCTTCAGGTTCCTGTTTTGAGAGGTGTCAGTCCATGGGCACTTGGCCCTTTTGCTTTGGGTCTCTAAGCGCTGTGGACCACTGTGGCCGGGGCATGTGGGCACAGAGCAGACTGCTGACCTCATGGCAGTGGGAAAGCAGACTGAGAAGGGGCCAGGGCCCCAAAGAAGGCTCAAGCGTTCGCTCCCAGCAGCCTGATGTTCTCCCCCAATGCCCCATTACTAAAGAGTCCACCACTTCCCAGTAGCACCAAGTATTAGCACGTAGGCCTTTGGGAGACATTCAAGATGAAAACTAGGCCAGTACCAATAGAATAAGAATTCAGGCAGGAGGAGAAGGTGAAGGGAATGCTTCGGCTGAACTCCACAGCCAGGCCCCAGCCCAGGGCGCTTCCTGACGTTGAGTGTGTGGCTGGCAGAGCCATGGGGGCAGCCAGCTGTCCCCTTTGTGGGCCATGTCCTCTGGCCTCGCTGCTCTCCCCCTCACTTTAGAGATGGGTCAAGCTCATTCTGACCGCTCTGCAAGGCGCGTTCCTCTCTGGCTTGCATGTGACACCTAGTGGGTGTGGGGTGGCCCTACTCTCACAGCTCACAGCCCCAGTGTGACAGGGAAGCAGGCGAATGTCTAACAATAGGGGATCAGATAAATAAATCACAGCGAGTCACAAATAGCACACGCTGAGCAGCGAGTTCTAGAAAACGTGAACTGGAAATTGGGAACATTCGTGGAAAAAATTACAGAGGGCAGAAACAGAATTCTAAATGAAGACAAATAAAATCTCTAATCTTCCTGATCCCACATTTCTTTTTCTTTCTTTTTTTTTTTTTTTTTTTGGTGGAACCAGGGATTGAACTCAGGCCCTTGCACTTGCCAGGGATGCGTGTATTCCACTGAGCCATCTCCCTGGCCCCCCACATTTCTTTTTTATCAAGTCTATTTCCTTATAACAACAGTGATTTGCACCCTTTACAGAACAATCCCAAAACATAGACATCTTAAGATATGCCTTGAAGTGCTGGGGAGATGGCTCAGTAGAATAAGCGCTAGCCTGGCAAGCACAAGGGCCTGAGTTCAATCCCTGGTTCCGCAAAAAAAAAAAAAAAAAAAAAAAAAAGATATGCCTTGAGCCTCCTGTAAGCCTGAGCACACTCAGAAATAGTTCCTGTCAATCCTGGTCTCGGGCTGGTGAGATGGCTCAGTGGTCTAAAGCACCTATTTAGAACAAGCTGAGCTAAAGCACAGAGACCGCGGTTCAATCCCCCAGCACCACATACCAGCCAGCCCCGCCCCCTGGTGAGCTGAGCTGGCCACACACACACACACACACACACACACAAATTTAAAAAAAAAAAAAAATGGTCTCATCTCATCTTCTCAGAAAGGCTTGCTGGCCTGGGCAGGTACCTGTGGGTTTGAGAGTGTGTGTGTGTGTGTGTGTGTGTGTGTGTGTGTGTGTGTATGCATGTAATGCATGTACACGTGCACACACACATGTGCTGATACATGCACACTGCCCAAGTGACGCACAGCAGACCTTGTAGTATCACTGGATGTTTAGCAAAGCCTCCAGAGGCAGAGGCCTGAGGCTCTTCGCAATGACAGCCCCCATCTGTAGCTCACAGCAGGGTAGGAGGAGGGCGCAAGGTGAAGGCAGAGAGAGCATAGCAGGCTTCTCAGGAAACAAATGCGGAGACCTACAGGTCAAAGGATCAAGAAGCATGAAGCTGTGCTGGGTGATGAAGGCCTCCGTCTCTTCTTTGTGTCTGACCAGATATGTCCTAAAAGGGGAACCAGAATGACTCTGGACCCCCCGAGGTCATGCTTTCAGGGGTTTCAGGGGTGATAGGCATTTCAGCTGCCTCCCTTCAGGGCTCACTTCCAGCTTGTCTCTTCCTAACCACGTTTGTCCCTGAGGTCACTGGAGCTGACCACAGACCTGACAGGCAGCCACGGCCACCAAGGCGAGGGGACCCTCGTAGGAGCTGCCTGGGGCCGTAGCCCCAGATGACAGGGACAGAGCCAGCACTGTGTGCCTTGTGGACGGCTGCTTGGGCCTCATTTGCCAGCAGCTAAGTCTTTTTTTTTGTATAAAAATAATTTGCAAGTATCAGAAATGAGTTAGCTCTTTAATGGGGCTTTAATTTTTAAATGAATATTTATGAGCTGCTGGGAGCTCATTTGAGTCAGCGTGGAGCCGTTCAGGACCTCTCTGAGCTGGGCAGAATGGTGATGCCAGGTTATCCCCCAGGAGCTGGAGAGAGCCAAGCCTCATCCAGAGTGTCTTGTCTCTGTGTGTGATTTCCCGGCCATCCCTATGTCCGCTTCCTCCCTCAGGCCCTTCCTTTCAGCCCCTGTGCCCCCACTCCTATAGCTCTGATCTGTCCACTCGGTGTGTCTGGACCCATTATGCACCTTCTCCGATCAACACCTCAGGACCAATCCGTAAGGGTGGTTTTTTTTTTTTTTTTTTTTTTTTTTTTTTTTTTTTTTTTTTTTTTTGGTGTTGTTGTTGTTGGTTTGTTTTTTGCAGAACCAGGGATTGAACTCAGACCCTTGCGCTTGCCAGGGAAGTGCTTATTCCACTGAGCCATCTCCCCGGCTCCAAGGGTCCTGTTTTTCATGCTTGGCCTGGCCTTGTTCTCCTCCCGCTTTCCCTGGGGTGCCTAGGGGCTGAGATTTCAGGTACATAAGGGTCAGTGGGCCTGAACACCCCCTCCCTAGTATCATCAATGCTCCCTGGGCCCTCCTCTCCAGTGGAGCGGACACAGCTGTCCCCAGGTACTGTCCACTTCCTAGAGGCCTGCGTGGCCATCAGAGTTATAGAAGGCTGAGGGGGAGGTAGGGGGCCTGCAGGCCACGGCCATCTGGAGGCTGTGTGGAGGTGTGCTCACTTCTGCAGCCCAGGTGAGCTGTGATGGGGCTGGGCCAGGAGCTGAGCCACTGATGCTCAAGCCTGGAACCTTCTGGGTGGGGGCCTCCAGGGGGAGAGGCTGTATGGTGGTAGCTCAGGCCTACACTGAGGGGATAAGGCCTTGGGGGTGGATCCTGGGCACCCCTGACTACAGAAGTGGTTGGGAGGGCTTCCTAGAGGGACCCAGGATAATGGCTATGTGCTAGTGGGCTCCTGTGGTCCATGGCACAACTGGGGCTCGCTTGGGGGTAGGTTGGTCCCCTTCAGTCCCACAGACACTAGGCCTAGCCCAAAACTGACCCCTGCTTAGATGTGGGCCATGAGAAGAGGAGACTGGAAGGCACTCTCAGGCGTGTGGGTGAGGGCTGGACCAGACCCAGGGCCTAGTGCTGGGCATAACGTAGCCAAGGTGGAAGGGAGCCTGGCCCTGCCCTTGGCCCAGCAGGGTTGGATGAGGTGAGCAGGACTCTATGCTGGCCAAATGCTGAGGAAGCCGAAGGAGCATTGTGGAAGCAAGGAGGCCTCAGGGCCACAGGCTGACCAAGGGAGATGGCTGTCAGCTCCCTGCTGACTCACGCAAGGAGAGGCACAGAGGAAGTGCAGTCAGGGAGGAGAGGTGGGGAGGAGCAGGAAGGGGGTGGGGAGAAGGACCTATCAGCAGCAAGCAAGTGAAGACCAGGAGTTGGGGGTGGCAAGGCCACAGGCCCGTGTGAAGGAGGCTGAGTGCCAAGGTCCTTGCTGAACCGGGCCCTCCTCACTGTCCAGCCTGACCTGAAGCACCAGCCTGGTGTAGGGAGCTGCTCTGGGGTCCCTCTGTGTGGCACTCCTGAAGGAGTGTCTGTGGAAGATGCCAGGGTCCACTTTCTGGGCCCGCAAGGCCTGAGGCCTGAGCACCAGGAGGCCTGGGACCTGAGCTGAGGCTCTCCCTGCAAGAACCAGGGGTCTCTCCTGCACCTTAGAGGCCAGTATGGCCCTCAGGGAAGCCCAGCTTGGCCCAGTCCCATCTTGGGGACAGCAGGCAGGGCCCTCCGTGAGGCACTGAAGGGGCAGGGCTGTCTGCTGGCCACAGTGTCACAGGGCAGAGGTGCTCTGGCTGGGAGCTCCCGCGTGTGCATCTTGAGCAGGCCCAGGTAGAGTGAGGTCCTCTAGGGGTTGGTATCCATGGGAGCCACGGGGTGCTGCCGCTCTCTGGCAGCCTTCCCAGCACAGTGGGAGGAGGTGCGGGAGAGACCGAGGGTGCAGGGGGAGGACAACCCAGTCTCAGGGCCCTGCTGAGCGGCAGCCACCTCTCCCTTTTCTCCTTCCCCACTCCTCTCCCTTCTTGGGTCCCTCCTTCCCTGTCCTCCTCCCCTCCCCCCACTCCTCCCTCCTTCCCTTACTCTTGCTCCTTCTCTCCTCCTCCCTCCCTTCCCCTCCTCCCCTCCAATCAATATTTCAATCTTTCCCCCAGGATAGCTCAGAAATTTGCATATGTTCTTAGGTTTCCATTCTTACATAAACTCCAGACAAAAAGCACATTTCCTATTTTTCTCCCAGACCAGCCTCAAACCACAGAGCTGCCTTCTCCTAGGCAGCCCGAACACCCTTGCCACAGTGGCCTCCGCAGAGGTGCACCCCAGAGGCCAGGGGCCTCCCCCAGGCGTGGCTGGCAGAGCCGGTTTTGGGTGTGAGCTGTCGGCAAGGGGCCTGTGTGAACAGGTGGCCTTAGTCAGGGCCTCAGGAACGCAGCATGAGGAGGCTGAGCCTGGCAGTGGGGGCAGCAGCCCTGGGCCCAGTGAGGTCAGCCCCGCTATCTCTGGGGGGAGGAAGGGTCGTTTCCAAGGCTGCTCAGGTCCTGGGGGAGGGGCAGCCTGGGGTCCTGGGCATGCCCTGGGAGGCACAGTCCCCTTAACTCTAGGAGAAGGCTAAGGACCCACTCCAAGAGAGGCAGGAAACAAATCATCTGTCAACATTCCTAATTAAAGGGCCGGCAAGATAGCTCAGTGGACTAAGCACCTGCTTAGACAAGCGCAGGGTCTAGGGTTTGATCCCTGGTACCACATGCAGCCCTGGCTCTGCCCCCAGGCATGCTGAGCCAGCCACTGAGTCAGTCATGGTGGCGCATGCGTGTAATCAAAGTGTTGGGGAGGTTGAAAACAGGAGGATCACTAGTAATCCTAGCTGCGCAGTGAGACCCTGTACCAAATACATTTTATTCATTTATTTATTTTTTAAAAATTAGTTGCTTTTTTTTAATTATTTATTTATTTTTATTTATTACATTTATTTATTGTGTGTGTGTGGCCAGCTCAGCCCACCAGGGGGCGGGGCTGGCTGGCATGTGGTGCTGGGGATCGAACCGCGGTCCCTGTGCTTTGCCAAGCTTGTTTCAAGTAGGTGCTTTAGACCACTGAGCCATCTCTCCAGCCCCACCAAATACATTTTAAAAAATTCCTAATTAAAATACATATAGCGTGGGGCTGGTGAGATGGCTCAGTGGTCTAAAGCACCTACTTAGAACAAGCTTAACAAAGCACAGGGACCGCGGTTCAATCCCCAGCACCACATGCCAGCCAGCCCCGCCCCCTGGTGGGCTGAGCTGGCCCCCCCCACATAAATAAATAAAAAAAAAATTAAAAAAAAAATAAATACATATAGCGTGAGTGATGGCTGCCTCGTGGGCACAGACGGAACAAGGGAAACAGCTCCTCTAAGGAGATCTTTGTGTACACCCGGCAGAACAGAGCAGTGCTAGCTAAGCATTATTATGCACAGTAGAAATATTACGGGGCGGTCAGACAGGCCGGCCCCCGAGGGAGGCAGGACAGAAGATGAGAACACTTTGCAACTGTGGCTGAAGGCGCCTGGGTTGAAGGCCAGGCCTCAAGATAGAGGCAGAATGACCTCCCCAGGGGATGAGCAGTAGACTGAAGATTGTATTGTCACTAGGTCCATTACAGTCCAGATAGACATCGGGCACCCAGGTGGCCATGACCAGGACCTCCTGAGCCTTCTCTTCCTAAAAAGGTCCTTATTGGGGCTGGTGAGATGGCTCAGTGGTCTAAAGCACCTACTTGGAACAAGTTTGGCAAAGCAGAGGGACCGCGGTTCGATCCCCCAGCACCACATGCCAGCCAGCCCCGCGCCCTGGTGGGCTGAGCTGGCCACACACACACACACACACACACACACACACACACATAAATAAGTGTTAAAAAAAAATAAAAAGGTCCTTGTTCTTTCCATGTATACCTGCTATGTGCGTGACCAGATTCCCCTCTGGATCGTTATTACCTAAGAGGCTATCCTTATCATCTTATTGATTGATCTTGTTTTGACCAGGTTGTCCTCACCTCACGATTTTGCCCTATAAAACTTCCTCTCTGAAGTGGCGTCACGCCAACCCACTTTTGGGACACCTTCTATCTCTCAGGAGCTATCTTTTTTAGTAAATGTTTCCTACTCTTAATCACCGGTTTTCTTTCTTCTTTTTTCTTTTTGTATGTTAGGGAAGAGTCTACAGGGTGTTCAGGGTCTCACTACTAGATCGGACTGGTAGTGATCTGCCTGCTTACAGCCTCTCAGGAGCCACCGCGCCCAGTATCAATTGCCATCTCAGTGTGCCCCAGGGGTGGGGCCAGCACAGAAGGCCCAGGGATCAAATCCCCTGAGCTATTTGGCCAGCCCTTCTTTCTTCTTCTTCTTCTTCTTCTTCTTCTTCTTCTTCTTCTTCTTCTTCTTCTTCTTCTTCTTCTTCTTCTTCTTCTTCTTCTTCCTCTTCCTCTTCCTCCTCTTCCTCTTTCTCCTCCTCCTCCTCCTTCTCCTCCTCCTCTTCTTCTTCTTTTGGCAGAACCAGGGATTGAACTCAGGCCCTTGCGCTTGCCAGGGAAGTACTTGTCCTACTGAGCCATCTCCCTGCCCCCCCCCTTTCTTCTTTTTTGGTACTGAGAATTGAACTCAGAACCTTGCCAGGCAGGTGTTTGTGCCAGTGTGCTGTAACTCCGGCCCTTCTGTTTTTTCCTTAGAACCTCAGCATATCTGCCAGCTAGCTGGTCGGGATTTACATTCATTCCCCCGTGTCAGGATCAGGAGCTCCTAAAAGTGTCCAAATATACTGAAGACCTCGATGGGCTTCCATGTGGTCAGGTGAGGACAGGTAGGGTTAGCCAGGGTTGGTAGGTGTGGGGCAGCGCATGGGGGTGCGGGGGTGCAGTCCCCCAGAAGGAGGGGCGTGCAGATATTTGTCCTTGGGGTAGGCCTGCATAGTTGGAGGCCCGTCATGCCTCCCACGTGACCCGTGGGCCAGGAAAGCCATTGCCCCACAGCCTGGACCCCTCTTTAAATTTGGCTTCACTTCAGTATATAAAATATTCACATGGTCTTTCTGCATAAGTGCATTATTTATGGTGCCGCCCATGAAATATTTATGTCTGACTTTGGCTTCCAGCCAGCATGCATGGGTGACAGGCTTGCCCCTCCAGGTACCAGGAGCATCTGGGGCTGCAGCAGGTATTCTTAGGGAGTCAGGCCCAGCCCCCTAGAATGGTGAGCTCAACCTAGGGCTGAACTGGGACCTTCTTCCCAGAGGCCTCCTGAGAGTGTGGGCCCAGCTGCCAACTCCTGACCAGTGTTTTACCTGGGTGCCCCAGGAGTGGGCTGGGGCGCTGGGGCCCAACGTACTGTGCTGCTCGCTCTAGTGTGGCAGGGACACAGAGAGCTGCAGCCATTTTCAGAGAACCATGAGCCTGGAGGAGCAGCCGCAGGGAGGGTTACAGCCCCGCAGAGCTCCCCACCCTCTGCCCCAGGGCCCCCAGCCTCACCACCCAGCACCTCATTTATAAGAGCCACATGCTCAGAGTGGCCACAAGAGCAACCTGGACTCTGGACCAAAGAGAAGGGCTTAGTGAAAAGTGGTCACAAGGCTCCAGCCCCAAAGGCATACAGGGTGTTGGCTTAACCACAAAGCCCTCTGTTCCCCAGGACCTGGCCCTGCAGTGGATGAGAGGTCTGCAGAGCCTGATGGGTTGGGTGCCCTCTGCTGGCCACTATGCAAAAAGACATGCACTGGGTTTCCCGCTGCACCTAGGAGTCATGCTGCATCCAGGACCCTCGCTAAACCTAGGACTTGCTCTGACCCAGCAGCCCATGCTAGACTAAAGGCCCCCCATACCCAGGAGCCAACGCTGCACCTAGGGCCCACTTTGCACCCAGTTGCTTGTGCCACCCAGGCGTGCACACACACACACACCCACACACACCACTCCATATAGCCCAAGGAATTTGCCCAAGAGATGCAGACATCCAAAGTCCTGAAGGTCATCCACACAGATGTGGACCGTCTGGTTTCCCACTTGGGAGTCTGGGGGTCAAGAAGCTGGAAGAGGAGGACTGGTGGTGGACAGCGCTGCGTGGCCAGTCTGGTGGAGGCAGCTGTGCCAACCCCTTCCCCAATCAAGCCTAGTCTCCATGGTCCAGGGCTGTCCCTCGTCCCCTGGGCATGGGCAGGCCTTTGCTGTGGGGAGCCAGATCCCCACATAGGAACCACAATGTTCCTGGTACCCCCAGTTCTGGCAATTCCAGCTGGGCAAGCACAGCCAACACTGTCCAGGAGTCCCCCAGACTGGGCACCCAAGGGACAGCTGCCGAGTGTTCACAATGCCACCTGCATCCAGTCACCTGGGCTCTGGGACCCGAGGCTTCCTAGAAAGGACAGGAAGGGCTATGTACACTGCTGGGTGCTGCATGATCTCTTCTAAGCAACCAACGAAGGCCGGGTAGCACAGACTTCACAAGCCTCGGGTCACCTGTAGGTCAGGATTGCAGGGCCTCTGCCCTCACCCGGGTATGTGAAACACTGTCTGTGTGAAGCGTCTTATCAACAGCAGAGTCCAGGACGACTCTCAGCTGGGCCCCTGAGGGAGAGTTCAGCAGGCAGGGAGCCTGGGGGCCGGGCCACAGGGCCAGAGCTGGTAGTCACCACTGCATCTCAGGGCCTGCCTGTGAAGCCAGCCAAGCAGCGCGATGGCACAGCAGCGCCACCTGTCTACGCTTCCCAGCATCTGAAATGTCCTGCAGGAGAACCCGGAAATGGCAAAGTAGCCCAGGTGGGGCTTCTGAAACAGACCCACAGCCCTTCCTAGAGAGTTGACACAGTCATTTTCTCTTAAGACAAGGCCCCAGGAAGCTAAATAACATAGATCTGCCCCCCCAAATGCCGCCAGGTGATGGCCAGGGAGCAGAGGCACGGGAGGTGTCCTGTGGGCACTGCTGAGCCTCCAGGGAGGGTTTGGGCACCAAGGCTAAAGATGGAGACCTCCATCCAGGTGGAGAAGCTACTGGAAAACACCAGGTGGGGGAAGTCTGAGATAAATGCCTCAGAGCCGGGGCCAGGACAAGGGCTGGATGAGGACACTGGGACCATAATGGTTCCTAAGTACCATCCCTCCCCAGAGGCCTTAGCAAAGCCCAGGCCAGTACCCAGTGATGGGGGCGGCAGTTGGCCGAAGGCCCTAGAAACCACCTGACTTGAGTCAAAGGTCGTGACCTTTTGGAGGTCTAAACCCCAGTCCCTTCCTCCTAGATGAGCAGAGGAAGTGGAGTCAGCCTAAAAAAGCAGAAGCAGGGGACAGAAAGCATATTGGAGCCAGACATAGTGCGGTAAACCTGTAATCCCAGCACTCAGTAGGCCGAGACAGGAGGATTACCATGAATTCGAGGTCAGCCTGGGCCACATAGTGAGTTCAAGACCAAAAGAAAAAAAAAGGTAGGTTGGTCCTTTCCAAATCACTGTCCTTATGGGGCTAAATAGAGGGTAACAGGTAGAGCTTGATGGTTCGCGGTGAAAAACTGGCCATTTTCCTCATAGATTCTGGCCCTAGTATGAACTGCTGAATCATCATGGTGGTCATCTAGTATGCCTGAAGCCCTCAGTACAAAAGCCCACCTTCCCAAGACCACCTCCCCGCTTCTTCTCAACTCAGTCCAGGGTACAGTTTCCTTTCACCTTTCCTGCCACCTCAGGGAAGATCTCATTTCTCAGGTATACCTGAACATCCCCCTCAAACTTCACCCCTGCCAAAAGGCCATAAATAACAAACCTTCTTTTGTTCAACTCCAGAGAATTCCTCAACTTCCCCAGATTATCTCCGTGTCCTCAAAGATAATAAAGCGGGGCTGGGGAGATGGCACAGTGGAATAAGCACTTCCCTGGCAAGCGCAAGGTTCTGAGTTCAATCCCCAGTTCCTAAAAAAATATATATATATAATAAAGTCCCTTTCCCTTTTTCCTTCTGCCTGTTTCTCTGCTGCACTGGGCACCTGAAGAAAATCTATCATTTCCAAATTCAATTTGATACTGAGCAACATAACAAGAGTGACTCCCATTCTGGTCTGCACTATCCCTGGGGGCCTAGCTTGGGGTCTCCCCTAAAACAATGACCTCCCTTCCATTTTCTTTCTTTCTTCCTTTTTTTTTGGCATAATCCAGTCCCTTCCCAAGCTTGAAGTTAGTGCTACACATTATCGTGTGTAGGAATCTAAGAAACATCAAGACTTATTTGAATATAATGCTTGTCCCTCTTAACAAATTTAAATACCTCTGAACACTTTTTTTTTTTTTTTTTTTTTTGCCGAACCGGGGGATTGAACTCAGGCCCTTGCACTTGCCAGGGAAGCGCTTATTCCACGGAGCCACCTCCCCGGCCCCTGAACATTTTAAACTATTAATTTATTTGGTTTTTTTACTAACTTCATTTTGAAGATTAATGAGCACAACTTGGATGAATCATAAATAATTCCCACAAACCTAATAAAATTGTTCAGAGATTATTTTCCCAAAAAGGGAAGATTGGGGCCAGGGCTCCTCGGCACAGTGCCTGCCTGGCAAGCGCAAGGTCCTAAGTTGGATTCCCAGTACAAAAAAAAAAGTAAGACGGTGGCCTGGGTGTGCATAAAAAAGAATGCAGGTTAACAATTTTATTGGCCGGGGAGATGGCTCAATGGAATAAGACTTCCCTGGCAAGCACAAGGGCCCTGAGTTCAATCCCCGGTTCCGGAAAAAAAAAAAAAAAAATCAACCATATCTTTGGGGCCGGGGAGATAGCTCAGTAGAATAAGCGCTTGCCTGGCAAGCACAAGGGCCTGAGTTCAATCCCCGGCTCTGCCAAAAAAAAAAAAAAAAAAAAAAAAAATTTATTTACTGTTGTTCAAAGGGGGAGCTGGGCAGGTGTTCGAAGTGATCCACAGGAGAATACATAAAATACTTTTGTGGGCCAAGAGAGGGAAAACTGGTTGCTTTGGGGGTGGGGGTGTGGTGTCACTTGGCCCTCCTAGGGTCAGGACAGAATTTGCACGCCCCTCTCTCGGCCACAGTGGAGGAGGATGAAGGACTAGAAGGGGAAGAAGCGGAGCACCTGTCCAGGCAGCCTCCGAACAACCCCGACTTTCCTGGAAACACAAATTGTTTTCAACAAACTGCAAGTATAAAAAGTGTGTTGGGGCTGGAGAGATGGCTCAGTGGTCTAAAGCACCTACTTGAAACAAGCTTGGCAAAGCACAGGGACCGCGGTTCGATCCCCAGCACCACATGCCAGCCAGCCCTGCCCCCTGGTGGGCTGAGCTGGCCACACACACACACAATAAATAAATGTAATAAATAAAAATAAATAAATATTTAAAAAAAAGTATAAAAAGTGTGAATGCAAGTTTTCAGTGCTTGGCTATTTAGTATTTAGTACTCTTTGCATGCAGAGATAAACCTGAATCTGAGTGCCGGGCAATGTGGACTTCTGTGTACTTAATCCTTTTCCCATGCGACGTCATGCACCTGGGGCAATAGCTCCATTACATAGTTTACCTGGAAGTGGTAAGGCTGTTGCTTACATCAAATTTTCTTCAACATTGCATTAAAGAACCAAAATGTGCAGATATATTTTCAGTATCTACAGGAACCTTATGGTGGGGCATGATGTTCCTCTTCCATTTCATGAATTCCAGTTATCTTGAGTAGGGTGTGGCCTCCTCCCACGGCAGGTGGTGCCCGCCAATATGAGACGCGGGAGGCAAAAGCCCTGAAGCCTCCTTGTGGTGCCTGGTGTCCATGGGCTGCAAGCTGAGATCTAGCTGTGAGGCCTCTCAGTGGGGAGAGAGCGCAGGCGCCCCTCCCCAAGCTCTAACCACTAATGCAGTCTCTGACCTCCACCCTTGTGAACCACCAGATGACAGGTATTGTTTTCAGCTCTTGAGAAGCAAATGGTCCCAAGACTAGACCTAAAGGGATCCTGCTTCTTTTTCCTGGGGTCCGTGGGCACACACTAAAATGAAGCTTCTTCGGCTCTAAGGCTGCAGTCTCCCCCAGATGACCTAACAGTCTTCTATCTGGCTTCCAGCCCTGGGAAACCTGGGCCTGTGTGCCTGTGCCCTGTTCTTCTCCCCCATGGGTGTCTCCACGTGGCTCTCCCCAGCTGGTGACTTCCAGGGGAAGGATCTCGTTTGGTCCTCCTTGAGGGAGCACACAGGCTGTGGGGCCACGGAACCTGCCTGAGCTGGGGCCAGGGGAGCCCAAGGGGTCTGCGCCCCCTCTGCCCACTCACAGTGGTCCTGAGCACAGCCTTCTGCCTGGAGAGCCCAGTAGGACTGGTTAAGAATCCTGCTGCCGAGGAGTTTAAAACAGCTGTCTTAGATTGGGTGGTCACTTCTTCAACCCCAGATTGGAAAAGGTGTGGCAGCATCCTTCCAGCTGAGCGTGGTCCCTGCTGCCCAGGGAGCAGTGTGGGTTTGTCTGCTCCAGCCCTCTTCACCAGCTTTTCAGATTTGAGCCCAGTCCCGTAGCATGGGGCCTGGAGCCACGAAAAGAAGATAGCAAGGCCCGGATGAAATTGCCGATGAAATTGCCGCAAGGGTCTCGCTGAGATTAGTCTCTCTAAGGGAGCCCTGAGGCAGGGAAACTTCTCACATTTATTGAGGGCTACAAACAGCTAAGGAATGTGCATAACTACTTCGGTGTAAACAAACTGCTGTCTATACCGCCTTCTGGTATTCACCAGCTAGTTTACATATCACTGGTTGGTAACTTCCCAGGTGAAGGAACAAAGAACAGGCGGGGCAGGCGCTGCCTCCCAGAGTCTGTACTGCCTTGTCTCCAGCTTGCCGGAATGTCACAGAGCCAGTGTCCTTAGGCTCTGTTCTTTGTTCCTTACTCCCTCTGTACGGTAAACTTCTGACTCATATCACTACAGAAGTGGCCTTCTCAGTCTGTGTCCCCGAGTACGAAAGTCTAAAACTTAGCCCCCAAAATGTGGGTACCCTGACAGCACGAGGACACAACTGTTGCAGGCAACCAAATTAGATAGAAATACGATAGGCAGTCAGACAGGGCCGGCCCTCGAAGGAGATGACACAGAAGACAAGATACCTTACAACTGGGGAAGGGACAGATGCTCCTGCTGTGAGCCAGACCTAAAGACCAAAGATCAAACAAATGCTGACCTCCCTCAAGATTAACATCAGGGATTGATCTTCACCCTGAGAAAGCCAGGAAAAATCATTATCAGATGGCGACCAGATAAAGTCTCCTGCTTTACATTCATGCCCCATTGCTACGTGACTCGCTTCCCCATTTGGTCCCGGATTTAAATCAATTTTACCTGAGCAATGGTGCTTGTAATCCCATTGGTTGACCATAGTTTTGTCCTACCCCACATCCACCTAAGCGAGTTCCCCTTTCTCCACCTTAGCCCCCACATGATTTTACACTATAAAGGTCCCTGGAAGAGACAGCTTCCCAGGGACAACCTGCTCTGGGCCCCTTCCTGTCCCTCTCTTGGACAAGAGCTTTCTTTTCCCCAATAAATATGTTCTACTCTTAACCTCTGTTTGTTCCTAAAATTCACTCTTCGGTTCTAGAGAACATGGACTCATCCAGGTCAGGTGTGAAGTCTCACGTCCCCTGTATCATTTGGAGGTCTCTATGTCAGTTTTTCTCCCCATATCACCATCAGGGCAATCCACCCAGGCAACCGAGGACGGCTCTGCCACTCTGGACACTACAGTCCATCTGGTCACCAGGGCCACAAGCACCTGTGAAGGGATGGTCACAGCCAGAGCTGATGTTGGACAACCAGAGGTGTCTCCTCAAGTCCCTCAGGGCCCCAGTTCATTTGCTGGCCACAGCAGACTCCAAAGGACAGGTCTCCATTGCTAGAACAGGGAGGGGCACCAGGATCCTCCACGGCTAGCACCTCCATGCCAGCATGGATGACACAGAGCCTTGCCTGGCAGAGGGAGGTCAGCAGCCCGCAGAGCTCAAGGGCAGGGTTGACAGTGTCTTGGCAGAGCACAGTTTGTGAGGGCTAAGGAAGGTTCCAGATGCCACAGTCCACGTGGTGGGAAAGACAGGCGAGGATTCCAAGTCAGTAAGTCACGGAATCTCAGATACCATGTGCTGGTGGTTTCTACCCACAGGTGACAGAACTGCCCTAGCAGACAGGCAGGCCATTTGTGGCAGGAGCTACAGGAATTAAGTCCTGAGGATGTAAACAGTGAGATCAGAGGGCTTGTGGTTAGCTCAGTTGTTTAAAGCGCCTGTTGGGCAAACTCGGTCAGGTAGAGGGGACAGCAGTTCGATCCCAGCAATACAAACCCCACCAGACTTGTCCTTAAGGCAGCCTGAGCTAGCCAAAAAAAATCCTTCAACAGTGAGATCAGAGCACTGTGGATGTGCTCAGGTCCCAGCTGCTGTGGGTGGAGTCCTCCATCCTGCTCCCAGGTGATCCCTAGGAGGAGAGGACTCTAGGGTACAGCAGGATGGGGTTATGGAATACTAGGGACACACTTGCCCAACCCTCCCGCGCCATCATATCTTTACTGCGAAGAGCTTCCTCCCTCCAGGAGGGTCCTGGGGCCCAGACCAGAGTCAGGGGCATAGTACTGCTGCCTTGGGGGTGCAGCCCTGGGGAGACGGTCCTTGGGGTCCACTTTGCCTCTTGCCCAGCCCTCTGGTGACCTTGTCATGCCCTGTGGGACTGCTGAAGCAGGAGCAGACCTGATGGAGACCAGCCTGGAGTACAGCCGCTGCGTTGGCTTTACAGAGAAGTGCTGTGAGCATGACCCAGAATCCAGGCTGGCTGTCCCAGGTCTGGGGAGGCTGGGGGCCAGCCCAGGCAGCACCAGACCTGTGTCACACCAGTGCTAGCTTTGTCCTAGGCTGGCTACCATCACCCCACCCCAACCCCCGTGAAGCAGTGGACCCTGTCCTGTTTGTGACACAGCAGGTGCCTCTACAGCATGAGGGGACTGTTTCTGAGTCTACATTGTAGGAGTCCACCCACTAGTGTGTC
This sequence comes from Octodon degus, assembly GCF_000260255.1. Taxonomy (NCBI): domain Eukaryota; kingdom Metazoa; phylum Chordata; class Mammalia; order Rodentia; family Octodontidae; genus Octodon; species Octodon degus. The sequence continues at coordinate 10,123,081 of NW_004524586.1, read as the reverse complement.
CTAGGGGACAATTTCATTTCCATAGTAACTACAATGCTTAGCAGGGTGACAGCAATGCTGAGAAGCTAGGGATGAACCACATGAAGAACTCCGTCTGCTCAGACCTAAGCCAAAGGTGGCTCGTTCCTCCTCCCCAGCTGGCAGCAGGAAGCTGCCTCCTGCTGTGGGGCCCTCCAGCGCACCTCCATGTGGGCTCCTGGGTGCTTCCAAAACTGTACCTCTGGGGCTGTGGCTCACCGAGCCCTGCTGGAGCCCAGAGCCGCATCCCGGGTCAGGGCCTCTGTCCCAGCTCTGTGTGAAGGGTGGGTTTCATTCTGGCCCTGGCCTGGCTGGGCCTCTCAGGTCTCCTGGTCCCCACCCAGCCTGCGCCTAGGCAGGGTCAGGGCCTCTCCTCAATCCAAGTCGGTGAGTTGAAGCCTTCACCTGAAGGCGAAGCAAGGTGGCCTTTTCCCTAAGACTGAAGGGAAAACAGGTGCAGCAGCTCCCCCAAGCAAGCTCCCCTTTGGGGACACAATTCCCTGCTGCAGCCTGGCTGGTGCTATGCCAAGTCCCTCCAATTCTCAGTCCCCAGGAGACGCCAAATCAGACATGACTGGCAGAAGTGGGGAAAACAGGGAGCCTGGTGGCCAGGAGGTACCTGCCTTATGCCAGCCTGGGGCTCCCTATAGGCCTCTTCTGTGTCCACTTTGCTGCCGGCTAGCAACGCTGGACAGTGGCCTGGTGCTAGGGGAGAGGAAAGCGAGTGCTGGCCTCAGGCAGTGCCACAGAGGCACACATAGTGACCCCTGCGTTTACAAGTAAAAGCTGTATGTGGGTCTAGTGACAGCCCAAGAAGCGCCCCACCCCCCCAGCCCTAAAGGACTCACTTCTGTGATAGTTCCAGGATGCCCACCTTCACCCCCTCTGCTTCTCCCGCGGGCGCCTCCTGGTGGGCCCTATCTCAGTCTCCACCTTCCCCTGGGTTTTGCTCCCTGGCTCCTATGCTTGCTGATAGAGGGTGGGAGGGGGGCCCAGCACCCTCAGCAGTCTGCAGAAAGGCAGTGAGGGCCTTTGTGGCTTCAGAATATCCTCTCTCTTTATCACTTGACCCCGTCTGTGGCTCTTGTCCTCCACAGAGGATCATCCCAGTAAATAGTCATCCATGGGAGTGCACACTGCCAGTGCCAGTCTGTCTTGATGCAGATGGTGATGTCCGCCTGGTGGGAGGTGGACATTTTCAAGCCTAGGCAGTACCCCGCGGCTGCCATGGATGGAGAAGATCTGTGAGGGCGCCCTGCACAGAGGCCGAGTGTCAGCTACAGTCATGATGCCTGCGGTTTTGGCTGCTGTGGGCACTCAGGCTGGGACTTTGCTGACCCAGGATGGCAGAGGCAGAGCCCTCCGCATAAGCTCTGAGGGCCACCTGTCACCGGAAGAGACGAGATTCCTCAACCCCACGTGGCATAACCATCTACCAGCGCACCACTGCCGCCTCAGCTTGCAAAACAGCCAGTCCAGAGGAGCTCACCAATTGCCAGCTTAGGGAGGCATCGCTGGCAGCTGAGCTCCCATCCAGTCCGCTTCTCCGGTTGACAAGGCGACCAGGGCACAGGTGAGGTGGGGGTGGGGAAAAAACCATGTTGTTCACCACTGTCATGCATGCCCAGACTGGTGCCTTCACATCCCAGGGGAAAGCCTAAGGTGGCCAAGGCTGTGCTTTTCTCCTGGGCGAGCTCCCACCCTCCAGTACAAGGACCCCCAAAAAGTGTGCCCCCAAGAGTCAGGAGTTGGGGTAGCTCCGCGGAACAGCTGAGGAAGGCGAGGTTGAGCAGCATAGCCTGAACATTGACCCCAGGCTGCTTTAATAAGTCAAACAGTGCAGCTCCTGGGCCGTGGGCTTGGCAGCGTGCCCCTGATCCCCAGCTCGGCCCAGCCCAGCAGGTACACGGAGAGGGGCCTGTGCGCCAGGCCTGCTGCCATGCCCATCTCTACCAGCAGAGGGCACCCCAGACTCATGTGAGCGGGAGGCTGTCTCTGCTCTCCCAACCCAACTCCATTAGAAGGTACTTTGAGCTTAGTAGCAGCCTAGTGTAAAGACCATTTGACTAGAAGCCAAAAGATGCTTTGTTATTAGAACTTGGAAGTTCAAAGGCAAAACACGCCCACAAAAGAGAGGCAGCCGTCTGGAATTTCCTCCCAGGCGTTTCTCATTTGTTTTCCTTACATCTCTGATTCCTCATAGGTGCATCTTGGTTTGGCTGGGCCTGGGCTGCTGATTGCGTAGTCTGTGTGTCCTCTACACAAACATGCTGTGATGCTGGCCTCGTTAGAGTTCTGCATGTGCTTCCAGCAGCGTCAGAGACCCTATTGTCATCCTGGCTGCTGTGTATCCAGACAGAATGGCCCTGAGCCAGGCGTTAGGGGTGGTAGCGTTGTTTCATGTTGCTCAGAAGGGTGACTCCTTGTCCATGGGGTGACCATAAGGCTATGGGGTTCTAAACCAGGAAGGGTTTGGCCACAGGTCAGGTGCAGCAAGGAAGGTCCCCCGGTGAACTTGCCCCCAGTGTGGCTCCTCACATGCCCACAGACAGGTGGAGCCATTGTCCCCCAGATTGCTCTTTGAATAAGGCTTTTTTTTTTTGGTTCCTCAAATGCCTTCAGGGCACTTTTGGCCAGCTGGAGAGGTGTGAGGTTCGAACTCCAGCAACCTGAGCCTGACAGCTTTGTGGAAGCAGCCACTTAAAGACCTGAGCTAGGGCCAGGCCCCCGAGATTGCTCTTTGAGGACAGCCAGGGTGGCAGGTCTGCTGGTTCTGTCGACCTAAGAAGGCTGGCACCAGGCCAAGATCCCAGGGAGAAAGGAAGCCACACAGGAGCCACCTGTGGACAGGCCACTTGCAAGAGTCTCCATGCACTTGAGCCAAAGGGGGTGGTCTGGGGTGGCTCCAGGGCTGCTAAGCGGGCTCAGGCCACCCTGCTAGCCCAGCTGCACAAAGTGTCACCAGTGCCTGCCATGCGCCAGGCCTCATGCCAGGAATCCAGCTGTGGGTGATCAGGGTGACCAGCATGGAGCAGGGGCCTGTGGATGAGAAGGGGGCCCCCGCAAGGGTCATTCTCAGGATAGCCCCAGCAGGCAGCCCCTGTTCAGCTGTTTCTCTGCTTTTGGTCTGGTCCCTTCCTGGATGCTTCCTCTAAGGTGAGATGTCCTCAGGATCCTCTCTCCCTGGAGGAATGAGAACTGCAAAGTGGTAAAGGACAGGAGGCACAGGAGGTCACCCAGGTCACCATGACCCTGCTCACTCTTTGACACAGCTTGAAGACAGTACAGGTTGGCTTCTGCTTGCTTATTTTGGGGCTCAGCAAGCCACTATTATTTAGATTTTCCCCATTGTGGGGCTGGGTCAGGATGCCATTTCTGTCTGCCCAGCGGCCCTCCGGGCGGTGGTTATAGAAGAGATGGGCTGCAGGGGCCAGAAGCCCAAGCTATGCCAGGAGAGCAAACCTCCTGGCCTGGTCTGGCTCAGTGAAACTCTTGCATAGGTGGACAGAGCAGCCCCCTCCTAGACAGGCGCCTTACTCCTACCTGCCACGGCAAAGGATGCGGTAGATGGTCTGAGAGGCTTCTACTTTCCCCAGGGCCAGTGGGAGGCCCCCTAAGCTGCGTCTGACCACAGCTGAAGCAGTGAGGTTCCAGCCGGACCTACTCTCTCCCTTCCATTCTATGAGGATCCACTCCTGAGAAGGAGGGACAATGGTCGCTGGAGTCCTGGCCCCTAGCAGCAGCTGGGATCTGCCTGCCCTGAGACCTCTTGGGGCTCTGTGCACCTCCCTTGGCCCTGCACACCAAGGAGGGACAGGCTGGTGCTGCACTTCTGGGTCCAGGCACGTGACGCAGCCGCCTCTCAGCTTTCCTCTCTGTCATCTTCTCTCTCTCTCTCACTGGTTCACGTACAGGGCTCCACTTCCTGGCCTCCTCCTCTGAGCAGTGCTCCTGCCTCCCCCGCCCCCATGGGTTTCTCCTCCCTGTAGCCCATCCCATCACTCCCTTCACCCTTCTGGCTCCCTGGGTCCCCACCACAAGATGAATGAGTGTGTGCGTGAAAGGACGAGGGTCATTCCACACCTGGAGAGGCCTTGACCTGACCACTAGGCTCCACCCCTGCCTTTGCGGTCAGGCCCTTGGGCCCAGAGAGGAGGTTTTCCTGCAGGGACCCTGAAATTGGTGGCAAAGGAACATGCCTGGGTCTCCTGACAGTGGTGTGGGGCTGCGTGTCCAGGTCAAGTGGACGCTTTCGCTACGGACTTCAAGACTCTGAGTCGCTTGACTTTGTGCCACAGGGGCTTGCGTGTCTCTTTGCTTCTCAAAGAGATCTTGGTGAGCACAACCTTCCCTTTGTAACTTACCCTGAGTGGGGTAAAGCAGGCGTGGGCATGGCTGTCTAAGCAAAGTCCAGCCTGCCACCTTGTGCCAGCCTGCCAGGCCCTGGAGCATCTACATCTTGCGTCTTCTCTGGGCACAGGTGAAATCAGGTTACTCCGATCTTCCTCGAGGGATGGGAGGCAGCCTCTGAAACCAGGACAGATGGCAGCGCTTCTCTAGGGAGAGCTGAGAATGAGATCTATTAGGTCGTTTCTAAATTAGATAGGGGATGATCAGCCTCCACGGGCCCATGAACCGTGAGAGTCACGTTCCCAGTATCCCCAACACAGAGAGCTCTGCAGCTCTCGGAAAGCTGTGCCCTGTGGAGTGCAGCTCCCAAGTAAGGAACAGTGCTCTAGTGTGGGGTGCTATGAAATGAAACGGGGCTGACCTGGGATGGGCAGGGCTGTGCTTCAGCTAAGGGAAAGACAGTGAGTGGGGAGGAAGCAGGGCTTCAGGAAGGAATGGAGAGGAAGGAGGAGTGGGGAGGACGTGGCTGTGCCCTGTACAGTGGGGAGGCTGGGCAGCACTGGCCCCCAGACCTCACCCAAAGAGAGGAGTACATGCAGGCACAGATAGGCTGAACTACCCTAATCCATAAGAGGGTCAGCTGCCCACCTCAAGTTTCCTTTTTCCTGGCAGAGGTCCTGGCAGAGGTCCGGGTCTCCGGGCCACAGTGATGCTAACTAGGATCTAATTGCAACCCCCCCAACGATCACTACTCAGAGGGACCAGTGCTAGTTGAGGCACATGCACCAGCCGTGACCCTGAGGAATCTGGGAGGCAGTCTACAGCCTTCCCAAGAAGAGGAACAGGAGCCCTTAGCTGGCCATGGGCCCTCGGAGTATAGTCGAACAGGAAGCAGACTGTCCTTCCCGTCGCCTCCCAGTCTTTGCTATGGGCTGGTTCTGGAAGCACTGCTGAATGTTGGTCACTGGTCAGACGTGCAACTTACCTCCCGAAGTTTGGATAAAGCCCTGGGGAACCCACGCCCTAAGCACGGTCCAGTGGTCACACCTGGACACTCTTCTTCCACAGGTCTCCTGCTTTCCTTGCCCTGCCTTATCCCTCCAAAAACATCAGCAGTTTCGAAACATCAGCAGTTTCCAGACATGTCTAGGACAGGGCTTGGGAGAAAGTGTGTGTGGGGGGCACTGTTCTCAGGCTCAAGCTGTTCTGGGTGGGGCTGATCACACTCCAGCTTGGACCCCAGAGCAGGGTCAGTTCTTCCAAGGGGAAAGCCAGGCCATCAGGAGATCCCAGGGAACCTCAATCAACGAACACTACCCTGTCCACCAAGCTCCCTAGGGAGGGTGTCCTGGTCACACACAGGGATTGGACTCAGGCCCTTGCACTTGCCAGGGAAGTGCTTATTCACTGAGCCATCTCCGCAGCCCCTCCTGGTAGTTCCTGATAGTGCTTTTGACTGGTGACTTCTGGGGCTCTGCCTTGGCAAATGCGGGGTTTCCAAATGTGTATAGAGAAATTCAAGTAGCAAAAGGTGCATCTATGCTGGCCACTGAGCATTTTTCCTGGCAGGGGACAGCATGAATCCCAGCAGTGTTTGTGGGCCGACCCTGGCCCATCTGGGCCTGCCATAGTCTGATAGCCTTAGGCCAAGCTTGACTGTTCCCGTTCCTGCAGGCCACCCTAGACAGATCTCTCCACTCTATCACTTGACAGCCCAAGCCTGCCCAGGCCGGTGTCTGCAGGCTGGTGGGATCACGCCCACCACGTATCTGTACCCTGTTGCAGGGACTCACTTCAGCCCCTCTCTCCTGGCCCATGGCTACACAGAGGATTTTCTGTACACTCTTTCTTTCTGAAACCCTGCAGCAGGTCAGACAGTATGTGGTGCATAGGGAGTTTGGAGGATGGCAAACTCAGGAATCCTGCAGGGAGTCCTTTACTGACTCCCTCCAAGTCAGGTCTGGACTACGACCTGGAGCTAGCAGGCCCTCCTTTCCATGGAAACCGGGGGACAGGAGGGCAGGGAGTGGGTGGCTGGGGGGAGGAGGTGTCCAAGCATCTTCTGTGGGTTGTTTTTCCCTAGAGGAACTTGCAAGAGTGCTTTTTAAAGGTTAATGGGGTCTTTGGGGATGGTGGGTGATATACTCCACCCAGGTGCCTGGTGACACATGACATCTCACAGCAAGACCTATGGAATGGACCCAAGGGCAGGACAAGGTGGGGTTACTCTGTCTTCTTACCTGTGACCTGGATTGCTTCAGGTGGTGGGCTTGAAGCTGAGCCTTCTCCAGCCCCTGGGCAGGACCATCACCGTTCTCAGTAGCAGGCATCCTCTGGAGGGCTCCTGGCCATGTGAGCTGGGGCTGCAGGAGACACCAGCCCCACAGACCCTGCTCCGGGGACACCAAAGGGGGACCTTCGGTGAATGGCTGAGGAGCACCGTGCTTCCTGCAGTGCTGCACCTCCTCTGCTAATACCTAGAAGGAGCTCTCCAGGACTATAGGACTAGGATCCCAAGGGTGACCAACAAAGCCCTGGAATGCAAAGGTGATGCCTTTCTTTGAGTGGGAGTGACCCAGGAGCAGAGCTGACATAGAGGAACAGTGGCTGGGTGTGAAGGTCCCAAGGGAACAGGGTGGGACTCCCCTTGTGGGCTGTGGGGCCCAGGCTGAGGCCTTCACAGGGCTCTGTAGCTACGTCATGGTGTACTTTAATGGTACTATATCACAGCTGATGGGCTGAGCCACTAGCCGAGGTCACCAGCTGTGGGGGCAGTACTCTATCCAAACCTGGGTCACTGGGGGCCCAGATGCTCACGCCCTCCTGCAGCCCCAGGACCTGGTATTCCGCAGCCCCACATGGGCCTGGATGCTCAGTGGGATACAAGCTGGAGTGGTGGCTCCTTTGCTGGGTGCCCAATGCCCCCTCCCACCTCAGGACAGCACCCCTGGCATTCCTGTACACTTCCTGGCAGGCAGAGCGGGTCACTGCGGTTGGGCTGCTGGCCCTGCCCATGTGCTTGGAAGGACTGCTGCAGGCACAGCCAGGCCCTCATGTTCTCTGGCAGAGGTGAAACCCAGTCGCTCTCCCAGTCCTGGAAGCAGCCCGAGCTCCTGAAATAGACAAACTGGCTCCCCTTGGCCAAGTGGTGCGTGTTGCGCTTGGCCGGCAATATTCTCTGTCCTCCAGCAAGTGTCTGGAGGGTCTTCACCCTGCTCACTGCCTGGGGAGTACAGAGGCAGCCAGCCAAGAGCAGGCAGGCTGGTAACAGACACAAGGAGGACTGGGCAGCTCCAGGCCGCTCAGCTGGCCGAACCTTGCATTTGTGAGTGAAGCCAGAGCCGTGAGAGCAATTCCGGTGGGTGACAGGGAAGGACGCAGAGGAGAGCTGAGACTCGTGGTACAGTTGCCTGCCCTCAGTTGTTGAGCTGGAGCCTGGATCTCCTGGCTCCCTGTCCCTGGTCTTTATACTGTGGAGATCACAGTGTGTGTGAGGGTGGAGAGCTGGCCTTAGGGTGCTGCTGCTTTTAGAGAGCAGCACAGGATGGGACTGTGTCCCCAGTCTTGTTGCTGGGCACCGGGCCTCCTGGAAGCAGGACAGCTGCTGAAGTCATTCTCTCAGGCCAGTGCTCGCTGCTGGCCCCAGCAGTGGGAAAGGAAGTGGCGGGGGTCTGGCTCCGAGCAAGCCATCTGGTTTTCTTCTCTGACGGGGAGTCCAAGGAGCCTGGGCCTACCTCAGCCTGGAAGCTTGAGGATGCTCTGCAGCCAGGCAGGCCCACCACCCACCCAGGCACGGGAGGACCCATGAGCCAAGGACTTAGGGTCATGCCCACTTGGAGTGAGCTACTTGCTGGCTGAAGGCTCTGAACCCACCCTGACCTCTCAGGTAGGGCCTCACTGTGTTCCTGTGACATGGGAGCATAAGGATTTTAAGGACAATTGGTGCCAGGGTGGCACAGGTGGAGCCTGGCTGTGTTGGTCATTCCTTCCCTAAGGCCCTTGGCCCTGGGGTCAGACAGCCTCTCCACTGGCACCAGCACCCAGATCCCACTGTGTGGAGACCAGGAACTTCAACCCCTCAGACCATGGCAGGGTCCCAGCCCTGCCGAATATAACATTCCCTTCCACCCCACAGGGTCCTCACCCTACTCCTGCTGCCTAGAGGCCTCAGCCTTCCATGCAGGACAGCAAAGCTGTTTTGTACAGTCCAGGGGGACCTGGACTGTCAGTAGGAGCCAGAAAACTCCTGCAGTTACCCGGGTTTCAGCCATCACAGACAGAGTAAAATACCCATGAGACGTTACCCTGCTTTCCTCAGGGAACTGCCGTGGCTTTTGTGACCACAGGCAATGTACCTTGAGCACCTCCTTCCTACCCACACCTAACCCTTTCTTTCCTGGGTTTGTGCACCTGGGCGGTCCGCGTAAGCCCCCATCACATTCCCCAGCACAGACTCGCCCAGGGAGTTCCCTGCCACTCAATGGCGCTTCGCCCTTGCAGTGCCCAAGTGCATGTCAGCACGGTCTGCTCCTTGAGACTCACAGCCCCTGCCTGACTTATCTGGCTCCACTCAGGAATCCGATGGCCTCTACCAGCCACATTGCTGTGGGGACCTGCAGCCTGCACGATTCTGCCAGGGTCGGCAGCTTGCAACTGCCGTGCCTGTGTGCTTAGAGCAAGGGGGTGGAAGCTAGGCCAGGCTTCAGCTGTCTGTTTAGGGTACCATGGAGGAACTGCACTGTGGTCACTGGAGGCTGCTGTCCAGGTGAGTGGGGACAGAAGCCCACACAGGCTGTGTCCCTGTGATGTCAGAAGAGCCCTGGCAGACTTGGGAGCTTCCTAATGAGAATCTGGACGGGAGAACCCAGCAAGCCACTACCACCCGTGGCTCCAGAGACCCTACCACCAGGCAGAAGCATAAATGACAGGAAAGGCTGTCTCCCCGGAAGCCTCCCAGTGTCTAAGTGTGGGTTTGGTATCTCGTGAATGTCTTTTTCTGTGACACTTCCAAAGTCTATACAAAGCCAGGATGGCTACCTTCATGTTATGAATAGGGAAGCCAAAGCTCTTGGACCGCACGGGAAATGCGTGGTGGAAGGGCTGGCCTTACCTCCAGCTCAAGGGCATGCCTAGTCATGTAGAAATCTTGGAAGGAACAGAGACTTGGGCCCAAGGGATGGTGGCCTGCTGGCCCTTACCCAGGTGTTCACCCTTTCCTGAGCTCTGAGTGATGGCAGGTTCATGATGACAAGTCCCCTGGGGAGAACCACAAGGAGTGGGTTGGAATATGGGTTGGGGCTGTGAGGGCTGGGTCAGACTTGCCTCTCGGTAGCCAATCACAGCCCATGTCTATCTGCTGCTGTCAGAATGCCCAAAACCTGAATCAGGCCAGCAGTGGCAGGGGCTGGTCACACCTGGCCGGGGTCAGCGCTGACGTCCATGTCAGGCCCAGCTGGGAACTGCCCAACGTTCTGCTCTAAGTTAGTAAATCTATGCCTATTTGGCCTTGCCAGACCTGGGCCTCAAAGTCCCTGTTGGATTCCTTGCAAGGTTCTAACCAAGATCTCTGGGGCCCTTCACTAGAAGATTACAGTGCTCCCCCACCCCTTGTAATTTGAAATAAAAACAGTACTAAGCCATAAAATACGTGAGAGAAGGTCAGAGTTCTGCTCTTTCCCACAGTACTTACTTGGGTGCCTTTTCTGAAATAACAAATATCAAATCCTTTCTAAAAAAAAAAAAAGGTCCGGTGGCCTGACCATGCCCAAGACCATAGCCAGCCCTGCTGCCCCCTCCAGGCGGGCAGAACCTGCCAATCCCCATGGCCAGAGTGAGAATCCGCAGCACTGAGCTCTGCCAGCTCTTCTCTCAGAGATACCTGCGGAGGTCCAGGCCTGGGCCCCAGAATCAGCCCTGTGTTTGTCAGGAGACAGGCTCAGATGGACCCGCCCTGGAGAACCTGAGACCTGGGAAGGGAGCTCTATCCCAAATTCCTGGCTTAGGTTTGTCCCCACCCTGTGCCAGCCCTTGGGGTGAGCTCTTATGGACTGAGGGCCCTTTTCTCATCAAGGAAGAAACAGGTGCATGGCAGGCAGAAGATGCTTGATTCCCCAGCAGAGATGCTGGCCCTTAGGTTGGGGCTGTGCATCCCCCTCACCCCAACACCAGCCAATCACGACGTGGGCAGCAGACCCTACCGTGTGTCCCAGGTGGCTGGGGGTAAGTCCCCTTGGCCCCAGGCAGGTAAGGGTAAGACTTTGGGCATCTCTTAGCTTTATCCAATCAGCCCTCCCAGTTAGTTCCCTTGAGAACACTGAAGCCAGAAAGGTTACCTGTGTGAGACCTAGTCGCTGTGGGCCCCCAGAGTATGACACTCCCCAAGTCTGTTCCCAGCCTGCCAAGGTCATGTGTTAATCACGGAACTGGAGACTCCCTTCAAGTAGAGATAGGGTAAGGCCCACAACAGGTGACACCCTAGGTGATAACCCGATAGGGATGGACGGTAACCTAACGTGCAGCCACTTGTCCATGGAAGGAATGACCTGAAAGGACGGTGCGTTGATTCTGCAAAGGGGAAGAGGCTTCGAGAGGAAGCCAGGGATGGCAGGCTTGCTGCCTCTCAGGGCTGGCGCACGAGGTGAGGAGGGAGCTGTCCTGGTGGGGGCTCAGTGCTGGCTCCCCTCCCACCCCACACTGAGCGCTTCCAGCCAAAGTTAGCCCTTGTCCGGCCAGCTCAGCCATCTTAGGCCTAAACAGAGGAGCTCTGCTGCAAATGGAGAGAGACCCTCAGGGCCGACGTCTCTCCCTCTTACAGCCCTCCTCCCTGCAGGGCACTTGTGCTGCGTGCCCCAGATTTGCTGCTGGAAATACACTCACAATTAAATCAAAGGCCCAGAGAGCTGCCCACAGAGGAGAGGTGATGTAGTTATACAACATCTCATTACAGTGCTCCCAGTGGCCCAGGAGGGCACTTGCTACGCCAGGGCCAGGTGCCGCAGTCCAGCCTGCCTGCAGCCCTATGGGTGAGGAGGGCAGGGCGAGCTCTGCCACTTTTGCCTCGGGAAGGTGGCTTTAATGCACATGTGTGGCCCTCATGTCTTCAAGTAGGGGGCTGATCCCCTGTGCTAGCCATGAACGAATGCCCGGGGTGCAGGGCTCCGACGATGAAACACTTTCCCATTTCCTGGGCTCAGAACCAGCAGGGAAGGGATCTGTTTGGCAAAGAGTTTCCCAGCTCAGGGCTGCTCCAGGCTGGGAGTGGCAGACCCCCAAGGACACTCGCAAGGGGATGATGGCCCAGGGAAATGACTGAACCTTGACGGGTTAGACAGGCATGCCTGGGCAGGAAGCCTGAGAGACGGGGTGAGGTGCAGGATGGGCACAACCCAAAGAGATCAGAGCTGAGCTTGGGGGTGATGCCGAGAGCTGCGTGGTGCAGCCAAGGGACTGGTGTCCACATTCCACAGCATGCAGAGGAAGTAGGTTCTCACGTCGGAGATGAAAGGAGGGAAGGAAGGAAACCCTAGGTGATAAGGGCCTGTCCACCCTCACCCTGTGCCTTGCTCTTGCCTGGGCTTCTCCTGCCTCCTGGGCAGCAGTGAAGTGAGTGTCTTTTTGGACCACTGGGAACCTGGCACCACTGGGGACCTCTCCAAGCCACGACAGCCCCAGGAAGCTGTGGCAGGCAGCTGGTTCCTTGCTCTGGGCCATTAGACACTCCTGGGAAAGATATTTATGAGCTGTTGGCCAGGTGTTGTCAGGCCAGGCCCTGTTCCATGGCCAAGGCCAGGGCCAGCCTTGGGCCTCCTCCCTGCCCAGGATTAGCAGGTCCAGGGATCCAAAGTCTACATCACACGGAGCTCTGGTCCCTTCTTTCACTAGACATTTGCTCAGATGGAAAGTGAATGTGCTTTTAAAGTTTTCCCTTATAGTAATGTTTTCTGTCTTACTTAATGACAAGCTGATTTATCAATGTTGTTAAAAATTTTTGAAATAGAAGAAAACTACTTTGTACAAATATCCAGAGCAGCTCGGCATGATGGTGCCCAGGGCGGCTCTCCCTCCTTGGCCCTGTAATCCCAGCACTCAGGAGGCTGAAGCAAGAGGCTGTCTGTGAGTTTGAGGCCACCCTCGGCTGCATAGTGAGATCAAGGGCAGCCTGGACTGCAGAGTGAGACCTTGTTTCAAAAAATAAATTAATTAAAAAGTCCAGAGCTAAGGATGGGGTGCTGGTCACACCTGTAGTCCTAGTACTCAGGGAGGTGGAATCAGAACTGCAAGTCTGAGCACAGACTGGGAAATTCAGCGACGTAGTGAGACCCTATAGTTGTAGCTTGGTGCAGAGGCCTGGATTCGATCCCGAGTAGCACAAAACAAGCAAACCAAACAAAACAGAGCTGTGGCAAGCATTTTAGCTATGCCGTCTAGCCTGCCCCAGGCATTTGCCATTTAGAATTCCTTCCTATAGCCAGGTCAGGCCTACCAAGCGTGCACAGCAGTACCAGGGACAGACAGAGCCCCTGTCACTGCCACAGTCCTTGTGCCCCTGCAGGGAAATGGACAACAAAGCCGTGAGCAGGCTAGAGGGCCTACCAGCAGGCCACCTGGGAGGATGGAACAGGCAGGTGTCCAGCCAGGTTGGCTCAGGATCTGGGTGTGGAGGGTGCTATGGTTCAGTAGAAAAGTCACCACCCCATTCTCATGTGCGTGAAAGGTGACCTGACCCCCGCGGGAGGACTCGGCTGGCTCCTGTTAGGAGGCGGGGAGGATGGAGGGGCACAGCCTAAAGGGCGGCTCTCCCTCCCTGGCCCTCCCTGTCCCCTCTGCTTCCTGGCTCCTGAGAGCCGAGCCCCTGCTCCTCTGCCATGGCCCGCTGCCACCCTGATTCTGCTTCAGAACCAGGTAACCGTGGGCTGAAACTCTGAGCCAAAATAAACCTCTCCCTCTCCAGGCTGCGGGTGCTGGGTGTTTGGTCCCAGCACTGGGAAGGTGACTAAGACAGAGGGGATGTGTGAGTGAGATCTGACGGCACAAATAAAGCAGAACCAAGACGCAGATACCGTCTCACAGCAGGAAGGATGGCTGTTCTCAAGAAATCAAATCGCAGGGAATCCTAGTGAGGCTGTGGGGACAGGAAAGCTTCTACACTGTGTGTGTGTGGGGGATGTGAACTGATACATCACTATGGAGCGTCCCCAAAAAACTAAAAATAGAACTTCCTCTTGACCTAGCTATTCCCCTCTAGGAATCTTGTTTTTGTTTTTTGTATTTTAGGGAAGGGTCTACAGTGTGTTCAGGGTCTCACCACTACATCGGACTTGTAGTGATCCGCCTGTTCACAGCCTCCCAAGAGCTGGGATTACAGGCGCGCGCCACCACGCCCAGTCTCAATCTTCGCTGTCCCACCACGCCCCGGGGGCGGGGCTGGCACCGCAGACCTGGGGATCGAACCCTGGCCTGTGCCTGCTTGCAGGGGCTTTAATCCGCTGAGGTATTTGGCCGGCTCTAGGAATCTTATTTTATTGTTTTCTTTTGGTGGAACCGGGGATGGAATTCAGGCCCTTGCGCTTGCCAGGGAAGCATTTATTCTACTGAGCCATCTCCCCAGCTCCCCTAGGACTCTTCTTGAAAGAGTTAAAACATACCATAGTGAGACAGTCACACCCATGTCTATAACAGCACAATTGGTAATAGCTAAATCTTGGAAACAGCCTATACGCCCATGAACTGATGAACGGATAAATGAAATGTGGCTTCTATACACAATGGAGGAATACTCTGCCATAAAGAAAGATAAGCTTGAGGCATTCGTAGGTAGATGGATGCACCTTGAGCGCATAGTATTAAGTAAAATAAATCAGATCCACAAGTTGAAATATCATATGGTTTCTCTTGTATGGTTTCCCAAAGTATAAGTAAAGAGCAAAATAAAGGACAGATAACAGAAAGGGGCTCTGAGGTAAGACAACATTAAAGCAGAACGCGGTGCCTAGTGATGTCATCAGCAGGCGCCGGAAGCGCAGACGCACGTGCGCCTCTCTCTGCAGCTGCCGCGTGACGCCGCCGAGCAGAACGGTGGTGGCGGCCTACAGCCCCAACGTCCCGCGGCCAGGTAGGATGTCGTGGGCCGCGGCGGGCCTCCACTTCCTGGAAAAGCCAGAGAAGGTAGAGCGATTTGATTTTAAAGGGCCCCCAGAGCAGTGGAAGCAACAAAGATACAACAGAAAGAGAATCCCTTCCGAGGAGAGCTGGGCATCCCCAGACACAGGCCGCGCGCAGAGCAGACAGTAGGTAGCCAACGCAAGGGATGGGCGAGCTGCTGCAGCCAGCGCCACCCTTGATGAGCCTTTGGCAGGATGAGAGGGATGGTGGTGGCAGCTAGTGTCATGGTGTCTTTTTTTTTTTTTTTTGCCTGTATTTTTAGAGAAGGGTCTACAGGATGTTCAGGGTCTCACTACTACTAGATTAGACTCCCAGTGATTCTCTTGTTCACAGCCTCCCAAGTGCTGGGATTACAGGCGCGCGCCACACACAGTCTCAATAGTTGTCTCAGCGCGCCCCAGGGGCGGGGCCGGCATGGCAGGCCCAGGAATTGAACCCCCAGCCCCTGTGCCTGCTTGCAGGCGCTTTAATCCGCTGAGCTATTAGGCCAGCCCGCTAGTGTCATTTGAATCTCAGTGATTCTTTTATTTATTTTTTTTTGGCCCGCTCAGCCCACCCTGGGGGCAGGGCTGGTGCAGCATGTGGTGCTGGCGATGGAACTCCCTGGGCTTGCCTAAGCTTGCCTAAGCAGGGGCTCTAGTCTGCTGAGCTATCTCCTGGCTCCTATTTGTTTATTTTGAGAGAAAACCTTACTATATTGTTCAGGTTGGCCTTGAATTCATTAGTACCCCAGGCTGGCCTCAATTCTTGCTGCCTCAGCCTCCCGGGAGCTGGAGATTACAGGCGTGTGCCATCACATCTAGCTAGATTTTATAATAGTAACTCATCATTACCCTTAAAGAATAGATCCAACATCTTGATGTATTGCTTGTGTCTTGGGGAGGGGGGCTCTCGGGGTTGAACCCAAGGCTTCTATGTGCTAGGCAAGCACGCCACCACTCAGTCTCCTTGTGTTAATTAAAAGTAGTGACTGAATTTAATTTGCTAAAATTGTGCTAGACTTCTTATATCTGAATTTGCTGCTGCGACCATATCAGAATTTGCCTTGTAATGCTAGAGTTGTCAATGCAGTTTGTCAATGTTCAGTGTCAGGGTTATGCTAGCCCTATAAAATTCACTGAGACACTGTTCACATTTTTCTATCACCAGTTTATTTGGCAGTGAAACTTATCTTTTCCTTATAAGTTTGAGGAATGAGGGGCTGGGGAGATGGCTCAGTGGAATAAGCGATTCCCCGGCAAGTGCAAGGGCCTGAGTTCAATCCCCGGTTCCGCAAAAAAAAAAAAAAAAAAAAAAAAAAAAAAAAAAAAAAAAAGTGTGGGGAATGATCCATCCCTAAGCCAATATTGATTTGGCCTAATATGTGGAAGCCATTTCAATTCATTCCATAGTTATTTATCTATTAAAGTTTTCAAGTTTTTTTCTTTTTGAGATATGCTTAGGCAATCACCTTATCCCCTTTTGCTGAGATGCACTTATTTAACAGTATTGGTCATGATCTTTATGGTTTATACAACTGTTGATTTATTTATTCATTCATTTCACTTATTTAGCGGTACTGGGGCTTGAACTTGGGATCTTGCACTTGCCAGGCAGGTGCTTATGCCGTTGAGCTATCTCCCTGGCCCTATACAACTTAGTTTTAAGAATTGCTTTTTATATTTAATTATTTTGTTGTAACCAAGCACAAGTATTTGTACAAATTCCGTGTTTTATTTCAAAATCTACTATAAATTCTTTTACTTTCAAGGCATGCACCATCTTTGTGTCTTTTATCTGCTGTGATGTCTCAGTTGTCAATACTGGGAAATAGAATAAACTTCTTTTACTATGTTAGTGCAGATTTTCATTCCTCTAGCTTACTTGCGGTCTGTCTGTATGTTTCCTTTTTTTTCCTATTCATCACCTTTTTAATTCCCATCTGATTATAGATAGTTTCTCTCCTTTTAAAAAATCTTACTTAAGACCTCTTACGTATCTTGTTTCTGAAGTCCATTTATTCTTGATTTATTTTAGAAAAAAAGAATATATTTTATGTATTTAGTACAGGGTCTCTCTGTGCAGCTCAGACTCTTAGTGATCCTCCTGATTTTAGCCTCCCCAGCGCTGGGACTACAGGCGTGTACCACTATGCCTGGACTCGGTCTCTGGCTTAGTATGCCCAGGGGCTGGGCCGCAATGGCATGAGGTATCAGGGATCGAACCCCCGTTCCTGTGTTTGCCTAAGCAGTAGAATATATTTAAATTTAAATTTAATTTAATTTATTTATTTTTCCTGTATTTTAGGGAAGGGTCTACAGGGTATTCAGGATCTCACTACTGGATTGGACTCGTAGTGATCTGCCCATTAACAGCCTCCTAAGAGCTGGGATTACAGGCGCTCACCACCATGCCCGGTCTCAATTGCCTTCTCAGCATACCCCAGGGGCGGGGCCAGTATGGAAGGCCCAGGGATTGAGCTCTAGGCCCTGCGCCTGCTTGCAGGCGCTTTAATCTGCTGAGCTATTTGGCTGGTCCAATATTTTTAGAAGGATTTTTTTTTTTTTGTGGCCTCTGGATACCTTCCGGGAAGCTCTGGTTTGGCTTCAGGATCTGGGGATCGAACCACAGCATCCTGAGCCTCACTGCTTTGATTCAGCAGACACTTAAACCACTGAGCTAATGGGCAGACCCCCCCAGCCCAATATTTTTAAATATGCCTTTCTTCTTTACCTTTGTTGTTGTGTTCTCTATTTTTAAGATGGAGAATCTTTTTATAGGTCTCAGGTGGCTTTTATTTTGGGTGTGCTCATTTAATGGGTTTTGTACACACACAAGTATGCGTATATATAAACAAAAGTGTGGGCACATGTGCAGGTATGGGCCTGCGAATGTATGCTTTATACACGCTCAAGTCCCGGGTGAGCACAGACCAGGGAGAGCTACTAGGGGGCTCCTTCTCTGGTCTCCTGAGTGTGGGCTAGGATGCTGGAATCCTCCCTCACAGCTGTCTGCTGCTGCTACGGTCTGGCCCTTTGAGAATGCATTGTGCTCTTTAGCTATCTGTAAGCTCCTGCCGGTGATCAATAAGCCATTTGCAGCTGCAGATAGAAGAGCTGTGTGTCTGATGGCCCTGTGGCATTTCGCTGGAGAAGGATTAATCTGCAGCAACCTTTGCGTCTGTCAACTATCCTGCTCGCAGTGTGTTCCAAGAGCCAGGGCTCTGGCTGAACATTAGTCAGAGCAGCCACTCAGGTCCTTGTTGGTTGGAAAGGTGGGGACTGTGAACGCTCCCCCTCCTGTCACCCAAGGACAGATCCAGCTCCTACTCTCTGTGCACAGAGCAGAGGTGATGGTCCTAGGTGCACCCAGGGGACTCCGAGTCTCTAGGGGCTTTCAACAGCCTGCCAAGGAGCTGGCAGTGCTGGCAGCCCTTACCACCATACTTGGCCCTCTTGGGCAGGTTTCTATCATCTTACAAAGGAAACAGGCACCTTTCATCAGAAGGCTGTCACCAAAATGGCCCCCACAGAACAGGCTTTCCTGCCCTTTGTCCATAGCCCTGAAAGGCCCGCAGTCTTCAGGGCCTGAAGATAATGTCATCGTCTTACCAGGAGGCCATGGCTGAGTGAGACGCTGAAGAGGGGCTGGGCTAGCTTCCTGCGGAGGCCATGTTGCTGGCTGCACATGCAGGCTCCTGTGGAGCTTCTTTTCCCCACGAGAAGCGCTGCTGTGGAAGGGGCTTCTGCTTCTTCACTTGGGTTCTCAGGATCCTGGATCAATTCTTGGGTCCATTGTTACAGAGGGTGCAACCGGCAATCAGGACATTTGAGCTCGGACCACACATTGAAAAGCACCACTTCAGGGGCCGGCCCCTTAGCTCAGTTCTTTGGGGCCGGGGAGATGGCTCAGTAGAATAAGCACTTGCGTGGCAAGCACAAGGGCCTGAGTTCAATCCCTGGTTCTGCCAAAAAAAAAAAAAAAAAAAAAAAAAGGAAAGAAAAGCACCACTTCCAATGGTGAAGTCTACTAAGGGTTGCATAGGAAGCTTCCTGGTTCTTTGCAGGTCTACTCTGCATTATTTAGGAGTCATGTGTCATGAATGTACAGACAGACATGTACGGGTGCATTAAGGAAGGAAGCATGTGATGCTAGATGGGGGAACCAGAACCTCAACCCTAGAGTAGGCCTCTGGTTTCCATGGCACCTTGGCTTTCACATGGCCAGCCTTCTTCTGGCCCTTTGCTCCCCATTGCCAGGGAGTCTTTTTGTCTCTCCTTACGCACATGGCCATCACCCCCCCCAGGCTTCTGAGAGCAGATCCTATGAGGCTGTCTCCAGGCCCCTGTGGCTACAAGTTCTTTCATTCCTTGTCCTGCCCCTGTTGCTCCAGTGTTCTCGCCTTCAGGCCTACTCTCTGCTTCCTGTTCACCTTGATGGTCCCACAGTCCCCGGGGCAGGCCCTCCCCTTTGTCTCTCTGACTCAGACTTAACCCTGCCTGTGAATCTCTGTCCAGGAAAGGCGATGTCCCCAGGGATTGCTTGTGAGCAAGTGTGCATGTGTGTGCACATGTGTGCATGTGTGCGTGCATGTGTGCACTCTGAAAGGCTTGACAGGGGGAATGGTCAGCCTCCATAGCAGTCCTGTGGTTCAGAGAAGTTCCCCTGAATGCTGTTCTCTCAGGCCCCACAGGCTCAGTCTTTTTAGAGCAACTCTACCCCATAGAGGAGACCTGTGCTAATTTCTGTGTGCCCTGTGACTGCTGAGGTCACCCTGCCCAGGAGGCCTCTGGCTATCACTTTTATCTTTGCTGGAGATAAACAAACATTGGTTCCTCAGAGTGCTGATTGCTCAGATGAGGCTAGAGTGGTTTGCTAGGCTCTACCTTCTAGCTCCACTCTGGGCCTGAGAGCCTTCAAGGGGCTACTGCACGAGCTCAGCTGTGTCCTGGCCTATTGCAGAACATGCAGTGAGGTTTCAGGACAAAAAGGAGGACTCTTCACTAGGATCTGATTCCAGGCCTCGCGTCGCAGATGCCTTGAACAAAACACATGAATACTGGGTGGCTTAAGCCTGCAGGGCTCCTGGCCGCTAAGTCATCTTGGTGAGGCGCATGCCTAAAGAGCATTCTCCCTGGAGTCCTCTTGCGAGCCTAGAAGGTTCCAGAAGCCTAGCTTGGGATATAGTCAGAAAATGTTATTCCAGATGGTCTTATTTCTAGCAAATAGCTTTACCTTCAGGGTAGGAGTGGAGCAGAGACAGGCCCAGCTTCTAGCGAGCCTGGTGACACCAGGATACAGCCAGAAGACCCTGTGTCTAGTTTAGGACCCTAAAAAAGATCCATCTGGGTAGTCTCAGACTGGTTGTCCTGCCAGCTTAGGCCTGGAGGGAACCATGGCACCCAAGAGGTGGCCCTTATGGGAACAGCCTGGCCCATACCTCCAGGCCTCCGAGGCAAGGGCTGGAGCATAGCTCATGCTGTGGGTGTGAGCACTGGGCTCAGCCCCGAGCCACAGATCTGAGCTGGGTTCCTCTGGTAACCTCATCTGTCCCTAGGAGCTCGGAGGTGAGACTAACATTTCCTTCCTTACGTCCAGGGCTGCCTGGCCACCTGTTCGTCCCCTTCTCCTCTGTTCCCTTTGCTGGGAAGGGTTGAAGTCAAAGTGATAGATGGGAACTGTCAAGCTGAACACTCTGAGCCCGGCCCACCATCTAGCACGGCGGGGAGCACAAAGTGAGGGGGAGGGCAGGAGCTGCTGCTCAGTCTCAGGGGAAGTCACTGTTCTAGCAAACATGAAGCAGCTGACACCCACGGCCTTGTCACATGAGCAAACAAGGACCGCCATACTGCCTGAGAAAGGGAAGCTGCGTCTGGTGTACAGGGCCTGGCGAGGCTTCCAGGAAAAGGCTGCTTACAGAGGTGCTAGGATGTAAACTCTGACGCTATTGCACTGATCATGGTGTCCCCTAAGCGTGTCTCCAGCAATTGCGGACACCGAGGCCAGGAGGTTGCTGCAGAGAGTGAAAAGGTCCTCCATATACAGACGGGCCCGCCCTCCTGAGACTTGGGGGATGCTGGCACAGGGCACATCCGTGTCCGCAAGCGCCCAGCCTATTCTCCTCCCAGGGCCTAGCAGGGCCAGGGACTTGTCCCTTTAGTCATTGTGAGCTGCCTAAAATTTTAGGTAGATTTTTGTGGCTACACTGACAAATGAGAAAGGACATCTCTGCTGGCTTCTGGCAGCCCGCACTAGGAAGGACATTCCTGTTCTCAAATGCACATTAAATTGCTGCAAAATAACTGCAGATTCCAAAGCAAGAGTGGTTAGCAAGTTTCAATAAATCCGATCCAAACTGTTACCAGACCAAAACACAATTAAAAGTCAAAACAAGATTTTACAAATAATAATTTAAGATATCAAAAAGAATTTTTACAAACCACCATTTTTTGGGGAAAAGAAAATAGGCACTTCTAAATGACATATGACTTAAAAAAATAATACATAATGGAAGATGGAAATACTTAGAACTGGGCTATAATGAATATACTACATATCATGTATATAATATATAGACCTATATAACTATAATTGTATAGGAAATATTCCTAAGTGCTTGCTCTTAATTTGAATGTCTTTTTTTTTTTGGTGCCAGGATTGAACTCAGGACCTTGTGCTTGCCAGGCAGGCACTTATGCCTGCTGAGCTCTCTCCCGGTCCTTGAATGCCCTTTAAAGCTCTCCTTGCAATGTAGTCTCCATTACAGTTGGATGTGTTGAGAGGTGAGACCTGTAAGGGCAGATTGGGTCATGAGGCTTGAGCCAGAACACGCCTTCCCCAAATATGAAGAGCTGTGGGCTAAAGCCACTGAGGAGGTGCAGGCCCAGGACACAGATCCGCCCTCCCTCATGTTTGCCTAAAAACAGGACACAGATTTACAAAGATGAAAGGAGTCCTGTATTCCCACTCTGGGAGAAGGAAAGTTAACAAAGAAGACAGCTTGAGCCCCTCAGGGGCCTGGAGGCCATCCGAGGAGTCCACACCAACCAGGTGACAGCCTGCATCTGCCAGTTAGTGGCTGTCCTGCTCCGTCTTCTCCTGTGTTTCATCACTTCCCACTTCTTGTTCTTTGTTGAAGATGCTATAGAAGATGGAGTTCAGAGCCACTCCTGAGAGCACTCATTCCCTGGGGGCCTCCAAGTACATGTTAGACACACGTCACTAAACTCCTGTGGGTTTCTCTTTCATTGATTTGTCTGAACAGAGGCCTTTCCAACCGAGAGCCTCGATGTCCTTTTCTCCACATAGGTGGCAGAGGTGTTGTTCAAACTTCAAGGTGCAGGACGTTCCAGTCTTATACAAATACTTTCCGAGAATAAAGAGAGAGGGCTCCCTAAAGTATCTACAAATACTTTGCAACCTTTAAAATAAACCAGATGAGAGCTGTCCAAGGGAGGATAGTCCAATCTGACAAGGACATAAAAAACCCAAACAATCCGTTAGCAAACACTCCATGGTGTGTATGTGTGTGTTTGTGTGTGTTTAGATGTGATGGTAAACTTGGTGAGGTTGGGGGCTTGCGAGTGAAGGGTGAGGCCGAGACTGGGCAGGAACATCTCTGCCTGGGCAACTTCTCCCTGCTTCCCACCTCCCTCTTTGTCCCAAACTTGACCCCTCTCAGTCCTACAGGACACCTGAGACAGGGGAGGCTGTTGTAGAGGTTCTATGACACTGCTGCCTGGCAAGGGCCTGTCCGGCAGAGCCTGCACTGCTGAACGTGGTGCCCTGACCACCAGGTAGAGGACTGGTGGCATAGCCCCAGCTTTGTTCAGTTCTTCATCCTCCTGCAGGACACAGAGATACCTTGCTCCCCAAAACAGTGACAGCTCCTGAAAATGGAGTCTTCACCTTGGGAAGGCAGAGCTTATACAAGAAATTGCTAAATTCATTACCAGGGCCAGGGAGGGGAATCCGGGCTCTGGACAAGGCTGCCAGATGATCCCAAAATCAAATCAAGAAGCCCATTTAGCACAAGCTGAGCTCTGATGTTTAGCAGAAAGAATTGGATCAGAGGCCTGGAGCCCTAGCCAACAAGGTTATGGCTGAGAGTGTCGTGGTAGGGTCACCCTGCGGTGCCCCACCCTGTCTGGAAAGCACAATGAACCCAGCTCTCTGGGAAAAATCTTCTCAAGGAGAAAATTTCACTATTCTCAAAGCAGCATGGTCCCCAAACAGGCCCTGGGGCTCAGCTTGGGCGCTGCAGACATGTGTGTCCACTCCAGAAAAGCTCATCCAGGACATGGAGGAGGGGACACGCCCCAGGGGAGTTCTTCCTACTCTGGAGTGAGGGTCCTCTATGGGCTTCTGCTCTATGAAGACAAGATGCCAAGAGCCAGACTCACCTGCCCCGTCTCCTGGTGGCTGTCATGTTCTGGCTACTGCAGGGTCCAGCTGGTGTCCTCAATGTATCAGGCTACCTGCTCCCCAGTGAAAGTAGTAGCCACTCAGAGTCACAGGGTGGGAAACCACAGGGGCAAGACTATCTTTGAAGAAAAAAAATTCTTGGACGTGCCTCAGCACAACCTGGGCAGCAGGAGGCCTCTAGAGGTTGGTGGGGCAGGCTGGACAGCAAGCAGGTGCTTATTAGGATCTGGGTCTGGACTCCTTAAAGGACCCCATTTCACCTCCTGCATTGGCCAGTGGCTCCTCAGATGAGGCCTCTTAGGGTGGGCATGGGTGGCACATTGTAGTGGCTTGGTGGAGGATCTTCATGCAGAATGATATTTTCTGGCCCCAAGTGTCCAGAGCACGGCAGCTCCACCCAGGTGAAGAATGCCCTGAAGCTGCAGCGCCCCCAGAGGGACACACACAGTGGCAGCCAGATTTTGGTTCTCATCGCTGTCCTACCATAAGCCTACCCAGATGGAAGTGAATGAGTGGGGAATAATGCAGACTATCAAGAAATGTCCCCAGCTCTTCTCTCTTTGGCAAGGCAGAGGGGGCTCCCATGTCTATGTGGGCAGTAGCTGCCTGGCTCCTGCTCTATCTTCCCCTTGACTCACCTCCTCCTTGAGCCTTGGCTTTTGCCCTGCCCCTCCATCAACCTACTAGGGGACCTTGGGGACTCATAAGACTGCTGGCAGGGGAACTTCAGGTCCAGAGTACAGTGGCTACTGGGTGGGGTCCACAGGGTGCACAGCATATGGGATGATGGCCACAGGATGGCACTGTGTGTCTGCCCCCTCCTGGGCCAGGTAGAAACCCATCCTCAGTTAACACCACTGGATGCGTGGATGCTGTGGGCAGAACCTGTGTGGGGTGCCAGGGGCCTGCACAGAACCTGGTACATAGCCTGTGCAACCAAGAACAGGCGGCTGGGAGGGCAGGACTGCTCCTTTCCTCTGTCTTTGCCTTCAGGACAGCCTGTGTGCCTGGGCTGCTGTGTCTCATATCTGTCTTCTCCCTTACCCCTCCAGGCCCCTGTGGCCCTCAGTGCTGTTCCCACCTTGACTAACCTGGCAGGGAGAGAGTGATTATGCCTGCCGATTGCCTCCACCAAGACCTGCCACCGTGGATCTCTGGCTGTTTATTCCTCGGAATGCCTTCAGTATTGCTGTGAGCTTTTCTAAGTATATGTGCGGGGCTGGGGAGATAGCTCAGTGGAATCATCGCTTCTCTGGCAAGCGCAAGGATCTGAGTTCAATCCCCAGTTCTGCCAAAAAAAACCCCCAAACTGAAACCAAGTATATGTGCAGCATCAGTGTTTGCTCCACAGTCCCCCTGATGGCTTTTATTTGAGAAAGGGCTCCTCAGCCCCAGGTACCTCTCTGTGCCCTCTGCCCTACCTCTACCCATCCTCTGCCCAGTGAAGTTGGGCTGTCACCTCTGAAGAACATTCTGTTTCCAACCCAAACCCCAAAGAAAGCTTATTCTCAGCTCACCCCTCACCCCAGAGAACCATTACCTGCACACTGCTTGGTGGGCAGCTGGGACAAGGCCGCCCTGCCTTGGGAGAGGACGTCTCTCATGTCTGTGTGTTTCTAAATTTTAAATTAAGGCAGTTTCTGCTTTCAAGTAATACCAGTTTATCACGGGAAGATTGGAAGCATATCAGCTGGAAGGCAGGACCCAGGCTTCCTGGTGCCGGCCATCTGCAGAACCCATCCCTGGGTGTTTTCTGCTCAAGTGTGCTTTTATCCAGTGGTCAGACGGCGCAGACAGTACTGATGTTATGGATTAAAGTTTATCTTCTGATCCTAAAGGCAATACTTGATCAGTAGCACAGAGAATTTTTATACTCCAGAAAGTATAGGAAGGGAGCAAACATTGCTGAGACCATACCTCTGCTCGGCTTTCCTGGGCCTTCTTTAGGGGCTCCAGCCGCCCATCTTCCACAGGTGCTGCTTTTCGAACTAAGGCAGTATAAAAATGCCGTACTGGTGGAGGCGAAGTAAAGTGACACTTAGTGCCAGGTAGCTTGGTGGTCATGTCTGGTTATTCTACACACACGAAAATGAAAGGCTTCCACATGCTTTGACACAGAACTACATATGATGAAGCACAGCATTCTTCAGTCTTTGGTTCAGTGCACTACTCTGCTGCTGTACTGCCTCCTGGTGGCCTGACCATGTAAAAGGTGCCGCTGTTGCTAGGCCTGGGAGCTGCCTGGACCTCTGGGGCAGGGTGTGTGAGAGAAATGCACCCCAGATCTGCAGAGCGCAGAGGGGGCTGCCTACAGGCCTCGATCTGGGTACTCTAGTAGTTAACTTGTAGTCTTTTTTATTTGTAGCTTGAATCTTTACATTTAAAAAAATGTTTTATTTATTTTTTTGGCACTACGTAGCTTGGACTTGTAGTGATCCTCCTGTCTCAGCCTCCCCAGCGCTGGGATTACAGGTGTGCATGACCATGCCCAGTTTCTGTGACCTGCATGGTTCACCCTTCCAGGGTATGCACAGGACACGCTACTGGGGGATTGAACCCAGGTTCTTGCACTTGCCAGGCAGGCACTTAGACCACCAAGCTGTCTCGCCTGCCCTGTAGTTTGAATCTTTAAAGATGTTTATTTGAGAGCAGTCTTAGATTCGCAGCCAAGTTGTGAGGGAGATGCAAAGATTTCCCATACTCCCCGTGCCCCTCCCACCCACAGCCTCCCCACCTCTCAGCATCCAAAGTGTGGCTCATCTGTTACAGTGGCAAACCTCTCCAGTACACCTTTTTAACCTGGAGTCCACAGCTTACGCTAGTGCTCACTTTGTTGTTGCTGTTGTTTTACTCTTAACTTTATTCATTCTATTTTTCAGTTGTCCAAGGAGTTCTTCAAGGAACTTTTTGAGGACACATAGACAGCATTATGTTTACATTATTGCAACTATGATCACCAATAATATTCTTTCTATATTGATATAAACAAATATGGTAATTATTCAAGTTTGCTTAATTAAACATCAATACATTATTTATAAAACAGTAAATACATTTGTATATTTAACGTACGATGGAGCAATACTTGCAGAATTTGAGGCAAATGCGTGTCAAGACTTGTACAGCCATGCTTGTCTGGTCTTCTTGAATGAACACAGCTGAAAAATGGCATTTCAGAGAAATTGAGCCTGTCTGGTTTCTGTTCCAGGGTCACCAGTGCACCATTGACTGGGATGTTCTGTGTTTTTCCACATCCTTGTTCCTTGAAATGTTTGCCTCATTAGTTCTGTTGCGTGGTGCTCTGGTTTCTGCTCCTTCTCTTTCCCACAGGGCCCCAGCTGCCCCCAGATCTCAAGCTGTTCTCTAGAAGCCTGCCCTGGTTTGGTGGGTGTAGAATCTTCCGGCTCCCTTGCTCTGGGTTCTTCGACACCTTGAGGTCTCTTCAGGGACCCTTTTCCATTCTGCCGTGGCCCATCTTTCCATCTCTCTTGGTGAGCTTTGAAGGTCCCTCCTGTGCAGGAAGCTGTGCCTCCCACAAGGGATGGTAAATGCCCAAGTCTTTTGCTGCTGTGGTTCTTCTACACCTTCGAAATAGTACTCTTCCCTTCTTTCATAGTCTTGGTCCTCAGTCCCATAAGCTCCTATTAGGCCAACCAGGATAGGCAGTTTATGTGGCTCAGGAGGGCTGGCAGAACCTCTCCTTCCGAGGAGGTCTCTGCTCCACCCCAAGGAGCTCTCCGAGCCCACCTTGCTACGGCTGCCTTAGAGGAGACCAGTCCCTCTCCATGATCTGCACACGGGCAAGCCTACTTTGGGAGAAGTGGGGGGCTCTTTTCTACAAGGACCTGGCATGCTGACAGTGTATTTCTCTCTGTAAGTCATCAGATTCTCATTCGATGAGCCTGTTGACCACTGTGCAGGGGGTGTCAAAGTTCTAGGGGCTTCCAGGTGCTTTCGCTCTTTAGGAACTGACTCAGCCTGATTCAGGCTTTATCTCAGGGCCACCCTGCACCAAGCTGGAGAGCAGAGGGGAGATGCCTGGCCTGCCTAGAGGGACGATTCCTCTTAAGGCACATCAGCTGCACCTGGCATCTTCGTTCAGCCTATTTATTATAAAATAAAACCAAAGGAATGTGTGGCTCAATATGTTAGCGCCACCTGCCCCAAAAGGGTCTCCAAGAGCTGCAGCCTCTGCTTTATGTGGGTGTGGAGACCCAAGTTTGTGTCTTGAAACCCTACAGTATAGTCATGCCCTGGTTCTCAATCTCATGTGTCCTTAAGTCCCTTTTCCCCCAGGCCCCCCACCCTTTCTCCCATGGTTTATCTGCAACACAAAGGCCCCTAGATTTACTTTTGCAGGCCCCTGGACATGTGGATAAGTGATAGCTGGACCTAAGAACCACTGGGTAGGGCCAGTGTCTCTGACGGGAGGCTGCTTGGGATTGGCTGCCACCCGTTCTCATATGGGAGAATCTGGAGGCCCAGGGCCCAGGTCTACACATCCTTTGAGGAGTGTGTACATGTGAAATGATGACGTGCACATTCTGTCATCTCATTTCAGTCACCAGTTGACAAATTTATGAAGAGGCAGCTCCCCATGGATGCCATCAGGCTGAACAATTGTCCAGCTATGTAGAAAAAGAACAGCATCCATGTTTGCCACTCTGCCCCATTCCATACCAATTTTCAAGGTCATACTGTGGTTCTTGTCATCTTCACAAGATAACCAATTTGATTGTACAACTGTCCCCCCATACATGACCATGGTGACTGCATCAGACAGTGCTTTATTAGAAAAACAGATACAACACAAGATACACAAATGTGTAAGAAATTGCAAGATTGACTCAAGATGCTCACCCACAGAGCTGGATGAGGAAGCGTGCAGAGGGCGTCTGCATAGCGGTGATCGCAGGATTCAGTCTGAGGTCTGGAGCCCACTGCAGCGTCCCATGCAAGGTGCATCAGGAAGTTGATGGGTCTGTGATGGATGGCTGAAAATTGTATGATGTAAGCCGAAGAATCTATGGTGGAAGCCAGGAGATGACATCCAAACTGAAGGCAAACCCTGGAGGTGCTCCAAAGAACAGAAGCAAATCCATCCTTCCTCCTTCCCCCTTTATACCACCAAGGGGATGAGCCTCCACAGGGCGGGTCTTCTACACCAGAGTGTAGAATTGCTGAGCTAAGTTAGTTAAGCTTCTAAACTTCTTACATTGACAAATCAATTAACAACTACAGCGACTTTACTAGATGGTGTCTTCTTGTCATGGATTGGTTTATCTTTTTTTTTTTTTTTTTTTTTGGGTGGAACTGGGGATTGAACTCAGGCCCTTGCGCTTGCCAGGGAAGCACTTATTCTACTGAGCTATCTCCCTGGCCCTGGATTGGTTCTTAAATGTCCCTCAAAGGCCATGTGCTAAAGCCTTGATACCCAGTTGGTGGTTCTCTTGGGAGATAGTAGAAATGTGGGGAAGTGTGGCCTCGCTGGAGAACATAGGCTACTACTACTCTCTGTCTGTCTCTCTGTCTCTGGCTCTGTCTCTCTGTTTGTCTCTGTCTCTGTCTGTCTGTCTGTCTGTCTCTCCTGTTCACCATGAGCACCACACTCTCCGCTATGATGTGTCTGTCTTGCCACAGGCCCAAGAACAATGGCACCAGCTGACCATGAACCAAAACTTTTGAAAACATGAGCCAAAATAAACCTTTCTTCCTTCAAGTCATTTTTCTCAGGTATTCAGCCACAGGGATGAAAAGCTGTATAACACAGTCTGTGTGTGTCTCCCCCACTTTTTGCTATTCTATTCTACTAAGATATTATCTTTGTGTTAATTTGTTTTCATGTTTTGCCTCGTTTAGTCTTCATACAACATAGCTGGTTATGGAGATGCACAGTCTAACACACACACATGCACGCACACACACACACACACACACATTGATCCAAGCTCAAGCTCAATAAGTGAAATGTCATTCCACCTATGCCCACTTCCCCATACCTGGCATGTAGCAAATGTTTAATAAATTCCTGTGCAGCATCCACGTGCCAGGCTTCTTGTTAGATTTATAGGACAGCTCAACTAGGGTAGCAGTTTTGTCACCAGGAGGCCAGATCCTGGCACAGCAAAGAACTGATGATCCCTTCCTCCTTGGTTCTTGTTTTTTTGCGCTCTTGATGAAAAGCTTTAGTCAAGATACATCGGAGCCAGGGAGATGGCTCAGTAGAATAAGTTCAACCCCTGGCTCCTAAAAAAAAAAAAAAAGACACATAGGCAGCCTTGGGTAAGCAGAGTTTATTGCAAAGAAGATACAGAGTTATGCCTTCCAGCAGGGAGGCAGGCAGGGTTGCAGGGACACACACACCAAGAGTGAGTTTGTGTCTATGTTTATGCGCATGAACATGACTCCTGGGGCTCAGGGAAATATGCTTGTCCACATTTCTCTTAGGGTTACCTTGGAACGTTGATATCTTAAAAATGTCTTCCTTGTTCCTTTCAGGTGATCAGTGTTCCTTTGGGGGCCTTAATCATCTAAGAACCTTAGCCCAAGGTGAGGGTCCTTAAAGAATTTCCTTTCTGGTATCATGGAATACAGGCCCTGCCATCCAGGAATGCTGTATGCTTTGTTTTGGAAAAGATGAACAGGTGGCCAGGTATTGCACAGTCTTAAAATGTCATTGCACTCTGTGGGATCATTTTAGGTCTGAGACCACAAATGCATTATACACTGAAAGTTTTTTTTAAGCTTAACCTATTTTACCTTCATCCTTGTTCGTAGGCCTATTAGTGTCTAACTACCTGCTTAACTGTTTGGTGTCAAGTGAGAAGCTAAACAAATGTACTCCTAGGGGTGGCAGAGTCACTTCTCTCTGCCAGGGTCACCCTTCAGGTGCTTTTTCTCCAGAAAGACCACTTGGTCCCAAATTAAATTATGTCATCCAACTGCATGCTGCGAACTCCTCTCTACTCACACAAACGTGGGAAATGCCCCAGGGTCAACCCCTCAAACTTTGTTTGTAGAGTCACTACCAGGAGGCAAAGGTAAGGAAAACAAAGACTCCTCAACTTGCCTGGAAAGTTCTGGATTCCCAAACCAGGATTTGTGGGTATCACACCATCCTGCATGGTTTGTAATAACGTTCTTTCCCTCGGAGCTCACTGGAGGTTCACGCATGTGAATTGCATCTCATACATCCAATTACGACAGAGTGAACTGTGGTCAAGGGCATGTATGGTAGGTACAGCTGACAGGTCTCAGCACCCTGTCAGTCAAGTCTCAGTCATGCTCTGGAAGGTGAAACCGGAGGTGCCTTAGACCTGGCATAGCATTTTAAATTCTTAACCTGATTCCTTCAGCACTTGTGCCATTTTCCTTGTCATGTGGTGTTAGCCCACTCAATCTGAACTTACTGTCACCTGATGAAAACTTTGCTGCTTTTCCCTTACTTTCACGTGCTGCATCTGTCCCTTTCCCATTGTCCACAAGAACCTAGGAACCTGTCCAAGACCTTGTCCCCTAGTGGCAGCATTCTCATGGTGCAGTCTTTCCCTGGCCCAGCTCTGATTCTTACCACAACTCCATAATCTTTCAGGTACATTTGTCCCTGGTCCCAGCCTATGCACCCCTCTCCTCAGGGCAGCCATGTATTTGTCATGCTGTTATTCTCTCCTGTCCTATGGTGGTCCTCTTTGGTTTTGAGTGATATTTTCACAGTATGGGTTAAGGGGATGGGCTAGGGCTACCTCTTGGGTCTAGCAAGTTCCAGAAAAAGCCCAGAAATCTCACATTGGGAGGAAAAGAATGGATGTGAAGATCTGAGATGCCATTCAGAGTCCAGGCCACTGCTGAATCTTGAAGTTCATGTGGATGCTGCGTGATGAGTCAGAAGTGAGGGAGGGGAGAGGAGCCCACAGAGCTGGGACTGAAATCAGACATGCACATTCTGATGACACTTGGGGCAGTGACGTGATGGCATGAGCCAGCAGGTACAAGAATAGGCCTGAGTGGGAGCCAGGCGATGAACACTCAGGCTGAAGACTTTCAACAAGCAACTTTGGGGAAGTCAGAAGTATGATTCAGTGAAAACTTGGTGAGAAGCAGACATTGGCCTACAGAGGGCCTGGGGCTCTTGTTCACAAAAGGGAAGGCTCGACACAGGTGATTGTTCCCAGTGGACACCTGCTTCCCACTTCTGATCAATAATTGGGTCACATCTCACTGTGGCTCTTAGCTAGCCTATTTTAAACCCTCCTTTATAGAAATTCTGAGAAGTATTTCATGAAGAAGAATCCGCACCTGGAAATGAATTTTAGACATGAAATGAGCACTGTCAGTTAGGGCCAAAGGTTGTTTCATCCAAAGGACACTCTCTGCTTGTACCAAGGGGAGGGGCGGCTAAGCCTAAATTTAGCCACAGCTTCCTGAGACTGCTGTAGGAACCCAGGGGAGTGGCCATGTTAGGATCTCAAGCACAGAGTCCCCGATAGAAACTTCAGCTGGACTTTCACAGGGGCCAGCATGGGCTCAGGACACTGTCCAGGCAGGGATGAGGACACAGACATGGAGGGCTAGCAGGAATGCTGTCCACTCCTCCCCACTGTGGACAGGCACTGTGATGTGACTCAGATCCATGCCCTGCCCTGGAGACAGGGCCACCTGGGGACACACCCTGCTTGAGGTCACACCCTGGTTATTTCCCTCAAGTGGACATGTAAAGATTTACATCCACAGCACTAGAAGAGGAGGCAGCACCCAGTGAAACTCGAGGACTCGCAGTCCTGCCCAAAAGCCACATCCCATCCAAGAGCTACCTGTCTGTTCTGGGATGGATGACCCAGGACAGGGCTTACGGTGGGTTGCTGAACTACCCCACTTAGATGGCATGGGCGTTGGAGCAACCCTAGCAGGCATTGTTGGATGGTACCACCTGGCCAGCTCTTTCCAGCATAGCCATCCTGAATGTACTAGGTAGGCTGTCCTGGTCACCAGACCATGATACAGCCACAGATACAGATATCACGGCTTTTGGAGGAGCAAAAGCCCTTAACTTTCTATCCATCAGTGGGGGATGCCTTTCTCCAGTCTCCTGAACTTCCCTTCTGTCTCACTAGGACCCTGAGCCTCACCACCTGATCTAATTTTTCCCATCTAGCCCTGGTCCCCAGTGTCTTCTATGTGTGTACATGCATTCCTTGGCGATACAGCTTCAGCTTCCAAACTGCAGGACACCTGCAGCCTCATTCTAGTGTATACCTTGAACATCCCCCCAACCAATGGGAGGCTGGACCAGGAAGAGCTGTCAACGGACCGCCATCTGCTGCTCAGCCCAGTGAGGACCTCAGTGCAGGATGACCTATTGTTTCCCATGCAGTCAGACAGATGGCCCACCCAAGTACTTCGGTGGATGTGGTGAGGGTAGGCTAGAGGGACCACTGAGAAGGCCACCGAGGCAAAAGTGGCACCTGGCATGGTGCTTGCCCTCTCCCAAGGCACAGCAAAGTTCTTCTTGGATGCTTAAATTCTCTCTGACACTTCTGCAGGACGTTTAGGGGTCATGGAATGGGAGCGTTCTATCAGCTCTTGGCCCTACTGATCTCTAGCCAGATCCACAGATTCCCGGGGACTTCAATAGATCTCAGCAAAGGTGAGAGAATGCTTTTTAAAAAGAATTTTAAGACAGGCAGGATAGAATGCCATGAATGTTAAAGCCTATGTTTATATCATGAAACAGCTCTTAGAAGCTTTAGTCCAAAGTGGGGTGCATTGACTGTGACCCAGTTTTCTCTTTCAACAGCTGCCAGGATGGATCCTGGATCTAGTCTGCTCTAAGCCTGGGACCATCATGCCTGGCTTGTGTCCATGGTGGACTGGGGCTGGCTCCCCTAGGGCTGAGTCTGGGTCTATCCTAAGGCTATCCTGGGAACATCATAGGCTCACTGAGACCTTGACTGTATTATATTGGTCCTGGATGCTCTTGAAATTCTGTTCATGAGAAAAATGCAAATCAAAGCTACAGTGAGATGCCATAGTGCCACGTGCCTGTGCTCTCAGTGCCCAAGAGGCTAAGGGGAAGATGGTCTGCACTGCAAGGCTGTCTGAAAAATCAAAGCAAACAGACAAACAAAGCAAAAATAAATAATCATATTGGTGAAGATGTGGAGAAACTGGAACCTTTGCTTTACTGCTGGCAGAAATATAAAAGGGGAAGACACTGAAGAAAACACTATAGGGACTAGAACAGAGTTGATGCTAACAGCAATGAATTGTAGGAGATGCTGGCTGCTCTGTGACTCTGGGGGAGCAGTGGCAGTTGCTGGTGACTTCTTTGCAGATGTATTGCTGTTCTTTTTTTTTTTTTTTTTTTTTGCAGAAATTGAACTCAGGCCCTTGCGTTTGCCAGGCAAGTGCTTATTCTACTGAGTCATATCCCTGGCCCAGCTGTCCTTGAACATCGTTCCATTTGAAGATCGCAGGGGAGCTCAGCCATCAGCATGTCTAAGTACAAACTTATTATACTAAGACATGGTGAGGATGCATAGAATAAGGAGAACAGATTTTGCAGCTGGGTGGATCAGAAACTTAACAGCGAAGGACTGGAGGAAGCTCAGAATTGTGGGAAGCAACTCAAAGTGCTCAACATCCATCCTTAATTGGTCCATCCACACAGCCTGACTGATCCTGGAAGAGCTGGGGCAGGAATGGGTCCCCGTGGATAGCTCCTGGCATCTAAATGAGTGGCACTATGGGGCCTTGATTGGGCTTAATAGGGAGAAAATGGCTTTGAATCATGGTGAAGAGCAAGTGAGGCTGTGGAAGAGAAGCTACAATGTGGCCCCACCCCCTAGCAAGGAAATCTACAGCCTACTATCATGAAATCTACAGCCACTGGAGGTATAAAGCGTGTGATGTTCCCTTGAATCATCTGCCCCAATCTGAAAGCTTAAAGGATGTTCTGGAGAGACTTTTTCCCTAATGGAGTGAAAGATTGCTCCTGAAGTACTGAAAGGCAAAACCATTCTGGTATCCGTTTATGGAAATAGCAGTAGAGCTCTCCTGGAACATCTGGAAGGTATCTCAGATGAAGGCATTATCAACACCACTCATTCTTCCTACTGGAGTCCCCATTCTCCTGCAGCTGGATGAGAACCTACGCACTGTTGGCCTCACCAGTTCCTGGGTGACCAGGAGGCCATCCAAGCAGCCATTAAAAAAGTGGATGACCAAGACAAAGTGAAGCAAGCCAAAAAATAAAGTTTTTCCCACATGGTGGCTGCCCAGGAATAGATGTACCATGCATTGTGTTACAGGTGCTGATTTCTCTCTTTGTCCCCTGATTTTTTCAGATATTTCCAAGGTTAAGTGGTAGAGTTTGTAAGTTTATTTTGATCCAGATAATGCTTCAAGGTGCATAAATACTTACTTCATAGCCTTAGGGGTTGGCTTCCCTGTTAGTCTTGTCTGAGCAGTCACCAAACTAGTAACCAGTAGGGTTTAATCAGGTCATTTTGTTAGTTTCTGAGTTGAGAGAGTAACAAATGGAGCTAAAGCTTAAGGTATTCATTATTCAATAAATCAGACACCATCGATAGGAACTCTACCAATAGATAGTTCACTTTTTATTTCATAAAATTTTCTAAGATGATAATGGATTACTGGGTAATGTACAGTGCTTATATTTAATTCTAGTCTTTTCTTTTAGGAAAAGGAATGATTTGGTAGCTAAGAACAGAGGCCCCTTGAACAGGAAAGTCACTGATGATAGTTTGAAGGATGTTGACCAGCAGCATAACAAGGTCCTGTCTTGAGTCCCGAGTTACCCTTTGATTGACATTTAGGAGGATTCTTCTTCACTAAAATGAGCAGGGTAGACACGGCTATTTATGAGCCTTTTTTTTTTTTTTTTGGATTTTTTTTTTTTTTTTAATGGAACCGGGGATTGAACTCAGGCCCTTAAGGTTGCCAGGCAAGCACTTATTCTACTGAGCTATCTCCACGGCACCTGCTTTTTGACCTTTAACTTTTGGTTCCTTATAGTTGGTTTAAAAATAAAATTCTGTGGCTGACCATGAAAAATAAAACAGTATAGCTATTTCCAAATAAATTAACATATAATCATATGATTATCACATGACCCAGCTATTCCACTTCAGGGTGTAAACCTGAATGATTTAAGAATATATATAATCTAAAGATATTTAAAGGCAAAGAGCAGCATTAGTCACAACGTGCAAGAAATAGAAGCAATGTGTATGTCCACCAATGGATGCTTAGATAAGCAAAATGTGGGCTAAACATATTATGAAATATGACTCAGAGAGGCAGTTCTGATGCGTGCTACAGCATGCCTTATGCTAAGTGAAAGCACTTATTGGAAGGCAAATACTGCATGAGTCCCCCTCTATGTGGCCCCTAGCATAGTAAAACTCAACAATAGAAAGTGCAGTAGCGATTAGCAGGAGTTAAGTGGTTTTTTTTGCTCCGAATGCCTTCAGGGCAGGTTTGGCTGGCTTGAGTTGTGGGGATCGAAACACAGCAGCCTGAGCCTGACTGCTTTGTTGAAGCAGCAACTAAAAGAACTGAGCTAAGGGGCAGGCCCCCCAAAGAAATTCTGTAAACTTTTTTTTTTTTTTGTTGGAACCAGGGATTGAACTCAGGTCCTTGTGTTTGCCAGGGAAGCACTTGTTCCACTGAGCCATCTCCCCAAGGGTTTCTTTTAAAATTTTATTTTTATTTATTTATTTTTTTGCAAAACCAGAGTTTGAACTCATGCCCTTGCGCTTGCCAGGAAGCACTTATTCCACTGAGCCGTCTCCCTGCCCCCCAAGGGGGAGTTTTAAAAAAGGTTTTTAAGCTCAACTTATACTCTATGATATTCTTTGTATTGTAGGGAAGGATATACAGGGTCAGACTCAGTGATCCGTTTTAGCATGCCCCAGGGGCGGGCCAGCACATCAGGCCCCGGGATCGAACCCCCAGCCCCTGCTCCTGCTCCTGCTGCCCCTGCTCCTGCTTACAGGCGCTTTAATTCGCTGAGCTATTGAGTTGGCCCTCTGTGCTAGACTATTTTTAAGCTTAGAAAGCTTCATTGTCTTTTATCATTTGATCCCATTTGAAAACATATAATCTATAAATATTTAAAGTTGAATTTATAAAATTTTAAAATTCCCATTTCCTTTTAAAGTACTCTATTTGTTTGACTGTCAAATGTTGCCAAATACTTACAATGCTACTTGAATATGTGGTGGTCCTTATAATTTCTTACATGTCCAATACTACTATTCAGTGTGAGACAACATCCACCGATAAACTAAGTCAAAATCACTTACTCAGTTACTGTGTTTACCTTAGAATCCTGTGCATTCTGTTATTTAAAATTCAGAAGCACTGCAAAGTGATAAAACACCAAATATGCATTTACATTTTTAATCAATCAATTACTTAATTGTTTATTTGTGTATTTGCTGCAGGGTCTCGCTGCTCAGCTGGGACTCCGTAGCAGTACTCCTGCTTCAGCTTCGCCAGCTCTGGCAGGCGTACACCACCACATACAGATTTAGTTGTCCTCAGCATGCCCTGGGGGCAGGGCCAGCACAGCACGTAATGCCAAGGATAGAACCCCAGTCCCGCGCTTGCCTAAGCAGGTGCTTAGTCCACTGAGCTACCCCACTGGCCCATTTATTTATTTGATATAGGGTCTTGCTATGCAGCTTGGACTCATAGTGATCCTCCTGCCTCAGCCTCCCCAGCTCTGGGATTACAGGCATGTACCACCATGCCCGGTTTCGGTGGCCAGCTTGGTGCGGGATGGGCACGGCATGCTGTACTGGGGATCCAGCTTGACTTTCTTAAAACATTTTTCTTTTTAAAAAATTTTTATTTGTTTGTTTGATACATGATCTCATTATCCTGCTCAGACTTGTATTGATCCTCCTGTCTCAGCCTTTCCAGCGCTGGGATTACAGGGTGCACCACTACACTGATTCCAGGGCTGGCACAGGATGTGGTACTGGGAATTGAACTCTGGTCCTTGTACTTGTCAGGCTGGCACTTAGACTGCTGAGCTATCTCCCCAGCCCAAAACATTTTTCTATTTAGAGGTAGATCTTACAAGGTCAGAATGTTGATCGTGCCCACTGGAACACAACAAGCTATAGTAGCTTCCGTGATTCCTGTCCTAGAGATTGGGGTTGGGTTTCATAATCTTCACAAGAGAGACCTGTGGGCTGGGGAGATAGCTCAGGGTCTAAGTGCTTGTTTGGCAAGCACAAGGACCTGAGTTTGATCCCCAGTACCACATGCTGTGTTGGCCCCAGAACCCAGGACATGGCATCAAATAGGTGTGGTGGCTCATACTTATAATCCCAGCACTGGGGAGGCTGAGACAGGAGGATCACTACAAGTCTGAACTGCGTAGTGAGACACTGTACCAAATAAATAGTTTAAAAAAAAAAGAGAGAGCTGCACAAGAGTGACCTCCCCATCCAGCTAGCAAACCCTGGTGACACATGGCCCCAAGCTGAAGGCAAGCTCTGTATTCTGTATTTCATTAGCATTGAAGATATTTAATTATATCCTCCCCCCCTTCTCTCTCCTCTCTCTCTCTCTCTCTCTCTCTCTCTCTCTCTCTCTCTCTCCCCACCTTGGTCTCCCAAGACCTGGGATTACCGACATGCCACTGTGTGTGGTTTTTCTCTTCTTTCTGTCTATGTGGGCAGCACCACTACTAAATGTGCTCCTGCTGCCTTTTGGATCTTGAGCACTTTGTGGAGTTCTTGCGTGGAATGTCTGAGCTCACTTTTCCTGCAGTTTTAGCAGGGCTGGGGCAGAAGGTGGCCTGCTTGACTGGTGTGTTCATCAACTTTGCATCACTATGACAAAATACTTGAGAAAAATAAGCGAAAAGGAGAAAAAGTCTGTTCTGGTTCCTGGTTTCAGAGGGTTCAGTTCATGGACAGCTGACTCCATTACTGCAGGTCTGTCACAAGGGAGAAAGGTCATAGTACAAGGATGCTGCAGAGGAAAGATGCCTGCCTCAAGGCAGCCAGGAAAAGTGGAGAGTGAGAGAAAGAGCCAGAGAAGAGGGGGCCTGGGCCAGAGGAAGTCCCCAAGGTCATGTCCCCGTGATGCCTTCTCTTTACCTAGGCCCCAGCTCCATTTTCCATCATTTCCAGTGATGCTATCATTGGATCAATCCACTGAGAGAGTTAGAGCCTCTTGGTTGAATCACTTCCCTAAAGCACATCCAAGTTTTTACTATAACCAACTTTCTGGGGCACATTTTGGATCCCAACCAAATGGCATGGAATAAGGTCCCCACTAACAAGGACCATGTGTCCCGAGCTAAGCACGCTGTTCCAGTCTCAGAGGGAATGACAGCGTGCAGAGTCGCTTGACATGGGCATGCCATAAGCTAAGGAAATCAATAGGAACAGCACGAAGAAGCCGGCCTCTTGTAGCTCCTACCTCACGTCATAAAATAGGGTATCTGGTGCTGCTCTGGCCTGCAGATTCTGACAGGAAGTTGTTCTTATATATTTACACTCTACTCTTGGGGCTCAAAGACTCAAAGAGCACAAATCAGCAGAGTGCAAGAAGGGCACCAACGTCCCTCAACAAGCTCCACTGATATCTAGCCACACAGTGTAAATTCTATTCCCATGAAACTTCCAGAACAGGGAGCACTGAGAGAGTAGATCAAATATTGCTTAGGGTTTGGAGTGGATGACTAAGATGTACAGTACAGTGTTGTTATAGGGGAAAAAATATGTTCTAAAAGTGGCTACAGTGGGATTGTCCGATCTTCCTAAGTCTTGGCCTCCTGAGTGCCCTGGTTAAGTACTACATCCATGCTGATGTGTGCAGGTGGCAGAGGAGCCAGGGGAGACGCAGGTACACTGCAGTCTTCCCAGGGAAGCCACCTGCCCATCCAGTGGCCTCTGTTGTTTCCTCCTAGGGCCTTGAAGCTTCTGGGAAGAGCACATTTTTGAGAAGGGAGCCATCTAGGTACCAGCTTAGAGGTGAAGTCAGAAGGGGATGAGACCATGGGATGTGCAGTGGCTGGAGTGGAAAAGTGTGGACCAGGATGGGGCCCAGAGCCATTAGCTCATGCCTGCTGTGCTCTGCTTGGCCCTACCAGCCTGAGGGGAGCTGTGCTCTTAAAAGGGTACAGTGAGACCAGTCCCCACGGCTAGACTGGGGACTTTCCAGGCACTTTCTGAACACAGCCTGGCCTGAGGCTTTCATATCCTTGATGCTTCCAGGAAAGGCAGTAGTCCCGGCCTCAGGCCCACTGTGAGAAGCAGAGAGAAGGGCCACTGCCCAAGGCTCGGAGTGTAACCTCATCTCTGGATCCAGTGAGTTGCTCAAGCAGCCCTCATGCCCCCGTATCAAACTGCACATGTCCTTTCCTGATTTCTCTTACTGAGTTCACTCAGTGATAGCAGAGTCCATGCGACAAGAGACCACTTTCTCATTCTCTGCCCTCTTGGGTGCACTCGGCACTCGGCACTCTGCACCTGGCAGCGGCTCTTGCCATTGCGCTGAGCTCTGCTCACGGCGGTCAGCAGTATGCTGATCTCTTTCTGACCTGAGACAGGTACAAGTTTCTAGCTCCCTTCTCTTCCAAAGTTCCAGGAGGACAAAATGCAGAGGGGACAGCCCTTCGCTAGATCACGTTTGCTCCAACAAGGGCAGGGTGTTCTGATTGTAATTAGGTGGCTCGCATTTCAATTTGGCAAAGATATTAAAAAACATCCCGGAGGAGGCCGCTGGAATGCTGGGCAGAGGAAGGAAAGCTCCACGGAAATCCTTAGAAAGAGGCCATCTACAAACTGCAGCCACCGAAGGCCTCTAGTGTCCTGAAGTTTAGGCAGTGTTTGGATTCAATTTCTTCTTGTTGGAGCAGTGGATTCTAGAAGGTGCTGCTCTGTACCCAGAATGGTCACAGAAAGTCACTTGGGCCAACATAGGCCCAGAAATGGCCACAGGAGGGCATGGAAACCAGTGACTTAATTCAGAGGCTCAGCAGCATGGGCCTCTCTGTCCTCTGAGGACAGAGCAAGCGAACCTTCTGAGTATACCCTGGGAGTAATCCGCACCATGCGCCTGCCCACAGCACACCTGGCTGGAGAAAAACTCACCTCCCAGAGGAAGGTCATGACCCATGCATCATAGACGATGGCAACCTTGTCCCCTTGGTAACATATCTGAACCCCTGGGGACTGTCCCCAGGCTTTGACCCATTGCCGAGCCAGTCCTCCAAAGCCTCCTTGAAATTGAGGTGCTTGCCTCAATTGTGGGCTTGTGAACCTAGCCTACCTGTCACACTTAGTAATTAACCCCTGAGCCAAGCTGAAGGTTAAAGGAAGAAAGCTTAGGAAAACCTGAGGAAACAAGGCAAGGGGGCGGGGCACAGTGAGATGGGGTCACATTCAAGGGAGGTGGGGTCCAGGGCTGCCTGAAACCAGTTTCCTTAAGCCATAGAAACAAGATGATCACATATAACAGGAAGTCTTTGTGGCGCCATCCCAGGATGTTCCTGGGAAGGGAGGATACATCTCCTAAAAGGAAAAGAATCTGTGGCTATTACTCCTTGCAGGGACGTCTTCCTGAGAAGGAGTGGTCTCCACCCATGCTGGAGGAACACAGACGGAGCCTGGGGCAAGCGAGTCACAGCTATGGTCACTGCTGGGGCTGAGGGGCTTCAGGCCACCAGTAAATGACACCGGACACATGGACCTGATTTTTCCTCCTTTAGCTACAAAAAGGTCTTAGTTCTTTGCCTGCTTCCCTGGTGGAGGGCAGCCAAGCCAGAGCTTTCGCGTGTAGAAGGGCTGCTCTCATTCTCACGCTTACAAGCCTGCCTGCAGCCTCTGCTCGAAACCAGCCGCTCCCAGGCTCCAGGCCCCAGCTTTCACTGCCCCACATTCAGCGGGGAGCACTTCAGGAGAACGCGGGTGGATGAGATCATGCTGTCAGGTTTCAGAGATGACAAAACAGGGTACGCCGATTGAGTTCGGGGTTCATGGAATAGATCAGTGATGGAAAGCCAACCCCTTGGCCCAGGGGTAAATGTGTGGGCTGGAAGTGCAAGAGCAAAGGGCCAGGAGATGCATCCAGCTGCAGCTTCTTGCTACAGAAAGGAGGCACAGGTGTTCTGGGAAGACAGAGGCCGAGAAGAGATCGGGGTGGGAGGATGGGAAACAGCCCCATGTGGCATGTGAAGGGTGCTGTGTGTGCGTGCTTGCATGCTTGTGTGCATATGTGTGTTACAGGAATTTAACCGAGGGCCTTCACACTGAGCTACCTCCCCTCTCCCATTTTTAATTTTTTAGAGACTGAGTCTCACTAAGTTGTCCAGGCTGGACTCAAATTTGTGATGTTCCTGCCTCAGCCTCTCTGAGTGCCAAGATTACAGATACACACGACCATGCCCAGCTCCAAGGACGGCTTTCATGACCCGCAGAGGACTAGCACTGGCTCCACGTATTTGAGGAAAGGTGGACGGCCTAAAAGGCTGTTGTTACTCCTTGTAGCATGTGCTGACACTGTTTTGCTGGGGGCAGCTGGAGAAAGGCCTTCATATGGCCTGAAGCCGGGACTGGGGAAAGGAGACATCCTACTACAGAAAGAGACCCCTGCTGAATTCTTCCTCAACTCTGGATGTCAGGGCGGTAAGGAATAAGAGCTTCTGGCCAAGGGAAGACTAAGCTGACCATCCATGTGGACGGCAAAGTGCTGGAAGTTCCTCAGCCACTTGGTGAAGCTTAGAGAATTGGTCTGTTGCTCCAGGTCATACCAGGCTGAATTCAGACCAGAAGCTGGGTTTTCCCATGCAAGGACGACTTACTGGCACTAGCTTTTTCTCTGGACATGACCCCACCTCACAGTACTCCACCATGGCCTTCCATCAGGTTAGGCTGAGTCTAGCCCTGCCTCTGCTCTTTGGAAGAGCCCCCAGCCAGTGCTCAGGTGACCTGACACCTGTGCCTGGACCTTGTGCCCCAGCCTTGTGGCTGTACCTTCCCTTCCCTTTCCCCCAGTGGCCCTATCAAATTGTTTCTGACCCTATCCCTGCCTCCTACTGAGCTGTCTTCCTTAGTCCACCCTTGAGTGCTGCCTCTACCTATGTCTTGCTATAGATTGTGTCCAGGTCTTCAGATGTGCTATTGTTCCTGCCACCTGCCTCACTGAGTATGCGGGTGGGCTTGCCTGGCCTGGTATTCTGGCCTCTGTCCCTAAGCCTGGCTGAGAGGGATAGTTGGCAACTGTAGAGACAATGTCAATTATCAGGCAGACCCAGGACACCCTCACCTTAGAACTTGGAGGCAGGCCTAGCCAGCCTGTGATGTTTGGGATGCAGAGTGAGCTTGAGGTTAAGGTGGAGTCCCATGAGGGACACCCATACCCTGAGGGTGGCGAGAAGCCAGCTGGTCTGGTTCACAATGATCAGAATTTGCCGCTTCACAGGACTCCTCAAGGCTCTTTGAGCCACAAGCATTCAGCAAAGAGGAAGAAGCAGGGATAGGACAAAGGTTCTGGCTCTAATATCCTGATTCTCTTTTCTGCAAGAGAAATAGACTGTGAGCCCTGGCGAGGACTCTAGGGCAGACTTGGAGTTAGTGAAGCCAAACAAGCTTGGCAGCGTAACCTACAGCCTGTCCTTCCAAGAGTCCTTTAGCCTTTGAAGTGGAAGCAGAGGGTCTTAGCACAACTCTGGTCTTCAAAGGAAAGAGATGATGTCCATAGTGCCCAAGCCTGACCCCTCAAGCCCACCAGTGGCCTTCTCATTTCTCCAATCTTCTGGTTGGCCCAGTCCAGCCTTATCCACAGCTCACACCTAGTTGGAAGCAGGACTCTGTTCAGTGCTGCCTATCCTGCCATCCCCCACCCTGCCCCCGGGCACCGCCATACCTGCCTCCAACCTATCACGGGGCTGTAGACACTCCCTCTACCCCACCAATCTCTGTGCTAACCCTGAGCTCCTAGTCTGAGATGACCTCTACATCTGGTTAACTCCTCTGCCTGTCCTCCTCAGGGGTGTGCTGAGAGGCCAACTGTCCCTTGCTGTGGAGCTGGCAGGTGACCCCTGAGTCAAATGGAAGTGGAATGATGGCCTCCTTCTAGGTGAGCTGCCTTCCTAAGTGCTTTCTTTCCTGGTGTTGGTTGATTCTAGAGCAAGCTGTGAGGTCCTGGCAGCAGGATCAGGAGTGGCTGTCACTACTGGGGGCCTGGCAGCAGGGCTTGGAGAATATTTTCCCCAGTGTTCTGAGAAATA
The DNA here is from genome assembly GCF_000260255.1 of Octodon degus. Taxonomy (NCBI): domain Eukaryota; kingdom Metazoa; phylum Chordata; class Mammalia; order Rodentia; family Octodontidae; genus Octodon; species Octodon degus. The sequence goes on along the minus strand of NW_004524586.1, from coordinate 10,079,874 downwards.
GAGAGCTCACACGGCCCAGCCTGGCTCAGATGTAACAGCCCGGCCAAGCTCCTGGGCTGGGGTTCATTCACTGGGCATTCATAGGTTCTCACATACTTAGGCTTCTGGGTTTCTCTCCTGAGAACGACCCAGACTCAGAGAACCCTGCAGGTGGGCTTTGGTCTCAGGGCACACCTGCACACAAGTGTTGCCACAGAAAATAGGGGTAGAAATTACCGAAGCCTCACCTGCCTGCTGCATGGTTTAGGTGTGGCCTGGGGTCAGGTCTTTCACCTTCTTGAACCTGATGCATGCCTTAGGTAGCGGTAGTAGTATCTGTCCCCACCTCCTAAACTAATAGGGGACATCCCCAGGAAGTCTTTATCACAGTTGATTACACACTGGAAACAAAAACAACGATATTACCAGGAAATGTCAGATGCAGAAAATGTTAACTATCAGCAAACTGAATCCAGAAAGAAAAATGATAATAGTTAATGACCAAGCAGAATTTATCCTGGGAATGCAAAGGCTAATTCCTGATTTGAAGAGCAATCCATGCAATTCACCACATCAACAAACTAAAGATACACATAATCTACCCAGTAGACTGGAAAAAAATTCAACATCCGTGGATAATAAAAACTCTCATTAAAAGAGCCAAAGGAAACCTCTTTCATCAGACAAAAGGGATCTGTAGAACTGAGCTCACATCCTCCTCAGTAGCGGATGACAGTGTTTCACCCTAAGCCCCAGAACGAGGGAAGCGTGGCCACTCTTCCACTCCTACTCGCCATCAGGTCAGAGTTCTTAGGGCATAATGAAAGGAAAAGAAATATGAGGCATAAGTATTTGAAAAAAGAATATAACTGTCCCTATGCAAAGATGACATAATTACCTAGCAAAGTATTGCCTGCACAAAATAGAATCTACTAGCAATCTACTGAAATAAAAAGTGAATTTAACAAGACCAACATACAGAAACCAGTCCTGCTTCTGCATGGCAGCCAGCCTTTCACAAGAGTTCTATGCCAGTGGATTCAATCAACATCAAATTAAGTGTGTGTTTTAAAAAATTTGTGTCTGGGCTGGAGAGATGGCTCAGTGGTCTTGAGCACCTACTTAGAACAAGCTTAGCAAAAAGCACAGGGACCGCGGTTCAATCCTCCAGCACCACATGCCAGCCAGCCCCACCCCCTGGTGGGCTGAGCTGGCCACACACACACACACACACACACACACACACACACTAAATAAATGTAATAAATAAAAATAAATAAATATTAAAAAAAAAATTTGTGTCTATACTGAGCCTGTGCAGAACTTCTTAGGAAATGGTGGAAGCTGGTTTAGAATTTCATCGAATCACTCCTTAACGTTTATTGAGCTAAGGCTTTCTCCTTTAAAAAGGACATTTTTTGGGCTTACAGATGGCTTGAAATTAGACAATTTACATCTCTGGGGTGAATTTCATTATAAGCTTTTCTCTTTATTTCTTCTTGCATTTGATTTGCTGATATTCCATTTGTGATTTTTGTGTCTGAGGGGCCCATAATTTTCTTTTTGAACCAGTTTTACTTCCTGAACAGGGTCATGCAAGCCTCATAAAACATATTAGACAATATCTAGTCTTTTTTTTTGTGAGTAGAGTATATTTATTGAGAGAAAGAAAGCTCCTGTCCAAGAGAGGGACAGGAGGGGGCCCGAGTGGGTAGTTCCCCAATATCTAGTCCTTTTTATCAGAAAGTTTACATAGTCTGCGAAATGCTTGTTCTATAAATATTTGAAAGGATTACCCATGAACCTTTACTTAGGGATCATTTCTAGATTATATTTTTAAGTCTTGTATAGTTTCTCACCTAGCATTTCATGTGTCTTGAAGTCATTTTGTTAGTTTATGTTTTATAAAATTATTTGTATTTAAATATTTTAACCAAATGCCTATTATAATTTTGATCTTTAAATAACTTATTTATTTATTTGGTACAGGGTCTCACCATGCAGCTCGGACTCATAGTGATCCTCTTGTCTCAGCCTTGCCAGCACTGGGATTACAGGTGTGTGCCACCAGGCCCAGTTCCGGCACCCTCACATCAAGGGCCAGTGCGGCATGTGGTACCGGGGGTTGAATCCGGTTTCTTGAGCTTGCCGGGCAGGCACTTGGACTGTTGAGCTAGTTGCTCTGCCCCTGTAATTATAACCTTGCCTGCAATTACAATATTTTTCATTTTTGGATCCTATTTGTCATAGGTTGACTGCTATTTACTGCTGTTTTCCCCCAAAAGACCAGTATGTGGTTGTACTGGTCAATTTGAAAAATCACTCCAGTTTTATAGTGTTTACTTTCAAAATGATCAATTCTTTCCTCCTATTTGTTTTTTTTTAAAATTGTATTTGTTTGTGTGTGTGTGTGTGTGTGTGTGTGCACGTGTGTGTGTGGCCAGCTCAGCCCACCAGGGGGTGGGGCTGGCTGGCATGTGGTGCTGGGGGATTGAACAGCGGTCCCTGTGCTTTGCTAAGCTTGTTCTAAGTAGGTGCTTTAGACCACTGAGCCATCTCACCAGCCCCTCCTCCTATTTGTTTTGCACTATGCATTTTAACTATGGCAGTTGAACACTTCCTAAATGAGTAGCTGTCATATTCCAGCATTTTAGCATGTGTTTTTGCTTTCATTTTCATTACTTCCTAAACACTTCGTGATTATGACTTGCTGGACTCTCTAACCAGTGTGGAGGATTTATTTTAAATTCTTCGTGGTTGAGGGTGACTGCGTGTATCACAAGAGCAGCACAGCACAGCAATGAGGAGGGGACGTCAGCCCTGGGCCCTTGGGGTCCCCTGAGCTGCAGCAAGCCCTGGCCTCTCTGTTCCTTGGGAAGTAACTGACGCAACCCTGTGGCTCATCATGGAGAGGAATGGGTGCAAATATATGATCTCTGGCACTGGCCTAAGCTATTTAAGGACGGCCATCACACTGCTGTTATTCATTTCTAGTTTATTTAACAAAGGTTAAAAAAAAAAAGCTGTCCTAACAAAAACACTTTTTTTTTTTTTTTTTTTTTTTGAATTTAGGAGGTTTCCTAAGATATCTGGACAATTTTTATAAAGTTTTAGTATGTACTTCCATGCTTACAAAAAGGAAGCATATTCTTTATTAGACATGGAGCATTTTATAGATCAATTAGTTCAACCTTGCTACTTAGGAACTTTTGACTCCATCTGTTAAAAGCTGGCAAGAGAATCTTATCATTTTGCACCACGGTGAGTTTCTGGAAACTTGCTTGAAAAATCAAAAGTTTGGGGCCAGCCAGATAGCTCAGCAGACTGAAGTGCCTGCTTAGGCAGAGCACAGGGACCGGGTTTGGATCCCCAGCATGCTGTGCCAGCCCGGTCCCCAGGGTGCACTGAGACATTATTGAGACTGGGTGTGGTGGTGCACACCTGTAATCCCAACACATAGGAGGCTGAAAACAGAATTACTACTATGAGTCTGATCAGTTCAATCTGTGTAATGAGAGCCTGTAGACTCTGTCCCCTGTCCCTTTTTTTTTTTTTGGTGGGACCAGGGATTGAACTCAGGCCTCTGCGCTTGCCAGGCAAATGCTTATCCTACTGAGTTCTCTCTCTGGCCCCTGACCCTGTCCTAAAACACACACACACACACACACACACACACACACACACAGAGTCAAAAGTTTGCCTGTGTGTACTCTGATCCTGAGTTCTTTCTGTCTTCCTTCCTTCTTTCCTTTCATCTTTATTTCTTTCTTTGGTACAGGGTCTTGCTATGAAGCTCAGACTAGTAGAGATACTCCTGTCTCAGCCTCCCCAGTGCTGAGATTACAGGCATGCGCCATCACACCTAGTTTTGGTGGCTGGCTCCGCATGTGGTACAGGGGATCAAACTCGGGGCCTTGTGCTTGCCATGCAGGTGCTTAGACCACTGAGCTATCTCCCCAGTGCTACTGAATTCTTCAAAACTGAGGTGCCACAGTTCTACCCTTTGTCATTTCTTGTTGCCTTGGTTTCCTCTCATCTCACCTGAGTCCACCTCCTCACAGTTGGCTGCACAGAGTACTCATGACTCCTCTGTTACAACTCTCTCTCTCACTTGGGTCTAGCTTCTTCTTCTTTTTTGGGGGGTGCGGGTTACCGGGGATTGAACTCAGGACCCTGTGCTTGCCAGGCAAGCACTTATTCTGCTGAGTTATCTCCCTGGCCCTGGGTCTAGCTTCTTGAGGATCCCTTAGCAGACTGTCTTCAAAGACTGGTTTTCCTAATCTAATCAACAGAAGGAGAAGATTTCATTTCCCTCAGTGGGATATTTTTATGAACTCTATGGAATGTGTACGGTAGTTAAATTTTGGGGAACATGGTGGTGGGAGATGTGTGTGTGGCATACACGTGTGTGGTTTCTATGTGTATGTGTGCAGTGCGTATGTATGTAGGTGTACATCTGTGCGTGCAGGACTCTCAGCCTTTTTTGTCTAGGAAGGCGTGTACATCAGTTTTCTTCTTCAGGGGTTCACTTAGAAGCTACTCTGCCTGGTTCATCCCCTAAGAGCTGTGGCCGGACGACAGCGTTAGGGGAGACTGGATAGGTTCTGCCGAGCTGCCCCCGCGCCAGATCAAACCTAACAAGACTATCCCTGGGTGTCCAGGCACAAGTGTGACGGTCGGTCACTCGTCTGTCCTTGGAGCACTTCTGTTCTAGCCCTTGTGCTCAGAAAGCCAGATGGCTGTGAGGGTACTTGGCTCCTGGTACTGCCCCCAGCTTGGCTAGGGCTGTCCTGAGGGGCTTCCAGATAAGGTCCCTAGGGGCCGGGGAGATGGCTCAGTAGAGTAAGTGCTTCCCTGGCAAGCGCAGGGCCCTGAGTTCAATCCCCAGTTCCGCAAACAAAAAACAAACCAACAAACAAAAAACTAGATAAGGTCCCTGCCATGAAGTGCAGTGGGCCTGACCGTTCCACAAGCTGGATTCTGGAGCAGAGAGCACAGCATAGCTGCTCTCAAAACTACCCCCGCCGGTTTTGGAGGGGTACAGGTTTTGGGTTCCTCAGTAGGGACCGGCCCCCTCCCTGTGCTGCACCCTCTCCACTACTGGGAACAGCAAGTGAACCACCACTACTTGTGCTTCCCTCCCGGGATGCCAGTGTCCCAGTTGGCAAAAATCCTACCAGATTCCCACAAAAGATGGCAAGTCCTCCTTTTGACAGGCCTTACAGAGTTTCAGGGAAGAGACTCCTTAGTGGCAAGTCTAAGAGGAAGTCTGCCACTGGGGAGGCCAGCCAGGTATTTTAAATGGAAACTGTTTCCCAAGTAATTTTCAAGTTAATGAAAAACAGCATAATGCTTTTGTTCTAGAAAGTGGCTTTTGATAAATCTTTCTTTTTTCCTTTGCTTCATTAAAGCCAGACTTAGGAGATGGGGGAAAAACAGCAAGACCAACAAGGTGTAACTTGCCATTATTGTCAATCTTAGAAAGCAATTTTCTGCTTTAAATATAAAAGCATTCTAACACTGAAAATAGAGAAATAAACAAGGAATGATTCAGAATGCTGTCACTCTAAGGTAGAGATCAGCAAGTTGTTTTTCGTAGTGACCTCATTCTGGAGAGTAAACACAGCAGACCCTGTAGCTAGACATGTATGGGATGATTAGGAAGGTGTACCTGTAAAGGAATGGGCACCGGTCAGCCTCCGAGCAGGTGGGGGATACCAAGGGGCTCTGTCTCTTCTGCTTGCAGAAAGGAAGGCTCCCAAAGCCATACAGGGCTGCAAAGGAAGTGCAGAGCCAGGGTGTCTGAGAACTTCTGGGGACTTGGTTTTAAAATGCTTCACCCTGGGTCAGGGATACAGTTCAGCAGTCAAGCACCTGCCTGGCAAGTGCAAGGACTAAGGTTCGATCCCTAGTACCACAAGTCATGCTAGCCCCCATGCTGTGCAGGCCACTGAGACCAGGCCTGGAGGCACACACCTGTAATCCCAGCGCTGGGGAGGCAGAGACAGGAGGATCATTATGAGTCTGGACTGCATAGTAAAACTCTGTACCAAATAAATCTTTTTTTTTTTTTTTAAATTTTTATTTATTTTGTGTGTGTGTGGCGAGCTCAGCCCACCAGGGGGCGGGGCTGGCTGGCATGTGGTGCTGGGGGATTGAACCGCGGTCCCTGTGCTTTGCTTAGCTTAGCTTGTTCTAAATAGGTGCTTTAGACCACTGAGCCATCTCACCAGCCCCCCAAATAAATAAATCTTTAAAAAAATAATAAAAATAATACAGTGCCTCATCCCAACCCCCCTCCAGCTGTGCAAGGACTCCTCCTTCTGTGGGAGTGGGAAGATTCCCAGAGAGTCCCCCTCCGCAGGCAAGTGACCCAACGCCAGGACAGTCCCAGCCCTCTGCACTCTGACCTGAGGCTAGCCCTACTGAGCGCATGCACACGCCTAGTTCGTGCACACAGTGCATGCGCAGAGCCGTGCACGCGCAGAGCTAAGGGTGCAGAGCTCACGCCACCCCTGCCCTCTCTCTAGATCTTGCTATCACCTCCCTTCTGAAGATACTTTGTAGGAGTGCTCTGATGGGGCCTTCACAACTGTCCAGGAGGCCCAGGGCTAGTGACTGGGCCAGGGGCCCAGCGTCCATCCCCAGAAGCTGTCCCAGTATCAAGCCCTCTGGGCCGCTGTGTGGAGGCCACTCTGGCACATGCTGGGTGTCACATTCAGGAGCTCAGCAGCAGGCACTTATCTAGGCAGCCAGTCAGCCAGGACTATGGCGTGGGGTGGGGGTGTGGGGCCCAGGGCAGGTGGCTCCAGGTAGAAGCAGAGAGGCTCCCAGGGTACCCAGGGATGCCTGGGGAGAAGGCAAGCTTGCCCCCTCCAGCCCCGGCACAGCAGCTCCCTGGGAGGTGAAGGTCAGGCCACATTCCTTGCTGAAGTTGGAGTTCTGACATCAGATTTTCCATGCTAGAGTTGGGGGGGAGGAGCTGGCAGGCAGGGCGCCAGCAGGGTGCAAGGACCGTTGGGTGTGGGGCAGAGAGGCTGATGCTGTCCCAGCTCCACAGTTCTAAGGTCCAAGGCTCCAAGGGCTCTTCAGACACCCTGGTAGCCCTGGGCCTCGCTGCTGGCCTCAGGTCCCTGGAGCATCTCCAACTGAAGCTTTCTCATTTCAGCCTGGCCTTGCTGAGTCACATGGGGGCTGGGTTAAGGGACTCTAAAAATAGCCAGTGGCTCCCAGTGCCTGCTCTGAGAGTTATTATTAGGCTCGGGCAGAGCCATTCCTGGTGGGATGGCCTCTCTTCTCAGAGCCCCACGCCCACCCCCTCGGCTGGACACTCGAGCCAGGTACCTCTAGCAGGGCGAGGGCAGGGGTCCCTGTGCCAGATCTCTACCAGTGGTGCTGTGGAATGGTGTTGCTCCTGGCTCTTCCTCATGGGAGAACCTGCTGTCCCTTGAGGAGGGGTTGAAATCCTTTGCTCAGCCGACCCTTGGGAGTAACTGACATCTTCAGGGTCAGTGGACAGCTGTCTTGTTTGTAGTGTTTAGTGCTAATTGAGAATGCGAATCTCTTGTTCAAAAATGATCATCTTATCAGACCAAGGGGCATTTTTGTAGCCAGAAGCGTTGGGCACTGAGAGATCCACTCTGGGCTCAGTCAGCACAGCCCCCAAGCCCTATCCTCAAGGCCCAGCACCAGTGTCCTCCCAGGCACAGATCCCCATGGAAAGGCCCGGCCCCCAACACAGAGGCACAAGGTAAACGTGGGCAGCTCAGGAAAGTAGCTTCATGTTTTGTCTGATTGTAAAAACACTGCATGCTCCTTGTAAAAGTACAAACCATAGCCAAGAGTGGTGGTACTTCTGGTAATCTCAGTGTCCTGGAGGTTGAGGCAGGAAGATCTCTGGTTTAAGGCCAGATGGACTATGTAATGAGTTTAAGCCTGTACTGAATAGTGAGACCCTGTATCAAAAAACAATAAAAAAAAAAAAAACCATGCAAAAAAGAAAGTCACATATACCAGAGCCTTCTCATATATACCAAATCCTTTTCTGGGCAGTCACAGGGAGAGGAGTAGATAGACAGGTAGAGAGACGCTGCATCCCCTGCTTCTATGTCACTATCCCAGCATGGACATGTCCTGTATCATTCTGTCTGTATAAATCTTGCCTGGGTTAAAGCTAGCTGTAGTTGATGGCTGTTGTATAATTCATTTGACCCATACCCACTGATGGACATTTATGTCGGGCCTGCCATTTTAAAATACATTTTTGCTATTAAAACAAGGCTGCCAGAAATTCTCCTTAAATATATATTTCCTACTTTGTAATCATTTTTTTAAGGAGAAATCTCTGAAGCAGATTTTGGGTCAAAGAGTAGGCCGGGCTAAGATTTTGAAACTTTCAGGGGTCTACAGACTGTCAGTCCTGCAGAGAGTAAGAGGAGCTAGTTACATTTGCCTATCGCCTACCCTGGAGCACAACGCCAAGCACTGCTGCTGAAGCCCTGACCTCGCATTGCCGCTCACCCCTCCCAGGCGTCCCCCTTTCCTCTCTAGAGTGCTAGGAAGCTCTTGCAAAGTATGGGCAGAGATCTTCCCTGAGTCTCAGAGGTGGTCCTGCCCAGAGAGCTGGGAGCGTGTGCGTGTGCGTGTGTGTGTGTGTGTGTGTGTGTGTGTGCGCGTGCATGTCTGTCTGTCTGTCTGTCTGTCTGTCTGTCTGTCTGTCTGTCTGTCTGCCTGTCTGGTGGGGATCCTCTCTGGTGTTGGAGATGTGCAGTGTAAGGAACTTCTGGGTTTGGAGCGAATGTGAGCCAGGACCTTCTGGGAAGACAAAGCCAGGATCTGGATCTCTTCCAGCCACGCCCCACCCCCTTCAATGGCCCCCGTTCCTCAGGAAGCCTCAAGGGAAACAGGAACTTCTCTGGAGCTGCTCTCTGTCCCCAGAATTTCCCTGGGTGGGGCATGGTATGGCAGGGATTGCAGTGCCCTACCAAATACTAACAAGGACGTTCCCTAACATGAGTTGCCAGAAATCTACCATGCCTGAGGAGTAACAGGCAGGGGGATGTCAGCTTTCACGAGCCTGTGTGATACGAGCTTATGGGATTCTACCCTGGAGCACAGGCCCGTGTGGCCGTCCTGGTGATGGCAAAGGTCCTGTAGCAGAGGTTGAGGTTCGGTCAGTGCTTCCTTCCACCCAGCCTCCCCAAACCTACTGCACGGGCCTGTTTTCTACCTAGTTTGCTGAGGAGAGGCCTGGCCCAGAGTCACAGAGCTCTTCAGCTGACACCCACGGGAAAATTCCAGATTAGCTACCTGAATTCTTTCACGTTTGAAAAGGAGAAACTGCATCTACGCTCATCTGCCTCCTTCTGCACAGTGGGGTGCAGGCTGCAGCAGGCTGCAAATGTCTTCTCTGCCTGCCTTGAGGAGGCTTCCAGAGCGTAAAGGGGCTGTACCTTCCAGAGTCTTCATGCTGTCCGTGAGCCGGGTGCCCACATCCTGGAGGAACATTCGTGTGGACTGGCGGTGGTGACCCCACTCCCTTTCCGGGATCCATGCATCTGAGGGAGAGCCTCAGTGTGGGGGTTGGAAGGGAGCAGCCCTGGGAACAAGTCTGTCTAAGGCCCACTGGTATGCTGCCAATGTCACCTGTGACGTGGCAGCTACATATAAAGATCCCAGTGTCCCTTGGCAAAGCAGGGCACTTGGTGTCTACCTGCCATGGGAATTTTTATTAAAAATGTTGAAATTTTTTTAAAGGCTGACAGGAAAGCTGAGGAGGTGACAGAGCATGAAACTGTGGAACTTTGGCCCTGTGTGTCCCTTGCTAGGACAAGCAGAACAGATGGCACCTTTGATAAGACCCTGTTATGATGACGACCCCAAGAGCACTCTGGGTGGGGATGAAGAGCAGGCTCACTTGTGGGGAAGCAAGAGGCCAGGGGACCAGAATCAGCCCAAACCAGCTGGGGCTGTACATCTCCTGGGTCATGGCAGGACAATCTTTGAAGTATATGACTGCCAGGAAAAAGGGGGGGCCCACTGAGAACGTGAACCCAGCCTGCCCCCACCCAAGTGCAGGGGAGGCCTCCATCAAGCACTGCGTGCGTTTTTACCTACACAGGTGCCTGGGAAGCTGAGCTACGCTGCCTCAGACTGCTCCACTTCTGCAGCACGGTGCACATGGGCACTTCAGCAGGGGTTACAAGAGAACAGGCCTACTCTGAGCTCTGTGTCTAGTTTAAAGGTCCTGGACATGGCTAGGTCAGGGTCCTGACAGACAGAGATTATAGTAGAGAGAAGAAGGTTGAGGTCTCAACCACACCCCGGCCTCACACACACACAAAGGAGGTAGGGAAGGCTGTCTGCGATCACTCAGTAGTAGCTCTGTTCCGGGAACCTCAGGGCCAGGAGGGTACCCTGGGCACAGCCAGGTTCCGCAGAACTTTCACCTCCTTATCACTGCCCAGGGTAGTGTAGCCCCACCCTCCCCTGTCTGCCATAGCTTCAGGCTGGAGCCTGGGACCAGGCAGCCAGCTCCACCCAGGCCTGGCATCCAGTCAATGCTCCCTTACGGGGACAGGCACCCTTCCCTGCTGGTGTTCCCTGGAGCTCTGACTTTATGGCAGTCCTGTCATCAGGGTGGCACTCAGTTCTGAATGTAACTCCTAGGGCAGGCGCTATTGGCTGAGTGGCTGGGCAGGGGGCCCTAGAGGGCAGGGAGAAGATTGTGGTCCTTCGTGGGCAGGTTCACTGTGCTCCCCTAAGCTTGCTCCCTGGATCTGGCCAGAGCCCTCCGAGGCTGGAAGGGCATCCATTAGCCTTCCCAGTGCTTAACAAGGCTCTGGTAGAAGAGAAGAGGCCCACAGGGGAAACAGGCCAGGGCTGCGCTGGCTCTGAGAGGGTGGGGCAGGCCTGCCTTTGAGCTGTCCTCAGGGCTGGGGAGATGGCTTAGAGGCATCAGTGTCTACCTGGCTAAGCTGTGCTCTCCCCTGAGGTTCAGCATTGGTGGGGACCCTGGTGAGCCTGTGACTTGCTTGCTCTGGTCTTTGCTGCTTTTCCTACTCGAAGAGTTATGGAAACTTGGGACTGACTTTGGCCAGGATCGTCGTTCCAATGGCCAGCCCTTGACTCCTGCGCAGTGGACTGGTGGAGGCCTGCATACCTGGCTCCAGCCAAGCAGCTGATCTGGCTGCTGGCAGGCTTCTCTGTTCCATCACTCCAGGAAATGGAAATATTCCTGAAACTTTTCGTTTTACAGCTGCTTTTGCTTTATAAGTCTGTGCTTAAAATAGCTCCAAGTAAGGCCTCTGGTTTACCTTTTCTGAGGTTAAAAACAGTCAGCTCTGCATTGTCGGGAGCCTGCGGGAAAGGCGGTGAGGAGAAAACGCTTGGCCGGAAAGCCCTTCTTTTTATATAACATTGGGTTGCAATGCTTATAATTTAAAAGTTAAGTAAATAACTGGGTTTGCTCTTGAAACTTATTTTCTCCTACAAAGACTGGAAGGGTTGTATATGAATAAAATGCATCAAGAAAGCACAACTTTCTGCTACAACACTGAATTTGAATGAGGGACTGCACTCAACAAACACCCTTGGGAACCATCTGGGGCCATACATTGGTGAAGATCTAAGTCCAGGTCTCTGTTCATAGACTGTCAGGGGGCAAAAGGATGATACAGCACCTAATAGACTGGGAAACTGAGGCTGGAAGCTGCAGGGGTACCTTCAAGGCCGCACACTCGCAAGGTCAGGCTGAGGGCAGGGGCTCAAGGCCAGGACCACATCCACTGGGGAAATTGCTGGAAGCCCTGCCTGAAGGGCTGCTGCAGGGACTCCAGACCTCCCTGGAAGGAGACTCAGAATTTCCCCAGTACTGCGGCAGTCTGTCTTGGGGAGCCCCTCAAGTCCGAAGCTCACTTTCCCTGGGTAGGGTCCTGGGAGATCTGGCTTTCCTGTCCACACAGCCCAGTAGATAAGAAAGCTAGAAGGCTAGAACAAGAGTCCACAAGTCTTCTGCTGCACTGCACCATGGATGCACCTTGACTTGGGTATAGGTAATGGGTGAGCTGGGGATGGGAGGGTGAATACCAGACCCTCATGGTGCTAGCATAGCAGCCCCTAGATTTCAAGGAGACTTGACAGACCTCCTGGAAATAGAAGACACCCAGTGTGTGTGTGTGTGTGTGTGTGTGTGTGTGTGTGTGTGTGTGTGTGTCTGTGTCTGTGTCTGTGTCTGTGTCTGTGTGTCTGTGTGTGACAACAGGTGCTTCAGGAGAGGCTGTGTAGTTCTGACCTGATGCCTATACATTGCAAGCCAGCCGGTGAGAATCTCTGGAAGGGCAGCATCTGCAGGGCTGCATTTCTAGAGCTCCATGTTCTCCCTGTAGCTCACAGACCACAGTGCTGTCCTGATCCTTGGGCGGCCTCTCTGTGGTCTGTAGGCTCAGGGAGGGATTCTCAAGCTCCAGCCCAAGGTTTTTTCTGACACTGATATTCAGGAGAAGAGGAGTAGGCAGCCACATCACAAAGCCTAGGGGCTATACCCTTGCCATAGGAGTCAGACCATAGCTGGTAGCAGGACCCAGGGTTCTGGTCTTCATTCCCACCCCTTCTCTGGAAGCCCAACAGCTACCATGTATGGAGGTTCCTGCTCTGATGGTGGTGGTGCACAGTAAGCCCTTGCAGGTCATCCATTTCCCCTTTCTCCTCCCATTTCCCCTTTCTCCTCTGGCACTTCTCAGCTATGGGGTTGACTCTAGAAAGACCTTCCTGTTCACCCTCAAAGCCACACCTCTCTGATTCCACAAGGCCTGCCCCCAGTTCTGTACCTCCTCTGGCCCAAGGGATGTACTACCTGCTTCGGTAACTCATCTGACTACAGCAACAGGGCTGCCTGTGTCCCCACTTGAAGGCAGTGAGCCTGTGCTAGCCAGAAAGGTGGGAAATGTGCTATCTGGCACAGCCATGGAGGCCGCTTGCCTTGGCCCATCGTGTGTGGCTTGCTGGTGGCCGTGGCAGAGCAGGGCTACACTTCTGGTTGTATGATCCAGACAACTATGTCACTGAGGGCTCACTCCTGGAGGCACCCTAAGGGCCAGGACAGGAACATGGCCCACCTGTGAGCTCCAGGGAGAACCATGCAAAACCATATTACAGTGACATGGATCTGGCCGCAATTGAGTGGAAGGACCCAGGTCACTGGGGAAAGGGTCTGTCTTTGGACAGGGACACTCATGAACTTGTACCTAAGCTAGAGGTGGGGCAGTAGCTGGCTGGGGGCTGCCAGGAGTTGAGTCCTGTGAAATCTCATATTCCTGTGCTTATTCCTTGACTATACCAGGTTCTGCTTGGCTTCCTGGTAGAAAGGGCCACAGAGTGATAAGTGCATATGAGATGGCCCTACAAGACTATAGTCCCACTCAGCAGAATACCCCTCATACCTCTCTGGGATGCTGACTGGATGACTTCCGGGGGGAAGGGAGACACCTTCTCTGCCATGATGCTGCTTCACCACTGCCCCTCTGGTTCAGAATAGCCTGCAGAGCCTAGATGACCCAGGCCAAGCCTCACCATGGTGTGATATGGTAAGTGTGGGGCACATAGATGTCCTTTCTTGGGATTCCCCTAGCAGGCTAGTCCACTGCCAGAAAGACCTTGGCTCAGGGAGGAGACGGAGTATTCCCATAATGCCACCTGCCTCCATTTGTCCTGCCCACTTTACCCTGTCCCCTCTGCTGTGGACTCTGACGCTGAGCCCAATTTCACTTCCTTGTTGATTTGTTGGGTCCACCCAGGGGAGGGTCATGAGGATAGTGGCCCTGTATTCCTTCCCTGTCCTTCTTGCGCTAGAGTGTCTTGACAACAGCCACTTGGGGAGTGGCTCTCCTCTCATGTGGCTATCTTGGGCTCTGGTCAGGAAACTCCCTCCCCTTGCCCTGCAAAATTCCACCACTTACTCACCTTCAGGGCCGGTAACTTCCCATGCATGGGTGAACATCCCTTCAGTAAAGGGTCATCTCCCACCAGCTTACACACCCACTGTGTCCCTTGTGTTCACACAACTGGCTCATGTAGGAGCAGGTTTTCTACCTTGAAACAAACTCTATTCTTCTGAAGGTTTTATGAATATTTCATGTCTTACTGAATATTGCCCTTAATTTCTAGTCCAAAATAGTTACATTGCTCCTCGTTTGACAGCCTTCTTTTGTTCCTCGTTTTGGTTACAAAAGAAGCTTTAAGTTCATATCATCGTTCTGAAGAGTGGTCAAAGTCTGTCCTCATGTTCCCAACTTGTATAAGCCACAGTGCACCAGGGATTGTGCTACGGAGAGGTTTGTCCTACACCACTGATTTTCTCAGACAAGGTCAGGAAAGTCTAGGGCCACAGCAGCTCCAGAAGGGACTGGGCTGGGCCCAGCTTGGGTGGTGAAGCTTCCCAGTCCCTCTGTGCCCGAGACTCCTGCCATTCTGCTATTGTGCTGCCTCTGTCTCTCTCCAGCTCCTATTGTGCTTTCTCTGTACCTGAGCTCTTCTTCCCTTGTGCAACCAGCTCCCCTCCATCCCTGGGAGGTTGGCTGTGAGGGCCTCCAGCTGGAGTTGCGCCACAGCTTCACCACAGGTGGCAGACGACCATTTTTCTTCTCAGGTCGGTTGGGCACTGGACCAGGCATAACCTGGGGACAAGCACAGCTCTGGTGGAACCAGCAAAGCAGGTGAAAAGATGTCACATGAAAGGGAACTATATAGACAAACTACATGAGTCTGCCTGGGCAGTAGAAGGACTATGCCCAGAGTGCTGCTCTCTGTCCTCCCTGCTGAAGACCCAGAGCCCAGTTTCACTTGCCTTGGGAGGATCAAGAGGGGACATCAAGGGGAACAGGAAGGTGGCTGTGCTGAGTATGGAGGGCATCTGACCAGAGACGGCCAGAGGGCAGGAGCAGTGTTCCTCTTGTGGGCAGTGAAAGGGGGTGGGTGCCACGCTTCCTCTGTCCACTCTGCACAAAGTGCTGTTCAGATCAGCCAGGAAAGATAGGTGGGCGTAGACATCCTGCTAGACATCCTCAGTCCAGTCCACAGGAAGTATACAGTGGATAAGGGCAGATGTGACGAGATGCTGTACCAGCCTCTCTCCCCCTTCACCATCAGTGCAAACGAGCCCTTGTGCGTGCCTGTGTGCCTCAGGAATGCCCTTCCCACCTCTGACCCAGCTGCTACAGACTTGGAAGGACCACTGGAGAACTGGGGAGAGGCACTTGAGCCATTTTCTTCTGTTCTGTGCCTTATATGAGGAACCAAATCTTGAAAATTTTGTTGGAGAAATAGCATGACTCTTATTTTGCCTAAATCATGCATGTGTTTAGTAGTGAAGCAAACTATGTATTCCTGCAGATTGAGTGTTTGAGTTCCAGGAATCCACATCCCTCGTCTATCCACGTCCAACCCTGCCAGTTACCATCTGGCCTGGTACCTGTCTTTGGCCAGAGCCATCCAGGAATGTTTGCTGTCTGTTGTCTTTGTCTAGTTAGCATTAGTGGGATGCTGGGAGCCCTGGGCCTCATCTGCAAGCCAAGATGAAGGGGAGGAGGAGGAGGAGGAGGAACACTTGTCCTACTTCTCTGGGGCAGGTCATGAGTTTCACGGTGGGGCAGTACCTCAGGGGGAGTTCCAAAGTGAAGGGCCAGTGATGTGGTCAGGAGTGTGACTCTATTTTCCTGTGAAATTGTAAGGACTCGAATCCAGTTTGCTTCTGGACCTTTGGCTGGAAAAGACACTACCTGCCACTTCTAAGCAGCTTTAAGGTTCCAATGACTTAGTTAACATGATTATTCCAGTAATTGGTCTTAGAATCAGTTTAAGGTTGAAAAGTGTGGGTACCAGCTGCTGAGTGGGTAATTGTGCCACCTGCAACTCTGCTGCTAAATTTTGGGCCATTTATTCCTGCCAGCCTAAGCTAGCATAGGCAGAAGGAAACTGGGCTATCAGGCAAGGTGGAAAGTAATAGCCAACGTACAGGCAAGATGTTGAGACATGCTCTGTTAGTGGGGTTCCTTTACCACTCAGCAAGGCCTGCAACTCTTTCATTCTTTTTTTTTTTTTTTTTCTGGTACTCGGGATTGAATTTAGGACCCTGCACTTGCCAGGCAAGCGCTTATTCTACTGAGCCATCTCCCCGGGCCCTCTTTTATTCTTTTTTTTTTTTTAAGTTTATTTATTTATTTATTTATTTATTTAGAGTGTGTGTGTGTGTGTGTGTGTGTGTGTGTGTGTGGCCAGCTCAGCCCACCAGGGGTTGGGGCTGGCTGGCATGTGGTGCTGGGGGATTGAACCGCGGTCCCTGCGCTTTGCTAAGCTTGTTCTAAGTAGGTGCCTTAGACCACTGAGCCATCCCACCAGCCCCCCTCTTTTATTCTTAAAGAAATGCTTGAGGGTCAGGAGATAGCTCAGTAGTCTAAGCACCTGCCTGGCAAGAGCAAGGACCTGGATTTGATCCCTGGTACCAGTACCACATGCCATGCTGGCCCCGCCCTGGGCCCATCAAGCTGGCTACCCAAACTAGGGAAGCTGGTGCACGCCTATAATCCCAGCTCTGGGGAGGCTGAAACAGGAGGATTATGATGAGTCTGAGCTGTGTAGCATACCAAATACATAAATTAAAAACAAATGCTTGAAATGCTTATTATTCAAGGTACTTCATTTAAAATATTATGATAGCATGTGTTATAAAGCAAATATTTTCCTTGACTCGTATTTCAAAAAATAAACATTTTAATTAAATTTGTTTGTGGCTTGGATCTGTCTTGCATTTTCCATTCTCAGGGATATCTTCATTTAGCTTTAAATAGCATTAAAATCTTTATTTCAGACATGTTAATATAATTGTCTGCCTGCAAAAACAAAAGAGAATGCTTAAGAAATCAAGAAGAGAGAAAACCAGGAGTGATAGTTTTCAAATGTTAAATGTATTTCAGAGTAGCACATGTATCAGTATAACAGAGCTAGTTGGAATACATGGTAGAAAACAATTCCATGACAAATAAACTACAGAGTGAAATGCCCAGAAATAAATTTAATGTACAACACTTTAAAATATATATGGGTTGGGGAGATAGCTCAGTGGCACAGCACCTACTTGGTAAGAGCAAGGTCCTGAGTTTGACTCCTAAAACCAACAAAATAAAACAAAAACAGATACGGCATTCTGATAATAAGTATAATTTTTGTATTTTTATGTCCCAGTTAAAATAAATTTAAAACACTGTATAATAAAACTGGCTAAAGAAAAGGAAAACACTATACTGAAGAAAATGTAAAATCTTTGCATTAATAGAAAGGCCTACTTTTGTGTCATGTGTTTTAATTTTATAATTGAAAAGATAATAGAAAGACATTTCTGTTTTATTACAAAGCCAGAAATACCATAAATACAAACAACAATAAAATAAGATATTTACTATTTATCTATTTTTGGACTTTAATTATTCTTAGATTTGAATAAATGGTCTGCTAAAGTAGTAAAAAAAAAAAGTACTTAGTGAAAGTCTGTGAAGGTATGTTTCTGACTGCCTTAATTATAATTATTCTAAGACATTCCCATTTTTCAGAGTGAACCTGTTTCAGTAATTTGTACTTGCTTGAGTTAAGATATCACTGTCTAGAAATTAATAAACACAGTGTTTAAAATGGAAGGAGTTTTAAAAACGTTCATGTTTGTGACTACTGGGGACCTTGATAAGACTGTAGTGAGGTCCGAAAGGATGGGACATAAATTGTAAGTTAGTACTTGTTCTCAAATGTGTGAAAAAGTGTTTCGGGAATGGTAGTGACACATCCTTTTCTTTATTTTTCAATTTTAAAAAACCCAAAAAAACACCAAACACCTAGCCATAAAACTCCGTAACTCTTGTCTATCCACAGAACATGTGTTTCTGGACGTGTCTGTGTTAAACACAAGCACAGGAAGATGATAAAACTTCCTTCACTGACCTTTCCTGTTCTGGTTGGGTACCTTGGGTGTGACCCATCGGGATCTGGGTGGGGGTGGAGTCTCCTCACCAAGCTTAGCAGCTGTTCTCAGGGCCTGAGGAGCTCTCCGCGCTCTCATCACCTGGCCGGGACACTGCGACCCTTTATGACTGCTCTCAGCATACAGCACCGACCACCTCTGCCGCTGGACTCTGGCCCTCTCCCATGGCTTGCTTTCAGCCCATGGCGAACTCTACTTTCCAGGAGAAAGGTGGGGCACCTCAAGCCCTCCTGGGTGTCAACACTTCTTGCTCCATTTACAATGCCTTCATTTTACTTTTTTCAAACAATTTTCTCACTATCTTTTCTTTGGAGGTCAAATTCCACAAATATGGAGTATCAGGGAGTGATCAAAACTTCATCACTACTTTCTCCTTCACCCCATTATGTTGCTGAAACTGCTCTATCAACCAAAAGAGAAAATATCCTTCCATGAACCAAGCTCAGTCTTAAACTCAGTCAAGCACTCCTAAACTTCCTCATAGTGTTTGAAGCTATGGATTATTTTTAGCTGCTGATAGCCACCACATACCATCATTTCTACCATTCTCCTGGGAGACAAAAGAAATATATCTGAAGCAAAGTCACTTACTAGGATCCACAAGAGCAAATCTGTGCCTAGTTGAAAGAAACAAGTCACTGAATAATTTAATAAAGAAAAATATGTAATGTGTATGCTGAGCGAGATTAATTTATGAACAGGCCATGATTCAAAATTACGTAAAAATGTATAAGTCAAGTGATAAGTTTGTATAAAACATTTCAGCTTAGTGGGATCACTTGTTCATATGTGCACTTACTTGTGCATCTTTCAGGGCTAGAGTCTGTATGTGTCAGGGATCATACCTACAGTGTCGGCTTCCACGTATGAATGCAACACATCCATCCTATGCAGGCTTTAGAGGATCAGAGAAGAGCCCTTATGCAGCTGATGTTGATTGATGCTTACATGCACCGAGTCATTTCCTTTCGCTATAACATGAGGCTATTTTAGAATCCTACTGAGGACCTGAACTGTAGAAATTGATGAATCTTTGTAAGGTAAGTGACTAAATACAAAACTACGAGATAGAAATTGTAGCTTAGCTGAGAATGCTTGAAAAACAATTGCCAACATTAGCTGTGCTGATACTGATGGGAGAGTTGGCACTTCCGTGTGTGTGTGTGTGTGTGTGTGTGTGTGTGTGTGTGTGTGTGTTGTAGAATGATCCCGGGGTATCACGCATGCTACATAAGCTCTTTGCTACTGATTTAAAGGACCCAGCCCTTTTTATTTTATCTTGAGACAGGGTCTTGCTAAGCTTCCCAGGCTGGCCTGGAACTCATGATCATTTTCATCTTCTCATACTCCACTGCATCTAAATTGGCACTTCTTTAAAATTTTGGTCTTCAAGAGGAAGTAATGGTAAATTTGTCTTACTCTTAAAACTAGGAGGTTTGGGACCTGGGACATAGCTCAGTGGCTTAAGTGCCTGCCTGGAAAGTGCAAGGTCCTGAGTTCAATGCCTGGTACAAAAAAAAAAATTTTTTTTTGACAGCTTTTTTTTTTTTTTGCAGAACCGGGGATTGAACTCAGGCCCTTGCCAGGGAAGCGCTTATTCCACTGAGCCATCTCCCCAGCCCCTTGACAGCTTTATTTATTTACTTATTTTTGTCTTTTTGAGATAGGGTTTCACTATACAGCTCAGGCTGTTCTTGAACTCATTTTGTAGCTCAGGCTGCCCTCGAACTCACGGTGATTCTCCTGCCTCAGCCTTCAAGTGCTGGGATTACAGGCATGCGCCACCATGCCCAGCTTGACAGCTCCAAAGCGTGTCATCAACTCAGAGAGAAATTTTCTACTATATTTTTCTCAAGTCTCTGCTTTAGCTGTCTTTGGGACCCTTGGCTGTGGGAACCTAACCTGTACATGTCCCTTGGCAGGGATCCCATTTCCAGCAGGTCTACTGAAAAGAGCTACACTGATATGGCAAGCACTTCTGTGTGACTCATGATGTATGCTAACACTCTCTGCCTACATAATTTTATGTAAATAATTTGGCCCTGTCAACAATCTGTTTCTGCCAAAGGAGAAGGATTAACTGCCTTGCCGAGAAGAACAGCCACCTGCATTCACACGATCTGACTGGAAGGGCACCCCTAAGGTCACTGTGAGAAGTCAAAAATCACTACTTAGTTTCCTTTAAGGTGAAGCAGAGTAGCAAAAGTTACTATTTCCCAGGGCTGTAAGAAAAATGTGAGGATCCCACATAGTGTGAATGTGAGTGGGCGAACAGGTCTTGCTGCACAGCATGCTTGATGGAGTTACCTCCCGACTGCTGGGAAGCACTGTGGGCACCACTGATTTTGTGCAGCTGATGAAGAGCAAGCCAAAAGGAGGGCCCATGGAGGGGCCCTCCGGGAACACAAGGGAGACCCTGCAGAGCTGAGCACTGGCCTGTCGATAAGGCCTCCAAGCTCCTCCGTTCCCACTGTCAAGGATTTGTGAGCGGTCCATAAACATGGAGTAACCTTAGAGTCCTGATGAGTGAGTCACTTCCACGGAAGATCAGCTTTCACTTGGCAGAGCAGGGAGGCAAGACGAGAGCTGTGGCTGGCCACCCCCTCACCTGATCCTGGGAGCCCAGATGTGGCTTCCGCTGGGCAAGTGTCTTTGTACACTCTGCTGGCCCCTTTCCTTGTGGTGATGTCAAAGAAGTGAGTGTGTGGTGAGTCAAGGGCTGTCCCGCCCCCCGTGCAGAGAGGCCCTTGCTTCTGGAGATTGTGGGCAGATGAGCAGGAAGATGGAAGCAGAAGCAGGGGAGAGCCAACAGCAGTCTCTTGAGATTAGATTTCTAGTATATGATTCTTGGAAATCTTTTTTTAAACCACAAACTGTGCAGACCTGAATGTGGTGTGTTTTCTGAGGTATGCTCCACTGAAAGTTCCATAATCCCTTATATCAGCCTTAGGGCCAGATGAAATTTAGTATTCAGATTTTAATCCCAAGGAAGACAGCCTGCACATCCGTAAATTCCATGTTACTTAGCGGAGGAGCACTCCTCATATCTGAATATTTCTGTGCCTTGGAAATGACATACTTGGATCTCTACATGAGCTGCATGAAGTATTTTTCCTTCAGGTTATTCCAAGCAGTGAACTTAAAAGCAACTTTCCAAGTTTAGAGAATTTTGGTTTACATAGTACGCTACTGGGTAGAAGAAGTTGCAGAGATACATAGATATTTTGTTATGGGCTAACTCCCTAGAAGTTTTCTAGCATTAACTTCGCTGTTTAGGTGTATGATCCAAAATTTCTTTATTTTGGTATTATGTATATTAAGATCCAGGCTTATTTTGTTCCACACAGGAAGCCAGCTATTCCCAGTACTGGCATTGAGCTCAGGACCCTGTGCTTGCCACTACTGAGCTATCCCCCCATTTTCCAATTACAGTATTCTCTCTCTCTCTCTCTCTCTCTCTCTCTCTCTCTCTCTCTCTCTCTCTCTCTGGAACTGGGGATTGAACTCAGGCCCCTGCGCTTGCCAGGCAAGCGCTTATTCCACTGAGCCACCTCCTTGGTCCTCAGTATTCTTTTTCTACTAGATTGGAATCTTTATTAAAAGTGAGTCCAATCTAGATTTTCTGTTCTAGTCCATTGATCTGAATACCTATCTTTATGCTAACTTAATAGAAATTTAATGACTGCAGCTTTATGGTAAGTCTTGAAACAAGGCAGTATAATTGTACCAACTTTGCTCCTGAAAACTCTTCTGGCTGTTCTACTTATTTTTGTGCGTTCCTATATGTTTTAGCATTAACATGCCTTTCTAAGATGAAGAAGTTGAAGGAGGGAGGGGAGGGGGAAAGGCTAAAGGAGAGAGAGGAGAAGAATAAGGAGAGGATGAGAAAGAAGAGGATGAGGAAGAAGAGAGAGTACAGGAGGAAGGGAGAAGAAGGAGGAGACAAGGATTATATTGAAACTATGGTTCAGGGTAATCTAGGGAAAACTGACGTCTTAACATCACCTAGGCTCCCAAGATAAGTATAGTCCTCTTTACTTACCTTTTATTTTAATCCACCATGTTCTATAGCTTTCATTGCATAAACCTTATATATTTTGTGCTAAAACATTCCTAGATATTAGTTTTTATGCTATTGTAAATGGAAATTACTCAAAAATTTATTTTCTAGTGCTCATTTCTGATATATAGCAATGCATATTAATTAATTAATTAATTTATTTATTTATTTTTGGTGGAACTGGGGATTGAACTCAGACCCTTGCACTTGCTAGGGAAGCGCTTATTCCACTGAGCCATCTCCTCCGCCCCATATTATTTTAAAATACTGACTCATATTCCACGACCTTGCTAAATTCTCTGATTTAGCAGAACTTTTTATAGATTCCATAGGATTTTCTGTCAGATGGTCACATGTTTCCTGAGCACAAAGGCACTCTTACATTTTCTTTCCAGTCTTTGGAGGTCTTCTTTCTTTTCTTATTTTATTGTCTGGAGTAGGGCTACTATGTAGAAAAGAAGAGGTGAAAGGGGACAGCCTTGTCTGGCTTCCAGTCTCAGGGCAACCACTCAGTCTTTCAGCACCAAATGTGTTAGCTGCATGTTATTCGCTGTAATTGTTCATAGCTATAAATTGATACATTTTATTGGAATTGGGAAATTTCCTTTACTGTTATTCTGTAACAAGTTTTTATCATAAAAGGATGTTGAACTTTGACAAATATCTTTGTCTGTTTACCTGACCATATTTTTTCTTAATCTATTAATAGGGGAAGTTACTTGATTTGTGGTTATTATTGCACTGCTGGATAAACCCCACTTAGGCATAAGGTTATTCTTTGTACTCATTGATTACATTCATCAATATTTTGCTAATGATTTTTTCTGTCTTCAGAAGAGGGGTGGTTTATAGATTTCTTTTTTCCTTTGGTATTGTCTTTTTTTTTTTTTGTGGTACCAAGGATTGAACTCAGGATGCTGCGCTTACCAGGCAAGCACTTATTCTACTGAACTATCTCCCCAGACCCCCTTTTATTCTTTTCTAAATAAGCACTCAAAGCTCTACACTTCCCTCTGAGTTTTCTTTTTATGCATTTCTCAAGTCTTGAGTCATGCCTTGTTAGGGGGAGGACTGAACCCAGGACTTGTACGTGCGAGGCAAGTGCTGCATCACTGAGCCATAGCCCCCACCCCTTTCCTGCCTTTTATCTCTACTCTTTAACATTTTAGTTCTTAGAATTTATCCTAGGTTAAATATCCTAAAAACTGAAAATACTTCCCACATAAAGATGTTTAATAGAACATTTCTTAATCATGCAATATTGGAAACAACCTAAACTAACACAAATTTGTTGTTACCAGTTAGGTAAGATTCAGTGTATCTATCAAATCATGATTACACTGGCATTAAAAACCTTTAGGAAGGCCAGGTGTGGTGGTGCAAACCTGTAATCCCATCACTTGGGTGGTTGAGGAAGGAGGATCGCTGAGAGTTTGAGGTCAGCCTGGGCTATGTAGTGAGTTCAAAGCTGGCCTGAATTAGATCCTGTCTCAAACAAAACAAAACAAAACAAAACAAAACAAAACAAAACAAAACAGAATAGCACAGAACAGAACAAAACAAAAAAAGCACACAAACAAAAAAGCAGGACAGAACATAGCCAACAACAAAAAGCTCAACTCTTTAGGAAGAGTTGTAATTATGTCAGAAAGCACTTATGATGTTGCATTTAAAAAGTATCAAAACTCTATGTGTGGCATGATCACAGGGCTCATTCTAGGACCAAGTAGAGACATGAAACACTGTCAAAACAGTAACTGGGCCTGGCTTATTGCAGTACAATTATAGTGAGTGTGCCCATTGTCATTCACTGAATGTTGTTCTAAAGTTTCCTGCTGCTCTTTGACCAGCAAATGACTATAAGGAAAAGTTCAGAAAGCTATGCAGAATGCACTCCCATAATCTGAGACACCCTGTGTTATGGATACAATCCAGAATGTTCTCCCAAAAGCCTTGTGTTCGGAAGTTGAATTCTGGGGGTGCTGCTTAATTAATCCATATCTGGATGTGTTGTTAGCAGGTGGAATCTGTTCGGAAGAGGCTGTCGCTAAGAATGTGACTTAGAAAAATGGGTATCTCCCTTTCTGTCCCCTTTCACGTTCTGCTTGCTGGATGCCATGCTGTGAATGATTCCTCTGCCCCACCCCCCCTGCCTTCTATTTCTGCAATGAAGCAGGCTGAACACAGACTGAACCTGCTAAAAACTGTACCAGGATAAACCTGAGCTCTCTTAGACTGTGGGTGTTGTGTTTAGTGATGGAAAAGTGACTAAGACACCCTACATGCACTTCTTGACTGTCCTTGTGGCACAGACCCTCCTGTCCTTTGCCATCTCACCCTGGTGTTCAGAATAGAGCATAGCACAGAGAATATGCCTGATAAGTATTTGTTGAAGGAATAATTGAGTGTATGTATGTGCGAATGAAGGTCGTAGAGTGCTGCTTGAGCCACTGGTTTAGGGATGGCTGGACTTGCCCTGGCTTTGTGACTTAGTGGCTATAAAAGGTTGGAAAACTTCTTAACCTCACAACCTTAGTTTTCTCATACATGAAACAGAAATACACATCTCTTAAGACCTAGTGAAGATGAGAAATGAGAAATGTAAGTCCCTCATGCACAACTGATGCCTGAAAATAATAACTATTACAAAGCTTATTAATGAGGAAAGCATGCTGTGTGGAAGGAAAAATCCTCCTCCTATATGATTTTCAGGTAAAGTAAAAATTGTCTCATTATCTAGTGATTGAGGCCAGCTCCTTCCACTGCCCTCCAAAGAGGACAGGGCCTGATTCCTTTCACTGTGCATTTAGCTAGGCTCCCCGTCTATAGATAATTATTTTGAGTGAGTCGCTTAACCTCAATGTTTTGATATACAGTGGAATAAGGTTGACCCAGTTGGCAGGAACGTTGAGGCTCGATTATTAAATGATTGAAGTGCACTTTGCAACTACCAAGTGCTATAAATATATATGCTGAAGTAAACTTGTTTAACAAAAGACTTCAGCTGAATTTGCCTCCTGGGAGCCTCAGAGCATTGGGCTGAGTGGCCTGGGCTAAAGAGGAAGCTGCGTCTCGGAAGTAGGAGGTAATAGAGCCATTGCACCCCGTACCTTTGTCTTCTAACCCTATTAGGCTAGGTGGACCCAGGCTTCTGCTGAGGGGGCGAGGCAGGGCTTTAAATGTTTATTATCCTGACAAAGGTAAGATAGAGACCTGGGACAATATTTAAGAGATGAAGACATGGAGAAAAGTACTTCCCTCTTGCCTCAGTTTTATGAATGCGGATTTTAGCACAGGTGTATAAGTGCTCAAAGTCTTTCTGGATATTTGATTGCTTTGCATTGAGATAAACATGACCTATCGTTGACTTGCATAATATATATTTATTGAACATGGTCTACGTGGCCAGATCATTAGATCTGGGCCCTGTTCTTACGCTGCTGAGAAGCAGGCAAAGGGAGGCAATTGAGAAGAAGCAAGCAGAGGAGAAACTGAGAAGGGCTGTGAATGTGATGGAAAGTGTGTTATTGTGGTGGATCATACTGTGTGTGGGGTCACATCAAAGAAGGGAGGGGCTGCCAGAGGAAGCCAGCTCTGCTAATAGATACACAGATGCCAAGGCTCAGAGGCAACCATGGGTGCAGGGTATCATTAAACAAGTGCTCTGGAGCCTGAGGTGAGGGAGGAAAGGAAGAACTGGGAATGTTTCCTTGTTGGGTCTGAGAGATGGAGCTTTCTGGATGGCAGTTGGGCATGTTGATGAGATAGAAGATGTGGGCCTGATGAGGTTGGCCAGGAGGAAGTGTGTTTGAGGATGAATGGATCAAGGATCAATTCCAAGATTGCAGGACTTTAGGTAAGCCACAAAGAGGAATTTTACAGACCAGCCACTAAATAGGAGGCCAGGGGGAACTCAGAGAGGAGAACTCCACTGGGGTTAGGGCACAAGGATCCCAGAAGATGCAGAAGGGCCCAGAATTGGAGTGCTGAGCAGAGTCTGAGAGACCTTTAGGACAAGGGTTTAACAAAGAGGAGTGCAGGGTGAGAGGCTTTAACTGATCTGTATCACTGAGCCTGCCTGAGAGCTGATGGCATGATCTAGGAGGGAGTGGCCTAGGGTGGGATGGGTACTCCATTCCTTCTAGTAGAGAGTCAAGGATGTGAAGAAGCTGACATACTGTTTTCTTTTAATTTTATTTATTTATTTATTTATTTATTTATTTATTTATTGTGTGTGTGGCCAGCTCAGCCCACCAGGAGGTGGGGCTGGCTGGCATGTGGTGCTGGGGGATTGAACCACAGTCCTTGTGCTTTGCTTAGCTTGTTCTAAGTAGGTGCTTTAGACCACTGAGCCATCTCACCAGCCCTGACATACTGTTTTCTTTCTTTTTTTTCTTTTTTTTTTTTTGGTGGAACCGGGGATTGAACTCAGACCCTTGTGCTTGCTAGGGAAGCACTTATTCCACTGAGCCATCTCCCCGGCCCTGACATACTGTTTTCTTGACAGGAATGTCAAAGACTGGAAATGCTTCCTGCATGAAGAGCAAGGGCATCCCACCAGGGTGGGTAGTGCATTGTTCAGGGGCATGGGGAGGGAAATGACTGACATCTGTGTGTTGAGGGCATACATCCAAGAATGCAGGAGGTTTCTGCTTAGAGAAGGCACCTCAGGGGATGTCCCTGGCGTGGGAGTCGGGTGTTCACTTCTTGAGAAAAAGGTTCTAGGACCTCAACAGTGTCCCTGTATTGAGCTTCTTTTCTTTTTTTTTTTTTTTTTTTTCCTGAACCAGGGATTGAACTCAGGCCCTTGTGCTTGCCAGGGAAGCACTTATTCTACTGAGCTATTTCCCCAGCCCCCTGTATTGAGCTTCTCTTAAGGGTATGCTTGGCTTGGGCTTATTCTGTTACAAAGGAAAATGAGAGACTGTATTAGCCAGCTTGGGCTGCTATAACAAGATACAACAGTGGGCGGCAGTAGTGATGGGGCTTGGACTACAAGAATGTATTTTAATGGTTGTGACCCACAGGAGTCCCAAGATTACGTGCCAGCTGGCATTTGCTCCCAGTGAAGGGGATCCTGGCTTGTTTCGTGGCAGTCTTCTTCCTGTTTGCTCACATGACTGTGTGTGTGTGTGTGTGTGTGTGTGTGTGTGTGTGTGTGCATGGAGGGGGTCAGAGGATTGAACCTTGTGGTGTCTATTCTTGAAGGGTCACTGATTCTATTTGAGCAGATGTCACCTCAGAACCTCATTTAACCTGAATTACTACTGGGTAGGCCTTATCTCCTCCAGAGGTGGCGAATCTGTGCTATGTGTGCTGCAGTGGTCTGTTTGCTATCACTGAAAGTGCTAAAGGATTTGTTGTCACCATTCTAGGTAACCCAGTCACATTGGGGGGTGAGGGCTTCAATCTATGAATTTGGTAGTGAGATAGGCTTTTTAGTCCACAGAAAAGATCTGCTGAATGACACAGACATAAGAGAGTTATAGTGAAATCCGACCAAGCAATCAGTCTAAGTAAGAACCCTGGATGTGTTAGTACAAAGCAAGCAACGCATGCTTAGCTAGGGCCTGCAGCCCAGGTAGCCCACAGCTCACAGACCCTGCAGTCCACAGAGCCCACACAGTTGTCCCCCAGCTGCCAAAGTGGAGTTTAACAGAGCAGAACCAGAGTATTTTGATGCCACGGGGCACTGCATGCACTCAGCAACTGATGGCTGGCCTTCAGGAGCCCACTGTGGGAGGCACAGGCTGGTGGGGGCTCTCTTTTTCTCTTTTCTTGGACACCCCTCTATATCTGTGCCTGCAGAACTCTAGAGTGATGTTGCTTATAGTACAGTGGCCATGGGCCCCGTGGAATTGAGTACTAGAAACGTGGCTATTAAATGCTCTACAAGTATCAGATACCCACCAGATACCTTTGTCTGGCCAAATCTCATTAACACTATTATATACTATGTATACAGGGAATATTTGTATTGACTGTGTTAATAAAATGTATTGCTAAAATTGCTTCTGGCTGTTAACTTGTTACTTCTCAAAATGTAGCTACAAGACAAGTTGAATCACAAGCCTGGTTCCTAGTGTACCTCCACAGCGCTGTCTCATAGGATGGACGCCTCTTGGAGCTCCAGCTCAGGAAGTTTAGACCGATCGTGGGTCTCCACTTCCTCCGGAGGGAAGGTCGTGGCTATGATCTGTCGCAGGCCCGCCCTGCTCCATCGCCTGGCTACAGTAGCCCCACCTCAGAGCCATTTCTGGATTGCTACACCCATGCTGTTTTCCCTTCCAGCCCTGGCACTCTGTAGTGTGTGTGCGTTAATTAAACCTCCCCAGTCCTCGACTGCTGCCCCAGGGCCTAGCCGAGAGCAGACCTACAGGGTCATCCCAAGGTGCGGCAAGCCAGCAGCAGCTGGTGCGGAAGCACCCGATTTAGGGCTTGTTTCTTAAATGGACGTTTCCCTTTACAGTGCTCTTGGCGCAACAGCTTTTTATTTCTTGTAAGTAAAGTCATGCATCAGGAACTGGGTGGACGTGTTAGGAAGTTGCAAAATCACACACACTTGGTCTGCCGGGAGGGACTGCGGGTGCAGAAACCTGGTCACTGGAGACGCAGTCTCTGCACATTGGACTCAGGTCTGCAGAGGTTCCTTCTTCCTTCTCGCTGTCTTGGTCCCATTCCCTCAGAGATCCTGACTGCGACTGGAGAACAGGGCCGCAACAGGCAGAGGGGCCGGGCAGAAGGGTCCCGGAGTCCCAGGGCGGTCAGGGTGCAAGAGGAATCCTCAGGGTATCGGCGACCAGAGCGCGCGGTCCCTTTAAAAGGTTCGGTCGGAGCTGGGCAGTGACGTATTAGAGGTGCGGAGGGAGGAGTCTGCGCGCTTCTCCAGCGTGGGGGGCGGGGCAGGGCGGAGCGCGAGGAGGCTCGGCCGGCCTGACTGGCGCGGAGCCGAGGGGCCGCTACCGGTCCTCTCCTCACAGGCCCCGCCCCCTCCCGCCCCCAACCGACCCGCCCAGCTCGCAGGCCTCCTCGGGCCCCGCCCCCTCCCCAGGCCCCACCCCCGCTCAAGCCTTACGCCTCCTGAGGCACGGCTGCAGCTCCTGGTCCCGCAGAGCCCACAGACCCAGCTCTAGAGAGCAAGCTCACAGCTCACTCTAGGCTCCGCCCTACCCCGTATGACCCCTCCCATCTCTGCCCCGCGCAGGCCTCGCCCCGCCCCGCGCAAGCCCCGCCCCGCTCCGCGCAGGCTCCGCCCCCAGGGGCGGGACTCGATTGAGCCGGAGTCGGCCGTGGCGGCTGCGGGAACTTTCCCGGCGGGTCTAATGGCTGCGCGCGGGCCCCTGTGAGACGCGGCGGCGAGCGGGCGCGGGGCCGCGGAGCAGCGAGGACCGACGAGCGCAAGGCCGGAGTCCCGGCCAGGCCCGGCCCGAC
>NW_004524586.1:10039798-10050282 GCF_000260255.1 Octodon degus | reverse complement strand
ACCCCCGGCGGAGCTGACGCCCCGCGGCCCCGCGAGACCCCGGCCCAGCTGGCCCCGCAGGAAGCGGCCGCCACCGCCCAGCCCAGCGCTCGCGCCTCCCTGCACGATGGCGGGGAAAGCAGCCGCCCCGGGCACCGCGGTGCTGCTAGTCACGGCCAACGTGGGCTCGCTCTTCGACGACGTAAGTGCCGCGCCGCGGCCGGGGAGGAGCGGCAGTCCCGGCCAGGAATCCCCCAGACCCTGGCCCCGACATTCCTCCAGCCCCTGCTAGGGACCCCGGATCAGCAAAGCTCTGGACTTGGCCCGGACCCCTCAGCCGAGGATTCAGGCCAGGAAACCTCCCATCCGGGTCCCGGACCTGATTCCTGAGCTTGGGACCCCTTTCCTGTATCCTGAGCTCAAAACTTGAAGGGCCAGCTCCTGTCCTAACCTAGACTCCACCAACCCAGTCTGTGGCCATCACAGCTCCAGCTCAGCCACGGTTCCCGACTCTGATGCGGATCCGTGGCTCTGGATCCTATCCCTGGAGATAGCATAGGGTCCCTATCTCCATCACTGGCCCAGAAATTCAGAGACTGAAACCTCTGTGTCTCATCCCCAAACCCTGGGCCCCAGCCCTCATGTTTCACCACAGCCACAGACCCTGAAGGTTCCTACCCTAATTCTTAGCCCCCAAACCCTGAACCCTGGATCCCAAACCTTGGATTCTGGCTTCAGATCACCTGCCTTCAAATTTTGATACCTTGCTGCCAACCTTTTGCAGCCTGATCCTGAATCTCTACCTCCTCCAAATTCCAACTTCTGGCTCCACTCTCTCCTGGGCCTCTGAACCTGGAACCCAGACATAGGCTAACTCTGCTCCCTTGCTTCTATCCCTGAATTGCCCCTCCCCTACTCTTCCTATGGATCCTGAACCTTAGCCCCAAGCCTGGCTGGCCCTTGAACCCTTTTCACTGGCCCCTCAAGCCCAGACCCTGGTCTCTTGTCTGCTGGCCCCTGTTTTCCTGGATACCCCGGATCTAGGATGTATTCATCTGGCCTTATAACTTGTGATCTTCTTGTGTCTTCAAATGAGTGGAATCTATTGAAAATCTTGGAGGACTTTATATTCCTTGTTTATTAAGGAAAAAGGTGCTGAGAAGAAGGTCTTGGAGGCCTGAAAAGTGATGCTGACTACCTTAGGCCTTTACCTTCCACGGCTGCACCCATCCAGTCCCCGTTCCCACCCAGGAATCTCTTGCCTTCTCCT
The DNA here is from genome assembly GCF_000260255.1 of Octodon degus. Taxonomy (NCBI): domain Eukaryota; kingdom Metazoa; phylum Chordata; class Mammalia; order Rodentia; family Octodontidae; genus Octodon; species Octodon degus. The sequence goes on along the minus strand of NW_004524586.1, from coordinate 10,049,033 downwards.
CTGGGAGGCAGGAGGGAACTGAGAGGCCCAGGGCACACTGGGAGCTCCCCAGAACAGGCCGAGGCTGACCTAGTTCAGTGTGCAGCCATGGTGCCACCCTGCTGTTGGTACTTAAACTGCCAACCCAAATAAAGCAGAATGCGGCTCCAAGTGGCATGCTTGTTTAAGAAGAAAGGGTAATGTCACAGATGGAGCTGTGGAGCCACGTACTTCCCTCCCTCCTTTCCTTAGGTGAACAGTTGGAGCAGTGCCAGGGTTGGGAGTTGTGCTCTGCGGATCCAAGCCTGATTTAGATTTCAGGGGAGGTTCTTGTTTCTTTGCTGGCAGCAAGTATGATGAAGAGTTTCATTGAGTTCATAGACTAGTTTTAGCTTTTATTAATAAAAGGTAGTCCCTATTCTTGTATTTTGTCATTTGACTTCCAGGCACCTGTATGTTATATTTACCTGCTGGAAATATACTGCTTCCCTTTGGACTTTGTTATGGACAACTTGATACAGTTTCACGTGTGATCCTTCTCTACAGAAGAGTCTGTATGGGTGTGTGCCTGTATATTTAGCATTCTATTCTAGGCTTTCCAGTAACATGTCACTGTAACATGGTTTTGTTCAGATGATTCAGATCCGTTAGCTGTGGCTTCTAAACCTCAGAAATGTCAGGAAAATTAAGCATGGCGGGACAGTATAGTCTCAAAGGGAAAAACATTTGCTGCACAAATATTCTTTCTAGAAATATTTGAATTTTTTTTTAACTGGTACTCATATTTCTATCTGTTGGTATCAAAATGGGTAACTTAACTCAGTTTTGTTTAGTGACAGGCTCTCTTTGAGTTTTTATTTTTCTTAAAGGCTGTATGGAATTCTATATTATGTTTGCATCTAAAGGGAGTATTTAGATACAAAATATGTAGATATACGTAGGTTAGTTGTGCAGCATAACTTGGGATACAAATCTAAGTAAAATAGTACCTGTGTTTTCTAACATGTGTAGCTGTGTTCACAGGAGTGGGCTGTTCCCCACTGGCTTTGTGGACCCTCACTCACATTCCAAGGCCTTAATTTATGTTTTGGGGTTTGAGTTATGCTACTTACGGAGAAGAAATCTGAACTGTGAAAGTGGCACATTCTTGAATGAAGGAAACTTTAACTCTGTGGTTTTTACTAGGTTTTAGAAGATCTGCTCATCATTCTGTTTACCTTTGCTCAGCATGTACCTGTGCTGACGAACACACCCCTCTGCTGGTGGTCAAGTCTGCGAAGGAGTTCTTTCTTGTTAGAAACAAGCCCTACTCTGTGCATAGTCCTTTTGTTGCTTCCCAGGGAGTCTGCTTCTGAGGAGGAAGGTGTCTAATCTGGATCTGAAACAGACATGACAATGATGAAGGACATGGTCCTTTTACGGCCAAGTGATAGGTGATTTGTTTTTGCTTTTACATTTTGAAAGTCTCTTCCTCTCTACCCAAAAGCATTCTCTCTGAAAATACTGTTTTTTTTTTTTTTTTTTTTTGGTGTTGGTGACTGCGCATGTTGAGCACATGCTCTACCACTGAGCTACATCCCCAACCTGTGCATGAACATTGTACTCATGGTTTTGTACTTAACATCCTGGGATCTCTGGAACATCTTGTTCAGCCTACTGTGTTCTCATTAGCACTCCTGACATCCTTGTGCCTTGCAGGATGGCTGGGCTGCAGTTACTGAACTGTTCTTGCTGAAGACCTTTAGATTGCTTTGAGTCCTTTGACATCACATGCAATTTTACCATAAATACCTTAAAAGATTTCAGTCTTCAAACTTTCTCTCTCTCTCTCTTTTTTTTTTTGGAACCAGGGATTGAACTCAGGCCCTTGTGCTTGCCAGGCCTGCGCCTATTCTACTGAGCTATCTCCCTGGCCCCTATATTTTCTTAAAAATGATACCTCCATAATTTTAATTACAAATCCCAAGAATTTAGGAAACCCCTGAGTTCTTGTTTATGTAAGTTATAAGCATAGATACTGATTGTATTAAAGACTGAGAAAATGTTAAGCACAAGAATATGTAGCACGTGTTGTGGTGGCTGGCGGAGTTATGGGCCATTACACTCCCTGTATCCCTGGAAGCTCAACTCTCCCTTGTGGAGAAGGAGAAGGGCTTATTCAATAGTGCTGTGAAGTAGTTTGGCCCAGTTGCCCTCTGAAGAGATTTCCCTTGCCCACACTCTGAGGACCTCTGACTTACCCTTTATGAGTGGCCTCCCAGGCCAGGAACCCCTTGGGACCGGCAGGTGGCCAGGGAGGCCTGTGATGTTTCCAGCTTTCTGGTAGTGACTGTAAGAATACCCTCTAATTCCCAGATTGGATTCCTGTTATTACTGCCCACTTGCCTGCAAAGGAGTGGCCAGGGACACATATCTGAGTTTTGCTAGATAAGGCTGGGTTTTTGACCCTTGAGGTTTTGGCCGCTTACATCTTTACTAGAAGTAAACTGAGAAGATGAATGCTTTCAGGCTGTGCTTTGGATCGCAGCCCCACCCTTACATGATCAGGCTGTTTTGGCCCTTGGTCCCACTGTTTATTCTGAACAAGAAGTCATTTTTGCATAGTCAGCTCCTGAGCTGCCCTTTCATTGTTCTAGACGTGGGGTTGTAGAGCTGTTGCGAGAGTGGAGGTGACACGTGATCATTAGTGTGAGCTGGGGGTCTCCACAATCAGTAGGTGTTCATGAGCCTTGGGATGAAGAGAGGCTGTGTGGCCTAGGTAGACTCAGGGTGCAGGCCTCTTCCCATGTCCCTCTCTTTAAGTGCAGTGTCAATGTTGTCCCTTTCAGTAGCTTTTTCCATCAATGTCAAGGATGCCATTGTCTGTGTCTTGAAGTCGTTGAGACCAGTGTTCCCCACCTACTGAAAGGCATCTAACTCTCCTCCCTGTAGCCTCATTAAGGCCATTGTCTTCCTAGGCTCAGCCCCAGCACTTTTCCTGTGGCAGTCAGTTTGTTGCATTTAGTTCTTGGTTGATCTTTTTCTGTTTTTTCTTGTGTTCTTGTTTTTTGGTGGTATTGGAGATTGAACCCAGGTCCTTTGCATTGAGCCCTCTTTATTATTTATTTATTTATTTTAATTTTGAGGCAGCATCTCATTAAGTCATTAAATTGTGTTGGCTGGAATTAAATTTTTGCTCTTGCTGCCTGAATCTTCCAGAGTGCTGGCATAGTAGGGATATGCTATCATGCCTGGCTCCTGCCAGTCCTGTTTTCTGGCAGCCTCTGAGGCCATGGGTCTTCTTGAAGAACTTTTTGCTTGGTAATGGCTTAACTTAGGTAGACTTCAGATGACGTACAGAACACTCATTTAAGCTGTACAGGTGATTGTTTTTAATATAGTCACGGAGTTGTGTGACTTTACCACAGTCAATTGTGGAACATGTATGTCACCTTAAAAAGAAATCTGATGCGTTAGTGGTAAGTCTTATTTCCGCCAAACCATGACCCCTGCCCACTATCAGTCACCTTTTTTCTGTGGATTTTCCTATTCTTGGCATGTTCATATAGCTGGAATCAAAATGCATAGTTTTTTGTGTCGGTTTCTTTTCATTGAAGAAGGTGTTTTCAAAGTTCATCTATATTGTATCGTGGTAAGTGCTTCATTTCTTTTTATGGACTGATGGATAGACTATTTCACTGTATGGAAATGCAGCACATTGGGGAAGGTGACGGTGACTGCCTAGAGGCAGGGGAGCAGCATTTTAGCCATTCATCAGTTGGTGGACATTTGGTCTGTTTTCACTTTTTGGCTGTCATGAGTACTACTGTTGTAGACATTGGTGTACAAGTCAGTGTGGATATGTTTTTCACTCTGATGGATATGTATCTCATTGTAGAATTGCCTGGTCCTCCAAAAACTGTGTCATCTCTGGAGGGACCACCAAACTCTGTCTCTTTTCAGTTGTGTCATTTTATTTTCCCACCGGCAATGTCTAGTTTTGCCACTTCTCAGCATTCATTGCTCTTTTTAACAAGGCTTTTTTTCCTTGGCTTCTTGGATATCTTGCATTTGGTTATCCTCCAGCCCTGGGGCCACACTTGCTTCTTGGGCTTCACCTGGGACTAATCACTGTTCAGTGCCCAGGATTGTAGCAGAGAAAGCAAGGCTCAGATAGCTAATGCCACACACAGGGCTTCTCCCCACTGCAGGCAGCCCACACTGAAGGCCTGTACTGTCTTGAAGGGGATTGGAGCTTTTTTATTCTCTTGTTTGTATGTGTAGCATGAAGCTGCTAGAGGTCTATCAGCCTTTTCGGCGAGAATTGCTGCCTATGCCCTGTGAGAATGGCTTCCTGACTCTATCAGTGGATCCAGGCCATCTCTCAGGAAGGGAGGATGAAGTAAGGCAGCGCTTCAAGCACTGTTGGAATTTCTTTCTTTTTTTTTTTTGGCGGAACCAGGGATTGAACTCAGGCCCTTGCGCTTGCCAGGGAAGCACTTATTCCACTGAGCCATCTCCCCGGCCCTGTTGGAGTTTCTTGTGATATCTCTGTATCCCTATTCACAGGAAACTGTTTCTTGACTGTGAGCCTCTCTCACCTTTTTTTTTGGTACTGGAAATTGTATTCACACTCTCAAGTTTGCCAGGCAGGTATTGTGCCACTGAGCTATATCCCTGGCCCTAAGCCTCTCACTTTTGATAGATAGCTTTTCTCACTAACCTTTGATGTTTGGAATTTCTGTATAAACCTGGAAGTTATCTTCCATAATTGCCATCCCAGCTGATATTTAGGAACTTAGACTGCTTTCCGCTGTTATCTGACTACGTATTCATACTCTCTCTTTGCCACTATCTCCCCTGTGTCCTGTTTCCCTCACTCCAGGGCCTAGAGGTGGTTTGAAATAATTGTTTTTTGAGGTTTGAGTTAAGCCCCAAGAGTAGAGCTGTTGGCCTTGCATGGCCTTATGAGAACAGTTACTTATAGGAGGGATTTGTGTCCACACTGTGTACCCACATGCCCTAAATGTCTCATTCTGCAGAGTGTCATTGAGCAGTGCCCTCCCCATAGAGGTCAGGGACCTGTGTGCCCTAGTCTCACAGCATTGGCAGCAGGTGGAGCCTGGGAAGGGCCAGACTTCTTCACAGATGGCCTCTGCTTGGTTTCTGCTTTGGTCTGGGGCTATTTCTGTGGATTCACTGGATCTGATTTAAAAGCTACAAAAACTCAGTCCCAGCTGTGCCCCCAAGCCGAGAGCCCTGTGGGAGCCTTTTGTCCCAGGTGGGCAAGAAATGTCCAGTTGGAATGCCTTGACTAGATGGGGAAACTGGGGAGGATGATGGTGACTGGCAGGGAAGCAGGCTTCCCTGAGCCTCGGGCTCTCCTCTTGGGAGGTAGATTCTATCCAAGAATGGCTTTAGCCTCATCGTCTTTACTCTTTTGTCTGCCTACTGTGGTACAGCCTATCCTCAGGAGGGCATGACTTCCTTATGTGTATACACTGGGTGAATTAGTAGTAGGCCTTGGGGGCAGAGAGGTGGCAGAGAGAAGGCAGTCTGTCCCTAGAGTAAGCACAGGAGGGAGTATGTCTACATTCTATCACTCATTCAGTTAATTGTGACACTTGGGAATCTCCTGCACCAAAGACTCTCCAGAGGCCTATGGGAACGAAGAACTTAAGAGGTCCAAAGCTCATCTGCACCCTGGCCCTGCTGCTGACACTGCCCTGTGGGCATGTGAGCCCCCCAGGGTCTGGACTTTCTGGTAGCTCCCACCTAGAGTACAGTGAGATAAGTCCAAAGCTCTGTCTCCTCTTCTAGGTGACTCTCCTTTTCCAGAGAGCAGATTATGCTTTGTGGGTCACTGTGGACTAGGAAGTGTCTAGAAGCTAAACGCTTCAGGGAGGACAGTACTGAGCTTGTCCATCCCAGCCTGACCTAGAATCCTCTGGGGAGTCCTAGTGTCTCAAAATCTCGCTAGAAGATATGGTCAGGAAGACCACTGGGCTATAATGAAGAATGAGAATGGAACATTTAAAACTTGAAGCCAACATAAAGTCGTTTGGTTTTCTTCAGACAGAAGAACTTTAATCTAGAACTGGAAATTTGGTGATAATTTAAATAAATTGGGAATTTGGAAAATGGTGTGTTTGGAGTGTAACTGGTGTGTTGCTATGTCTTTGAAACTCTGTGAGAGGCTAGTTTTCTTCACCATCAGTCATTAGCTTAGTTTCTGAGACAGCAAATGTGCTTTGTGAACTTTGCTTTTCCATCGGCTTTGAGGCCATTGGGTTCCTGCCCCTGCTTGGCCTTAGGTGATGAGAACTTCCATAGTGCCCACACTGCTTCTGCAGTTCTCCCCTCCCCCAAATACTGGGATTAAACCTCAGGCCTTCACACTGAGCTGCATGTACAGCCCTGTTATTTTGAGATATGGTCTTGCTAAGTTGCCAAGGCTAGACTCAAACTTGTGGTCTTCTTGCTTCAGTCTCCCAAGAGTGCTGGGATTACAGGCATGCACCATTATGTCTGGCTCACAATTTAAGTTTTTATTGTAAGAGATTGTATTGAGAGATGGAGATAGCACTGCAGAAGTATCAGTGTGGCTCCTGTTGTGAGCAGGAGTGTATAGTCCTGTTGGTTTGTCTGCAGGATGCTCAAGTGGCTTTATCATATATGGATATGACTTTATGCAGAATTGGCCTACCCCTGGCAACCCTGGCCCGAGGGGGCTTGGTTTTTAACATAAAGGGGTTCCTGGCCAGTGATGTGTTCTGACTGTTGGGGTGGCACACCCATCTTCAGGTTCAGAACACTGTCTTAAACCCTGTAACTAGAGTGTGGTGTTGGAGCAGGCCCTTGCTGGAATCCTAACCTAGGGCCGTCAGTACTTTAGGCCCATTATCTCTTGGTCCTTCTGTCTGACTAGGAAAAAGACTCTTCTTTGGGGATTGTTATGGCTGGGGGCTGCTTTTAATTTTCTCTCAGGGATGGTTAGGTATTGAGTAGAGCTTCCCTGGTTTGTTGGGAGTGCTTGCCTCGCTCCTGCCCAGACATTCCCTCTACCCTACCTAGTCTCTGAACTGTCTTTCTTTATCTGCAACCCAGGTCCCACTCTCCAAAGAACTTGCTTCTCTCTGTACCCAGACACTGGTCTTTAGGCAGAATCTGTCTGTCTGCACCCACACCATAGTCTCCATGGAAATCTGTTTCTCTCTGGATCTCTGGGTTCACTGGTTCTGGCTGGATCACCTCACATGGAGTAGACCTTCCAGAAGAGGCATTATGTGCCTCTTCCTACTCAGGCTTTCACCTGACCTTCCTGTTCTTCGGTATGATCTTTGTGTTTGGTTCTAGGGGTATCAGAATCATGCCCTGTTAGGGTCAGGTGCTGTCTAACAAGATGGGTGCCATTCTGGCTCTCGACATAGCAGGAAATCAGTAGAGGCCTTGACTTCAAGACGTGTGTCATTTGGCTCAGAGAGCCTTGCTTTCTTGTGTCATTGCCTTTTAGCATTCTCTGAATGACTTGTGAAACAAGAAGAGATTCAAGGACCAAAAGAGATTTAGAAACAGAAGATATGGCTTTGTTCTGAGTCTCAATAGAGGCCCAGTAAGGACACACACAAGGTCCGTGGGGACTGTTATCATGTATACGATCTTAGGTCGTCTAACACCTTAGCCTGCTTTCATATCAGTGAGTAGGAATCACATTGAATGGTGGCTAAGGATAGTAAAGGAGGGAGTGCATGCCACCTGCATTTTGGATTGGACATTTGGGCAGATTTAAGATGTGAGTGCAGCCAGACAGGTATTCCTTGAGGCCTTGTCTCCATCCTCTTATTCCTGTGTGGGGAACTCAGCTCTGGATGGCACCAGGGTAGCAGCCTCATCTCTTAACTGTTCAGTTGGGGCACCGAACAACATACCCAGTTCTCTGGAGAGCCAGCCAGCTTTCCAGTGGGCTTGAGTGGACAGGGTCATTGCTCGCAGTTACCTACCTTGTTGTGCAGCCTGGAGCTGAGGAGCCTCATCAGCTGCAACTAGGCTGTCTTGTTGCTTGTGCCTGCTCTGATGCTCTGGGCGCTTGTGAAACTTGACACCTGAACCTGTGAAGTCATCCTGACTCACTGTCCTAATCCCTCCTTTCCATTCCCAATGCCTGTTGCCTGAACAGGATGTGATTTTCCACTTCTTTATGACTCTTCATTCATTGTTCTTTTCCAGGGACTCCTGGTCCTCTTGCCTAGGCAGGCAGTTTACTCATCTTTCCAGGACCAGATGTATATATGCTGGCTTTGGTCTGGACATTCCCAAGCCTTCCTTTCTCTTTCCAACCTGAAGTAATTCTATGCTCTATGATTTTTAGGTTTACTATTGATAGTCTTTACAATTCAATTTAAGTGTACTGGCCTTTGCCAGAACATTGGGGTGGGGGCTAGTATGAATTTATTTGGTGTTCTGTTAGGGTAGATATAGAATGGGAATGGAGAGGTCCTGGGGATTCCTGACTGCTTTGTTAGGATTAGTAAACAGGCTGGAGATATTTAAGTAAACCAGACATAAAGGATAGGGCTGTTTCTCGAGTCTCCATCTCATGGTGATGTTGGTGCTGGTTCTGCCTGCATTTTTAGGTGCCTCCAGAACAACTGTAGACAGAGATGCTCCTGACAGTCAATTAAAGGGTTCCAAGATTCTTTGTGTTCCCAGATCTTAGTTTTTTCTTCCAACAGTTTTGTTGAGGGACAATTGAGACACCCTATATTTTACCTAGGGTAGTATTACATTACAGTGATTTTTAGAAAGTAGCGTTGCTATCAGTCACCATGATGGGATTTTATAGCACTGCCCACCTGACCTTTTGCAGCATTCAGCACCTGCTCCTGGCCCTCGGCCACCGCTGCTGTTTTTTCTGTCTTGTTGAATTTTGCCTTTGCCAAAGATTCAGTGTCATGGAATCGTACATGTTTTTTGTGTGTCTGGTTTCTTTCACTGAGCATAATACCTTATTTTCAATGGTCATCTGTGTTTCCTGTGGGTCAGCAGTTTGCCCAAGTTCATAGTTCAGTAGTACTGTGTTGTATGGATGCAGTTTATCCATTCTCCAGTGGATGGACATTGGGCTTACTAAGGTGATGTTGGGGTGAACAAATGGCTGTTCATTTCTCTTGGGTATGGATCGCCCTTCCTTCCTTCCTTCCTTCCTTCCTTCCTTCCTTCCTCCCTTCCTCCCTTCCTCCCTTCCTCCCTTCCTCCCTTCCTCCCTTCCTCCCTTCCT
>NW_004524586.1:10026993-10039698 GCF_000260255.1 Octodon degus | reverse complement strand
CTCTCTCTCTCTCTCTCTCTCTCTCTCTCTCTGTCTCTCATAATAACAAAAACAAAAGAAAAACAAATTTACTGAGTTATACCAAAAGATAAACTTGAGGCCTTTATAGGTAAATGGATGCAAGCAAAGGCAGTACTCAAAGGTGAAATAAATCAGACTTACATGTGTAAATATTATATTGTCAGTCTGGGGAGATGGCTCAGTAGAATAAGTGCTTGCCTGGCGAGCACAAGGGCGAGTTCAATCCCCGGTTCTGCCAAAAAAAGAAAAACAAAAAAACCCCATCATATTGTCTCCCTAGTATAAGAACCTGAAAGAATAAAATCTGAAAGGTATACTAGATATAGTAAAATGGAGGGTATGGCTATTTCTTCTAGAAACTTCCCAGTGTGTTTGTCAGGAGCTGTGCCACTTTACACCCCTGCAGCAGAGGGTAGTGTTCATGTCTTCTGTGAAGGGCCAACTCTGGGTGGTATCTGATGGTGTGTGGTGCATCTCCTTGTTTTAATTTGCATTTCTGGCCTGTACTTTTATTTTTTATTATTTTTTTTAAATAATTTTTTATTTTATTTCTTTATTTTTACATTTATTGTGTGTGTGTGTGTGTGTGTGTGTGGCCAGCTCAGCCCACCAGGGGGCGGGGCTGGCTGGTATGTGGTGCTGGGGGATCGAACCGTGGTCCCTGTGCTTTGCCAAGCTTGTTCCAAGTAGGTGCTTTAGATCACTGAGCCATCTCTCCAGCCCTGGCCTGTACTTTTAAATAATAGGCATTCCCACAAATTGGTTCCTTTGCCATACTTGTACCAGCTCTTGACAGGCAGCTAACTGTGATGTGGCAGCTGCATTGCTTTTGTTTTTTTATTCTCCCCCTACAGAGGGGGATCTGGGTGTTGGAAACCATGCTGAGGCTGTGTCTGCCTGGGTAGTCAGGCAGGCAGATGTGGTAACGTTGTATTTTGAGCATGTTCAGTGCAGATGAGGCAGGGAAAAGGGGAAGTGTGTGTCCTGGAGCCCCACAGCTGGTAGAGCCGGGGCGAGAAGCTTCCAAAATATTCTAGGACATTTCCTGACCTGTGTTGAAGCTGCTGAAGCCACAGTTAGCTCCTGTTGCTTGACCCTGCATACGTGGTGTGAGTGGTGGAAATGGTGTGCCTGCCTTAGGACGAACTTGACAGCTGAGTCAGAAAGTGTTAGAGAGTGCTGGCCAGCCCTGAGTTAACTTGGGCTTGGATACAGTGTCACCCTGAAGTAGAACCAAGGTACTAGGACATTTGGAGTCAGCCTTAGGTAGTAACGTGCACTACAATGCTTGGTCGGTTGTGTATTGTTAGTGTTAATAGAGGAGGCCCAGAGAAAACTCAGGAGTACATGACTTCTTCTGTAGCCCATGGGTGAGGGGGACACTGCAGCCACTGCAGGGCAGAGGATGTTACTGTGTCTCTCCCAGCCTCCAGAGGGGCCCCTTCCAGAGCTGTCTCTGGTCGCTGGCCTGGGGTTTCTGTTCTCTCCTGATTACTTTCTCCATAAGTGTCTGGGTGGCTCTGTTTGTGTGGTAAGGCATGGTATACCAGGTGGGGTGTATCAGTGGGAAGAGGGCAGTGATGTCCAGGCTAGGAATTTCTGTGGGTTGGCAGCTTTGTTCCTCAAGGTTGCACAGGAAGCATCTGTCCCTAATGGAGAGGCTCAAACCTCTTTAATTGGCAGGTGGCCTATCCAGCCACAGAACACCCACTGTAGGACAGCCAGGTTGTGTTAGTTGAAGCTAGGGGGAATGTCTGGCCACCTCACTGTTGAAAGAACAAGAGGTGACATGAATTTGGTCCTGTTTATTTAGGGTAAGTATTTGGCCTATCTAAGGCTAGGGTGATTGGCTGTCAGGCTTGCTAGTTCGCTTTGCCCCTGTTATCTCCATTGGACCCTGGGCATTGCAGGGTGCTTTCACCCATTGGCTCGTAATGCACCCATTGCCTTTATGTGAGTTTGCGACTGTGGAGAGCTTTGGGTGTGTGGCCTCCAGGTTTGGACCTGGCCATCCTTAGTGATGGTGGCTCTGTAAGTGGGGATGTTGCAGCTTCCCTGGAAGGGACTATACAGGGTTGATTAGGGCCAGTGGCCGTACTGGCCACATGACTGCTTGGGACCTGAGAATGAGCCTGGGATGGCTGGTCCCTTTTCTCCCAGCTCTCTCCTAACCTGTCTTTTAGGTTTTTGGTTAGCTATTGACATCTGCTAGCTCCATGGTATGTTAAGATGGAGAGTCAGGGTTGGACTACTTTCCTTGGACTGCTGGCCTCTGACCATATGAAGGGCCTGCATGTATGTAACTGAGAGCCATCTTCCAAGTCTCCTGCAGTACCTGGGAGTCTTGTGTTGGAGGGAAGGGCCTGCGCACCCTGTTTGTCTCAGTTGTGTACAGGTTTCAGGCCACAAGTCTTCACTGGGGTGCGTTGGCGGATGCTTGTCTCTGCTCAGCACAGGTCTGCTGAGCACTTCAGTTTCAAGGCACATGCATTGGTGTGTATGATTTGGGGACACTTTTAGAGGGGCTTATTCTGGTAGCAGTGCTTTCTGAGTAGCAGGCAGATGTGTGAGGACATAAGTTCACTTTTTTTTTCCTGCTTCATAACTGTTAGGGTTTTTCTGATCCGTCGTAACTTCCTGTTTTGCTGTAACAACCTAGCTGCCCCCACTGCTGTAATCAGGCAGTGTGTGCTCAGTGCACTATCGAGGTGGCAGGAGGAGGCAGGGGGGAATAGGGTGAGCCTCGGCAGGTGACTAACAAGGGAAACAAAAACAGGGTCCTGGTGATAGTCTTGGGGCTGTCGGAGGATGGTCACCAGGGATATACAAGATCTTGTCAAAATGTGTAGCTCCAAGAATGACACCAGGTACAGGAGCTTTCCAGTCATCTCAGGGCTGTCCGGGGCTACCACTGTTCAGGGCTCCAGTTTTATGAGTTGTGCTAGGCTTGGCCCTAAGCCCAGGAGGAGGCTTGCTTGTGTGGCCTGTGTTCCTTGGCTTTCCATTCACTTGGAGGGAGATAGTTCATGAGCTGGGCCCTTGTTTGGGGATGAGCTGCTTTGCCTCAGCTCTCTGGAACAGCTTGCACTGGGGGCCTGAGCACTGGGGATTGCCTGCCTTATGCCTCCTGTGTCAGATGTTGTCCAGGCTAGGGTGTCTAAGTGTGGAGCTTGGGGAATGTCGAGTACCCAGGAGAGAGGAGGATAAGGCCAGGGCCATATCCAGAATGGAATACAGGGCATTGTGAGTGTGGGGGCCAGAAACGGGTGAGAAGGTCCTTGGGTGCTGAAGAGGATGTGGAGGGCCCCTGGTGTAGGCATGCGGGGGTGTGAGGAGTGGCCCTGTGGTTACCAGGAGCCTATAGGCCAGGTACTTGATCTATGGGACCTTGTTCAAGGTCTTTTGTACATCATGTCCTGTCACCTTCATTGCCATCTCCTCTCATAAGGAGGGGCCAGGTAACCTTTCCTCCCACAGCCTGGCTCCATAGCTCTGCCCATATACTTCCCCATCCTTGGAGCACAAGCAGGAATGAGATTCGGGCAGTGCCCTGAGGGGAGCATACAGAGATACTCTGGCTGTAGAGGTCATGGACAGCTCCTAAGATAAGTGACCAGGGCTGAATCTTGAAGGACTTTTTTTTTTTTTTGGCAGTACCGGGGATTGAACTCAGGACCTTGCACTTGCCAGGCAAGTGCTTATTCTATTGCACTATCTCCCTGGCCCTCTTGAAGGATTTGGAAGACCACAGCAGTGTAGAGAAGCAAGGAAGAGGTGGCCATTGGAGGGCTGAACTCAAGAGCAAAGACAGGAAACAGGAGCTGTATGGTTGACAAGCAATAGGCTGAGGAACTGTGTTTTCAGGTAGTGTTCAGGCCCTTGTTTCTTTAGGGCATGGAGAATAGGCTGTTGACCTGGGTATGAGGCTAGTGGGAGAATATGGTCAGATGGGGGATGCCAAGTCTCTGTTGTCATTGTCCTCCAGGGCAGGATGTTGAGTCCAGCCAGTCCCAGTTTTCAGGCAGCTGCCTGTGGCCTGTTTCTTGAAACTGCTGATAAGTGGCTCATGTGGAAATGGAGGAAGGGGGTTGTATGGGGGCTGTGTGGGGGCTGTGTGGAATTGAGGGGATGAGGGATGATGAGGCTTGACTGACAAGTGGGTTAAGGGCTATTTGGAGTGCTTCATGACTGAAGGGCAGGACTCTGGAAAAGGGGGCATTGTGATGCACATTGTAAGAAGCAGATAATAAACTCAATCATACTGTGTGATGCTTTATATTTCTGTTTTATTTTTTACATAAAATTTCACTCAGGGAAAGAGTTCAAATGTATTCCAGGTTTGGGAGAAAATCTGTGTCCCAGCTTTGATAATCTTAATGACTGTAGTTTTCTATAATGCAGAGTGACCCCACTAGGCACTGGAATGCCTGTGCATGATCTGCTTAAGGTTAGATGCCCCAGTATGAGGTCAGCAGACAAGCCCTAGAGGGATAGCATTATCTTGCCATTGCTTGTGTTTTAGACTCTGTATTACTATTCAAAATAAACTTTCAAAATTTTTGTAGGATACTTCTGTAATAGAATAACTTACCAACTAGAATGTAACTTAACTCTAGCAGCTTGATGTTTTTCATGCAGCAAGTCTAGTCCCCATGATGTGTACCATGTAATTTGAGGTTTGCCATGCCATGATATCTGGTGGGACTCCAGGACCCTGATCTGGGAGTGCTGCCTCTGCCCAAATGCCTGCATAGCCTCTAGGCAGCCTTAAATGCAGTGTGGAAGACAAGGATCCCAGATTAGCCCTTCCTGATCATAGATGGCCTCTGCTAAAATTACTAACTAGGTCCTTCTCAGCAACACACTTGGTGGACTGGCGTCACACTGGGTGTATCTTCATGTGCATGGTTTCTCCTGTAGGACTTGTGAGATTTGTTGTACTGTGTGAGTGCACCAAAATGTCTTTGGGGACTGCCAGGCCCGTCAAGTATATTTCTTGTTTTTAGTCCTGTGTTGTTGATGCAGTGAACCTCTGCCCTTGTCTGCTTGGGTCCCAGTAGGGCTAAGCTGGGCTGCTGTCTGGCATGCCCAGTTGGTTTCTGTACACATGTGCACATCCCCCGTTTCCTTGAACCATGATGGGAGAGTGCTTGACATTCCACGTCCTCCATCCTTCTCGGTAACTAAAAGGTGGCTGGCTGGTCAGGTGTGTAAGATGGTACACGTTATAACCTAGTATGCATTTCTCAGTTATTTGTAGTATTGTGTATCATTTATGAACTTTTAAAAATTAACATTTTAGGGGACCAGGGAGATAGCTCAGTAGAATAAGTGCTTGCTTGGCAAGCACAAGGGCCCGAGTTCAATCCCCGGTTCCGCAAAAAAAAAAAAAAAATTTGGAATTGTATAACCCTTGCAAACCTTGCATCTGAGTTATTGGTGTTACTTTGTTAAGGAGAAAGTTATAGGGTTTGTAGGACAGATGCTTTTTGTGGTAGTTGCTCCTCACTGACACTGAGCTATTTAGGGCCATCTTCCTCAGTTGTGTATAAAGGGGTTTGTATTCATAGGACTCTTGCCTGATGTTTTCTTTTCCGTGTCTCATAGTGTGCTCTTCTCATTTTATGGTTTTCTTGTGTTTTTTCTCCTTTACTCTATGATGCCCATGTGGGAGTCATTGCACAGAGATTTGGTCAATATCCTCTAAAGACAGTATCTGGACACCTGGGCTAAGTTTCCTTTCATCCTTCCTGCTCTGCAAAGGTTTATTGGTCTGCATCTCCCAACACAGCAACCTCTTCACATGTGTGTGAGGGTCTGCATGTGTGGCAGATGGGAGTCTAGGCTCAGGAATCTAGCCTGGCCCTGTAGCTGTGACTTTCGATGGAGCACAGGTCTGTGTTGCTGATGAGACGGCAGAGCTGTGTGCCTGCAGCCAGGGAGACTTACGGCAGCTGGTGATTCTTTAGAGCACAGTGCTTCTTGCAGGGTGGGAGCCAGCCATACTTGTCCTTAGCAGCTCCCTGCTTATGGAGTATCGGATTCCACTTTGGAGAGTAACATTGGAGTTTTCTATAAACTCCTTAATTCAAATGGAAGACCTTTACAAAAATTGGAAGACAGCCATTTCTAGCTTTGTGGATTACTTATTTTCTGTAAGGCCAACAAGGTTTGTTCTTCTTGTCTTTTCTGAGTTGATGTGACTGCCGAGTGGTACGGTCCCTGAGTGCTGGCTACTTGGTACCTCTGGTTCTGGTGTTCCTCAGACTCAGATTGTGGCTGTGCATTGGTTGTTGAAGTAATTTTAATGGTCAGGCCATGAAAGTTGAAAAGGAACCCAGATTATGTTTGGGTTAGGCAGTGAAGCCTGCTGGGTTCTGGCTTTAGTTCTCTGTCTGATATGTGTAGCTAGATGCAGGGTCGCAGCCCAAAATGGACTTCTTACTCTGGGTCTGTGTCCAGAGCTTCGTAGCACTGGCTCTGGCAGGGAGATGCCGGGGCCAATAGAGCTGTCATGAAGTCTCCTCCCTTCCAGCATCTGCTGCTCCTGGCCTGCCTCCTCTGCTTTAGATGGAGAGTTCTAGTCTCTGTCCTTAGCAAACACGGGAGCCTGGCTATTATGTTATTACCGTTGAAAGTGAGCAGATTTTCATGATGAATTAAAAGTTAAATCACAGTTGAACATAAATGTGGTGGCCAAGATTTGTTACCATTTGAAAAAGCAGTCTGACTGCCAGGTATGGAGTTCAGGCAGGGCAGGCAGAATAATCTTTTTTGCAGGCACCAGGCAAAAAAGAGCATTCTGTGCCCCCTTGCTGCTTTCCCTTAGCCTCGTATGTGATCGGGGTGCCAGGGGCGACAGCAGAGCTTGTGTCTTCACCAGGGCTGTCCTGGGAATGTTCTGGGCCCACAAACCGAACACATGTGAACACATTGCTCACATGAGGTCCTTCAAAAAAAAAAAAAAAAAAAAAATGACTGTGTGAGGCTAATTCTTCTGATCTCTGCTCTCAGACCTCCTTCCTTATACCGTGATGATCTTTCTGTGTAGGCCAGTGTGCCCTGAAAGGCACAATAATCTGCTTGTCTCACGGTGCTGGGATTACAGGTGTGTACCATCACACACCTGGCTGTCTAAACTTTTATCATGTAAGTGATTTTCACATATTTTTCTCCTATTCTTATAATACCTTCCTTCCTTCCTTCCTCCCTCCCTCCCTCCCTCCCTTTCTTTCTTTCTTTCTTTCTTTCTTTCTTTCTTCCTTCCTTCCTTCCTTCCTTCCTTCCTTCCTTCCTTCCTTCCTTCCTTTCTTTCTTTCTTTCTTTCTTTCTTTCTTTCTTTCTTTCTTTCTGGCAGATCCGGGCTTTGAACTCAGGCCATTGTGCTTATTCTACTGAGCTATCTCCCCGGCCCCTAGTATATTTCTTGACAGTTGCCTTTGAAGCATGATGTTTTTAATTTTGATGAAGGTCAGCTCATTTTTTTTTTTTTTCCCTTGCTTATTTGTGTGTCATCATATTCAGGAAACTACTCTGTTAGGGTTTGGGTCTTGTTGTTCCTCCAAAGCCTCATGCAGTCATGGGGCAGACTTATCGAGTTTGTGATTAGCTAGCTCGTGATCCACTGGGATTATGGGTGTGAATGCTGCTGGGATTATGGGTGTGAGCACTACACCCAGCCTGGGGCGGCTAGCCTGAATGCAACATAAGGGACACAGACTTGCTCTCTGGTGCCATTGTTGCTGCTACTCTTCCCTTTTCCTCTTGCTGTTTTGCTGCCTTCTGCCACCATGAACTGCTGCCCTCTGCTTTGTGTCAATCTGCCTTGGAGTCCACTGAGTATGGACTGAAACCTCCAGGAACTGTGTGCTAAGTAAACCTTTCCTTCCTTCATTTTGGGTGTCGGTTATTTGTCCCAGCAATGAGAGAAGAGTAACTGAGACACACTTCTGAATCCAAAGGTCACAAAAGTATACTCTTCTTTTTTCCTAAGACTTACATATAGTTTGAGCTCTTGGATGTTAGTCTTCAATGCAATTGGAGTTAAGTTTTATATATGCCATGTAAAGTAGAGGTTTCTTTCACATGTAGATATCTAGTTCGCCCAGTACCACATATATGAAAAGATTTTTTTTTTATTTTTGAAGACAATACAGAATAGTAATAAAAAATTAGAAATGATATAGAATTTCACTAAACAAAATAATCTGAACTTGATAGTGTATGTTATATTGCATAATGTTGTTGTTGTTTTTTTCTCCAAATGCCTTCAGGGCAGGTTTGGCTGGCTTGAGTTGTGGGGATCGAACCACAGCAACCTGAGCCTGACTGCTTTGTTGAAGCAGCCACTTAAAGAACTGAGCTAAGGGGCTGGTGAGATGGCTCAGTGGTCTAAAGCACCTACTTGAAACAAACTTGGCAAAGCAAAGGGACCACAGTTCAATCCCCCAGCACCACATGCCAGCCAGCCCCGCCCCCTGGTGGGCTGAGCTGGCCACACACACACACACACACACACACACACACACACAAACAAATGTAAAAAAAAAAAAAAAAAAACTGAGCTAAGGGGCAGGCCCCCTGCATAGTGTTGTCTTTATCTTAATTGTTCAAATTGAAAAGATTCTTATTCCCTAGTCTTGCTTGTTCAAAATTAACAGATCACAAAGATAGATTTATTTTTGAACCTAGACTAATGAAAGAGAATTCTTTCATTAATGTATAGATCTGTCTTTATGCTATTACTCACTATCTTGATTACTACAGCTTTATAGTAAGTCTTGAAATTGGAAAGTGTAAATCCTCCAGCATTTTGGTTTTTTTTTTGAGTATTGTTTTTACTATTCTGTGATCTTTTATTTCTGTGTGAATTTTAGGATTAGTTCCTCAATTTTCACACAGAAGCCACTGGGATTTTGGTAAGGATTACATTGAATCTGTGCATTGGTTTGAGAAGTATGCTGTTGCAACAGTATTCTTCCAAAACTGTGAACAAAGCTATCTTTTCAGTTATTTAGTTTTCTTTAATTTCTTTCAGGGGTGTTTTGTAGATTTTAATATCTTAAGCTTCCTGTTATATTTATTTCTAATCTTTTTACTTGTTATAGATGTATTTAAGTTTTCTTATTCTTCTGGGTTTAGTTTTGATAGTTGTGTCTTCATGTCACCTAGTAATGTAACAATGCAGTTATTCCTAGAATTCCTTATGACCTTTTCCCCCACTGTAAAGTTGGAGATGACATCCTCTCTCTGAGATTCATTTTTTTCATGATCTTTCTCTGTTTTTCTCTTGTTAATCTAGCTACTAGTTTATCAGTTTTATTGATCATCAACTTTTGATTTCATTGATTTTTTTTTTTTTTTCCTGCAACTTTCTGTTCTCTTGCCTGCGCTTAGAACTAAACACATGGAAGCCTTCCCTGAGAATTCGCCTTGCGGCTCTTTTACTCGGTGCCATGTGCGGCTGCATCGAGGTTCCCCTCAGAGCTCCAGGGAGTTTTATTCTTCTGCCTTCTCGTACTGTCTCCTTGTAGTTGGTGATCCGAAGCCACTGAGGCACCTGTCCCTGAACAGAGGCTGTTTCCCCGGGAGGCCTGAGTCGCACGCCGTCTGCCGAGTCTCGGGCTTGTGAGGTGTGTGGCTCTCGGTTTGAGGCCCTTCTCCTGCATGGACAAGCCTTGGGGAGTTTTCCTTTGTGTACACTGGGATCTAATGAAGTGGGCACTCACTGGGGAGTCATTAGTTTATTTTTGCCTAAATCCCTGTCAGGCAGCCTGACCTGTGAGCCTTCAGCAGAGTGCTCTGGCTGCCCTGCCATTTTCTAAGGCCACTGTTCTGAAGCACTGTGCCGCCAGCGCCAAGAACGTTTCCACTGTCTCGGCACTCTGGGCCTCGCAAATTTGTCATGTTCAGGTGGGTTCTTCTCTCTGTTGACTACTGTGACTGACATTAGAAAGAAAGTAGTATTTGAAATAATCTGCAGGAGAGATTATTTCATTTAAAATGCACTTTATGACTTCCCGCTGAGGAGTTCTTTGCTGAGCTGCCTCGTGAAGGCCTTGTCTGCCCCACAGTCAGTGTCTGCTCTGTGCATGTTCCCTGTGGGTTCAGGTAGGCCAGAGACCAGGCCACCCTGCATACTTGGGTGGCTAGAGTTCTCCCTCAGCCCATAGCTGCTGTGCAGGCCCTTGGTGTCTGGCTGGAGTAGAGGCCATGCTGTCTGCTGGCTGTAGCCTTGGCCAGCAGGGCCTGGATACTTCCGGGCTGCCAGAATGGTCTTATGCTAGAAGAAATGCTTAAAAAAGGCGTCTTGTTCTCATGGTCAGCAGAAGCTGTTGGTGCCGTCAGTGGTTCCATGAGGGCTTCTTGTTCCTCCCAAGTAGCTATGAGCCTCTTTGTGGGTCAGCTCTTAGCTACTGGTTCCATCTTTGAAGTTGAAAACTGCAGGGTTGCCCCATCTCATAGGAAGGGGACAACACCTGAGCCAACTAGACCTGCTGGGCATTGGTTTATAGCTAGAAGGTAATGGCAAGATTACTTTAGTTTTTTAATTTTTTAAAAAAAAATTTGTATTTTGTGCAGGGTCTCACTATGCAGTTCAAACTCGTAACGATCCACCTGTTTTCAGCCTCCCCAGTGCTGGGGTTACAGGTGAGCGCCACCATGCCTGGAATTGGTTGACAGCTCAGCACGCTCAAGTGTGGGGCTGGTGCGGCTGTGGTGCCAGGGATTGAACCCCAGCTTCTGCACTTGCCTAAACACGTGCTTAGTCTGCTGAGCTATCTCACCAGCCCTAAGGTTACTTTAGAGAAACTACTCATTACGGGATTGTTAGCCTTAGAGTAGTTGAAGCAGGAAAGGAAATTTTATTTTTAAAAAATAATTTATTTTTTATATTTAATTTTTTTATTTTAAAGAGAAGAAAGCAAAATTTCAAAACAGGATAATGGGAGCGCGTAACAATGGTTAATATCGTACATATTGCTATGTACTCAGAGTACAAGATATAGGCATTTAATTGTCTAAATAATATCAGCACAAACCTTTCTTGTCAGTGTACTAAGAGAGGTTGGCGAGCTAGCTCAGCTGACTAAGGTGCCTGCTTAGGCAAGTGCAGGGACCGCTTTTTAATCCCTGGCACCACATGGTGCGCCAGCCTCGACCCCAGGGTGGGCTGAGCCTGTCAGAGTCTAGGTGTGATGGCTCATGCCTGTAATCCCAGTGCTGGGGAGGCTGATTTTAGGAGGATCACTATGAGTCTGAGCTGCGTAGTGAGAC
The DNA here is from genome assembly GCF_000260255.1 of Octodon degus. Taxonomy (NCBI): domain Eukaryota; kingdom Metazoa; phylum Chordata; class Mammalia; order Rodentia; family Octodontidae; genus Octodon; species Octodon degus. Next base: position 10,028,400 of record NW_004524586.1, on the reverse strand, counting down.
CCTGTAACAATCAAATACATTAAAAGAAAAAAAAATACTAAGAGAAATTAATACTCTTTTTGTTTCCCTGTATTTTATGGAAAAGTCTACAGGGTGTTCAGGGACTCACTACTACATCAGACTCATAGTGATTCTCCTGTTTACAGCTTCCCAAGTGCTGGGATTACAGGCATGTTCTACCACACCCAGTCTCAATCGCTGTCTCAGTGCACCCCAGGGGCGAGGCTGGCAAGGCAGGCCAGGGGATCAAACCCTGGGCCCCTGTGTCTGTTTGCAGGCACTTTAATCTGCTGAGCTATTTGGCCAGCCCTAGAAATTAGTATTCTTTCTGTCTGTCTGTCTGTCTGTCTGTCTGTCTGTCTGTCTATCTATCTATCTATCTATCTATCTATCTATCTATCATCTATCTATATTTCCTTCCTTTTTTCTCCATTCTTCTCCATCCCAGTTTCTCTTTCCATTTGAAGTTTTTTTCCCCCAATTTTACAATATCTAGTATACATTTAGGATCTTATTTAGTCTTTCAGTGTCTCACACTAGGAAGACAGTATGATGTTAACACGTGTGTGTCTGCTTTATTTCACCTGTGAGTATGGTCTCAAGTTGTACCCATTTACCTGTAAGAGTTTCTTATAGCTGAGTAGTACTCCGTTATATGAAAAGACCGCCTCTTTTTTATCCGTTCCACAGTTGATGGGCATTTGGGTTGCTTCCATGATCCAGTTATTACACATTGTGCTGCTATAAACATGGGTACACATATATCACTGTGCTATGATTTTTTAATTCTTCTAGGAAGATACCCAGAGGGGAAGAGCTGGGTCAAAGGGGACCTGCAATGCTAGTTTTTTGAGGAATCTCCACACTGATTTCCCCAGTGGCTGCACCAGTCTACACTTCCACCGACAGTGGAGAAGGGCTCCTTTTCCCCCACAGCTCGTCCAGCATTTGTTATTGGCTTATTTCTTGCTAACAGCCATTGTTTCCATGGTGAGGTGGAATCTCCATGTTATTTAAATTTGTATCTCTCAAATGACCAGTGATGTTGAAGATTTTTTCATGTAATTTGTTGCTCGTTTTTCTTCATCTGTGAAATGTGTATTTATCTCAGATGCCCATTTTTGGATTGGGTTTTTACATTTGTGAGCTCTGATTGTTTTGAGTTCTTTATATGATCTCGATAGTAATCCTTTGTCTGAGGAACAGCTGTCAAACATTTTGTCTCACATTGTGTGTTGTCTCTTCACTCTGTTGGTGGTTTCTCTTGCTGTGCAAAAGCTTTCTGAAAAGATGAGATCCCAGTGTTGATTCTTTGTGCTAGTTTTTGTGCGATTGGGGTTTTATTCATGGTCTTTTGCCTACTCCAATGTCTCTAGGAGTTTTACCTATTCTATCTTCCAGAAGATT
>NW_004524586.1:10011104-10026508 GCF_000260255.1 Octodon degus | reverse complement strand
CTCTTGCTCTTTGCCACCACCGTGAAAGGTTGCTTTCTGCTTTGTGCTGCTCTGTGTTGGACCCAGATGCGTATGGACTGAACCCTCCAGTAACTGTGAGCTAAATAAACCTTTCCTTCCTTCATTTTGAGTGTCGGGTATTTGTCCCAGCAACGAGAGAAGAGTAACTAAGACAGTGATCCATTTCAAATTTAGTCTAGTGCATGGTGAACGATAGGATCCAGTTTTAATGCTTGGCATGTGCAGAGCTAGTTTTTCCAGCACCAGTTACTGAAGAGGCTGTCTTTCTTCAGGAAATGTGTTTGGCACCTTTGTCAAAGGTAAGGTGGCTGAGTATGTCTGGAGCTGTTTCTGCATCTTCTAATCTGTTTCATTGATTTTTGGGTCCTTTTTTTTTTTTTGGTCAGGACCACTCTTTTTATCACAGTAGCTTTATAGTAGAATTTTAAGCCACAGTTTGTGATGACCCCATTCTTGCCTTTGTTGCCCAGAATTGCCTTTGCTTAACCTATGTCTCTTCTGGTTCCAGATGTGTTTCAGGATTTTTTTCTGTAATTCTGTGAGATGTGCTGTTGACATTTTGTTCAGAGTTGTATTAAATCTGTGTAACAGTTTTGAAAGTATAGCCTCTTTCACTGTATTGGTTCTTCCTACCCAACTGTAAGGGATATCTTTGTATTTTCTGATATCCTTTTAGTCTTCTTTTGCAGAGTACTGTAGTTTTCAATATAGAAGTCTTTCACAACCTTCATTAGATTGATTCCTAGGTATTTCATTGTTTTGGATGATACTGTAAAAGGTGTTGTTTCCCTAATTTCACTCTCAGTAAGTTTGTTATTGGTGTACAGCAAGACTGTTAAGTTTTGAGTGTTGACTTTGTATCTACCTACACTACTTGCTTATTCAGTGTAGTAGTTTTTTTTAGTGGGGTTTTTGGAATCTTCCGTGTATTGTGTCAACTATTAAGAATAGTAATTTCATTTCTTTTCCTTTTGTTATTCCTTTTATTTCTTTTGTCTAATTGTTCTGGCTAAAGTTTCTAGGAATGTGTTGAATGCCTGGAGGCAGTCGGTATCCTTGTCTTGTTCCTGATTTTAGGATAAAAATTTTCTGTTTTGTCCTTTTTACTAAAAAGGTGGGTATTATCAGATTGTAATAATGACCATCTCTTTCAATTTTCTGTAGGTTTTTTTTTTTTTTTTTAATCATGAATGGCTGCCGGACTTTGTCAGAAGCTTTTTTCTGTATCTGTTGAAATGATCATGTTATTTTTATCCTTGGCTCTATTAATATATTATACTTATTGATTTATGTATATTGAACCCTCCATGCATCCCTGGGATGAATCCCACTTTGTCATGGTGTGTAATCTTTTGTGTGTGTGTGTGTGTGTGTGTGTGTGCATGTGTGTAATCTTTTTGATGATTTGCTGCATTCTGTTTATCAGTATCTTACTGAGGATTTTTGCTATCTGTGTTCATTAGGGAGATCAGCCTACAGTTTTCTTTCTTGGTTGGGTCCTTCTTGTTTTTGTTAGCAGGGCAATGCTTGCTTCCAGGAATGAATTTGTGAGTATTGCTTCCCTTTCAATTTTATGAAAGAGTTTGAGAAGTAGTAGTGTTTAAATTTCTTGTAGAATTCAGCAGTGAATCCATTAGGGTCTGAGCTTTTCTTTTTTGGTAGTTTAAAAAAAATTACTACATTTTTTGATTTCATCGATTGATATTGGTTTATTTAGGATTTTTATATCATCTTGATTCAGCTTTGGTAATTCATATGTATCTAGGAATCTGTCCATTTCTTCTGCATTTTGCATCTTACTAGAATTGAAGTTTTCAAAGTAGGTATAGATGATCTTCTGGATTTCTGCAGGTCTGTTGTGATTTCACCCTAATAAAGGAAATTTTAAAACACAAATCAGTAGATGGCTCCTAAGAATGTGTCTGCCTTCGTTTCTAGCTGTTCTCTGGAGCTGAGAGCTCGTGTGTCTCCCTGTGCTCTGCTCTCTGTCTGTGCCCAGGTGAGTGCTAGTTGTGGCCTCCACATGTCACTGCCTTGAGAGCTCAGCTCTTTGGGTATGCTGGGAGCTGGAGCCCTGGGAACTTGGAGAGCAGTATGGTGGCACTCCTCTGGGAAGAACAGTGTGTGTCCTACAGTCAAAAGTTCAGAGCAGCTAAGCAGTATGTCATCATCGTAGATCAGTATCCTGGAGGAAGAGGTAGCAGCTGCTTACTGCTGGAGCCTACTGTTTGTTTATAGGCTCTTCTCAGGAACAGCTGTAGTTAGTGGCCCTTGGTGATACCCCTATTCTTTCAACTTTTTCTCCTGCCCACTTCAGTATCTGTTTTCCAGGCAGTCCTTTGCCTCTTCCTGAATCCCATCACAAGAGTGGGACTAGCTGACACCCTGGGGAAATCTCTGTTGCCTCTTGAGCTCATCGTAGAACTGTTCTGTGTGTGGAGGGGGCAGGTTGGCCTGCTGAGTCTAGTGCCTGTCCTTAAGGAAAGAGGGCATTACTTTGGAGGCAACATGTGTGGCCATGCCTGTTGTGCTGTTGCCAGCTCATGCCAAGTCTCATGTGGATTTTGGCCCCATATGGCTTCAGCCCCCTTTATAAAGCACCACTGAGCTCAATATTGCATTCTTAGCCCCTCATGTTCTCTCTGTAGCTCTCATCCTGGACCTGGTATCTGCAGTTCTTTCTGTTGACCTGCCCCACAAAAATTCCACTCCCTTGTGGTTAAGGCTTATTGTACACTAGCTGCCTCACATGCTACGGCACTTGGAGGCTCTTAAAGCAAATTTTAGAGATAGAGCCCTGGAGATGCATTTTGGAATTTCTTGGGTTTACTCTGATGCCTATGGTATCTTGTTCTCCATCCTGGGGAACACCTCACTATATCACAGAAGGAAGCTGTGGTCTTTTCCTCAAGTTGGTGCATGGCAGATAGGACCCTGACTCCATGATCTTAATGGATTTTGTGGCAGTGATGTAGAACATGTGGAAGGGAAGATGGGCAGCAAATAAAGGATGCTTGTTAAACAGGCTGAGAGGAGACAGATTCCTGTCAAGAGGAGGGTGCGTTGTGGTTTTCATGAGAAGCTCTCCTCAGTCCTGGATGATACTTAGTGCTTGCATGCTTTCTGAGCATGTGATATGGGTCAGGACTGAATGAAGCCCTTTTCAAGTGGGGACCTTGACCACCCCCAGCCTTGCTGAACTGATGCTCTGGAAGCCAGTGATGTCAGTACAGAGTGTGTGCTCTCATCAGTTAGCACTATGAAGAAGGCTGCTGGGAGAGGTGTCCCCAGACCAGAACGAGACTGGGGAAGGAAGAGGTGCCACTCACCTGCCTGAGCATAGGGGCTACTAGAGTAGAGGGACCACAGGGTTGCTGGTGGAGAGGTCCAGGTTGGAAGTGTGGGGCCTGCTGATGGGCTGGCCCTGCAAGATGTAGGCAGGTTTGGGTTTACTGAGTATAGGAGGGGTTGGGTGGAGGGAGCTAGAAGGTTTGGCCAGATGGCAGTGGGCCCATGCAGGGCAGGCTGTGGGGCCCTGCAGGCAGTGGGATACAGTGTTGACTGCTTCTGTGTACATCCTGCACTTGGGAGAGGGCTTTTCAAAAGCAGTGCCATTGGCCTTTCCTGTGCCAGCGTGGGCTCTGTCCAGAAAGAAGGATGAACACAAGATAGAGGCCTCCCCCTTTCCCTTTTCCTTTTGTTCCTGCCCCTCCTCCTCAGTCCTCCTGCTCATCTGGTGTTCTGCGTTGGAGAATGAGGGCTTTCCTCTAGCGCTCAATGCCATGAGAAGGGGGTGGGTACATGAAACTCGGACTTGTTTCTTAGCAATAGTCTTTTTTTTTTTTTAATTATTTATTTATTTGTGTGTGTGTGTGTGTGTGTGTGTGTGGCCAGCTCAGCCCACCAGGGGGTGGGGCTGGCTGGCATATGGTGCTGGGGGATCGAACCGCGGTCCCTGTGCTTTGCTAAGCTTGTTCTAAGTAGGTGCTTTAGACCACTGAGCCATCTCACCAGCCCCAAGCCAAGTCACTCTTGTGAGTAGCTGTCTCTCATTTCTGTAATGATCAGGTATCTCAGCTGTGTGTTTAAATCAAGAAAATAAAGCATAAGCACTTCATATTCATGAGTTTTATAAAAGTGACACTATTTTATGTTAAGTGAATGAGAAATATATACTGGGTGGGAAAAGTAACAACATACCAGTATATTTAAAAAGAACATAATTATTAGTTGCCATAATGAACCAACTTTAAAAATCAAAAGGAATTCTTTTGTCAGGACTGCTATTAAAAAAGGAAGTCTGAGTGGGTGTCCCACAGAAAAATTAAGCCAGAAAAAGGGAAAAAAAGGAAGGAAAAGAAACCCTAATTTTCCCCCAACATATGGTTGGTGGCACTTTTCATTGTGCTTGCTGGCCAGAGCAACCTGCTAGAGATTTAGTTAACCAGTACTTGTTCCAGGTTCACTGGTGTGCTGACTGCAGTTTGGCTACTTGTCAAGGACGCATTTTCTATTCTGGGGTGGCTTCATGTCCACGTCACACTGACCCTCAGGTCTGGCAGCTGAGGTCAGCCTGGTTTTCTACTGGGCCAACTGGGTAGATTGATACTGTATTCTGTGAGTGCTCAGAGCTGTTTCTGCTTCATTAACCACAGGGGTAGATGGGTTGACCTTTTGTCAGATAGGATACATTCGGTGGTAGGCTGGCTGGCACGCCCTCTGCCCACTTGTGACGTGCCGTGCGAAGTGAAAAAAATAATTGGAAAAAATACCAAGAGAACTAAAAGAAAACATCTTGGTGTAGGGGAGATACTTCTTAGTGTGTACACACACATATCATACAATGGCATACATATGCCACACATGCCTGTACATGTACGCCAGTGTCCATACTGCTAACAGAGAAGATTAGTAAATTCATTCTACAAATATTTGCTTGACTGATTTGTCCCAGGTGCCATTCTGGGCTCTGGGGAGATGCTGATTAACAGGATAGAAAAAGCTTTTGCCCTTGAGCAGTTTATGTTCTGTCGACATCTCTAAAGGATATTCATTTTCACAGTGGTCTAAATACTTTCATTTAAAGGTATCTGTGGAGAAGATTCAAGGCCTGGTATGATTTCTGAAGTTGTTTTTGCACCTATTTGTGGCTTGTAGTCCACCTGATTCCAGCTTCATTATTCAATACCCAGACATTTAAAATGTTGCTTAATTCTCTCTCAATACAAAGTTTATTCAGAAGAAGTTTAGTGTGAATTATATGCCATCTGCTTTTGAATGGCCATGTAATAACCAAGTGCTCCCTGTTCACATCTGACACGAGTCATGAAGAGGGTTGGCTGACACAGCAGCAGTTCCTGCCAGGCAGTGTTCCTTTGGGGCGCTGGGTGAGGCTAGTCGAAGTGGGCGTGGCCTGTGGCTGTTTCCAGGGGTGCAGAGGACGCCTGCAGTTGCCACTTGTTAAGTTGCCTTTAATTAAAACCTCACATTTTCTACTTCAGGTAAAGTATTGAGGGCTTTTGTGGAACAATTCAAGGTTAGTTAATAGGGACTGAAATTTTATTGCTAAAAATCATGTAAGTTTGTTGCATATGTTTGCAAAAGGCAAGGCAGTAAATATTAGGCTACAGTGGTGTGTTCTTACCAGCATTCTTCTTCTTTTTTTTTTCTTTTAATTGTTTTAATATTGGGCATCTGAAAATAACTGGTTAGTTCTAACTAAATAGCAGGTAGTGTTAAATTCCTATGAGTTCTACATTTTTAAAGATTTTGGATTGTTAATCCTCTTTGGTTAAAAATAATAAATTTTCATTTGCTTGGTTTGTCCTGTGAAGCTGATGTGATCTCTTTGCAAACATTTCTCGGTTGCTCACAAGACATTTGTTTTATTTGAGCTGTGAGCTTTCACAAGACCAGTGGCTCTTGGTAGTCACGTGTATCTACCTTCTTTGCGTCTACAAGTAAATCTGTGGGGCCCCTCTGTGGGGTTATCTCTGGGCACATCTGTGTGCATCGTTGTCTCTTACAGCTTCACCAAGGGCTGGATGAAGGGGTTGAAGTTTTGGTGGCGGGGTAGTATCTCTGTCCAGATAATGTTTGTGGCATCTTTCTGTTGTCCTGCTGTGGTGTGGGAGGGAAGGCACTGTGGTAGCCCGCTGTTCTCCCGTGCTGTGGTTCCCTGGACGCATGTAAGCCTAGCAAAGATACTGGCACTCAGGTAACTTCATACTAAACAAGAATGCTAGACAGCTGGCCAGTCTTTTCATTTTGGGTGTTTGCATTAATATTTTGTCAACTCATGTATTTCTAAGTAACAACAGACTTACATATTTTCTGCAAAATTCCAGTGTACCAACAGTTAAACTAAAGGAGCAACTAACCATTGGGAGATAGCAGTGTCTGTGGTTTGGGGGCCTTAGTACCATAGTGACCCCTGGGAGGCTGACCAGAGCTGAATATTTGAAGATGGCACAGCTGGAACTTGATCTTACTAACATAAGCAGAAGGCGCACTTCTCCTTTGCCATGTTGCTCTGGTGCTTTCCCATGTGGATAAGACAGTAGGTCTGCATGTCAACAGCCTGTGTGGTGGTCCTGTGGGTGAGGAATGAAAATGCTGTGCCACCTGTTACAGCTTACGTCTGGATGGCCTCCCAGAGTCTCATATACCGATTGGTGGGACTTTTGGAAGTAACTGGATCATGGGCATGATACTTGATTGAGCCACTTGATTGGTTGAGCATAGTTCTGGGTGTGGCTGTTGGATTTCCTGAAGAGGGAACACTCTCTTGGTGTGGGTGGCACCGACCAATAGGTTTGCAGCCTGGGTGGAATAGAAAAGGAAGAAAGGAAGTCTTACTGCCTCCTCTGCCTGGCCTGCCATGGACTGTTTTTCCTCTGCCATGCCCCTTTGCCTGCCCAGCTCTCCCTGCCTGCCCAGCTTTCCCACAGGCTCAAGGCTCTGGCTAGGTCCTGGGTACTATCCCTGTCTCTGACCAGGGGCTACAGGGAATACAGGAGGAGGCAGGCCCTTTTGTTGAAAGAGGGGTATGGTAAGAGGGAGAAATGAGATCGTTCTGCAACCTGAGAGATCAGTGATTACTGTTGAAGAGGGCCTGAAACCTTCTGGGGAAGGGGATTCTATCCCTTGGTGTGCCTGCCTTGATCTGGCACCCTCCGCTGCTGCTGTGGGCCCTTGCTAGGTAGGTTTGCCTTGGCTGGTTCCCAGCCTCAGAGCACTGAGACTAGCTCATGGGATGGGCCTGATGACCCTGCCCCCAACCATTATAGCTGTTTGGTTCTGTGACTAGAGTCCTCTGGGTCACACGGAACTGTCGGTAATCAGACCCACTGACTTTTGCCTAAGCAAAGCTGTTAAGGAGCTTAGTTAACTTAATGAAAAAGAGCAAATGTGTGTCAGGCTGTCAGGTAAGGTTTTTATGTATTGGAAGCATTTAGTCCTCCCTGTAGACCGGAAATGAATGTGCCCTGTTGACCCCTTTGTACAGGTGAAAACATGGGTGGGGAGAGAGCAACATGAGCCAGGAGAATTCCAGCCCAGCCCCTGTGCTTCTGGATCCTTGCTTACTAATGGCTGACTAAGGCTTGAGGCAAACAGTGCTGCAGCCTGACTGGCAGCTCCTATCCTCCATGTCAACAGCCTGTGTGGTGGGGTCCTGCACTCACAGCTCGTTCTCAAGGTGCCCCTTTTTTCATAACTACTGATTAGAAGAGCAAAAAGTCAGATGAGTGGTAATGTCTGTAGAGTCTTCTGTAGACACACTCTGATTCTAAAGTATTGCATCTGGCTTTGTAAATTCAGTTGAAGAAAGACACAGCTCATCAAGGAGCCAACGCTAGAACTGCAGGCGCCGCTGATGCGGGCCTCCTGCTTGTGGGGGCTGAGCTCTGTTTTGTTGTGGAGCTGGAGGCTTAAGTGGAGGCGACTACTGATAGGAAAACACTGTGGCCTGTGGAGTTCTTCAAGAAAAACTCAGTGTCCTTCCTTCACAGCTAGTGAAATGCCTTTGCTTAGATGGTGGTGGGGCTCACTTTCTGGGCTGAGATTTTTCCTGTGACATGGAGGACAGGTATGGAAATGCATAGGTTCTCTGGGGAGCCCAGGCTGCCAGGGGCACTGGCAGAGACTTGAACTTGTGGGGAGTCCTGTCTGGTTTCCCCTCAGCTATCTTGGAGAGATGGGAGTGTTGAGGGACAGTGGGGCTGCATGTCACTTCATCCATGGAGGCTTGGAGGGCCGCCCCAAAGTTTCTTGTGGGGGTCATGTCTGTGTGCTTGTTCGGATGTATCTGGCTCCTACAAAGAGCAGTGATATTGCTGCTCTCTGCCTCCAGTCATAACCAGCTTGCATGCTTACGTGAGTTTTCTCGTAGCTTTGTAACCTAAGACAAAACTTAGAGAGAGCTCTGGCTCAGAAGAATATGCCATCACTGTTTAACTCTTGCATGTTGCCGTGTCGCCAGTTCTGTCTGCAGGGAGGCTTGCAGTGCCTTCCTTGCTCTGCTGTAGGCCAAGATATCAAGACCTGGCTTTCTACAAAATCAAGAGGAAAGCCCCTATTTAAGGTCACTTTGGCTGAGTTTATGTCTTGTTTGCCTCCTTTTTGCTGATTTTGATGTGTTGTTGAAATATGGAGTACGTGCTCGGTAAGCACCTTGAGGGCATGTCTCCTGTTTACTTCTGTCTCCTGCATAGGGAGATGGGGGAGGAACTTTGGGAGGGTGTTTCCCTGTGAGACCTACAGTGCAGCTTTGGTGAAATGTTTCCTAAAGGCCAACCGGGGCTCTGGTGACTGAGAGATGCCAGATGGGCAATGTGGCAGGTAAAGCATCTCTGGAGCATGTGTCTGGCAATGTTCTGCTTCCCGCTATCTTAAGAGCATATTCAGCAGTGTTAATGTTAACTTCATGCGAAAATGTTGATGATTGAAATTGTGGCAGAGCTAGAATTCCAGGCTCATTGTCTGGCTCTTTGGGTTTTTTGTGCACTGAATTTTGTGCCTGCATTCCTCCTCAGCAGGCCTACTATTTGCACATATTTGACCGGCAGCCCCTACGCCAGCCAGCCTGTGCATTTGGATGGCACCTATGTTTGGCCTCAGAGCATTGCCCAGTACGAAACTCACCTGAAAATCTTAGATGAGTTTGGCCAGCCTTGTCCAGGGTGTTAAGTACAACTACAGTCCTCACACCCCTGTGAACCACAAAGTTGGAGGAATAGAGCGTAGGTTGGGCATTGGTAGAGTCCATACATCGCTGTAAATCTGGTTAAAAATAATAAAATTAGCAACCAAACCAATGTAACCACATTTATAGTCATTTGGAAACCAGTGAAAAGGGGAAAAGCCAGAGGCACCACTTCCCTAACTGCCCACAGACTGAGCCACAGCCTGTGCCTAGTGTTTACTCTTAGGCTCTTTTTTCTGTCAAATCTGTTTATTTGAAATCCTGTGAATAGTGTTTATATTAGTGAGGAGGAATTGAGCATGAACTTGCGTGGTTAGCTCAGGACACCCCCAGCGGGCTCACTGTGCAGACTTGCTGCCAGCGCCATTGCTCCGTGCTCAGAGCACCTGTGCCGGCGAGGGACCCAGTGGTTAGGGGCTGTGGAGTTCTCAGAGGAGCCTCTGTGCTGCCTCTCCCCTGAGTATAATCGGTCACCTCTCACACTTGCTGCCAAATGGCCTGTGTCATGTCACTGATACTGTGTCTCTTTGAGCTTTTTTAGGGCCTATGGCTCCTGTCTGTACCCAGACCATAAGCACTATTAGGGGAGATAATTTCACTGCAGATCTCTCTGCCCACAGATGCCACCCACCTGGCGTGGATCTTCTTCACTGCATAGCCCTTCTTGCAGCTTTCTTCTGCCCTTCTCTCCCTGGCTTAAGTGCTCAGGCTTTGAAGATACAGCCTCAGCCTGGACCCCAGGCTCCACCGTGGAGGCCTGTTCCCGGAAGCTGTGGTTGGGCTGTGGACTTTTCTAGACTTCTCATCAGAGACCAGAGGAGCCAGTGTAGTGCATCCTACCTCAGGACTGCCCCCTCCCCTTGTCCTAGGAGCACAATTCAGTCCTCATCTGGTGGAGTTTTGGTTCTGTTTGCAGGGTAAAGGACAGGTTTTGAATGAGACTCATATCAGGTTCTAGACAGCACTTGTATGCTGGTTTTTCTTTCAGTTCCTTAGCTGCACGTTGTAGAAGGTGCTCTCACTAGTCCAACACTAGCCCTGGATAGAACCGGGGAGAGAAGCTTGCTGTGGCCCCCAGGTTGTGGTGGTCCGAAGACCTTGTGGCTGGAGTTTGTCCTTGTCCACCTCTGCATTCCATCCTCTCTGAGAACTTCTCTGGCACATGTTGCCTTAATCACCTTTCACTTAGCGAACAGGATGCATATGGGAATCTCCTATGTTATGTTGGAACACAAGTTGTTATGAGTCATTGTGTACCATGTGTCTTTCTCCTGAGTTAGTGCCTGCCTCTGCTCACCTTCTGAATCAAGGGTACTGCCCTACAACCTGCGCCCTGCCGGTGCTGTGCAGAGCCCAAGAATATCTTGGATCCAGGTTATGTCCTAAGTGGGATGAGCAGCTGTGGCTTGGTCACAGGTCCTCTCATACCCTTACCATGGGACCCCAATTTTAGAGTAACTTGCATAAGCCCTTGCATGTGTCTTGCTGCTTGCTGCTGCCTGTTCTCAAAAATGTTGGTCACTGTTTGGCAGGCACCTAGTACTGGGCCCAGTGTTGCAGGATCCCTGTCTAGGTCTCTGTGGACTTCAAGCTCTAGAAAATTTTGAATAGAATTTAGAAAGTTAGCCTGGTTTGGAAGGGGGTTTGCTATGACCCAGTAGGAACTAAGGGACAGAAAAGGAGGGAGGCATGGCAAAGTCTTAGATAGGACCACTGTGCCTGGAGAGAAGCTCTTAGGGAAAAGACAGAGCTGTAGCTAGCAGCCATGGAGGCCTTTTGTGGTCTTCATCCTTTATTGGAGGTCTTACTAATCTGTTTCTTGTAGTCATAATTTTCTGAATCATTTTAGAACAGGATTTTGATTGCTCCACATGCTTATTAGTGCCTATGGCTAATAAATTGCTGAGAGATATGATGTCTGGGAGGTAGATGGGACCTTGAGCCCCCGCAGCATCTCTCTCTGTTTGGGATTCTTGTTACACATTTATTTAAGGGGCTGTGGCGCACTTGTCACTGGGCCAGGGAATGGGGTATGGCTGTGATAATCGCTCCAGAGTCGGCTCTCTTGAGGTGCACTTTTAGTGGGATGAGAGTGAGGCAGATCTGGAGAAGAGGCCATGTTGGGCCCTAACTATTGAAGGCAGGTGGGAAGTGACATCTCCAGGAAGTACCCTTTGAGCTGAGTGATAAGGCAGAAGGGGCCTGGAGGAGGTAACCCAGGAGTGAGTTCAGCTGGGACATGAGGCAGGCCACAGCCAAAAGTGGTAAGAAATTGTGTGACACTGTGGTTTTTGTCCTAGAGGATATGGAGTTGTCGGGTATGGATGGTAGGAGCAGTTGTGGCTCTTGAACCTTTTTCCTGGAAGACAAATAGCAGATCTGTCTGCTGTGGTCATGTCTTTTTCTTACTCCAGCCACATCTGTTCCTCAGCAGCATTAAAGCTCTCAGTTGAAAAGGAAAGCGGAGCTCCCTGTTCTTGAGTGACTTTGCTGCTGCCATGTAGGGCATGCTTCAAAACACCAGCAGCCAGACTACACTTCTACTGAGATTTCTTGGGGGTGTCTTTGCTAAATGTCAGCCATTTGGCCTCATTTAAAATTTGTTTTGAGATTAGGCTCAATATTGAAGTCTTACTAAAAAACAAAAAACAAGAACACACAAAAAACCAGCATTCTAAAATTGAAATGTTAAAGGAAGAGTTATTTAACTCTTGGAAGATTACTACCTTCTACAAAAAGTGTTGACTTTGATTCAGCATCAGTACAAAAAAGGCCTGGTGTTTGTCTTAATACTTAACACTGTACCTGATAATATAATGTAATGTAATATAAACCTGAGTTCAAACTTGAGCTGCTCTGCCCACCCTTGCCCCATAGGGATATAGGATGCTCTAAATTCTTTTGGTGATTTTTGTAGCACAACAAAATCTGTTTAAGAGGCCCACATTCTCTGTCCCCCTGCTAGTCTTGTGTAGGTGATAGTGAATGACAACCTCAGCCACATGGGCAGGGAGGAGGATGGGTAAGTAGGGCAGAACAGGAAGGGCTGAGAGGCATAGGGAATGGCCTGGTAGGTGGATGGAGGTTGGGGTGCATGCGCAGGGCCAGGGGAGAGGCCTGGCAAGTGCCTTTGGAGTGCTGGAACTCTCCTTGCCTCCCTGGCTGCGGCACCTTGGGGCCCCAAACCAGGGTACGCGTTCACCTCCTGAAGCAACCTCCTGCTGGTTGTGTGAGCTTGGCCGGTCACTTGTCCTCTTGTGCTTTGGTTTCCTCAGTTGTGCAGTCAGGCTGGTCCTAGGACTTGCACCCTGGGTGGAACTGGAGGAGCTCAGTGCTTGGTAAAGCCCTTTTACTGGTGCTGACCCACGTGAGGACTGTGCACATGTAAAGGAGGTGTATTTCTTGAGTGGGCTCTTGTGTGGATTACAGTGGTAACAGACTCCAGCTTGTCTGGCCAGAGGGAAGACAAAAGAATACTAGAATAATGAAGGTAGAAATTGGTGTGACTGGTGAAAGAGAGATTGTGGTCCAGGCATTTGGGGGAACCAGCTGTGGGTAATTCTTTGTGCCCCTGAAGGTTAGGGGTACTTATAGAGAAGTGAGATAATGAACTCCCCCCCCCCCCCCCCCCCCCCGGGGTTTTTTTTTTTTTTCAGTGCTATGGGTCAAATCTATATCCTGGCACAGATTAGGCAAACTCTACCACTGGCACGTACCCTGTCTCCCTCTTGCCCCCTTCCTAAGACCCCATGGAGGGGAGTGGGGCTAAGGGGTTCAGGTCAAGGAGTGGGAGAGAAGGGAGTTCAAGTGTGTGAGCACTACTCTCAGATCCTGAGGTCTCAACATATTCAGGAAGGTGGTCACTTACGGGTGATACGGATCCCAGCTCAGTGGGGCCTCCTTCTGTGGTATCGTGTTCCTTTTTGCAACATGAGCAGTTTACAGAAGGCTGCTTGACTAGATCTTGTGAATGTGTGTTACCTGTTCTAGATGTTTGAGCCAGCTTTCCCAGTTCTCTGTTTTGGGGGAACAGTTTGTAGTTTTCATCAGACTCTATTCTTTTTTAACCTCCAGCCTTGAGATTTTCCTTTTTATCTGACTGTTGAAAAGGGATCCATCACCATGTCCATATTCATGGGGCTGAGGCCCATGGTTGTTGTGACTCTTAGCAATCCTAGTGGAGATACTTAGGGTTGGAAAATGTTTCCTTAGGCTGTTGCAGTCACCTTGTCGACTTCCTTCTGGTTCTTGTTGCTTTTGCTTAGATGTCAGTGTGGACTTCTTCCAGTGATCTGAGAAGGCCATTGTTGTTTTATGGGAAGAAGACAGAGCCTTGCTACAAGAGGATGGTTGGAATTAAGTGACTTTGGACATTACAGATAGGGTATGACCTTCCAGTCCTTGAGAAGACTTGGTTATTGTATGGATGGTTGTTGCTTAAGGGTTAGATGGAAGCAGGGAGCCAGCCAGACAGGAGAGATTGGTGGTGTCAGTTGAAGCTGGTGAGAAGCAGCTAAAGAGAGGGGAGTGTATTTATCAGCTCTACTGTGTGACAGGTTTCACAGGTGGGGGCTTCTTATAACTCTGGAGCCTACAAAGCACCTGAGACAAAGGGCCAGCAGGGCTGGCTTCTGCTGAGACTTTCTGCTTGGTCTATATGCTCCCATAGAGAGCTTTCTCTGTGTTCCCTTCCTTTTAGAAAGGCAGCAGTTTCTAGGATCAAGACTCATGATATTCTTTGTCTTAGTTTCCTTTTGCTTTATGGCGTTTTCTCTGAATGAGCATTCTTGGTTGGGGCTTCAGCATGAATTTGGAATTCAGTCCACAGCAGGGAGGATGTCAAGGCTTCGGCACAAGCATTTGGAAGGAGGGTTGCCAGTGGCTGAGCCTGGGATGATGGGAGCGTGTGCTGTAGGTGGCCTTCATTTTCTAGGTGTCTTAGGTGTTTAGGGGTGCTATTAGGGCTATACTTGGGGACACAGGGGCATCACATTCTCACTGTGATATGTTGGGTGCAGGTTTTAATTCTTGCAAGAAGATACTTAGAAAGGGACTAGGTAGGTGGAATGAAATTTCTGGTTTTAGTGTTTGAGGATTCTCTATACTGATTTCTTTAGTGGTTGTGCTAGTGTACATTTCTGCCAACAATATAGAAACCTCCCTCCCGCCCCCACAGCCTTGCGAGCATTTGTTTTTATTTCTTTTCCTGATGGTACCTATTCTTTCTGGCATAAGATGAAATCTCAGTGATGTTTTAATTTGGATTTCTGTAGTGGCCAGCAATGTGAGCATTTTTATATATGCATTGGCCATTTGTGCTTCTTTTGAGAAGTGTCTATTCATTTTACTTGCCCATTTTTTTAAAATGGGTCTTTATTTGAGAGAGTCTAATTTTTTTTGAGTTCTTCATATATTCTAGATGTTAGTTCTCTGTAGGAGGAATTGTTGGCAATTTTTCCACCCATTCTATAGGTCATTTCTTTACTTTGGTTGTTTCTTTTGCTGTGTAAAAGCTTTTTAATTTGAAATGATCCTATTTGTTATTTTTATTTTAATTTCTTTTTCACTTTTTTTTGGTCATACTTTTCCCATTGGGATTCTATTCAGAAAGTCCTTTCCTGGGATTATGTTTTTAAGAATTTTGCCTATTTTATCTTCCAGCAAATTATGTTTTTCTGTTTTAACGTTTAGATTTTTGATCCCTTTTGATTTTAGTTTTCTAAATACATGGTGAGGTAGATGGCTTTAGACTCATGCTTCTGCATGTAGATATCCAGTTTTCCCTGCAGCATTTATTAAAGTGGCTATCTCTCTTTCAGCATATGTTTTATTTATTTATTTATTTATTTATTTATTTTGTGTGTGTGTGGCCCGCTCAGCCCACCAGAGGGCGGGGCTGGCTGGCATGTGGTGCTGGGGATTGAACCGCGGTCCCTATGCTTTGTTTATCTTAGCTTGTTCTAAGTAGGTGCTTTAGACCACTGAGCCATCTCACCAGCCCTCAGCATATGTTTTTGACTCTTTTGTTAGAGAACAAATAACAGAGTGTGTCTGGGGTTGTTCTGTCTCCTCTCTTCTTGACTATATCTGTATCTATATCTGTGTCTGTATCCATTTCTGTATCTGTGTCTTCTATCTATCTATCTATCTATCTATCTATCTATCTATCTATCTATCT
>NW_004524586.1:10007155-10008039 GCF_000260255.1 Octodon degus | reverse complement strand
AGTTCTGCTGAAGGGTTCTGTGCTGGGCCTGCACTCTGGGTCGAATGAGGATCCGCGGGCCCCGGGTCGTCTCACTCACTCCCGGGCCTGCGCTCTGAGTCTATTTAGGATTCTGCGGCCCAGTCGTCTCACTCCACTGTTGATATTTTGTTTGGGACTCATTAAGTTTATGTATCAGTTTAGGCTATATTGGTTCTGTCTACCTGAGAACAGGCGATAGCTTTCCATTTTCTGATTGCATCTTTGTTCACCTGTTTCAAAGTGATGTATTTTTTGTCATGGAGATTTTTTACTTTCTTGGTTAGGTTAATTCCTGAGTATTTAACTTATCTTGATGTTAGTGTGAATGGTATGGTTTTCCTAATTTCTTTCTCAGTGAGTTCATTATTGTGTACAAGAATGCTATTGGCTTTTGTGTATTGATTTTGTATCCTGCTACGTTGCTGAATTTGGCTATTAATTCTAGGAGTCTTTTGTTGAATATTTTGGGTCTTCTGTGTAGAACATGTTGTCTGCATATAATGATAATTTGACTTCTCCCTTTCTTATATTTATTTCTTTTATTTTGTCTTTTGTTAGTGCTTTGGCTAATATGTTGAATGACAGTAGTGATAGTAGGGAGTGGTGATACTTGCCTTGTTCCTGTCTGTTAAAGGGAAAGCTTTCAGTTTTTCCTCATTAACCATGATGGTGGCAGTAGGTCTGTCTTTTCATATTAAGATAAGATCCTTCTATTCTGTTTCATTTACTTTTTTGGTACTAGAAATCAAACTCAGGACGTTGCACTTGCCAGGCAGGCACTATGCCTCTGTGCCTGGCCCTAAGTTTTTTCTTTTTTACTTTCTTTATTTCTTTAAAGAGAACAGAACAAAAACAAAAACAAA
>NW_004524586.1:9972614-10005650 GCF_000260255.1 Octodon degus | reverse complement strand
GAAAGTATCTGTTCCATGATATGCCAAAGATGTTTGATATTTAGACAGATAGGGTAAACTGAACTGCATATATTGCAGGTTAGTAATAAGCTTCTATTCTGGAGGGTTAACAACCTAAATTAGCAGTTCAAAATTGAAGAAAAGGAAGGTCTGCAAGGTCAGCCAACATTTTGGCCCTAGCCTTTCAAGGTCAGTGAAGACTTGGGACATAGGAGAACCTGTACTGTAACAACATGTAACTCAGGTTGTGCTACAAATTTTCTGATCAAGAAGAGTATGGAGCCACAGAGGAATGTGATCAATGATGTATAGTGTGCCTGGGGAGAGTCACATGGAGAGAAAAAACATTCTCTCAGGCTTTTACAGAGAGCAAATTGGTCAAGCAATGGCCGTGACTGATCCTCATGGCTGACAGTGACAAAGGATCTACAAGGTGCGGTACAGGGCTAAAGGATAAATCCTGAGGGTACTTGACTGACCTTATCAGATACAAAAGTTACATTTCTTGCTATACAGGTCTTGCTTTATCTTGGTCTTAACCATCCAGCAGAAAAGTATAAAAATGAGGTATATAAAGTAAAGCCATATTAATACGATGAGCTGTAAAAGGCTCAAGTCAATAACTTCTGAGGATAACTCACTAATATTATAGACTGCTAGATAGAATTGGATTGTTTGGCTGAATTCAAACACCTATAGTATTTAGATGCCAATAGAATGTTCACCTCTGACAGGACTAAACAAAAAAAAGGGGGTACAAAGGAAAGATCATTTTGTATTTATATATATACCAAACAGGATAGATATACAGCTACTTTCGCTTAATTCAGTGAGAAGAAAGAGGTGTATTAATAGTGTTTGGACAGGATATCGTGTCTGCTTCTTGTACTGTGGATAACCATTAAGAAGATAACAATGTACAATGTATTGATTATCAGAACTGTCCTATGTATTGATTATCAGAACTGTCCTATTAATCAGCTTTGAAACTGTCTCATTCATGTTTATTTCTCAATAAAATAAAAAAAAATGAGTACACATATATTGCTGAGGTATGATGTTTTCAATTCTTCTAGAAAAATACCCAGAAGGGGAACAGCTGTGTCAAATGGGACTTCTAGTCCTAGTTTTACTGAGGAATCTCCACATTGATTTCCATAGTGGTTGTGTAGTGGGTGGATTATTGTTCACACGAGACTATATTATAGGAATAGCAGAATCTTTATTATTTGCCAGTGCCCACTACATGTTCCCGCACTTTAAAAATGGGGAATGTGTGTGGCCCAGTTTTTAGCTCCTTTTTTTTTTTTTTTTTGCTCCGAATGCCTTCAAGGCATGACTGGCTGGCTTGTGTTGTGGGGATCGAACTACAGCAACCTGAGCCTGACTGCTTTGTTGAAGCAGCCACTTAAATAACTGAGCTAAGGGGCAGGCCCCCTTTAGCTCCCCTTTTGCTTATATAGTTTCCCCAGTTGCCACAGTGACCACAATGGAATGCCATGCCCACTGATGTAAGATTTGGCAGGCCATCATTGGAACAAGGTTACAGCCCTGGGTACAGAGATACATGGCTGCATATGGGCAAATGGTTTGACTCCACTTTCTTTAATTAATCCTGCTTCCCTTATCTCTTTCATGTTTGTGAAGTTTTAACAAGGCAGGGGAAGGAGTGAAGGATGGCGTAATACAGGCAGAGCCCCATAGGGATGACCCAGCCCAGGTGTCCTCCTATCCCTAAAACATTCCAGGCAGGGGTCAATCTGAGTTGACTCTGCGTCAGTCTCTCCTATTCTGAAGATGAATTGGATACTAAACTAGAGCTTCTTTGGCTTAGGATAAGATTAACCAAGGACCACTGTTCCCTACAGTTGACCAATTTACACTCCACTAACAGTGGGCAGGGGTTCTTTTTTCCTCATAGCCTCATCAGCATTTGTTATTGGTTGATTTCCGGATGACAGCCATTCCTTCTGGAGTGAGATGCGATCTTAGCATTATTCTAATTTGCATTTCTCGAATGACCAATGATGTGGGACATTTTTCATACATTTATTTGTGGTTTATATTTCTTCATCTGGAAGTGTGTTTTCTTCTCAGATGCCCATTTTTAGATTGGGTCTTTGCATTTTCGGGGCCTGTTTTTTTTTTTTTTTAATTCTTCATATGTTCTAGATAGAACTCCTTTGCCTGAGGGATAGTTGATTAAATTGTTTTCCCAATTTATGGGTTTTCTTTTTACTCTTTTGGTGGTTTCTTTTGATGTGCAAAAACTTTTCAATAAGAGGAGATTCCCATTGTTCTTTGAAATATGTCCTGTGTAGGCTGGGTTTTGTTCATGAACTCTCTGCCTGATTTCTACCAACTTTCTCTTACAGTAGATTTAGTGTTTTTGTTTTAATATTTAGATCTTTGATCCATTTTGACTTTAGTTTAGTGCGTGGTGATATACTTAGGTCTGGTTTTAGTCTTCAGCATGTAGAAAGTCAGTTGTTCCAGTACCATTTATTAAAGGGCTATCTTTTGTCCAGTGGACATGTTCGGCCCCTTTGTTAAAGATAAGGTGGCTGAGATATGTTTGTGCTTGTGTCTGTATCTTCTAATCTGTTCCTTTGATCTTTTTTTTTTTTTTTTTTTTGCCAAAAACCATGCTGATTTTTATCACAGTAGCTTTGTAGTATGTTTTCAGGTCAGGGATTGTGATGTGTTCTGCCTTTCCTTTGTTGCCCAAGACTGCTTTTGCTATTTTGGATCTCTTCTGGTTCCAGATAAATTTTAGGAATGTTTTCTCTAGATCTGTGAGGTATGTTAAAAGTATTTTGATTAGGATTGCCTGGAATCTGTGTAACAATTTTGGGAGTATGGCTATTTTCACAGTATTAGTTCTTCTCATCCAGGAGCAAGGAATATCTTTTCATTTTCTTGAGAGCTTGTTTGGAGGTTCTAGCAGGGGAGCGCAGCTACTCATATACCCTTGACTGAAGAACGGTCCTCCTCTATCGGGGGTGGTCATCCTCTTTGACTGAGCGTGCAGCTTCAGGATGGACGCACATGGATCGTTGAGGGAGGAAGGGGACACCCGCTTAGCCAGCCAGATCAACTGAATCAACCTTGGTGATCAATGGGGTGACAGATGTCGCAGCCAGATTGCCCTCACATCCAGTCTTTTCATTTTCTGAAATCCTCTTTGATCTGTTTTTTCAGAGTACTGTTAATTTTTACTTCTTTTGTTAAATGATTCTTAAGTATTTCAGTTTTTTGGATGCTATCGTGAAAGGTTTTGTTTCCCTAATTTCTCTTTCAATATTTTTGTTGTTTGTGTACAAGAATGCTATTGATTTTTTTTTTTTTTAAAGAGCAGAGTATATTTATTGGGGGAAAGAAGGCTCCTGTCCTAGGGAGAAGGTCAGAAAGGGGGCCCGAGTGAGTTGTCCTGGGTGCTGTTGATTTTTGAAGGTTGACTTTGTATCCAACTATGCTACCGAGTATGTTTATTCTAGGAGTCTTTTGATGGAGTTTTTACAGTCTTCTATGTAGAGTATCATGTCATCTGAAAATAATAATTTAACTTATTCTTTTCCTTTTGTTATTACTTTTATTTCCTTCTCTTGTCTAATTGCTCTGGCAAGTGTTTCTGGAACTACGTTGAATAGGAGTTACCCTTGTCTTGTTCCTGAGTTTAAAGTGAAAGCTTTCAGATTTTGTCCATTTAATATGATGGTGGCTGTTGGTTTGTCATAGATGGCTTTTATCAGATTAAGATTAAGTCCATTTATTTTGATTTTCTGTAGTGTTTTAGTGTATGAATGAATGTTGGACTTGTCCAAAGCTTTTCCTGCATTTATTGAGATGATTATGTGATTTTTATCTTTGGCTCTGTTGATATGGCATATTATGTGTATTGACTTACATATATTGAACCATACCTGCATTCCCAGGATGAATTCCACTTGATCATGTTGTGTAATCTACTTGATGAGTTGCTACATTCCACTAGCTAGGATTTTATTGAGAATTTTTGCATCTATTTTCATTAGGGAGATTGGCTTGTAGTTTGTTCTCTCTCTCTCTCTCTCTCTCTCTCTCTCTCTCTCTCTCTCATTTTCTTTTGGTTGGGTGTTTCTCTGGTTTGGGATACTACTTGGCTCTAGGAATGAGTTGGGGAGAACTGCTTCCCTTTCTATTTCATTAAAGAGAGAAGAATTGGCATTGGATCATCTCTAAATTTCTTGTAAAATTCAGCTGTGAATCTATCAAGACCTGGGCTTTTCTCTGTTGGTAAGGTTTTTTTTTTGTTTTTTTTGTTTTTAAATTTCATTTTCAATTTGTTGATTGATAGTGGGTTCTTCAGGATTTTTTTTTTTTTCATCCTGAAGATGCCTTGAGGGCATTTTTGGTTTCCTGTGAGAAATTGGGTTCGAACCAGAGCATCTTGAGCCTGACTGCTTTGTTTAAACAGGCACTTAAACAACTGAGCTAATGGGCAGGCCCCCAAACGCAGAAGGATTTGTTTGTTTTTTTTTTTTTTTGGCTCCGAATGCCTTCAGGGCAGGTTTGGCTGGCTTGAGTTGTGGGGATCAAACCACAGCATCTTCAGGATTTTTATATCTTCTTGATATAGGTTAGATAATTCATATGTATCTAGGAATCTGTCCATTTCTTCTGTGTTTTCCATCCTATGAAAGTAAAAATTTTCCAAGTAGGTATTTATGATCTGAATTTCCACTGGATCTATAACGATTTCACTCTTTTTAATCCCTCAATGCATGAATTTGAGTCATTTGTTTCTTCTTTTCGATAAGGTTCACCAAAGTTTCATCGGTTTTATTTGTTCTTTAAAGAATAAGCTCTTCAATTTGTTAACTCTTTATATGTTTTCTTAGTCTCCATTGTGTTAATTTCTGCTCTGATCTTTATAATTTCCTCCCTTGGCCTTGACTTGCTCTTCTTTTTCTAGGAAATTAAGGTGCAGCATAAAGTTGTTTGTTTATGCCTGTTCTGTTTTCCTGATGTGGGAATTCACCAGTATAAACTTCCTTCTGAGGACTGCTTTTGTTGTGTCCCACAGGTTCTGATTGAATCTGAATTTTCCGGTTGAATCTGCATTTTCCTTTAATTATAAACATTGTGTAATTTCTTCTCTAATTTTGCTTGTGGGGCTGGCCAGAAAGCTCAGTGGATGAAAGCGCCTGCGTAGGCAGAGCGCAGCGGCCAGCCAGGGTTTGATCCCCAGCTTGCCGTGCCGGCCCCGTCACCTGGGGGGTGCTGAGACTGAGGATGGTGGTGTGCACCTATAATTTCAGCGCTTTGGAGGCTGAAAACAGGAGAATCACTATGAGTCCGATCTACATAGTGAGACCCTGTAGACCCTGCAGATTGCAGACCCTGTAATCATTTGAATGTTTTTACTGGTTTTAGAATTCAGAACCCTAGTTGGGGGCTGCCTGGGAGGTAGGTCAGAAGAGCTTCCACTTGTGCAGTAGATCGCATGTTAGTGGGTGGTAGTGCCGGTAGCTAGTGGGTGGTAGTGCTGGTAGCACCTGCTGGAAGTGCCGTGCAGCAACCAGTCCCAGTATGTGCTGCCTGGTACTTACTCGGAGAGGGGTTGTGCCCTGGGTCCCATGGCTTCTCTGTCCCTGGCCAGTGGCCTCCAGCTGCCCTTCCCTACCCTGTTCCCACATATTTGGCCAGGGCTACTACCCATTTTTGACTCAACCCATCGATCATTTCAAGAAACCTCTGTTGACTGTGCAGCACCCAGGCAAAACCTGCTGCGCAAATCTAACTTGTGTATTTGGCAGATTAAATTTGACATTATCCTTAAAACAACAACAACAAAAAAAAGATAGAGAAAAAAAAAAACCACTTGTGACTCCTTGGTTATTCAGGAGGATGTTATTTAATTTCTGTGTGTTTATGGAGTTTTAGCAATTTTTTCCCCCCAGTAATTTCAATTTCATTGCACTATGGTAAATAGGGATAATTTCAATTCTTTTGCATTTACTTAAGTATGCTGTATGTGCTAGTATATAGTCTATTGTAGAGAATGACCCCTGTGCAGCTGAGAAGAATGTTTCATGTTGTTGGTTTCTGTGCTGAGATGATGGCTCCCACCGTACCTCTGCTTGCGTCCCTCTGGACCCTGATAGCCAGCTGTCCAGGAGTTCATGTCTTGGACCTGATGTTGATCCTTAGTCGGGTAATGGGGATTGTAAGCCTTTGCCCTGGTGTGGACTCAGGATCTCAGGCTTGTGCTCAGTGCTCACTGTTCTCTCTAGCGGTCGAGAGTTGTTCTTGGATGTGAGTGGTCATTCTTACGCCCCAGCAAGAATACCATGCTGAGTTGTGTGTCATTGGTCACAAGACCAAGATTTGGAGAAAAAAGAAAAGATCATTACTGCTGATGCAGGGCTAGGGTCACTTTCGTCTTCATCAGCTCCTTCAAAGCTCTGTGGGCTTCTCATGCTTTGCCTGTCTTTTTCCTTGTCATCTGTGTGGGGATGAACTTTAGTAGCTGTGTGCCTGAAATTGAGTTCTGGTCTCCTGAACTTTGTCCACCGACTGTTGACACTCGGTCCCAGGAATCTGTTGGGTTAGGTGAGTGGGTGATCCTTATCTCTGGCTGTGGGTACCTGAAGATAAGGTCCTCTGATAGCACTGGGCCTTAGGGAGTAGGAGACTGGTTCCTTGTGGGAAGAGGCAGGTGGAGGATTGAGGAGTTAAGGAAAAAGGCCAGGGTGCCTCTTACACCGTGGGCAGCTGCACAGAGAGGCTCTATCCCCTAGCCAGTGCTGTAGTACAGAAGGGGGTGCTCTGAGCACCCTGGCTCACTGAGGGGTGGAGTAATGAGACTCATGCTTTTATTTATTTATTTATTTATTTATTTATTTATTGCTTTGGTACAGGGTCTCACTACACAGTTCAAACTCATAGTGATCCTCCTGTCTCAGCCTCCATAGTGCTGGGATTATAGACATGTGCCACCATGTCTGGTTTTGGGGCTGGTATGGCACGCCTGGGGTTCTGGGGGTGGCATGGCATGTGCTACCAGGGATCAAACTTGGGACCTTGAGCTTGCCAGGCAGGTGCTTATGCAGCCGAGCTGTCTCCCTAGCCCGTGAGACTCATTCTTAAGAAAGGTGTTGTGTGTGTCTGGTAGTGCTTCAGGGTTTGGCCCTGGTCTTACCTTGCAGCTGAGGTCTGTGCCTCCAGCCCACTTGTCCTGTTCTCTCTCTTGTAGGGTGGGGATTGCAAGGCTTGGTGATGGTGCTGCAATTCTCCCTAGTGGTTAACAGTGTGCAGGAGACAAGCAGGAAGATTTAGCAAGTGTTTATTTTAAGGAGCCCTATTTTTATACTTAAGTTAGTTTGGATTTCAATTTTAAGATTTTTAAAATTTTTTGAAACTATGGTTAATGTGTCATTGTTGAAGAAAAGATATTTTGAGGTTTGGTTTTTTTTTTTTTTTTTAGTTCTGTGTTTCATGATTCTTCTGTTTTGGCAGCCTAAGGTGTCCAGGTAGCCATCAACAAGGCAGTTGGTGTTGCCTGTCGTCCACCACCCGCCTGTGCTGTTCTCAGAATCCTCTTCTGCTGCTAGTGGGCAGCATTGCTGATAGTGCCTGGGGTTAAATTTTCATGAAATAATCTTTCTAGAAGATGCTAGGGGTTGTGTCCAGCTGACTTGAGAATAGTCTTTTTCTTTGTATTTTAGGGAAGGGTCTACAGGATGTTCAGGGTCTCCCTACTAGATCAGACTCCAGTGATCTGCCTGTTTACAGCCTCCCAAGAGCTGGGATTACAGGTGCACGCCACCACACCCAGTCTCAATTGCCATCTCAGTGTGCCCTAGGGGTGGGGCTAGCACAGCACCAACCTCTGCACCTGCTTGCGGGCCCTTTAATCTGCTGAGCTACTTGGCTGGACCTCACCCTGACTAACTCTATGTGTTGATATCTGTGAACTAAGCAACTACACTGAGGAAGCAGTGTGTAATAGTAAAACCACACTTGAAATACCTGTCATTTTGGTCTTACAATGCGTACTGCTTCTAATGTCATATCAACGATTGCTGTATTCTCTCTAAAGTAAATGTTTGTTTTAAAAAAAGGGTAATAAAAGAAAACGAGAGACAGGTAAAAAAAATCATAGTTTTTTTTTTTTTTTTTGATGTGTTTAAAAGTGAATTGTGCCTGTCAGTATACTTCCCCTGAAATACTTCTCTGTGTCTGTTTCTAATGAGCTAGGTCCTAGTTCAATATGTATTTAGTTTTTCGTTTGGTGTTTTGTTTTTGAGACAGAGTATTGCTTTGTAGTTTGGGGGGGGGGCTTGAACTTCACTTCGTACAGTAGCACAGGTACCTCAAACTCCAGGCGGTATTTATCACCTCAGCCTTTGGAGTGGTGGGATTACAGCCATGTGCCAACACTCCCATCTCTAGTTTTTCCTTCTGATATAAATTTATGTATGGTGAAATACATAAATCTTAGATGTACATTTGCTGAGTGAATATTGTTTAACCCAAGCCATATCAAAATACACTTGACCATGCCCCCAGGTCTTTTGTGCCCTTTCCCCACCAGTCCAGGGGGCCTGTGTGCGGATTTTTCTTGTAAGTCATTTGCTTGTGTGGATAGATGACATCATGGACATATGTTTTGTGGAAGGCCTCCATCTCTTGGCAGATGATGGTTGATTCCAGTTGCTGTCCTGACCAGAGGTGGTTCTTTTTTGTGGCCCAGCCACATTCTTTTGTAGGAATCATGACCTGAGTTTGTATAGTTGTTCTTCTATTGTTCAGTTTACCTGAACTCTTTGCATGTTTTGGTTCTTCTCAGCAAAGCTGCCATAACGTTCCCCTACACACCCTTTTGTGAACATATTTTCATATCTCTTAGGTAATTTTACCATGTGTGGCGTTAGTAGAGTGTATGTTTATATCAGAAACTGCCAGAGCCTTCCAATATGGTTATGCCATCTCCTGTTCTAAAAACATGAACATTTTAGTTATTTCTCATCTTTACTGTTTAGTATTTTAATTTTTCAATTTTAGTCTTCCTGGTGGACGTGCAGTGGTATCTCCTTGGGATTGTAATTGGCTTCTGTGGTGATGAAAGATTTAAGCATCGTTTTAGGTGCTTGTGGGTCATTTCTGTATCTTTTCCTTTTCTTTGTCTCCTTTTCTTCTTTCTTTTAGCTAATTGCCCCATCATATTTTATGTTCAGTTTTCAGTATGTTGTTTTGTTTTTGGGTTGTAGGAGTTCCTTCTGTGTTTTGGCTACCAATCATTGTGAAATGAGTGTTTTGTGAACATTTTTTTCTCAGGCTGTGGCTATCCTGTTCCTTTTTTTTTCTTTTTGTGTTTTGTGTTTTGCTTGTTTGTTTTGTTTGCTTTTGTTTTTGTTTTGAGACATGGTTTGCCTATATAATTCAGTCTGGTCTTCAGTTCACTATGTAGTCCAGGCTGGACTCAAACTCAGTGATCCTTTTTCCTCAGCCTCCCAACTATTGGGATTATAGGCTTGCACTCAGTTTCCCTTATTTTCTTAATGGTACACTCAATGGTCAGCAGTTTACAACCATGGTTTTCTTATGATGATTGCTTTCTGTGACCTAAGAAGTCTTTACTTCTATCATGTCGTGAAGGAATTTTTTTTCCCTTTTTGCTTTTATCTTCTATAGGTCGATTTTTGATTCTTCCCACATTAGTTTCTGTGTGCAATATGAGAGTGGTTGAGGCTTAGTTTCCCATACAGACCTCCACTATTTCACGACAAGCTTTTGTTTTCTGTTAGGTTGCTGTGGCAACTTTCTGGAAAATCAAGCTATACATGTGTGTCTGTTTTTGGGTTCCATTCTGCTTCCTTGCTGTTCAGTCTTATTTGCGAGTCCTCTGGATGACTTAGCTTCATGGTAAGTCTTGAGGTCAGTGAAATTTTTAACCATTCTCCCTTTGAGATGTTTTGCATATTCTGGGCATATTGCTTTTCCACATACATTTGAGTGCAGTTTTTCAGTTTCTACAAGAGCCTGCTGAGATTCTGACTTGGGTTGTATTGATCAATAGGATGGAAAATTGATAGCTCCCCAGTACTGTTTTCTGATTTGTAAGGTGGCTTACCACTTTAGCTTTTGAGGCTGTCTTTAATTTGACTGAGCAGAATTTTATAGTTCTCAGCATGGAAGTTTTATACGTCTTCTGTTAAGTGCATCCTTACGGAGTTTACATTTAAAAAAAATTTTTATTTATTTATTTGTGTGTGTGTGTGTGTGTATGTGTGTGTGGCCAGCTCAGCCCACTAGGGGGCGGGGCTGGCTGGCATGTGGTGCTGGGGGATTGAACTGCGGTCTCTGTACTTTGCTAAGCTTGTTCTAAGTAGGTGCTTTAGACCACTGAGCCATCTCACCAGCCCGAGTTTACATTTTTTGATGCTATTGTCACTGGTCTTTTTAATGGCGTTAGTATATGGAAAGACAAATGAGCTTTTACACATTAATCTTGAGTCCTATGGCTTTGCTTGGTCATAGCCTCTGTGGAGCCTATAGGGTTGCATGTGTAAACATTCTGTATCTGTGCATAAAGCATGGATATATCTTTCTCTCTAGGTTTTTTTTTTTTTTCCCCCCCGGAACCGGGGATTGAACTCAGGCCCTTGCGCGCTTGCTAGGGAAGTGATTATTCCACTGAACCATCTCCCCGGCCCTTTTCTCTCTCATCTTGATGCCAAATAGGCATCAGAAATACTGCATCATTGTTCTAGCAGGACCTGCTTCGACAAGTGTGAGTCAGAAGGGCTCTGTTTTAATAGGCCAAGTATTGGTTCGCCGCTGAGGATGGCAATGGTTGTTCTCCCTCCTCCTCATCTTTTATCAGATGGAGGATGTTTCTGTTACTTTACCTTGCTGAGAATTTTTACTGTGAAAGAATACTGAATGCCGTCAAGTGCTTTTCTGCGTCACTCACAAATAGCTTACAGTTTTTCTCCTTTATCCTGATAACCTGGGAAATCACCTTGATTTCCAGTGTTAGACTAGCCTTCCAGGGCCAGGCCTTCTGTGGTCCTCTCTGTTTGGTATGTGAGCCTGTTGCCAGAGGTACCGCTCTGTAGTTCTCTTTCTCTGACAGCCTCTGCACTGTCTTTACAGGGCCTCACACATGCTAGGCGAGCACGCTGCCACCGAACGATGTACATGCCAAGGGCGAAATGCTACCGATGGTGTTGCGATCTTCACTTTGTGTGGAATTTACCTTATCTGTACTCTTTTTGTGGGAAGGTTTTTTCCCTTGATACTAATCCAGGTTTGTTTTTTTTTTAAAACTAGATAAAGAGCTTTTTATTTCATTATATACTAACTTTTATTTTATTTATTAATTTATTAATTAATTTATTTTTTATGAGCAGAATATATTTATTGAGAAAGAAAGCTCCTGTCCCGAGAGAGGGACAGGAGGGGGGACCCGAGTGGGTAGTTCCCCTCTAACTTTTATTTTAAAGGAAAATACAGGTTCTTAAATGTACTTTTAAGGAAAAATAAACTTTTTTAAAAATTACTTTTTAAATAATAATTTGTTTTTTTTTTCCTGAATTTTCAAATTTGTGAGTATAATGTCATATATTGTTTTAGTTTTTAATATATAACAGTATCCCTCTTGGTCCGGATGTGGTAATCCCTGTGTCTTGCTCATCTTACTGGAATTTATTAGCTTCACTCATCTAATAGTACTGGCTCTTGGTATTGCTCATTTGCTTTACCATCTGCCTGCCTTCTTGGTGGCAGTGCTATGCTGGCCTCTGTCCTGCTCACTCTCAGGGACCAGGGGCATGGCCAGCTGCACAGGTAGCACTGAGCAGCTGGGTGACGAGTGGTGGGCTGCCTCATCCTTTGTGCCTCGCAGGTCTGGCCCATTCCTGTGCTACAGGGCTAATCTGGTGCTGAAATCAATCAATAGTACTGCAAGATCAAGGCCAGCCTGGGCAACTTTGTAAGACTCTGTCTCAAAATAAAGTTTAAGAAGAGCTTGGTGTAGCTCAGTGGTAGAGTGCTTTCCTAGAATGTCCAAGGCCCTTGGTTCATTCTTTAGTACCAAGGAAAAAAAAGGAAAAAAAAAAAAAAGTTAAGCTTGCTTTATTTCTTATAATTTGATCCTCTCTAATGAGAAGTTGTCATTTAAAATATATTATTTTCCAGGACACATTTTTTAGGGGAAGATACTCATTTTGTTATAAAATTTACTCAGTCCTTGCTGGTAGATTGAAGATTTTAAGAGTATGCAACTTCTGTATAATTTGGCAAACATTATAGAAATTAATTGATTTTTAACTTTTAATTAAAGAGGGTAATGTCTCTGAATTTATCCACCAGACCAAGATACCGGTTTTGTTTTTTACAGTACTTCCATTTTCTCTCCAATTCTCTTAATTTGTCCATCTGGCTAAAAGGAATACTATTGCAGGAGAGAACTGAGTATAGGAGGACTCTACAGTGCTCGGGAGGGGGACATGGGCAGGCTTTTCTCTTCCCAGGCTGTGGGGACAGTTTGAAGTTGTCACTTGGGGGAAGGCTCAATTGGTACTTCCTTTTACAAACTATTTCTGGCTTCAGAATATTCATACTGCACAGACAAGAGTGTATTCCTCCTGAAAGGAAACGGTTTTCCATCGGGATAAGCTTGTCGTGGGCAGGGTTTCCTGAAGAGTGCAATAGCAGTGCCCTGGGTCCTTGTGCCTACTGCTGGCCCACCAAGAGACCCACCACTTGTCCTTAGGAAACCTTGCTTGTACAACATCTGCAGGATTCAGGAGCCCACAGTACTTGTTTATTTTTAAGTGGTTTGTGTGTAAAAGTGCTGAAGAAGTATTTGAGAGAAGATGAGTTTCTGTTTGGTGCTGTCATGTGGTGTTTTTGGCGTACAGTGTGTGGCTTTATCACAAGTATCCTGGGATGTCTGGCCTCAGTGGTTTGCATTTAGGTCTACCTTAAATCCAGGGTTCCATCCCAACCTTCTGAAACTGACTTGTCTTTGCCCTGGCCAGGAAATAAAGCTTAGCTGCTGAAGGAGAGCTAGGTTTATTTGACAGGTGACACCAAACTCTGTAACTGACAAGCAGCCACACTGGCTGCATAGGTGGTCATTGGTCTCTTCTCACCCATGACAGTGCTATGAACCTTAGGTGAAAGGATTGTGGAGGTGTAGAAGGTACTAGATGGTGGTGGTGGTGCGGTCTGAAGTGGGGCTGTTGGTCCCCAACCCTAAGAGTCCCAGGAAGAAATGAGGCAGGGACTGCTGTCCATGTTGGTGCCATGGGGTATCAGCTGAGAATGGTTGTCTTGCTGAGATGGGCACTGCAATGTCTTTAGTCTTCTTGCATGACTGCTATTGGACTTATGTGGCCTGGACCCATGTGCTCACTGCCCTTCCTGATCTTCGTCAGCCCTGACCCTGTTCCTACCACCCAGTACTGCCTAGCATTTTTTTTTATGCTAGGATAGAATTGCACACCCCTGGATTGTAGTTCCTTCCTTAGGAGGTATCTGTATTTGAGAGGATTGGGATAGGTGGAACTGTACACTTTTGGTTAGTCCATATGTGTTCAAATACTTACTGTCTTCCCTACCTACATGGCTCTGGCAATAAGGGTGAATGCAAGAGAGATAGCCTATTTATCCCTAAGTGTGTTGTCTTATGGCCTTGGGGAGTAATCAGAGATGGCCTAGATTCCAGGGGGTGCACTCCATCCTTATCTGCCCTGAACAAACTGGGAGTATGGGTGTGTTAGTGGGGTTAGGGGCGATGCACTAACTCAATGTTAGAGATCCCTACAGTCCCATCTGAGAGTGATGACTGGAGCCAGTGCAGTGGGCAGTCACACAGCAGGAGAGGATTGGTCTGGGCTGGACTGCAGATGTGGGTACCAATGTAGGCTTGTGGGTGCCCCTCACAGACTCAGGATGTCCTGCTTTGTAGATTCTGGGATGCATGTATTTTCATTGTTAGTATGTCTGAAAAAAACAAAGGGTAGTAGGAGGTCAAAGCTTATAAGGTGGCTGCCATTATGCTCTGGGCAAGGGCCCTTGGGCACTGACTTCTTTTTCTGTGGTCTGATGACATCTGTCACCTCCTCCCTTTTTGAGGACTATGAAAGGACAGTTGTGCTTCTTTGCTATTTTCTCATCAGTCCCTCCTCCTCCTCTCCCTCCCCTTTCTTGTCTTTGAAAGTTATTCAGACACTATGAAGATTATTTGCATATAACAAATATTTTCACCCATTTTAATGCTTGTCTTTTTGTTTTGCCGTGTAAAAGTTTCTTATAGCAGTGAAACTTTTTCTTCTTAAAAGTTTTAATATTTGACCAGAAAATAAAGTTGCTTCTTGGCAGTTGGATCTTGAATCATAGTTTATCTTTTCACATAAACTTCAACAGTATCCTACCGAGTCTATCTGGGTGTAGTGGACACTTCCTGGCACATTTTGTTAGGTGTGTTGTAACACAAGTCTGTTATTTGTCTCTTTCAGGAAGATCTTAAGGTTTTTGTCTTACAGAATTTTTACATTAAGGGAAATTTAGTGCTAACAATCCTTTTCTATGTTGTTGTAAATGCGGCATTTCTCTTCAAATGTTTTCTGATTGGCTGTTATTTATATGAATATTTATGATGGCTGCTAATTTTGTATGTTGATTTTTTTGTTTGCTTTTTCATTTATGTATTTGGTACAAAGGTCTCACTATGCAGCTTGGACTCATAGTGATCCTCCTGTTTCAGCCTCCCTAGTGCTGGGATTATAGGTGTGCACCCCCACGCCTGGACTCTGTCTCCTGGACTCTGTCTCCGACTCAGTGTGCCCTGGGGTTGGGCGTGGGACCAGGGATTGTCCCTGTCTTTGCCAAAGAAGGCACTTAGTCTGCTGAGCTATTGTATGTTGATTTTATAACCTTCTGTTTTTCCTAAAATTCTTTATTGTTATTTAGTGTCATTGTTGACTCTCAGAGTTCTCCAATGTTTCATCCTATCACCTGCACACAGGTAGTTTAATTCTTCCTCCTCTGAGATTCTGGCTCCAGTGTGGCTTCCTTGGTTTCTGTTCCTGGGCTCCTGGGTGCAAGGTTAAGGGGTACTGTAAGCAGCAGGCCTCTGAGCCTTTTTCTGACCTTAGTGTGAATGGCAGCTGTCTTCCCTAGAGGTGGCTGGCATGAGGATGAGGATGAATACATATGGTGTATGTTTTTAGTATGAATAAATTACACAGCATTTGAAGTTGCTGCTCTGAAGTAAATGAAAAGGAGACTCAAAAAGCCAGAACATAGAACTCTGCTCTAACTGCAGGAATGTAGGAAGGTATTTATAAATCCTAATATTAATGAATGAAAATCACAGAAGCTGTAAATTAAGGAAATATCAAGTTGTTTGTTTTAAAATATAAGTGGTAAATATTTGATAATGCTAACAGACAGGATGGATAAACTGGTTAGTAATAGCATTAGCAACAGCATGACTCATACAGTTTAGCAGAGTTGTAAGATTGTTGGCTAATATTAAGATAAATTTTTAAGTTAGATTTTTTTTTTTTTTTTTGAGATAGGGTCTACTATGTAATTTAGGCTGGCCTTGAACTCATTATGTGTAGTCCTGGCCAACCTCAAACTAATGATGACCTTCCTGCCTCAGTTTCCTGACTGCTGGGATTATAGAGGCATGCTACCATGCCTAGCTTAGGTTAGATTCTTACCATAGACATGCCAAAATCCAGTTGGGAAAAAAATGTTAAAAATATATATCCTATTTCTCCCCCCCACACTTATAATATTAAAGATATTTATTAACAAGGACCAATATAGTCTTATACCTTTGTAGACTTCTGCCTAGGACTCTGGCTCACCCAGCTGGGTCCTGTGTCACTTGTGGGTAGGGCTCTGTTCTCACCCAGAGCCTTGATGTGGGTGCTGTCTGCTTTTAGGCTTCCTCTGGTTGGTGGTAGATGTCATTTCCTTGGACTGTAGGATTCTGGGCAGTTTTCTGGTGATGGGCTTGCTAGTAGTCTCTGACCTTTAGACTCTGAAATAGCTTATATGATAAGGTAAGACCCGTCTAGGATAGTCTTCCTCTTGGTCAACTCAAGGCCCACAGATGGTAGCATGTAATTACATCTGCAGAGTCCTTTTGAAGGAGTGCCATTTTTCCCTGTTCACCCTACTTTAAGTTGGGAGTTGAGGGATCCCCATCATGTGGCATTCTGCTTACTCAGCAAGTTCTTGAACATTGCTAGCTCACTGCAATTTTATCACAAATGGTAGGTGGCTTGTATCGAAAAACTTTTCACTTTGGGGGGAGGGTATAGAAATCAAACTCTAGACCTCATGCATGCCAGGCAGATGCTGTACCACTGAGCTAAATCCGCACCTGACCTTTTAACTTTTTAAGTGACCTTTATTTATTCCTTCTCCATCCTCCTTCCTTTTTGTAAATGCAGAATTTTGACTCCTAGCATTTTATTTTTCCTCCCTGAGGAACTTTTAAAACACTACTTGTGCATCCTAAATTTATTTATTTATTGGTGTTTTTCTAGTTTGCAGTTCAGCTTTTGTTTTGGGTAGTGGGTTGAACTCAGGACCTTGTGCTTCCAGGCAAGCCTTATGCCACCGAGCTATTTCCCATTCCCTAAAACATTGGGTGTAGAGAAGGTTTATTTGTTGCTGAGGAATTTTAAATTTCTTTTTCACTTTTATTTTATTTTATTTTTCTTTTTCACTTTTAAAAAATAATTTTTCTCTTTTCTTTCTTGATTTCTTTCTTTCTTTTTTTTTGGTTTTGTGAGATAGGGTCTTGCTATGTAGTTCAAACTGGCTTTGAGCTCACTGGGTAAACCAGGCTGGCCTTGAACTTGCAGCCGTCCTGCCTCAGCTTCTTGGCTGTTGATGTTTTCTTTCTGATATCACCACGTGAAATACTTGACTTTCTGCTTGAGTGATTTCTGTTGAGAACTTTTGTCTGTTACTGTTTCTCTGTAGCTAAGTTGTAATTTTTTATCTTTCTTTTTTCAAGATATTTTTGTCATTGTTTTCTGCTGTTTGATTGTGACATGCCCAGGTCTGTTCCCCATTCCCCCCGCCCCCATATTTGTCCTGCATGATGTTCTCTGATCCTCTCACATCTCTTTTTTTGGTCATTAATTTCAGAAAATTCTCAACCTCTATATTTCAAATATTTCTTCTCTATTCTTTTGTCATGGTACTCTGTTGACACATTTTATACCTCTTGTAATTGTCCCCGTTTTTGGAGTTAGTTTGTTTTGTTTTGGCAAAGTACTGAGGTTTGAATTTGTGGCCTTTACACTCAGTTACATTCAAGGCCCCCCTCCCTGCCCCTTGAGAAGGGAGCCCCCAAGATGCTGTCCTAGTTGCTTTTCTCATTGTTGAGACAACATACTCACCACCCACAGTTAAAGGAGGGAAAGCTTACTTGGCTCACTGTTGGTAGAGGTTTCAGTCCACAGCAGGCTGGCCGTGGCAAGGCAGGATGACATGGCAGAGGGCCATCACACAAGAGAAATAGTTTATGGCAAACAGGAGGTAGCAAGCATCAAGGGAAAGTGTCCCTTAAGTTTTACTCAGGTTACGCACCCTTAGGTTTGGGTAGCACTCACACCCGTAATCCTGGCATCCCACCTGCGTCAGGCCCAGCATCAGTTCCTCGATCCTAGCATCACATACCCATGATCTAGCCACATCTGAAAAGCCCCACCTGTGACTGTATGAGGCTTTGGGGGCACATGTGCATACAAGCCATACAGAGGCCCAGGAGGGACTTGAACTAGTGATACTCCTGCCTCATCCCTGTGGATGCTCCCACACGCTGGGATTATAGATGTATGATATCTCATTTAGTTTTGCTTTATTCAGTTCAGTCTCTCTCTCTCTCTCTCTCTCTCTCTCTCTCTCTCTCTCTCTCTCTCTCTCCCCCCCTCTCTCCCTCCCTCCCTCTCTCCCTCCCTCCCTCCCTCCCTCCCTCCCTCCATCCCTCCCTCCATGTTTGCAGTATATAATGCTTACATTCTTTGTGTAGTTGGTACATTTATATAACATTTTAATTCCTTTTTCACCCCCCCCCCATTAAAAATGTTTTTTGTATCTTTTTGTTTACTGCTGCTTTTTTTGGGGTCTGTTTCAGTCCTTTATAGTCCATCAGAGGCATTCTTTATGCTTGTTAGTTTTTTACTTTTTGCAGTAGTTTTGATTTTTGGTGTTTCTGCCACTTTGCTTAGATGGCCTGTCTGTTCTTGTACTTGTCCACTTTTCCATTGGAGCCCTAAGCATATTTAAATTTAAAATTCCTTTGCTAATAATTCCAAAATCTGAGTTTGATTCTGATTTGTGTTTCTGACTTAATTTTTTTTTTTTGTGTTTTAATGTCTTGGAATCTTTGCTTATATCTGGACACGATGTATCAGAGAGTAGGAGCCCAGGCAGATGGATGTTTAGCCTGAGCATCTGTATTTCTCTGGCATCTGGGATGCTGTGTCTAATGTCTACTGAAGGTGTCAGGGGCTTCACATCCATTGAGAGTGCTTGCTTCTGTTTGCTGTGTTACCTTTAGGCTTCTGTGACTTCATTTCAGAGAGGTGCTGGGACTGTGGCTCCTTGGGTGGTGGCATATCTTCGTGCTGGAGCCCTGTGGGTCAGGACAGGGGTGTTCGCTAGCCCATGATTACATTCCAACCTGGAACTCCTGTGCCTGGCTGTCCTTTATACCCTGTTCAGCCTCCCTGATAGGGTATGGATAGGAGGCCCCCTCTCCTGTGGGCCAGGCTTTTAGAAAATCCTTTGTCCTGGGACAGGACTGGGCTCTATAGTGCTCTGGGTACCTCTCCTGTCTCTTTGACAGAGTCAGGAAGGATGCTTCTCAGGGAATCTTTCATGACTCTGGGGATCTGGTGGAATTCGTAGTGTGAGAAGCACTCCTAAAATTATGACCCTGGACTTACTCTTTTTTAAATTGGTCTGTGCTCAGCTTCCAGCAGCTTGTACAAATTACTTTCTGCATGTTTCTACCACTTACGGTTCCTTTTCAACATGAGTGGGTCTCAGGTGTGATTTGTGTGTGTGTGTGTGCTTGTTCCTGTAGACTAGGTGGTGGCTTTCTCAGTCATTGGTGTTCACATAGTTGGCCTTCTCCTATCATGAGGAAAAAGAGAGGACTCTCAAGATCTTTCTATGTGGAGTTATAATAAGCACTTGATTTTCTTCAATTTGTCAGTATAGTAACTCATGTGCTGTTCCTAATACTGAATCATGCATGTGTTTCTTAACATAGTCCGTATGGCTTGATGTGGGAAGTTTTTAATATGTTTGGGATTTGTGTTGATAACTATAAATGATATTGGTTTGAATTTTTTCCTTTGTATTTACTGTGTTTATCATGTTTATGTATTGTTTGTTGCATGATAGTTTTCCTTTTTAATCTACAGATGTTCTGATGATGTAGGCATTAACCACTTGTGACTGTTAATCTTTTTTTTTTTTTTTTAAATGTATTTAGTACAGGGTTTACAGGGTCTCTCTACACAGATTAGACTCGTGATTCTCATTTTTCCAGCCTCCCAACCCCTGAGATTACAGGCATATATGCCACCACCCCTAGTCTCAATTGTTCTTTCAGTGTGCCCCGGGGGCGGGGCTGGCATGGTATGCCAAGGGTTAAACCTAGGCCGCAGCTCTCTGCCTAAGCAGGTGCTTTAGTCTGCTGACCTATCTGGCTGGCGTGATTGGTTTTTTTTTTCCCCCCTTGGTGTGATTGTTAATCTTAAATTAATAAAAATGACATAAATAACACTCAGTTATTTAATTATACTAGCCACATTTCAGATGCAAACTTGGCTCTTGCAAGTAGAGAATATTTCCATCATTACAAGAAGTTCTGTGAAACTGGCTGTCCTGGGGTCTGAAAAATTCTCACGAAGCTGGAAATGTTCTTTTATCTGCCCTGGACAGGCCAGGGACTACCAACCCTAGGTGACTTTTGCGCTGGTGTACATGTGTGCACATGAGGATTGCATGGGAGGGGTGGTAGATGGTGTGAACTGTGGATATTGATGTGTGATGTGTGTGTGTGTGTGTGTGTGTGTGATTAATGTGTGTTCCAGCTGGTGGTCTTTTTCTGGCTTAGCAGCATTTTATGCAGTCAGGAAATAGGCCCATCAGCTGTCAAATAGGCTGCAAATATTTTGTCTTTGTCTCTTGCCTTTTTCTGTTGTCTATAGTGATTAGCGGTTATTTACAGCACTGGCTAAAGGGTTTTGAATACTTTTACTGCTTTCTTTCTCAAATCTTCAAAATTAAGAGTTAAGTGTGAAAATAGTACCTGGTAATTATGGGCATATGGAAAAATAAATGGAAACGCAATAACTATTCTTCAAATGCAACCAACTTCAAAATCCGCCCCCCCCCCCCATCTTTTTTTCCCTTCCAATTTACCTTTTAAGAATGCGATCAAGGGAGTTCAAAGCAGCCTGCCTTTGGAAACTTCTGAGATGTGCTGGGCTGCCTGGCACCTTCTAGGTTCTTCATGGAGTCCTCACGGATTTGTGCAGGGTGAGTCTTGCATCAGTGCTGGCTGGCTCCTGAGAACACAGGGGTAGTGGGCACCAGTCTCTGCCGGCTCTCTGTAGGTGCTTGTGCTGGCTCACAGTTGACTGCTGGTAGAGTTGTTTGGGAGCATGATTTGTGTTTCATGTACTTCTTTGGGTATAAGCTTCTTCCATGTAAATTGTGCTCACTGTCAATTGTGTAAATGTTTGTAAACTGTGCCTCACATAATGGTTATCATTTTAACCCTATGTAATTGTGCTGTTCAGTGGCTTTACATGTAATTTCTGTGTGTTTTGGCCATCACCTTATCATACCAACACTTCTATTCTGGAAATTCAGTTTTGCTGCCTCTGTCTTTTTCAGGGCATGTTCTGTGTTGATGAACTTTCTTTGATACTCTTTGGGGGCATTCTAATTGTAATCCTTTTATAAGTGATGTTGTTATCAACTTCTTTGGGTACAAAACATTTTTATTATTTCAGTTTTTTTAAGGATTACCTTCTAGAAATAAAATACCATTTTGGGAAGGAATGCATATTATAAGCATTTTTTCCATGCACAGTTTTGATAATTTGTGTTCTTCCACAAGAGTATGAAAAGAATTTTAAGGTAGTTAAAAGAAAGAAAAGATGTGTACTTTGTGTGATATAGGAGCAAAACATACAAAGAGCTGGACCCAGCCCCTAGGCTGAAAGGACAGTATTTGTTTAAGACCTGTTTTTTGTTTGTATCCTTTATTCTTTAGTAGCTATTGAAAATAGCTTCATTAACCAAGCATGGGCTGTGACTATGAGGGAGCCTTGTGCAGAGCTGCCCTGGGAAGAGGTCCAGCCTGCTTAGTTGCTGCTCCACCAGGCAGGAAAAAGTTAAGAGTTGGTGGTGAATGGCCCTTACTTGAAGGGTGTCAGTTAGGCCACATCTAATTTTATAAAAGCTTGAAGCATGGCTACATTTAAAACAATCCATTTTGGTCTTCTGTCTCATCAGAAGAGCACTCTTAAGTGTGTACACACACATCTGAATGCCAGTGTGTGCAGCCATGTGCATGTGTTGGTGTTCATGTGTACTTGGCTGTATTTTGATGTTGAAGGTTCCAGTGACAACTGTGGTGCATCTCAGTGTGTATGTAGTTGTCTTACTGCCACTTTCCTCCCAGCAATCTTGGGAGAGCGGTTCAGATGTGATCAGGTAAGGTGGATGGGCTTGTGTTCAGCAGGGCCTCAGGGCGCCTGCCCCACTCACTTCCTGGGTATTAGGGTTGTTTTACACCCAGATTTGCCTCGAAGTGAATATGGTGTCTTGTTAAATTCTTACATTTAGTGGGGCTAGAGTCAGGGAAGGTATTAGGATGTCAGGTTATAATTTCAGTTATAAGTTTTAATAAATTGTGTTTTTCCTGACATCTTCAGGGATACATCAGGAAAGTTAGACACTAGGGGTACATGTGAGGTAGGGATAGTTTCATGTGAAGATTTTTTAAAAATCTTGAAATCTTGATTATGCTGGGATTTAGCATATCTCCGTATACCTCTGTTATTTCTAGTGTCTTGTCATTTTGGTCTGTGTTGCAGGATTGCTGTATGTTTGGTGACCCTAGGCTTTATTGTATCGGCTTGATTTTCTCTGTCCTAATTGGGTTGGGTAGTGGGATCTTTTCTGTTGGGCTTGGAACTGTTCTTTTTTCTTCCATGACTAAGAGTAAAATGCAATAATGAATATAAATCAACTCCCCAGATATGCCTATCCACAGCACATACTAGTGCTAGCTCTGTTTACTAGGTCTAGCTACTCCCTCACCTTTATTTTTATGTGGTAAATAAAATAAGCATGACAGAATTTCACTTTGCTCTCTCCTCATTGAGTAGCACCCTTGTCAAGTCACGTAAACACATATGAAGGTCTATTCTTGGGCGCTCCATTTTGCTCTGTCCATCTGTGTCTGTCTGTGCCAGGACCACATTATTTTGACTACTTACAGAAAGTGTGAGACCTCCAGTTTGTTTTTCTTTTCCAAGATTATTTTGGCTATTCAGGGCCTCTTGAGATTTCAAATAAATTTTAGGATGGATTTTTTTGTTTCTCCATGCAAGTTTGGGATTTGGGCAGCATTTTTTTTTTTTTTTTTTTTTAACAGTATTAGGTCTTCTAATCTGTAAATACAGAATGTCTATCTATTTGTTGGTGTCTTATTTAGTTTCTTTCCACAACATGTGTTATTTTTCAGTGTACAAATTTTGCTTCTTTCTACTCATTTGTTCTTTTCTTTCCCATAATTTTATTGAGAAACAAATAGCAATGAGACAGTTTCAAACCAAATTGGTAGGACAGTTTCAATACTAACACATTGTATACATTTTTCCTAGTGGTTAATTGCTGTACAAAATGCAGACATGATATCCTATTTATAAACACCATTAGAACAAATCCCTCTATTCATTAAGAGAATGTAACTATATATCTGTCCTAACCACTTTGAAACACAGATACAAAGTAGACATTCATCTGTATCCCCTTTTTTTGTTAAGTTCCCATTATTTGAATATTATAGATGTGGGGTGCCAGGGAGATGGCTCAGTGGAATAAGCGCTTCCCTGGCAAGCGCAAGGGCCTGAGTTCAATCTCCGGTTCAGCAAAAAAAAAAAAAAAAAAAAAAAAAGAGAATATTATAGGTGTGTAAATTCAGCAAAATATTTAAAAGAGTTCAGTAGTCCATTATAGTACTGGGTCTTCCACTTCACTGGCAATGTCAGAAATTGTTGACCTGAGTCCCCTACAGCTCAACATAACACCATGGATTTACTTCTTATACTTCGTTTTTATACGTTTCTGCTGGATAGTTAAGACCAAGGTAAAGCAGGACCTATGCAAGGAGAGTTGTAGCTTTTGGTTCTGATAAGGTCAGTGAAATGCCCTCAGGATTTATCCTGAGATCCTGTACCTCAGATTGTAGAACCTTTGTCAGTGTCAGCAATGTGGATGAGTCACGGCCATTGCTTGGCCAGGTAATTTCTTTTGACGTGAAAAAACTTCTCAGTAAGAGCAGGTCCCAGTTGTTAATTCTTTCAACTGTTTCCCATGTGCTTTGATTTCTGTTCATGAAGTCTTTGCCTACCCCTATATCTTCAAGAGTTCCTCCCACTTTCTCTTCCAGGAGATTTAGTGTCTCCGCTTTAATGTTTAGATCTTTAATCCATTTTGACTTTAGTTTAGTGCATGGTGATAGACCTGGGTCAAGTTTTAGTTTTCGGCATGTATAGAGCCAGTTTTTCCAGCACCTTTTGTTACAGAGGCTATCTTCTTCCAGTGAGTATGTTTGTCCCCTTTGTCAAAGATAAGGTGGCGGAGTGTGTTCGTAGGGGCTTCAGCGTCTTCTGATCTATTCCATTGATCTCAGGTCTATTTTGTTGCCAGTACCATGCTGATTTTATCACAGTAG
Source organism: Octodon degus (assembly GCF_000260255.1). Taxonomy (NCBI): domain Eukaryota; kingdom Metazoa; phylum Chordata; class Mammalia; order Rodentia; family Octodontidae; genus Octodon; species Octodon degus. The sequence goes on along the minus strand of NW_004524586.1, from coordinate 9,981,634 downwards.
CCTTGTAGTATAATTTCAAGTCAGGAATTGTAATGCTTCCTGCCTTCTCTTTATTGCCCAGGATTGCCTTCGCTATTCTATGTCTTTTCTGGTTCCAGATAAATTTTAGGAATGATTTCTCTACCTCTATGAGGTGCATTTATTCTTTTTTAAAAAATTTATTTATTAATTTAGTTATTTGGTACAGGGTCTTGTGGGGTACGAGGGATTAAACTCGGGACCTCGCACTTACCAGGCAGGTGCTTATGCAACAGAGCTATATACTCAGCCCCTTATGTATTCTTTTTGATGTTATTTTAAGTAGAATTGTTTGTTATTAGTGGTCAGACACGCTACTGATTTCTGTGATGATTTTATGTCTTACCACTTTGCTGAATTTGTTTGCTGTAAGAGTTATTTTGTGTTAGATTTTTAGAGTTTGGTACATCTAAGATAGCTTTGAACAGATTTAATTTAATTTTCTTCTTAAGTTTGGATGCCTCTTATTTCCTTTCCTTGCTTGATTGATCTGGTGAGGGTGGTTGGTAGTATGTTGGGCAGCATGGGCATGAGCAGGGACACCCTTGCTTTGCTGTGGTCAAAATGAGCTCTCAGTCTTTCTTTGTTGGGTGTGACATTTGCTATGGATGATTTTTTTTTTTTTTTTTTTTTTTTTTTTTTTTTTGCGGTACCAGGGATTGAACTCAGAACCTTGTGCTTGCCAGGCAAGTGCTTATTCTACTGAGCTGTCTCCCTGGCCCGATGATTTGGTTTTGAGTGTTAAAATTGTAGGCATTTCACCCACATTCTTTTCTTGGCTTTCGTACCTAGAAAGGAACCCTCCTCTAGCCACGTATATGAGAGCAGCTGTTGGCTTATATGTTCTTTTGATTCGTTTGTGGTTTCAAGTTCTATGCTTACTTCCTGAATTCATCTGGAGTTTATTTGTGGAATAAAGAAATGATCTAGCACAGCGTTTTATAATAAATACTTAGCTAGTTGGGTAGTATTCCTTATCAATTACTCCCTTTCCCCCCGTCATATACCTTGTTACCTCGTTCAAGCTTCTTCCTTGCCTCCTGTGGTTGTTAGGGGAAGAGACTTGCTTTTTGGAAAAGATTGTTAGGCTGCCCATCTGATGTTTCTCTTTCTCTGTTTGTATATTCTCTGTTAGACATGTGTAACAAACATGCTAAAAAGTTAATCTCAACTCTTAACATGTTTCCCACTAGAGTGGAATGACTTAGGAAATCTTTTTTTTTTTTTTTTACTTTCCCTTAGAAAAGACTAAGAAAACCACAAATCACCCCTAAATCCCACCTCCGCCCAAAGAGTCAACATTCACATGTAATGACTGTCATTACGAACTAGGAGCCTAGTGAGAAAGCTGGTTGGTGCCCTGACATCCATCACTCTCACCTTGAAGGGTTGAATTCAATTCTGCTTGAATTGCCAGGGGGAAGAGGCACTGAGCTGAAACTGAAGGCACTACTGAATCTGAGATAAACATTTGTGGTGCAAGAGAGCTAGCTCTAAAATTCGAAGGTAAAATACTTTTAAAAACTTTAAGAATGTAGAGTTTAAGATTACATTTAATTTTAGACTGTGTCAGTGGATCCTTGTCCTGTCTTGAGAGATAACTGTTCTCAATCAGCCTCTCACCTCCTGATCTGGTACCTGTCATTTTCATCTGCCAGACTAACATCTGGCTCAGTCACGTATTCATGCTTCTTCACTACTAGCCTCAGTTCTGAATCTTTATGAAGGGAGCCAGAGGATTCCTGAGTTCTGTTGTATTATTAGATTTTTTATTCTTTGTTTGTGGTTTGCCTTTGCTGCCCATCTTTTTCCCTCCCTCACTCCCTCCCTCCCTCCCTCCCTCCCTCCCTTCCTTCTTCCCTTTTTCCCTTCTTCCCTCCCTCCCTTTTTCCCTTCCTCCCTTCCTCCTTCCCTCCCTCCCTTCCTCCCTCTCTCTCTTTCTTCTTTCTTCCAGGAATACTATCCCTGTCCAGGTTTTATTGGTCTTCCCTTCCTTCCAGAGAATTTTTTCTTTTGGTACTTGTTTCTGGATACATTTCTGTTTTGGGTTCTGCTGTTTGTGTATTCCTGCCCTGTACCATCAACATAATCTCAGACTCTTTCCCTGGCACCATGTTCTTCTCTTGTGGCTTCACTTTTTTTTTTTTTTTAAAGATTTATTTATTTATTTATTCATTCATTTTGTGTGTGTGGCCAGCTCAGCCCACCAGGGGGCGGGGCTGGCTGGCATGTGGTGCTGGGGGATTGAACCGCGGTCCCTGTGTTTTGCTTAGCTTGTCCTAAGTAGGTGCTTTAGACCACTGAGCCATCTCACTAGCCCTTCACTTTTGAAGTATAATACCAAACCTTGTTTTTTGTTGCATCATTACTGGAAAATCCTTCACTCCTGACCCTTGTTATTCTGTTAGGCTCATAGGGGCAGACACTTCTTGATCTAACCCTTTTTGGCTATCTTTGCTCCAAAACTCAATGATGGTTAAACAGGTTGTTATTGACATCACTCATGCACACTGTGGTTTATAGGGCTAGGAGGAAATGTCCTGTTTCTGGGGATAGTCTGCAAGCAAAGGCAGGAAAAGAAGGTGATGAAGCTTGCCTGCTCATGATGGGCAGACTTAGGATTGGTTGTTGAGGCCAAGGAGGATCAGTGACCAAGGAACAACCAGGCTTTAGAGGAGATGGTTTTCGGTCAGGCCTCAGAGCAGCATGGAGTCATTTGAGGATCTAAAGCAGTGCTAGGCAGAAGGTCAGGAGGTTAGGCCCTTGTCACCATGAAGGTCTGCAGGGCCTTTGTTCTTTACTGAAAGGGACAAGGCACCAAAGAGTTACTAGGCTGTTGTTGTTCAGAGATCATCCTGGTTGCAGCATGGAGCAAGCCTGGAAGGGGTGAGGAGGAAGAGGTAGGGAGACCTCATTGGTGAAAGTGATAGAGTGCCTCACTTCTGCTCATTGGCGTCAGGGAGGGTGGTGAGACGTAGGTGGTGTGTATGTACTATGATGGTAGAGGAACAGGACATGGTGAGGGATTGCACACTCCAGCTAACTGCAGTCTTTGGGAGGGCTCTCGGGAGGTAGACTGAGGTCATGGGAATGTCCTGGGCCAGAGAGGGACAAAGTCCAGACAGTGGGGACATAGCACAGTGAGAACTGGGAGGGGCTATGGAGTGCTTCTGATCACTTGGCAGACTTCCAGAATGCTCATGGAAGTCTTCTCACCATTTCTGTGACCTTGACTGAGAGTTGGGTGGGTACGCCAAAGGTATTTAAAGTCTTTTCTGTAGAGAATCTCATATTGCTTCACTGTGTTTTTCTCCGTCTGTTAAGTATTTTTAGTCATTCATTTAGATTTGCAGTCAGAGTACTTCACATCTCTGAGTGGCCTCTTATAAACAGCAAACAAACATGGTCATCTTTCTCCAAAGCACTTTATTAGGGCTGTTTGGTGTGAAGACGTGGTGCCTCCACATTCAATGTGGGATACAAGTCAGATTAAGTACCTGAATGAGATTGTGACCCAAGAATTGGCCTGGAGGAACCTGCTGTCCTAAAGCACTTCCACTGTGCATAAGTAGCTGGTGCTTGCTTTTGCACTTGTGCCTGAGGTGGCCTTGAGAAAATCTGCTGGCAGGGTCCAACCTGGGGCTCAGAAATCACATGTAATGATCCAGCATCAGTTAGGCACTGAGATGGGCTGTGCAGGACCTCTGATTGCTTGATTTCTGACCCATTTCACAGATGGGGAGGGAGCTGTGCTTATGGTGGTATGAAGGTGTTGTGCTTCTTTTCCTATGTTTGTCCATTCTGTTCCAATCTTTGCTCAACTCTGGTTTGTGCTCTTGCGATGTCCTGCTAATGTGTCTTGTAAGGATGAGGGAGGTTGGTGATGCCTCCTACATGTGGTAAACAGGACTTGGGAGTCCTGCCTGGGCATCTGTCTCAGTGTTAGTTGTTGCCCAGGGTCTCCGACATGCTCCCCTGTGGTCTGCGAGGCTCTTTTTCCCCTTCACTGATTTATCAGAAGTTGTATTTTCCTGCTTCTTGAGAACACAAGCTAGCAAAAGGAAGAATTTGACTGAGATGGAACATTGGCTTCAGTGCTGGGGCCCACAGTACAGGCCTAGCTGTGACGAGTCAGCCTGGACCTCTCTCTCCACTTCATGTCACAGTTGCAGCAGGGCCCTGCCTATCGGGGCTGAGACAAGGGAGGAGGCTTTAGTCCCAGTGTCAAGGGAGGAAGGGAGGACTGTTTTTGTTTGTTTGTTTTTTCCTATTCATTATATTTAGCACCTTAGTTTTTTTTCTTTTTCTTTTTGCAGTACCAGGGATTGAACTCAGGACCTTGTACTTGCCAGGGAGGCACTTAAGCCACTGAGCTATATTCCTGACTTCTTAGCCATTTTTGTATGTCTAGTTCAGTAGTGCACAGTATGTTCTCATCCCTGTTGAACACACTGTGGGATGTTTCTGTCTGGTTAGCTCCACTCACTGGACACAGATTGCACTCCCTCATGGTGTGAGTTCTAACAGAGTGCTCCCGGGAGCATCTGTGTGCATACCGGGTAAATGTGTGCTGCCATGCCTGTCTCCCACATGACTAGATTTTGGTGGCTTCAGGTGGAGGGTATTGGTGACCTGGGCTCACCAGGGTCATCAGGCAGGGTAGCCAGCCCTCAGCTTATCTACTCCCTAAGCAGAACAATTTCAAGGCCAAACCAGATCTGAACCTGACCCTGGCCAGGAGCCTTCTCCCTGGGTGCCTCTGTGTGTGTGTGTGTGTGTGTGTGTGTGTGTGTGAGAGAGAGAGAGAGAGAGAGAGAGAGAGAGAGAGAGAGAGATGGGGGCTTCTGTGGTGTCCCTATCAATTGCTCTTGAAGGATTCTGACCATTGCACCTGGTTCTCTGAAAGCTGCTCTCTATTTCTCTCTTCCCTGCCTCGAGCGCATAGAAATACCTACCACCTTGCTGGTGGTGTTGGCAATTTTTGCTCCATGAAGTCCTGCTGAGCTGAGTTTCTTATGACATAGCTTTGGCGAGGCAGGATGTGTATTGGAAATATGCCAGCACCTTGCTTGTTGCCTCTTAAAGGCTGCTTCATTTCTGTACTGTCTCTTTCCTGAGAGGTGTCTAAAAGCTTGAATCAGAAATGCAGTGCTGTTTCCATCCTCCACCCCATGCACTTGGCTGGGGACAGAGCAGGGCTGTTACCTATATAGGGGCATGGCACTATGTGTCTGCCCTTGGAGAGGTGAGTACTGCTTTGCTTTGTGCCACAGTGACATCTCTTGGAGTGTGGTCTCCTATTGAAAGTTGAATCTCCCTGTGTAGGAAAGGGTCCTCGGTGCATGTGCTCAGCTTTTGGCTGTAAGGCTGCTCCGTGAGCTTCCTTACTGAGGTTTCTTGCTGCTGTTTGGGGACACTGTCTGTAATTTGACCGTCTTTTCTTTTTTCTTAATTTACAGCCAGAAAACCTGCAGAAGAACTGGCTTCGAGAATTTTACCAGGTAAGAACTACTGCGAGTGTGCCTTTTCAGAATAGCTACTTGTGTGATGCATATTTGTGGTATTTCCACATGAGGGTCAGATCTTGTCTGTGTGACAAGCTTGTGTGGCTGTCACTGTATGGAAAGCAGGCATAGCTATTTCTGACTCAGATGGGCTTCATGTATGTGTTTGTTTTGTTTGTTTATTTAGTACTGGGAATTGAACTCCGGGCCTTGAGCTTGCCAGGCAGGTGCTGTGTCCCTGAGCTATATCCCCACTCACATCTGTGTGTTGTTCCTAGTCTTCCACAGAGGCCACTTTTCATGTTCTGGCTCCCACTGAGCCCATGATTCATTACTACTGTGGTTGGGTTTCTGTAGCATCATGAGTAGAAACTGTTGTTTTGCAGGAGGATCCCATTGGTGCCATATGAGGCCTGGATGGGCACCCAGACAGGCAACATTGGCACATGGAAGGGTCACTGGGAGCTTGGGTGGCTTTTAGGATGGTGCTTTTAGGATGAGGTGCAGATTCCTTCATTGACCATCAAGCAAATGAATTTATGGTACCTGTGCTGTGTTGTATTCTGTCTCAGACATGGGGACATGGCTCAGAGAAAAAACAGAAGTCTCTGGTTCCCTCAGCACATATTCCAGTGTATGTGTGGGGGAGATGGGAGATTAACATGAAGAGGAGGAGGAGGAGGAAGAGGAGGAGGCCTGCATGTAATTTCATGGTTTCCCCTGGGTAGGTGATATCAGGCTGCTCTGAGGGGTAACCTTGTGGTTGAGACCTGCAGAGTATGAAAAGGAGAGATGCCAAGGAGGGCCTGGGGGTGACTGGGTGTCTGCAGTCCAGAGAGAGGGCCTGTGTAGACTGACCACAGATGCTTGGAGTTTGTGGTCTGTGGCAGGGCCAAGTTGGGCCTGAAAGCATTCACATTCCCTGGCTTCTTTGGTTGTTTGGTGGAGGTGGGTGGGGATGGGGCTGGAGTAGGAAACCAGGCTACCTGTTGGGAGCAGTGTGAAAATGGACACCCAGGGCCTATGAAGCATGCCTGTCTATAGCCTTATAGGTTGCCTGAAATGCAGGCAGAGGTGGAGATCGGAGGTTGTATTGTGGGCAGTGATCCATGCTGGACATCTTGTGATGGTGTGTGTGTGCGCGTGTCTGCCTGGCCAAAGCCCTAACACCCTACGAGATACTCGGATAGCATTCCTTCCCTTTCACCTCCATGAGTATCTGCATGGGTGTTTAGAAGCAGTCATTCAATATTTGTAAACCTCTTGTCTACCAAGTATTGCACTTGATTCTGGGACAGAGAACTCTGTGGAGTAGTTAAGACTTAGCTGGGGAAAATTGTGGAAGAAGAACATTTGTTGTGGGGAAAAAGGAGTTGGCAGTCTGAGGAAGAACTCAAGTAGTGAAGAGACAAAGGAAAGTGTATCAGAGAAGGGTCTCAGCAGTAAGAATCCCTGTCAGAGGAAAGTCTCAGCAAGGGGAAGGGGAGGGATCCTTCATCAGAGGAAGTTGTCAGACAGTGAAATATACATGGGAAGGCTCTATCAGAGGAGGGTTTCCAGCTGACCTCATAGTTAGGACCTGGACCCTGTGGGTCACAGGGCTGCTGCTTTCTAGATCTTGTGGAAGGCAGTGTGAGGTGAGTGATAGGGGTTTCTGTGTAATATTTTATTTGTTTATGAACCCCATGTGGGCAGTGGGCATATATTTCTCCATTCTTGCAGTCTCTGGAAAGGTACTGTTCAAATCCTTTGTTTGGACCAGAAAGCAGACAGGCTTGGAAAGAGTCCCCGGGCCATGTGGGAGATAGCCATAATGGGAGATGGCAGTGTTTTGTGGATTATGAACCAGCTCCAAGGACAGTACAGGGTTAGTCACCTATCCAGGATTGCCTACACACAGGAGGTAGCAGAGGTCCCATAGGCCACAGTTATAGTATGGCTATGTTAGGGAACATGATATGAGAACAAGATGGTGATGGCCCCTCTTGAAGTTCTGATCACTGTTCAGGTCTGCAGGGACTCTGTGTGGCCGGCAGCACATATAGCCCAAAGGGAACCTGCCTCCTCACACAGAGAGCTTTGGATTTTCTGCTCTCTGGGTGTGGAGATTGGTTGGGGAGACAGGGTCTTTTGTGCTAGGTGTTTAGCTGGTGACAAATGGAGTCTTTTCCTGTAGGTAGTAAGGAACCAGTCCTTCTTGGGGGTAGGGCAGCCTCTGATGTCCTGCCTGGACCTTTATGGAATATGCTAAGAGGTGGTGTTCATTCTTTATAGATCCTTGGATCGGTGCTTATAAGACAGTACTAGGTGATTCCTAGTCTGCTGACAAAATAGAGGCAGGAAGTGATGAAGCCATGGACTCCTGTGGGGGAGGGCCATTAGAGACAGTCTGAGCGTAAGGCCCACCAATAGGCGGGAGCCCTACTTTGAACAGTTCCAGGAAGGGCACCATCTTGGCTCTGTTCTGTGTTCTTCCCACATGACTTATGTGGGCTTCTGCATCCCATGGTAGGACTTGATACAGTTCCCAGGGCTCTCCCTAGTGCTGCACAGACTGCTCTCTCTGCTCTGCCACTTGATTGTGCCCTTGTACATACTAGTCTGAAAAAGGAGTGAGAATGGGACAGGCCCTGTTCCTATATCCAGAAAGGAGGGACATGGGAATGAACATATAGCCTGTCCTCTGATGTGTGCTGAGTGAGAATGAAGTGTTCATGGGAAAGTCTGGGAATTGAGAGAACTATAGACCCCTGTACATGTCCTGGCATATCACATATAGTGGCAGTGTCACAGACACCCCACAGTGAATTTCAGAGCCATTGCCTCTGTCCATTCTTTTGTTCATACATCATTCAGGCACAGAGTAGCACATTTGGGAAGTATTGTGAACAGGACACACTACCCACCTTGCAGAGCATCTGTCTCACTGTAGCTGAGAAGTGAGGGTGGGTGGAGGAGCTCTTTTTGTTAGAGAGACTGGCCTAGGGCCAGGGATATAGCTCAGCAGCGTAAGTGCCTACCTGGTAAGGTAAATTCAATCCGCAGTACCAAATATAAATTGTGTGTGTGTGTGTGTGTGTGTGTGTGTGTGTGTGTGTGTGTGTGTAGGGAGAGAGAGAGAGATAAGGGGGCAGCAGGCTGGCCTGTAATCTGAAGGATTAGGAGAAGTTCTGCTTTTGCTGGTTGAGTGCTGATTTGATGCTTCAAGCTCTGTGAATGAGGTAGCTAGGAAGTCTGGTTTAACTTTCTTAGTGTTATTGTTGATGAAGAATGTGTACTTCAGTGTCAGCTTTCAGGAATAGGGACCTATCTGACCTTTCTCATAGCTGTAACTTCAGCATCTGCCTGTCTGCACATGGTATGTGCATAGGAGTTACTTGTTGACTAACATTCTGAAGACATTGAAAAAGGCAAAGAGTATAAATAAATATTTCCTCCAGTCCCAGTTTGACCTCCAGGTTGAGGTATATACTTCACCTAAATGAGTCTTTTTTTTTT
>NW_004524586.1:9930629-9971009 GCF_000260255.1 Octodon degus | reverse complement strand
CCAATAAACAGCTTCCTCAATTGCTCTGGCTCCTTTGGATCATGGCCCTCCATTCTGAGACCGGACTCTCCTCTTCCAACTCGAGTTCAATATGGGACCGAGAGCTAAATGAGTCTTACCTATGTGTGGCTGTACCTTCTATTAAGTGGGTCACAGATGTGTGTATTTTTAGTTTTCTCTGTCGCACTTTTTTGTAAACTGGGAAAATTTTTCTTTTTTTTTTTTTAAAGAGCTTTCTTTCTTTTTTTTTTTTTTTAAATTTATTTATTTGTTTATTTATTTATTTTGTATGTGTGTGTGGCCAGCTCAGCCCACCAGGGGGCACGGCTGGCTGGTATGTGGTGCTGGGGGATCGAACCGTGGTCCCTGTGCTTTGCTAAGCTTGTTCTAAGTAGGTGCTTTAGACCACTGAGCCATCTCACCAGCCCTGGGAAAATTTTTCTATGTAAGTTAATATACACTATTGCTTTTAACACCATTCCTTTTTATCTGCTTTTTTGTTTGATGGTTTTTTGAGATGGAGTCTTGCATATACAGTATGTTAGACTGGCCTGGAACTCATTTTGTAGCCCTGGGTGGCCTCAAGCTTACAGCAGTCCTTCTGCCTTAGCCTCTCAAATGCTGAGATTATAAGAGTGTACAGCCATGCCTAGCTCAGTTTTCTTTTTTCTTTTTTTTAATTTTAAAGAGAAAAGAACACAGAATTTCAAAACAAGATAATAGGAAGGTACCAATGGTTAATACATTCCATATTGTTGAAATATTATTAATGTTATCTTTAAATTAGTTACTCAAATTACATGATGACATTTAATTGTCAAAACAATATTAGCATGAACCTTTCCTTTCAATGTACTAAAAGAAATTAGTAATTCAATTATCTTAATTATCATTTCTCTGACTTTTTTCTCCATTCTTCTCCATCCCAGTTTCTCTTTCCATTTGAAGTTTTTTCCCCCAATTTTACAATATCTATTATACATTTAGGATCTTATTTAGTCTTTCAGTGTCTCACACTAGGAAGACAGTATGATGTTAACACGTGTGTGTCTGCTTTATTTCACCTGTGAGTATGGTCTCAAGTTGTACCCATTTACCTGTAAGAGTTTCTTATAGCTGAGTAGTACTCCGTTATATGAAAAGACCGCCTCTTTTTTATCCGTTCCATAGTTGATGGGCATTTGGGTTGCTTCCATGATCCAGTTATTACACATTGTGCTGCTATAAACATGGGTACACATATATCACTGTGCTATGATTTTTTAATTCTTCTAGGAAGATACCCAGAGGGGAAGAGCTGGGTCAAAGGGGACCTGCAATGCTAGTTTTTTGAGGAATCTCCACACTGATTTCCCCAGTGGCTGCACCAGTCTACACTTCCACCGACAGTGGAGAAGGGCTCCTTTTCCCCCACAGCTCGTCCAGCATTTGTTATTGGCTTATTTCTTGCTAACAGCCATTGTTTCCATGGTGAGGTGGAATCTCCATGTTATTTAAATTTGTATCTCTCAAATGACCAGTGATGTTGAAGATTTTTTCATGTAATTTGTTGCTCGTTTTTCTTCATCTGTGAAATGTGTATTTATCTCAGATGCCCATTTTTGGATTGGGTTTTTACATTTGTGAGCTCTGATTGTTTTGAGTTCTTTATATGATCTCGATAGTAATCCTTTGTCTGAGGAACAGCTGTCAAACATTTTGTCTCACATTGTGTGTTGTCTCTTCACTCTGTTGGTGGTTTCTCTTGCTGTGCAAAAGCTTTCTGAAAAGATGAGATCCCAGTGTTGATTCTTTGTGCTAGTTTTTGTGCGATTGGGGTTTTATTCATGGTCTTTTGCCTACTCCAATGTCTCTAGGAGTTTTACCTATTCTATCTTCCAGAAGATTCAGTGTTTCTGTTTTATTATTTCAGTCTTGGATCCATTGCGTCCAAGATATGGACCCAGTTTTAGTCCTTGGCATGTGCAGGGCTAGTTTTTCCAGTACCAGTTATTGAAGAGGCTGGCTGTCTTCAGGGAATGTGTTTGGTACCTTTGTCGAAGATAAGGTGGCTGAGTGTGTCTGGAGCTGTGTCTGCATCTTCTAATCTGTTCCATTGACTTTTGGGTCCTTTTTTTTTTTGTGCTAGTGCTACAGTGGTTTTTTTTGGTTTGTTTGTTTTTTAAATCACAGTAACTTTATAGTATAATTGCAAGTCAGGGATGGTGATGCCCCGTGCCTTGCCTTTGTTACCCAGAGTAGCCTTTACTGTTTTAGGTCTCTTCTGGTTCCAAATGAATTTTAGGAATGTTTTCTCTAATTCTGCCAGATATGCCTTTGAAATTTTGTCCAGAATTTTGTTACACCTGTAAAACAGTATTGGAAGTAGTTTTCACTGTATTGGTTCTTCCTACCCAACAGTAAGGGATATCTGCATTTTCTGATATCCTTTTAGTCTTCTTTTGCAGAGTCATGTAGTTTTCAGTACAATGGTCTTTTACATCCTTCATTAGATTGATTCCTAGGTATTTCATTGTTTTGGATGCTATTGTAAAAGGTGTTGTTTCCCTAATTTCACTCTCAGTAAGTTTGTTATTGGTGTACAGCAAGACTGTTAAGTTTTGAGTGTTGACTTTGTATCTACCTACGCTACTTGCTTATTCAGTGTAGTAGTTTTTTTAATGGAGTTTTTGGGATCTTCTAAGTAGTGTATTGTGTTGACCACAAATAATGATAATTTCACTACTTCTTTTCCTTTTGTTATTCCATTTATTTCTTTATCTTGCCTAATTGTTCTGGCTAAAGCTACCTGGAGTATGTTGAATAAGAGTGGGGACAGTAGGCATCCTTATCTTATTCCTGATTTTAGAGTGAAAGTTTTCATTTTTTGTGCATTTAGTGTGTTGTTAGCTGTTGGTTTGTCATAGGTTCTTTTATCAGACGGAGATAAATACCATCTGTGGTGGATTGACAACTGGTGGTCAGTCTGTAATACCTAGCTGAACTAGTGCTGGATATGTAGGGCCCACCTGTGGATTGTTGCCAACAATATAAAAAGGAGAACTAGCAAGGAATAACAGGGTCCCATTTTTTCTCCTGAATGAGCTTGTCGTTGTGGCTTTCCTGATGTAACTCTGCTCTTAGCATCATCGGAGAGGCTTGGGACCTTGTTGCTGAGTATGGCTACGGTTCACTTTGGGGGAACTCTGGTTCTTATTTTGCATGTTCCTGGCTCTGGAAGGGAAGATGGTGCAATGTTCAGACTCCTATAAAAGCTTGATGTGCTAGCTATCCTGATACAAACTCGGCTGTTCTCATCATTGGAGGAGCTCGGAATCTTACTATTGCTGAGGATGTCTACGATACCTTTCAAGGGAGCTCTGATTCTTACTTTGAGCATCTCTTCTTGGCTCCAGTGAAGATTCTTCAGCCTACCTGACCTTTGGGCCTTTCTAGTGCAGATCTGTGAATCAGACTTCCATAAGACATTGTCATGGGGTCATTGTCATTTGCTTGAGGTCTTCAGCTGGACTCATGCAGGACATTGCTGTGGGATCTAGGCCCTCAGCTGCATTCTTTAGGTCTTTAGTGTGTGGGCAGATTTCTTGTACTGTTTTATACTTGACTCTGGGTGTCTGCTATAAAAATGATCCTGTAAATTATGTGTCCTGTATTAAATTTTTTCCCTTGTAAACCCTGGCTACAATACCATCTATTCCAGTTTTCTATAGGGTTTTTTTTAAAAAAATCATGAATGGTTGCTGACTTTGTCAGAAGCTTTTTATGTATCTATTGAGATGATCGTATTATTTTTGTACTTGGCTTTATTAATGTGGTGTATTACATTTATTGACTTAGGTTTGTAGAACCATCCCTACATCCTTGGAATAAATACTACTTGGTCATTATGTGTAATCTCCTTGATAATTTGCTACATTTTGTTTGTGAGTATCTTCTTTCTTTCTTTCTTTCTTTCTTTCACTTTTTTTTTTTGTGGTACTGGGGGTTGAACTCAGGATCTTGGGCTTGCCAGGCAAATGCTTATTTTGCTGAGCTATGTGCCCGGTCCCCTGTTCATAAGTATCTTATTGAGGATTTTTTGCATTTATGTTCATTAGGGAGATTGACCTGTAGTTCTCTTTCTTAGTTGAGTCCTTCTTGGATTTTGATATCAGAGTTAATGTTTGTTTCTGGGAATGAATTTGTCAGTATTGCTTTCCTTTCTTTCTTTTTTCTTTTCTTTTTTGAGATCATGTCTCCCTATGAAGTTCAGACTGTCCTTGAGCTCACTTTGTACCCCAGGCTGGCCTTGAACTCAGTGATCCTCCTGTTTCAGCTTCTGGAGTGCAGGGATTACCAGTGTGCACCATCATGCCCAGCTTTTTTTTTTTTTGGTACCAGGTATTGAACTTGGGATCTTGCGCTCACCAGGCAGGTGCTTATGCCACTGAGCTATCTCCCTGGTTTTTAAATTTTTATTTATTTATTTATTTATTTATTTAAGGCAGAACCAGGGATTGAACTCAGGTCCTTGCGCTTACCAGGGAAGTGCTTATTCCACTGAGCCATCTCCCCGGCTCTCCCTGGCTTTTTTTAAAAAAATCTTTTATTATCTGGTACAAAGTCTCGCTACATAGCTCAGACTCACAGTGACCCTCCTGTCTCAGCCTCCCCAGCTCTTGGATTGTAGGCATGCACTACCACACTCAGTTTCAGTAGCTGGCACGGGGTGCCCAGCACGGCATGCTGTACTGGGGATCCAACCTGGGTACTTGTGCTTGCCGGGCAGGCACTTAGACCGAGGAGCTATCTCCCTAGCCCTTTCCCTGTCAGTTGCATTAAAGAGTTTGAGAAGTAGTGACGTTAGGTCTTCTCTAAAGTTCTTACAGAATTCATCAATGGGTCCATCAGGGCCAGGTTTTTTTTTTTTTTTTTTGGTTAGGTTTACAGTTATATCTTTGATTTCATTTCATTGGTTGGTATTGGTTTATTTAGGACTTTATATCTTCTTGATTCAGCTTTGATAATTCATTTGTATCTGGGAATCCATCCATTTCTTCTGCATTTTCCTTCTTATTGGAATACAAGTTTTCAAAGTAGGTATAGATGATCTTCAGGGAGATGAGATTCACTCTTGTGATTTCACCCTTGTCATTCCTAGTTGTGTGGATCTGAGTCTTTTCTTTCCTTTTTTAAAAAATAATATTGGATAAAGGTTTGTTGATTTTATTTACTCTTTCAAAGAACCAACTCTTCCATTCATTAATTCTGTATTTTTTTTAATGTTCAGTGCATTAATTTTTGCTGTTATCCTTATAATTTCCTCCCTCATATAAGCTTTTGGTTTAGCCTATTCTTTTTCTAGAACTTTACCATTAAGTTGTTTATTTGCACTTGCTCTGTTTTCCTGATATGGGTATTCATTGCTATAAATTTTCCTGTTAGGACTATATGTTCTATAATTTCTGATATGTTGTTGTTATCATTTAATTGTAGAAGCTGTCTCATTTCTTCTTTAATTTCATTTATGAGCCATTGGTTTTTCAGGAGGGATGCTACTTAGTCAGTTTTCATTTTTTGAAGTGGTTTTCCTGATGATGGACTCGTAGGTTATTTAAATTTTGTTTATAGTATTGTTAAGGATGAATTCTAATGACAGTGTTGGTTGTATACAAACATGAAAGTGCAGTGATTGAGGTTTATTTTATTGAGGTAATAAAATTTTTCTTACTTACTATAATGTTACCGGATGGAGTTTAAGGAGGAGATCACCCAGAGAGAAGATGGGGATCTCAAACCATGCACCCCCCCCCAAGAAAAAGGAAATAGGTTGTTAATCCTCATCATAGAAAAAGAATTCCAAGATGCATCAGTGAGAGGCATACGTAGATTTATTAAGCAGAGGTAATTAGTCTTGGGTTAGGGATATACATATATGTGGTCTTAAAGGCATAATTTAACATGGGTGATTTAAGTTGTTTTGCCTAAAAGCATTTTTTGAACCCCATCAATGTTTTTTCATCCTAAAGTCAAGTTATTCCCCTTTTCCTTATGAAGTAGGTTAATTTGTGGACTAGTAGTATATTCTAGAGATTTGGGTGTCGTGTCCTGGAACAGACAAGTCTAAGAAGTGCAGATATGGATAACCTTTGATCACCTTTAGAATTAAATACCTTATCTCCTTTCTGTCTTCCTTTATTTCTTCTGTCTTTCCTCAGTGAAAACCTATAAGATGAAAACTGGTTCAGAGAACCGAAGATTCTTCCATCAGTGATTCTGAAATGAATTTGCTTCGTGTACAAAACTGGCCAGAATTCTCAGGCTGCTGATCAATTACAGTGCATTCCTCTCAATGTAGTACATTTTTCTGGTCAAGAATCATTTGCATTGCTATCAGTTTCAAATTTAGAGAGTTGTAAAAGTATTAAATACATCTAAAGTTCAAATATAACTAAAGGCAGAGATAACCCAAGTAGGGGGAGCTAAATACACACTGATTATTTTTTTCCCTTTAAAAGTGTTCCACTGTTTTTCCTGACAGGAATTTTAAGGATCATTTGACAGCCAATGTCTGTGTTCTGCTAATATGGAAGAATAGTTACTATTTTTCCTCCTATCTTCAGCAAACAAAAACTAGAAAAAGTACACTCACCAGTGTGTTTCAAGATCTAGACAGCAGGCGGCACAGGTCCCTAAGGGAGGGACCAAGAGAGGTGAGCTCTCTTGTTGCCCAATATGTAGCAGGCAGAATGTCCAGCCAGTCAACATGGTGTAATTCCCAATGTCTGGCATCCAGTCACAACCATCAGGCAGGTAAGAAGGGCACAAGCATGACCCATAACAATGAGGAAAAGCAGTCACTAATACAGTTACGGACTTATCAGTTCTATCAATTGAAAGAACCTGATTTTGGTTTTATTGTGTCTGTTATTTTTCTGTTTCCTCTTTGGTTTCTGTTCTTTTTCAGGAATTTTTCTTTTGATTACTTTAATTTGCTTTTGTATCTAGTTTTTGAAGGTGGAAGACAGAAATTTTACATGGTGTATTATTACTGATGTTCCTATTATATTGACAGTAAAAAGAGGGGAATATTAACAACTTTGGGTGAATGCATTTGGAAATTGTTATGAAAGGAGCATGTTTTTGGAAAAACAAATTATTGTGTAGTCCAGAAGAAATAAATGAATGCAATAAGTATATACCCATTAAATTAAACATTACCCATCACCTTTCCTCAAAAGCCCTTTCAATCTCAGACAGCTTTGCTGGTGAGTTCTGTCCACTGTTTCAGCAAGAACTAATAATTATTCCACAGAAACTTTCCAAGAAGATTGAATCATAGTTGATATTTCCTAACTCCCTCAGATTTAGTTCACACACCACTCTCAAAACAAACATGGGAGAAAAGGAAAAGGCCTTATTTGAAGCTAACTGTGAGGAGCTAGAGGGACCTCACACTGCCACAAATCCAGGTGTACTGGGGTGGGATACAATGAGACACTAGACCACTCTGTACTTACTTTATCCCTCCTTGCCTCTTTTGCTTTGTTTTTTCACTGTGAGAGCAAAGTTGGACTTTGACCTCTGGGAGCCAGCATCTGCATATTCTGTCCATTCTTCTGTGCTGAGGAGAGGAGGGGCCTGAAGAAGTTTGGAAAGATGGCTTGTCTTTAAAGGAAAACAATTTCTTAACTTTTAAAATTCACATTGTGTTCTGGCAGTTACAATGTGAGCATTAATTATCCTAACAGTAAAAGCAGACAGAAGTATTGAATGAAAGAAAAAAGATCAATATCACCATGGAAAATTTCTTAAAAACTTAATCAAAGATACAAACTGGTATAAACACACACATGTGCACGTGCATATGCATGCACATGTGCAGAAATAGTAGATACTTTGTCCCTTGGTGTTTATGGGCAATTGCTTCCAGATCCTCCTAAGATATCAGAATCAGTGGTTGCTTAAGTCCTTTGTGTAAAATGGTATAATATTGGTATATAACCTATGCACATTCTCCCTCATACTTTAAGTCACCTTTACATTACATGTAACACCATGCAAATTCTATATAAGATGTCATACTATATTGTTAAAGAAATGACAAAAAAGTATGTACGTGTTCAGTTCAAGCACAGTTCTTTCCCCAGTATTAATTCCTGATTGGTTGATTCCATGGATATAAAGCCCATGGATATAGAAGGTTAATTGAATATATAAAGTTTAAGGTATAATACATGGAATTCAGCGTTGGTTTAATACCAAAAAATAAATAAAATTTGCATGGCAACTGATTGAAGAAGAAAACTATGATTATCTTAATAGATATAGAAAAAGCCTTCTTAAAAAAGAAAGAATTTGATGAAATTCTTGTAAGAACTTGAAAACTAAGAAAAGAAAAGAATTTCCTTAGCCTATAAAGACTCTACAGAGCCCTCCATCTCCCTTCATACCTAATGGTGGAATATGTGCTTCTTCTGTACCTCAAGGCTGGGAACAGGGCAAAGCCACCTGGTCTTACCTTTCCCACTTAGTATGGTGCCGAAGGACTTAGCCAGTGCAGTAAAGCAAGAAGGAAAATAAAAATTATACAGATGTGAAAGGAATATATAAAACTGAATTTTGACAGAAGACATGACTGCCTACATAGAAAATTATGAAGCTCCATGAGATTTATGCTGTTATACTATTAAAGGAATTTATTTAGTTTTCAGCATATAAGATCAATGTGAGAACATCTTATTTTAAAAAATTTAATTTTATTTTGAAGAGTAAAAACAAGCAAAAACAAATAGAAGCAAAGACAAAAACAGGGTAACATACAGCAATAATATATGTTACAGATTTTCAAAACAATAGCTAATTTTTTTTTGTTTTTTAAAAAATTTATTTATTTATTTATTTATTTGTGTGTGTGTGTGGCCAGCTCAGCCCACCAGGGGGCGGGGCTGGCTGGCATGTGGTGCTGGGGGATCGAACTGCGGTACCTGTGCTTTGCTCAGCTTAGCTTAGCTTAGCTTGTTCTAAGTAGGTGCTCCAGACCACTGAGCCATCTCACCAGCCCAACAATAGCTAATTAACAATGGTTATATTATCTATTTTTTATTGTAAAATCTGTTGCTCATATTAACAGATATAGTTATGCCAGATTGGACAAATAATTGAGTACTACACTTGCTTTCAAGAAATCTTGATTTATTTTTCTTGTCTTCTTTTTTAGAGAAAATCTTTTTTATTAGCTCTGAACAGTTGGAAGTTTACAAGAAATAACATCAACATTAAGATAAAATATTTGGTATAAATATAAAACATGTCAATATCTGTAAAATGGAGACTATGGAACAGTGGTGAAAGAAATCAGAAAAGATGCAAGTTTGTGAACTCAGGTGACAATGTTGTGTTCATGGTTTGGAGGATTCAGCAATTTTAACATTAATTGTCTTGTATCTGATCTTACAGCGTGGCTCTAGCATTTAGATGGGCAAATGAAAGAGCTAAAAGAACGGAAACAGTTTGAGGAAAAAACAAAATTTGGCTGAGCTCTAAAAGGCTCAAGTCAGCAACTTCTGATGTTGACAGTCCTATGGAAAAACGACTATTATGGACTACTGGACCATATTGGAATATTTTGCTGAATTCATGCACCTACAATATTTAGATGACAGTGAAATACTCTTCTCTGAAAAAACTAAAAAAAGGGGATACAAATGAAGGACTATTTTGTATCTTTATATTCAAAATAGTTAGGATAGATATACAGTTACTTTCTCTTAAATCAATGAATAGAAAGATTTGTTTTAATAGTGTTTGTGGACAGGATATCATGTCTGCATCTTGTACTACGAATAATCACTAAGAAGACAACAATATGCAATGTATTAATTATTGAAACTGTCCTACTAATCAGTATTTATTTATTTATTTATTTATTTGTGTGTGTGTGCGTATGCGCGCGCGCGGCCAGCTCAGCCCACCTGGGGGCGGGGCTGGCTGGCATGTGGTGCTGGGGGATTGAACTGCGGTCCTTGTGCTTTACTAAGCTTGTCCTGAGTAGGTGCTTTAGACCACTGAGCCATCTCACCAGCCCCCTACTAATCAGTTTTGAAACTGTCTCATTGCTATTTGTTTCTCAATAAAATTATTTAAAAAACAAAATGTGGGGACTCATATTATGATATCAAGACATCTAAAGTTGCAGAGAATAACTCTTGGCAAATGTGTAGATTAGAATGACAGGAAATAGACCCACAAATGTGGTCAAGTGCCTGGGATCTCTGAAGTGGAAGTCATTAGAGAAGGGGTGGTCTGGTCAACAAATGGCACTTGATGTCCTTGTGCAATATCAGTGATATCTAAGCTTTGGGTCATGCATAAAAATTAAATCAACATAGATCACAGAGCTAAATGTAAATCTTAGAACTATGAAAATTCTATAGGAGAACAAAAAAAAACCTCTTTGTAGCTGTTGACTAGGCAAACATTTCTTACAAATGGCACCCTAAACATAGTTCATGAAATAAAATAATCAGTGTTAGATTTCATTATAATTTGGAACTGCTCTTTATGAGACACTGTTAAGAGTGAAAAGACATTGTATATTGGAGGAAAATATCTGCAAATGGCACAGCTAACAAGAGACTTGCATCTAGAATGTAAAGGGCCCTTGAAAGTCAGCGCTAAGAGAGCCAAGAATACAGCTTAAGCATCAGCAAAAGATTCTAATGCATACTTCACCAAGGAAGCTACATGGCAGTTAAGTGCACGTGAAGGTGCTCCACATTGCTAGTCTTTTTGAGCACAAGTTGACACACCAGAGGAGTACATGTGGATTAGATTCGTTAAAAGAAAAAATAAAATGCAAAACCTGATAGTCCTCTGTGCTGAAGATGATGTAGTGCCTGTAGCAAGTCTTTCACCTTTTAGCCAGTGCAAAATGGTGAGGCCATTTAGGAAAACAGCTTCAATTTGTCTCAGAAAGTGAGAAGTAAAACTTCCACTTGACCTATGAATTCCGCTCCTACCTGCTTACCTAAAATTGGCTTGAACATGGTAATTTAGTAGAGACCTGAAGCCAATGCATACAGTGACTTTATTTGTAATCTCTGCCTTTGAGGAAAGCCAGACTTGAATGTGTTGTGACCCATCCATGGCCCCTGCCACACTGCCTGGGCTCTGTTGAGCTGACTACAGAGGACCCCACATATTCAGCACCGGATGCTTAGGGATGACATGATTGCATACCTGTGTGCTCTGTTCTTTGTGGCCCCTTTCTCACAACCAGTTCTTCCCTGTTATTCCCCTTTTTTAGTGGCTAGGACTCAGGTCCTCCTGCTTGTGTTTTGCTTCTGCTCCTGTCCAGTCTTGAAATCCCCTCTATAGGTGTTGAAGGCTCCCCCGTTTTTATGCAAGCGTGACCCTCTTTCTTCTGGACTGTGGGTTCCACTAGCTGTCATGACCTGCACATCCTACAGGCCTCTTGGGTGGGCTTTCCAATTCTCTGTTATACGTGTCACACCAGCTGGCCCTGAAAGCTTTCTCCACCTGGTGGCTCACAGAACGTGAAGTTCTCATGTTTGGTCCCAAAACACAGAGTCTCCATCTCTCCCATTTCACATCGGGCGTGCAAGCAAAGGTTACCACTACTACCCTCAGGATATCTTGCCAATCTGGCTTCTGTTACTGTCACCACTGCCATCTTATTTATGCCGTTGTCCCTTCTTCCCTGCTGAAAGGCTTTGTGGCTTACTTCATCTGTCTTTGCTACCTTATGGTTTTCACAGAGCATCCTAGATAGGAACCAGGTCTTTTACCGCTTTGGTGTTGACTCCCTAACTCCCTTTGCTTTGGCCTCAGGACAACCTCACCCACTGTTCCCTCTGTACAGAACCCTTTCTTCCCTGCCTGCTTATGTTGCCAGTTTCTCACGTGATTAAGCTCTGAGGCTTCACCTACCCGGTCAACATCTGAGGCTCTACCTGCCTCCTTTACGTAATCTTTCAGCCCCTGTCTTCTAATCTACTCCCACCCCTCCCAACATTACTTTTCTTTATTACCTCTGTGTTCCTGGCACCCCATATACAGTAGTACAGTACCCTGGGTTACAAACTTAATTTGTTTTATGATTTTGGAGAGGATGGCTATGTTTATATGAGGAAGATGGATACGTTTGTCTCATGATACAGAGTTTGAAAATAGAAGCAAGATTTTGCCAAATGCTTTTGTTTGTGAACTGAATTGTTTCCAAACAGAAGTGTTCATGAACCGAGACATTACTGTAAACAAACCTTATTTACAGAAGCAGGGACCCACCCCACCTCTTGGGTTAGTGCCTGACCTAAACTAGGGGGTAACAATAAAGATTCATGTTTTAATGTACCCTGCGTTGAAGATTCAGTATAAGTTGTAGTTTTAGAGTTGCAGGAAGAGCCTGTTAGGGAATTGGCTAGTGAGATTGGGAGTGGAGGCACTAGAGAATATCCTTGATACAAAGGCCTGAGGCTGACTGAGACTGACCAGGGCACCGAAGGATGGGTGGGCCTCAGCTACACAGAGCAGTATGAGTTTTGGCATCTGAGGCTTCTTGACAGAGGATAGACTTCCCTCCTCTCAGTTTTCTCCCTTGGCAGAGGTCAAGGAAGCATCTTGGCCTGGTTTACGCAGATGTGTGGTGAACGTGGTCCAAATCAGGTCAGTATGGAACCGGGATCCTGGAGTATGTGGTGCTGAGCCTGAGGAGAGCTTGGGAAGGAGGAGCCCTCCCACTATAAAGAGACTCAGCTGAGGAGATGCCTGGGGGCTGACAGGTCCTGTATGTGCAGTGTCTGTTTGGCCTGAAGTTTTTTTTAGCCTGAGGTATAATTTGTACATAGTGAAGGCACTGACCTTTGGTTCCTGTCATTTAGGTTTTTAGGTGTTGGTTTTTTTTTTTTTTTTTTTCGTGGTATCAGGAATCAAACACGGGACCTTGTGTTTGCAAGGCAGGCACTTATGCTGCTGAGCTATCTCCCCAGTCCCCATCATTTAGTTTTGCAAATATACTCCTGTGGCACCTGCTGAAGGTTGGGCCTCCTGTCTCTTTCCCTTCTTTCTGGTTTGCCTTCCAGTTTCACAGATCTGCCTGGCTTGTCCATGACTGGACTTGCCAAATGCTTCCAGTCTGTTTCCCTTCTTTTACCTGGCAGACCTCTGCCATCAGTGGTGCCTGGGCTGTCTCCTGACCTATCTCTGAACAGAGCAGCATGGGCGTTTGTGTGCAGCCTTCTGTGGACACACATACCCATTCTTTTGGGCCTACCCTCAGCAGAGGTTAGTTGGCTGTAGGTGCATGGGTGTATAAGGCTGTCAGGATGTCACATGTTCTCAGCAGGTGACACTATGAACACATTTGGTGGTGTTAACTAGTTACTGTGCTCACTGAGACTGTGAAGTGCCCTGCGGCACCACATGACCAAAGCGGTAACGTATGCCTGAATGGGTTGAACCAGAAGTCATCAGCCCCATGTGTAGTTCTGTTTTCAGTGAACTTTTTTTTTTAAAGAGAAAAAACAATAGAAATGATACAAAATTTCAAAGGAAACTTGTTGATCTGCACTTTAGATCTTCCACAAATGGTCAAACAGAGAAGCCTTTGATGCTTTGGACTCCATGGCCATGGTCCATCATGGACTTACTGTCTTGTGAGTTGCAGATGGTCAGAGATGGACCTGTATGAAATCTGGGTCAGATAGCTTCCTCAGAGAAGTACGAGAAGGCTCCTAAGGCTTCTCTGCCTGCTAGCTGCCACCACCTATGGGCCTCTTGGGTCAGTTGAAAAGATAGGTGAGTGAGTGTGTGTGTAGCAGGCAAGAGGCCTCCTAGCGCTGCCCTGGCCTTCAATTTAATTCTGCTTCCATCTCAACTGGGGAAAAATGTTTCTTTAATTAAAAGCAATTTGGTCATGTAGCAGTTTGGTGTGTCACAGTGGAAAGTGTTGTCAGGACTGACCCGAGCTCCTTACTTCTGCCTTTTCCTACTACTTCCTTAAGGCAATGGTGTTCTCTTCCCTCAGCTCCCAGATAAGCTTCAATCCAGCTTCCACCTGTGAGGCAAAGGAGCTCAGCATAGCTTCTGGGCTCTCTGAGGAAACCAAGACCACACTGTGGCCTGGCTGCCTAACGCCACACTGTCTGCCTGTGAGATCATGGAAACTTGTAGCATCCTGAGCAGGGCAGTGAGAAGAACGTGCCTGCTGCCCACACAACAGCTTCTTGGGCTTTGTGCTGCTGTTGGCGTGGGCTTGTGGAAAGGCCACGAGAAGCTGAGTCTAGTTAATCTCAAATTAGAGCTGCCTGTGGGCCATAGCACCCTGCACGGGGTGTCCCTGCAGTGGCCCAGCTCTATGGGGCCTGGAAGAACAGCCCTCACCAGAGCCCGGTGGGCAGCAGGATTTTTAAGAGCAGGGCATGTCAGCATGGCTGGCAAATTCCTTTGTCCCTCTCTGGCCCTTATCCTGGCTGTCAGGCTCCTGGTGGTGTGGCTTGCAGGATGGAATTCCTTTTTAGGTCACTCTGATTCTCCTCTTTGGAGGAGGCTGAACAAGGCCCGACTGTTGCTATTTTTAGCTTCAGTGTTGGCAGGGTGTGGGGTTGGTGGCCGCAGGCCTGTAGCAGGCTTCTTGGGAGAAGAGTGTGGCCTTGCTTGAGTGTCACCTCTGAGTGCACACATGCATGTGTATGTGCGTGCATGTTTGTGTGTGTGTACATTTGTGTTTAATTTCCTGTGTTCCTTATTAAGATTTCTGATTTTTTTCCCCCAAAATATTTTTTGAGCTTTCCTAAAAAGAATATAGCTGAAGAAAACAATAGTATAAAATGTATATTTTAAAAATCAGTTGCTTATTTTTTCTTTAACCAGCCTTTTTTCTCTCTTCCATCCCTTCTTCCTTTTCTGTAGAATTTTGGTTGCGAAAACATGTAGTTGTTGGTGTTATGGTTTGTGTCTAGGTGTCCCCCCAAAGCCTCCTGCAGTCTTGGGGCAGCCTCTGGAGTTTGTGATTGGTTACTGTGAGTGTGGTTGCTACACCTGCCCTGGGGCAGGTAATTTGCATTACAATGTGAGGCGGGAAGAGAAGCCAGCTGCCTGAGCTGCTGCTACCCCTCCCTTGTGCTCTTGCTCTTTGCCGCCTCCGTGAAAGGTTGCTTTCTGCTGTGTGCTGCTCTGTGTTGGACCCAGCTGAGTATGGACTGAAACCTTCAGTAACTGTGAGCTAAATAAACCTTTCCTTCCTTCATTTTGAGTGTCGGGTATTTGTCCCAGCAATGAGAGAAGAGTAACTAAGACAGTTGGCATTTAGTTTTCTAGTTTTCCAAGGTAGAGTATGGGCCAGCTTTGTCATTGTACAGGGCTAAGTATGGGACAGGGCCTCCAACTCAGGGAAGAGGAGCGGTGGTAGTGGTAGTGTGTGTAAGTGCTTGTTCACCTTCCTGCTTGCATTGAAAGTTGTACTTTCTAAGTGTGCTTCCGACTAATTGTGGCACAGGGTAGAGCCTTTGCCTTCTGTCATCAGTATATCCCTGCTGCCAGGTAGCGTGTTGGGTCTGAATGATCTTTTTACATAGCTGAGTGTCCAATGCTTCCCTTCTAGCATGCAGCCCCGGAGTAGTTGTTTGGCTGTCTTGCAGCTACTGAGAGGGCTGTGTGTGTATGAGCCCTCACCTTCCCCAGGCTGTGGGTGAACAGACGTGCGGGACTGGCAGACCTGTGTCCTCCCTGCTACATAGCAGGGAGCATTTGATGTAAGTGGTGATGTCACACTCATGGTGCCTATCAAGGCTTGTGCTGAGCAGCTCTTACTTGTGTCCTCATTAATACTTTATAGTAACCATCTAAGGAAGTCACACAGGAGTAGGCATTTAGAAATGTGAGGACATCAGACAGCAGGTCTCTGGAGGAGGTGGCAAAGCAAGAATCCAAGCCAAAACCGAATGTGTTTTCTAGATAAGCCTTGCTTCTGTCTCTGCTGCTCCCTATCTCTGGTCCAGTGGCAAGTCTCAGCTAGTTTATATTGCATATAGAAGCTGACTATAGAGTGCTCAGAAATGTGGGGACATGCCTTTATTAAAATAAAATTATATGAATCTATTACAAATTATAGTAAAATCAAAGGTAATAAATGCCCCACACCCACCACTTCTTAATTATTGTACTGCACTTTGATCCGTGACCTTGATTATTTATTTCTGTGCTGAGTAAGGCAAATGCAGCACAAAAGAGTTATCAAGCTGCTCCTCAGCCCTGCTCAGCGGAGTCACATTGATAACTGTGTTAGTGTGGAGGAACACTTACAGCAGGGAAGCGGGTAAGTGCTGTACCCCAGGGCTCTCCCCCGAGAGCTGACTGTGAACACTTGTAGCTCAGTGCTGCCTGTACAGTGAAGGAATAAGTTTTGTCTTATTTGGCCACTGAGGAGATGCGTCTTCCCCAGGGCAGCAATTCCTGAGAAGTTTCAGAAATAAGCAGAGGATCGCAAGCATGTTTTGCCAGATAAAAGCATTGCAGGGAAAGCATTACCTTTCCCTGCTGTCTTTGTAAGAGCAGTAGAGCTTCAGAACCTTACTGCACAGCGCTGCTAGCCTCCCAGTCGCCAGTCCCATTCCTTTTCCCACAGAGGGTGGCAGTTTCTCGCTCCCTTGCTATTGGGATTTATTGCTCCTTCAGTGAAGGGGTTGCGTGTGCACTGTAAATTACTCCACAGCTTCGCTCACTTGCAAAGGAAATATTTTTTTTCCTGTTAGCCAGAAATTTCCAACAGCATGTCACTAAAATGATCAACTTCTAATGAGCTATTTTGAATTACTCTTGTGTAGTAATTGGATCAGTTTTAAATGCACCCTCCCGTTTGTGTGCCTGCAGATGCCTGTAGATGGCATGGATTTGCATCATCTGATCGCAGCACTACATCACCCCAGGAACTGGCAGATGGAAGTTCCAGGGTGTGACACTTAAGAGGAATGCTGCCACCTCCCTTCTCACTTCGCTTGTCACTGGGGAATTAGGAAAGATCAGGGCACTGTTTCCCACCATACTGTAACGTGTCCGGCGGTGTTCACTGCTGCTTTGAAGAGTGCTGGCAAGGCCCGAGGTCCAAAGGGGGTGTGTTCTTTGGGTCTGGTTTTTCTTCGCCCAACAGTTAAATAGTGAGTGTGTTCAGCACATATATTTGAATTTCAGACGTAGAAGGGAAAGATAGTAGGCTGAACCTCAGGCTTGGCCCTACACCCAGCAGGTGAGTTGGGCTAGCTTTGCTTCAAGTCGGCCTCCACATGCTTCTCTGCTCAAATCATCTCAAAGCAAAACCAGGAGGTCTATTGTTTTATTTGTGAATATTTCTGTACTTACTGCTGAAGGTAAGAAATTCCACAGTACCATTGTTATACCTATAATGATTGATAATTCCATCACCTTAAATATACAGGCAGTGTTCAGATAGTCAGCTTCTATATTAAGATTGTTGTGTTGGTAGAAATGAAGCACTTACGTAACTTTACTGAGATTATAATTGGTGTGCCATACATTTCACATATTTAAAGTTTATAGTGGTAGATTACAGTTTAGGCCTACACCTGTGTCCCTCACTATTTATCAAAACAGTGACATTCTGCCCAAGGCAGGTTTTTAGTGCCTTTTTCATTTCTCCTCCTCCCTACTGCTGTCACCAGGAATTCACTGGTTCACTTTCTGATGAGTTTTCATTTTATAACATATGATAGGATCAAATAATGTGTATTGTTTTTCTTGTCTGCTTTTATGTAGTATGATTCTGGTTACTTGTGGGTAAAGAACAGACTCTGATTTCAGTGATTTCTTTACATTTTCTTGAGACTTGGTTTATGGGCAGCATGCGTTTTCTTGTGTAGTAGAGAAAAACGTGTACCTGCAGTCACTGGATAGGTGTTTCTGTGTGTCATTAGTTCAGGGTACTTGACTGTATTTCTGTGTCCTGATTCTTTGTATGTGCATGTGTTTATGTGTGCTGTGTGTACATGTAGGTATGTTTACTGAGGGACAGTGTTGAACTTTCCCTACAGTGCTTGTGGGATTACCTGTTTCTTGGTGCTGTCTTCCTGAGCATAGTCTCCAATGGTTATGAAATGTTCCACTTCATTTCATGACTTTTTTTTCATGAAGTCTCGTGTCCCTCGTTAGCACAGTCACTCTTGCCTGCCTTCCTCTTGCCCATTGCCGCGTGGTGTATCTGTGTGGCGTGTCTGTGGTCCGGTCTGTGTGTTTGTGACGCAAGCACGGCTCTCACAGCAGCGCAGGGAGCCTCTTTCCCTCCAGCCTTCCCTGGAGGGTCCCGGCGCCCGCCCGTGGCAGAGCTTCTTGGCGGAAGCAGCGCCCTGTCCGCGTTGTCTCTGGTGTGGTGCCGCCGGCTGGCCACAGGAGACTGGTAACCAGCTTAGGGGATTAGTGCTGTTGCACAACTGGCTTTTTAGGCATTTGTTTGTGCAACTTTAGTTTAATCAGTCACATACGACTTGTGGTTGCCACATATCACAGGCAGGTCCAGAGGATAACATTTAATATAATTGTCACCACGGTTGAATGTAGGTAGGCTATTTTATTACTCGGCTTCTGTTTATACTCTGCTCCCTGTTCCTTTGTTTCACCATTACTGTTTTCATTTGGATTTTTCTACATTTATCTTTTGGCTACTTGCATTTAAAAATACTTTGGGTGGTTGCTCTAGGCTTATATGTAGTCATGTCACTTAAGGACAGGAATACATTCTGAGAAATGCATTGTTAGATGGTTTTCTAGTTGTGTAAACATCTCTAAGTGCACTTACACGTGAGAGGTAGAGGTCATTCATAGGACATTATCTCCTGATGTAGTCAGGAGACGCAGTAACCATGAGACACAGAGTCTCCTGCTGGCAAATGTTCTATGGTAACTTTTTTCTTAATAATTCAAAGGATACACTCTAAAATAGTGATACATACTGTAGCATACCAAATATATAAATACTGCCATTTATTATAAATATTATGTTTCATACATAATTGTGTTATATATTTATAGGACTGAAAGCATGGTAGGCTTGTTTACCCAAAAATCACCACAAATGCAGTACTCCATGGTGTATGTGTTACGTCTGTATACAGTGAAACCCAGTAGGGGTTTTTACCCTAATTGTTCCGTTAAGCCCGGGTGGCAGTGTGCAGCCCCCCTCCCTCTCATCTAGCCTCTGCCTGTTTCTGGAAATCACGATTTACCTGAGCAGCCTGTGACTGCCTTTGTGTTCCTGAGCTCCTACGTGGAGACAGAATAGTCTGCAGAACCTCAAGTAAGTATCAGCTTCTTTAGGGCAGGACCTGCTCTCTACTAGATTATTTACAGACGCTGATTGGCTTGTCACGTTTCTGTATGTTGAAAACTATTTTTCTGTGAGAACACTTAGCTGGATGTTTAATCCTTGGCTCACACTTTATTTTATTGAGCCTCTTCAGAAAGGTTTTTCTCTTGTTGCTTTAGTCTGAATGTTGGTTCTGAAGAATGTGGTGCCAGACATTGCTGTTCATCCCTCTTTAAATCTGGAGCCCCTGAAGACTTATGTGCATTTTGGGACCTAATTGTTGTGCTAGCGCATTTTAGGATTGTTGCTTTGGGATCATTTCTCAGGTTCTCCATGAGCTTTTCCAAATGGATGTTCAAGTCTTTGCTTGTATGTTTATTTCTTGGATGGTGGCTTTAAATAGTAGTTTTCTGAATTGTCTTTTTCTTGGGGAGGGGGAATCAGCTAATTTTTTTTTTTTTCCAATTGCTATTGCATTTTTCTTCTTGATTTTTTTCATGCTGCATTTTGTAATGTTTTTCTTTTCTGTGGTTATTTTTATCGTTTTGCCATCCCCCCCAGGTTAATCAGCATTTCTCATGTCTTCCTTTTTGTTTTTGGGGCTATTTCTGTTTTAGTTTCATGTTACTGGTTCAAAATGATTGTTTGAGTCTATTTAATTTTATTTTCAGTGTAGACTTAAATTTTACTCTTTGTAGTTTTTTCCCCTGAATTATAGATGTTTCTGTCTGTAGAACCATTCATTCATTCATTCATTCATTCATTCATTCATTGTAGTGTTGCAGGGAGCTCCCCTGTGTTTTCTTTTCATTGACATTACAGCGTTTGCAGGATTTGTGGTGTCATAGCACCCTCTTCTGTCAGTCTTGGAAAGTTCAGGTACCATAGTTGCATTGTTTTAGTGTTAGCCCTCTGACTTTATTACTCTCTCTTTTTTTTTCTTGCAAGGACCTCTTTTTACATCGTTTTCTTACTTTTTCCTTTAGCACTCAGTTGCCTTGGTCTGCTGCTTTGTTTTTGTATCTTCCTCTTTTCCAGATCCAGTGCACCAAATAGTGTCCTTTATGTCAAGGGCAGGCCCTTAAGTATCCCTTTGCACTAGCCCGTATTCTAATTGCCTAGATCAGTGATGGCAAGTCTTTTAGAGACCAAGTACCTAAATTGCATCCCAGAACCCACTTATTTATCACAAAGTGCTAATGTACAATTATGCCTCAATATTGAGGTTTTAGTTTAGAATATCAGCTCTTATCCAACGCTTGGCTGCTGGAGTGTCTCGGCTTGCTTGCCAACGTAGAGGCCTCTGCAGGGCCACCGTAGCATGCATGCCATAGCTTTGCCACCGCGGGGCCAAGATGCTTCCCAGCATCTTCAGACTTCCTGGTTGTGTCCTGAACCCTGCCCCAGGCCCTTTTAGAGGTCATCCTGTGTCTTCCCAGTTTTGGGGCCTTTGTTTATTACAGAGACCCAGCCCTAGAATGAGGGATCACTGTTGGGTGTTGGTGTTTTTTGTTTTTTGTTTTTTTTTGTTTTTTTCCCTTTAATTATTGTTGTTTTGCAGTGCCACATTGTCTCTAAAGTGCAATAAAGGCTAAGATTTAGTGGTTCTCTATCCATATATAATTATGTAGCATATAATTTGTATTATATGATACACATTTTATGTAGAGTCTGCCAAAAAATATACACACTCATTTTCTGTACTAATAAATGTCTGGAAGCTAATGGCCACCACCACTTTGAGTACCTCCTGTGATCGTAGAGGCCAAAGACAACTTGTGTTACTCTCGTGATGTTTCAATAAATTCAGTATTAAAATAATTCTTTCTTTCTTTCTTTCTTTCTTTCTTTCTTTCTTTCTTTCTTTCTTTCTTTCTTTTTGCGGAATCAGGCATTGAACTGGGCCCTTGCGCTTGCCAGGGAAGCGCTTATTCCACTGAGCCAACTCCCCGGCCCCCTGTTTTTCTTTTCTTGATACTTTTTTTTAGTGGACTTTGTATGTATAACATGATATGTTTTAGCATATAACTATATATACTACATATACATACTATTTATAGTGTATAACTATACATTACATATATACTGTATATATATACTGCAGTATATATATTCATATATTCATTTTTGCTGTTTTCCCTTAATTACAGGGATCCTAGTTGCTCTCTAGCATTTTCTGTCCCCTTCCATATTGAGCATGTTGGTTTTGGGAAGCCTTTGGTCTTCTTTTATATAAAGGTGTTTTTATTTTCTGTTCTTACTAGGAGGGAAAAGGATGGTTCAATATACATAAATCAGTAAATGTAATATACCATAGCAACAGAGCCAAAGACGAAAATCACGTGATCTTCTTAGTACTTGCAGAAAAACTTGACATCCAACATTCATTCATGATAAAAACCCTACAAAAAATTGGTATAGGTGGATTTTTATTATAATCTGATAAAAGCCAATAGTTAGCATTATACTAAATGGACAAAAAAATTTTGCCTGGACAAAAAAAAAAAAAAAATGAAAGCTTTCACTTTAAACTCAGGAACAAGACAAAGATACCCACTTTCTTTTTTGTCTTTTTGAGACAGGGTGTGGCTATGTAGTTCAGGCTGGCCTTTAGCTCACTTTGTAGCTCAGGCTGGTCTCGAACTCACAGTGATCCACCTCCTGAGTGCTGGGGTTACACGTGTGTACCACCACACCTGGCAGGGATGCCCACTTTTACCGCTCCTTTCAACATAGTTCTGGAAACATTAGCCAAAGCAATTAGAAAAGAGAGAAAAATAAGAGGAATAAATGTAGGAAAGGAAGATTTTTTTTTTTTTTTTGTGGTATCAGGGATTGAACTCAGGACCCTAGGAAGAAGTTAAATTATCATTATTTGCAAATGATATGATACTCTACATGAAAAACTTGAAAAACTTGCAAAAGATGCCTAGAATTAACATGTTCAGTAGTATAACTGGATACAAAATGAACACTCAAAAATCAATAGCATTTCTGTATACAAACAACAAATATACTGAAAGAGAAATTAGGGAAATAACAACTTTCACAATAGCATCCCAAAAATTGAAATACTTAGGAATCAATGTAACAAAAGAAATAAAAAATTACAGTACTCTGAAAAAAAGAGATCAAAGAAGATTTCAGAAAATGGAAAGATTCCTTGTTCCTAGATGGGAAGAACCAACACTGTGAAAATGGTCATACTCCCAAAATTGTTACATAGCTTCCAGGCAATCCCAATCAAAATACCATTAGTATATCTCACAGATCTAGAGAAAACATTCCTAAAATTCACCTGGAACCAGAAGAGAGTCAGAATAGCAAAAGCTGTCTTGAGCAACAAAGGAAAGGCAGAAAGCATCACAGTCCCTGACTTGAAAGCATACTACAAAGCCACTGTGATAAAATCAGCATAGTTTGGGGGAAAAAAAAATCCAGACCAGAGGATCAAAGGAACAGATTAGAAGATGCACACAGAAGCACAAACATATCTCAATTACCTTATCTTTGACAAAGGGGCCCAACGTGTCCTCTTGTCAAAAGATAGCCCTTTAATAAATGGTGCTGGAGTAACTGACTTTCTACATGCTGAAGACTAAAACTAGACCCAAATATGTCACTGTGCACTAAAGTAAAATCATAATGGATCAAAGATTAAATATTAAAGCAAAAACACTAAATCTAGTGTAAGAGAAAGTTGGTAGAAATCTTGAAGACATAGGAATAAGCAGAGAGTTCATTACGAAAACCCAGCCTGCATAGGAAAGACTTCAAAGAGTCAACAACTATGATCTCCTCTTATTAAAAAGCTTTTGCACATCAAAAGAAACTACTGAGAGAGTAAAAAGAAAACCCACAAATGGTGAAAACAATTTAGCCAACTCTCTTTTAGACAAAGGAGTTATATCTAGAACATATAAAGAATGAGGGGCTGAGGAGAAAGCTCATTAGAATAAGCGCTTGCCAGGTAACCTCAAGGGCCTGAGTTCAAGCCACAGTTCTGACCCCCCCCCAAAAAAAAAAAAAGAAAATTAAAGGAATGAAGGAAAGGCCCCCAAAATGCAATGACCCAATCCAAAAATGGGCATGTGAGATGAATACACACTTCTCAGATGAAGAAATACAAATAACAAATAAATGTATGAAAAATGTTCAACATCATTGGTCTTTTGAGAAATGCAAATTAAAACAATGCTGAGATTCCATCTCACCCCAGAAAGAATAGCTGTCATCAAGAAATCAACCAGTAACAAATCTGGCAAGACTGTGGGGTAAAAGGACCTCCTCTCTACTGTTGGTTGGACTGTAAACTGGTAACAACCACTATGGAAAACCATGTGCAGATTCCTCAGAAAAACTAGGATTTGGAGGTGTCATTGGACACAGTGGTTCTGTTTCTGGGTATTTTTCCAGAAGAAGTGAAAACATCATGCCACAGTGATATGTATACATCTACATTTATAGCAACACACTTTGTAATAGCTAAGTCTTGGAAACAACCCAAATGCTTATCAACTGAGGAATGGGTAAAAAAGTGATTTTTACATGATGAAGTATTTCTCAGCTTTAAAGAGAGATAGACTCAAGCCTTTTCTATATAAATGGATGCATCTAGCGATCACACATAAATGAAATAAATCAGACCCACGTGTATGTAAACATCATATTGTCTCCCTAGTGTAGGGACCTGAAAGAGTAAATAAAATCTGATAGATACAATAGATACTGTAAAAGGGAAAGAAACTGCCCGAAAGGGAAGAACAACTGGGATGGGGGAAAGGAGAAAAGAAGAAAAAAGGAAGGGAAAGAATGCACACAAACACACACACCCTAAGATAATTGTACTACTAATTTCTATTGGTTTGGCGAAAGGAACAGTTAATGTTTAATCTGAGCACCTACTTTGAAGATAACAGTATGTAATATAACAACCATTGTTGATTTTCTATTTTGTTTTGAAATTCTGTATAGTTTTTAATGCTTTTTTCTTTTTTATTCTATTTAAAATTCAAAAAGTAAAAATGTTAGAATGACCAACAAAAATAAATAAGGAAGAAGAAGAGGTAAGGGAAAAATAAATTGCAGAAGAAAAAAAAAGAACACCTCAGAATATTTGCAGAAGCACCTGCATACTCTGTCAAGCTCCATATAAAACTGGAAAACATGAAGCCAATCCTGAAAGGTTTTCATTAATAGAGAGAATACTCATTATTAATGGTGTATTATCTGCTTCTAAGCAAATCTGTGATGCAAACATTAAGCAAAGATAGCATGACTGTGGACATGTTATCTGAGGAGTGACTTCTTAGGTGCCCAGGGAAGTTCCCCAGAGGTAGTTGAGAAGCATTATTGTCGCAAGAGGTGATAGCCCCACGGTGTTAACGCTCTCAAGACCTTCTGGACGTACAGGAGGAAATAGCTTCATGGTTTCATCACCTGAAGACCTTCTAGTGGGTCTGGATAGGAAGTAGAGGACAATGATATGGAAGATTCTGACCCTGGGTAGGCCTAGGCTGATGTGCATGGTGTGTCTTAGTTTTTAACAAAAAGCCTGAAAAGTAAAAATTTGCCCGAATCTTGGAGCTATTGTTCTGCTGGTGTGAGTCTGTTCTGCATGCATAGCTTGGATTTTTTCTGCATCTTGAGTAGGTTTCCTTCTAAGCACACATGAACAGATGCTCTTAGGGCTATTCCTAACCAGGTCACCTGGGCTCAAAGCCCACCAGGGGGCACCTGTGACAGTGAGCTCAGGCCCCATGCAAGCTGTGCAGAGCTGGGCTCATGTGGTATTAGTAGAGAGCCCAGTGAGAGGAGAACAGCAACTTCAGTGGATACAAATTTAGGCTAATAGTCTATGGAATGAAATCAAGTAGATATGTTCCACTTAGAGCAAAAATGGCAGGAAAACTTGGGGCAGAGAAAGTAGCAAATTAACTATCAGCAGCTGCTGAGACGTTAGCAAGCGGTGCCAGACCTTCTTGTTTACAAGGCTCACAACATGGTTGCCCATGCCTCTGACTCCTTTGCTGCTTCCAGCATCTGTGGCCACATGTTATGGTTTTCCCATATTACAAGGGGAAAATAAGGTTCTACAGAACTACATCACACAGTATGTCATGGCTGGGTAGCCATGAGCCATAGCCTGAGAGCAGGGATGAAATGTGATTGCAACTTTTAAGTCCTTGAGGGCAGCAGGAATATTACCACAGGTGACAGGATGGCCAGCCTGCCTGGTCAAGAGAGCACCTGGACACCCAGAATTCCAGGCACTTGTCACTCCTCTAAGACCCAGACTCCGGCTGGGGCCTACAGCCTGGTGGCCCTGGCTACCTACTCCCTGAGGGCCAGAGGCTAGTGTCTCCTGAGGCAGTTGGTAGAGGAAGGGGAAGGGCTAGACTCTGCCTTCAGCAGCCTGTGGAAGGCCGCCTTTGCTCCATGAATCCAGAGCAGCCAGGAGGCCATGTAGTTGTTCTTTCTCAGGTAAAGCATGTCATGAGTCTTTGGGGTTGGGCCTGTGCTGACCTGGGGGTAGGTGTAGTGAGGACTGTTTTGTATACTGGAGATTCTTAGGTTCTAGACACGGCCCAAAACAGCAAGTGTTGTATGTTGACAGTCTGGCAAACATCTTGCCTGCTGACACTGGGGGTTTGTCTGTTTTGAGGTTTTTGGTTTCATTTTTGTTGTTATTTTTGGTGAGTTGTTTTAAATAGAACACAAGTGGACAATTTGGTTCTTTGGGCGGAGTATTCAACTAGCAGTTAGGATGCATGTGCAGAAAGGTCTGAGCCTGGGAGTATCATCTAGTGCGTCCTACCCAGGGCTGCTGTGCATGTGAGTGAGTCAGCTTGCCCCTGTTCAGCTGAGGTGTCTCCTTCCCCAGCTATACCTTGATACATATGAGAGGCAGGCAAAACCTGCTGAGCCTGGCCACAGCGAGTGGATGTTTGCCCTTGTCACCATCATTATCGTGATCTCCTTCATAATGGTCAGCTCCTGTAGGCTGCACTAGAGCAGAGTAAGGCAGAAAAAATGAGGTCTGTCTCATGCTGGTGGCTGGTGCCCCTCCCACTGCAGCTCCCGGGTCCCTCCCAGTATCTTTGGGGCTGAGCATTCTCTGTAATTCATGGATGAAGACAGGACAGGTTAGAAGCTGCCCGAGAGCATGTGCTGCTGGTCATCGAGTGATCTCCAGTCTTCCGTGCTTGGAAAAGATCCTGTGGAGGCAAAAAGTAGAATTTAGCATGAGAGAGAGAGGATGTTTTCTACGTAGCTGGAGACCAGGCTGAGTTCATCCATAGTGCTGTTCTAGGTTCACACCCTGCCTGCCTCCAAGAAGAAAGGAGATGTTACTTGCTGTTGCATAATATTCCTTGTTTTCAGAGAAAGGTAGTTGATTTCACATATGCTAGGCAGAGAGCTGTGCTTGAGAAGTTTTAGTGCAATTCAGAAAGGAGGCCTCATGGCAGAT
Organism: Octodon degus; assembly: GCF_000260255.1. NCBI lineage: Eukaryota > Metazoa > Chordata > Mammalia > Rodentia > Octodontidae > Octodon > Octodon degus. The sequence continues at coordinate 9,944,226 of NW_004524586.1, read as the reverse complement.
CTTTGGCCAGTCAGAATCTGTAGCTTCTCTAGCTGGTGCCTGACAGTTCTGAGTGTCCATTTCATCACTTACTCCCAGCTGCTTTAAAACACTTTGTTGTTATATAAGAAACACAATACGCTCCTTTTCTGACAATACTACTGTAACTGAGAAGGCCTAAGCACACCCTGGCTCCTGCCATCTGGTCTTCTGAAGCTGTGTGTGAGGAACTCTGAGAGGCCCCTGGAGTTTGGCAGCTGCCAGTCAGTGCCCCAGGAAGGTGCGTGCTGTCTGCTGGATCCATGATTATTGCGCTCTTTTGGAGGCCTCCCCCCCCCGTCCCAGCAGGTTTAATTATGTCCAGCTTCTGTGACCATGAGAAGAGTGGCTCAGGTGTTCTCTGTGGCTGGATTTGGAAGACCATGTTTGTCTTTTGTCATCTAAATGATCAGATACATCTGTACAACGTTATGTAGAATGTCCTGCTGCATCTTTAAATGTCTGCAGAACCTTAGCCTTTGCTCTTTGATGCCTTGTGGTGTTCATGGGCTTTTATTCCATCTCTCATGCGGGCTGAGCTCAACAGTTACATCATTCTGGCTTTCTTGGCTTGCTCTTCTGTGTTCTGGACTTAGCTTGCTGCTGTCTGTTGGGCTGTTGCCCTTTTCCATGCTGACTCTGCATTGGAAAGTGACTGTCCTGGGACAGTGTATGCTGTCTTTCATAGTGCCTGCCCTTTGTGGGTGTTTCAGAGCAAGATTTTTCTTCTGTGCTGGACCTGCTGTCCCCAAGCCTGGGCCTTTGCTGTGGGCTCCTCTTTTCCTGCCAGGTGGAACATGAGTGGCTGCCCAGTGTGTGCAGCTCATTCCTTGGCCGTGGCGCCTCATGGAGCACGTGTCTTCATCCTCTCACCCCCACCCCGACTCCCACGAATTCTGTCTGTTCAGTTGGGTCAGTTAACACTTACCTGTGCTTTTTCTCTCCTAAAAGTTGACTGGCTTATTTTTTGTGCCCTGCATCTTCTGTGTCTTTTCTTCTCCTGGGTTTACAACATTTATTTCTTTTGCACTTACTTGGAAGCAACATAGAGTAGCTTGTTTTGTGTGGTCTGAGAACATTTGTTGCATGTGAATATCTTTCAAGTTTGACTTGGCCTCCTAGTCAAAATCACGTTCCTTGGGCTGCATTTGCTATCCCACATGAAAGAAGGAGGCTTGGTTGTCTTGTCTGCTAGGGCTCCCAACCGTGAATGCTGGGCAGTGCTGAGCAGCTGTCTGGGAGGGTCCCTGTGCCAGGCACCAAGGCCTGCCTGCCAGGATGGCTGTTGTCTTCCTTGCTTGCTGTGGTTCTTTCATCAGAACTAATAGTTGGGTTATCAGTTGATTCCTTAACTAGCTGCTGATTTTAGATCTCTACTCTGTTTTGGGGATACATAGAACCAGAGGACCGGAGTTGATCCCCAAGTCATTTAATAATATTTAAGCATTGACTTTTGTGGCACAAAAGCCTACTTTTCTTTAAACAACAACAAATTTATTTCAAGATAAAATGTTTTGGTTTTAAATAAAAACATTTATTTATTTATTTATTTGGCAGGACTGGGAGTTGAACTCAGGTCCTTGCACTTGCCAGGAAAGCACTTACTGTACTGAACCATCTCCCTGGCCCTTTAAGAGAAAATGTTACTTGGAAGTTAGATGAAGGCAAACAGATTTGAACTCATGAAATGAAAGTTGTGACTTTCACTTTGCAATGAAACTGGTCCTCTAGGGGAGCAGGGACCAACAGTCTTCTTAAATGGGCAGTTATTAAAAGTGTTTTCTACTTGCCTTTCCTGGTTGTCTGAGTTTGGAGACTGCTAACATTGCTGTGATTTTGTTTTTCATAGAAAATGCATCTACATGTGATAACGCAGTGTATATCATAGATACGTCTTGGTATGAGCCCCCACAACCCTCATATACTTTTCTGCTTTCTGTTTGTGACACCCTTTTCCTTTCAGAGCTGCATAAGAACATTGTGCAGAGTTCTAGGAAGCTGGACCCAATGGTCTTGTTTATGGAAACCGGGAAATATGTGGAAATTGTTATAGTTACTTGTGTGCATCAAGAAATTGCTTCTAGTTTGTATTAACAGTTTGCCACATGCAGTGTCAGTAATGCACAAGGAAACAGTGCAGTGAAGAACTTCAGGTGGGACATCTCTCACTGGAGAAATCGACCCCTCTCTTGGTGACAACTGTCTTACATGCAGTGGAAATCATGAAGTCATGGACAGGCCAGGATATGGGCAGGCTGCTTCAGAAAGTGACAAGAGGCTGAAAGATCTGTGTGGCAGAGCCTATGGTGACTTTTTATGAGATGAGAGCCTTTTGTCTGTTGATGTGCCACTATGTGGCACTGTGATTCTTGGCCTCTGCCCATTAGGCATATCTGCTGCTGGTGCACGCACAGATTTGTCTGTGGGCCTTGGAAGAAACCTGTGTGGTGCCCTTGCCTGGCCAAGAGCATCACGACACAGGTGAGGAAGTTTCTCTATGGTGTCTTCTATCATTGCTGCTGAAGTGAACCCGTGATCCAGGAATTGGTGCTATGGCTTTCTTTCAGCGTTGTACCACTTTTAAAAGTGCCCCTAAGTATTCATATTTTTTTAGAATTTTCCTCCTGTATTTATGTCACAAGTTACAAGATAAAAAAATCTCCTGCCTTTTATATGGTGGGTCATAATGTGGTGGACTTCATCCAGTGCCTGCTTCAGGACTCCCAGATGTACTGCAGAGCTTATTGTGATACCTCTGGGAGTAGGTAGTATAGAATTTACCTGGAGTGCACAGGAAGAGTACAGAGGCTATGGGGCTGTGGATGAGGCACTCAGTGTGTCTGCTCAACTTCTAAACCTCTGGTTCCAGGTATTCCTGTGGCTGTTGTTGACCCTGGCCTGTGGTGGCAGTGACCCTTACCTGCTCACTCATTTGCTTCTACCTTCCTGCCCTCTCTCAAAAGCCTTTCTCGTTGTGCCACAGTGCCTGTTGGGTACAGCCACTAGTCAGTGGACTTGCTTGTGGGGTGCTGCCTGCCCTGTGCTTCAGGAGGCCTCATCACCCTCCCGCTTAGCTCTTTAGGCTCCCTGTGCCATCTTGTCTGTGTCCACTGTCTGTTAGTGTTTTCTCGTTGCTGGAACAAAATATCTGACACCCAAAATTAAGGAAGAAAAGGTTTATTTAGTTCACAGTTAGTGGAGGTTTCAGTCCATACTCAGCTAGCTCCAAGGCAGAGTGGCACATGGCATAGGGCAGCCTTTCAGGGCAGCAGAAAACAGCAAAAAGCAAAGGGAGAAACAGTAGCTGTGGCAGCTAGCTAGCCTGTCTCCCTTCCTTACATTTGTATGCAGATTATCTGCCCCAGGGCGGTATAGCACACACACCCTTAATTCCAGCATTGGATCCTGAATTAATCACAAACTCTGAAAGCCACCCCATGACTGCATGAGGCTTTGGGGGATACCTAGACGCAAACCAAACACCTGCTTACAGTTTTCTGTTAAATAAGATGGAGGTCTGTGACATGGTCAGGTGGCCATCAGGAATTAGAAGCATGTTGTCAAGGCTATTTGCTGATCTTCAGAGGGAAAAGTTTAGAATAGATTGGACTTGTGGAGGGGGGCATAGTTAAGTGAGAATGCTTGCTAGTCATCTTAGAAACCACATGCTGTTAGGGATCTGGGATGCTGGGATCTTTGATAATAGGGAGGGTGAGGCTGTGAGAGGGTGGGCCAGCCCAGACTTTGGTCAGGCAAGCCACGTGATCTTGAGTGGGTTGCTGCCATGTGATGGCGTCTTCCCCTGCTGAACATAGGGCAGCAGGGTACTACCTTGCAGGGTTACTAAGGACATAAGATGTGCATTTGTGGTGTTTCACACAGCACTGGGCTCTTACTACATGCTTATATTATCACCTTTAGTGATTTCCGAATATGTTAAAAATACATGCAAGCATATATGAATATGCAAATGCTCAAACATTCTACCACATACATGGTGCATGCCCATTTACTTTCAAGTGCACACTCAAGATACTTGTACACATTGCAGGTGCATGCTCACACACTCTTGTGTCAACATTTATGTGCATCTACATACATATTTATAAGCTTTTTACATAATTCACATACACGGTGAACACACTCATGAACACACACTCAAGCACATATTCATAGACATGCATGCCCGCGTTTGCATTCTCTGGTGAGATTATTGAGTCCTGAAGGTAGTATCTTCACTTGTGAGAATATGCCTCATTTCTTTTTCTGAGGTCTTTCCAGACGCTCTGTAGTCACATATTATTTTTTTATAATTAGAGAACAATCTCCTAGATTATTTTTTTTAAATGTTTATTTATTTATTTATTTATTTATTTTGTGTGTGTGTGTGTGTGTGTGTGTGGCCAGCTCAGCCCACCAGGGGGCGGGGCTGGCTGGCATGTGGTGCTGGGGGATTGAACCGTGGTCCCTGTGTTTTGCTTAGCTTAGCTTGTTCTAAGTAGGTGCTTTAGACCACTGAGCCATCTCACCAGCCCCCCATCTCCTAGATTATTGAAGAAGATTCTAGGAAAGTCTGAATCTTTCCTAATGGATTTATAGTATTGAAAATGTAGAAGAAATTAGAAATAAAAATAGTGGGAACCATAACAGTGGCTGGTTCCTAGAATCTGTTAAACAGAACACATGGGTTTAGATTTTTTGGCCTTTGTCTTTGTCTATTCTGTAGGTGCCCAGGCCATAGGGATTGCGGAGTAGCTCTATGATGGTTGTGTGCCCTGACCCTGTGTGTTTTTCCTCTCCAGGTCGTGCACACGCACAAGCCACACTTCATGGCCTTGCACTGCCAGGAGTTTGGAGGGAAGAACTACGAGGCCTCCATGTCCCATGTGGATAAGTTTGTCAAGTAAGTCTCAGGGCAGGTGCCAGAGGGCAGTGGTATAGATCTGTGAATGGGAGTGTGGTCCCTACCTTTGCCATTGAGATTCATCTGTGGATTGGGTCACCTTGGGGAGCTATAATTTTCCACAGAGAAAAGGCCTGGCTCAGACATGTATTAGTCACTTGCCTCCATAAAAGCAAGCATCTGTGGACTCAGGCTAGAGGATGCAGTCTTAGGGACCTGTCAGAACAGTACCTGTAACTGTGTCAGCATTCTGCCTTGCATGACTGGATGCTGGCCAGCCTGCTATGGTGGATAACAGGCAGGTCTGGTGTCCATGCAGCGGCATCCATTGTAGTGAGGTTGGCAGTCTAAGGTGAAATTTACAGCATTCAGGAAGAAAGAGCCATATATATGCATGGTGCCAGCTGTTACACATATCCCTGTGGTTCCTTAGATGACAGGTCTGTCTGGGTCTTGCCTGAGAAGAGGTACCTGGCCTTCTAGCTGGTTCTGGGACATGGACCTGTAAAGGTCCAGAGGGAAGCAGGTGCCCAGCTCTGCGTGCTTGTGCCCAAAAGTGGGGACTATGTCCACTATCTTCTTTTTCCTTTTCTGAATTTGGGCCCTGAGATCTGGAAGCCTTTGTCTTCTATTAGACACTGTTGCCTTCATTTTGCCTTTCTCAGGTCTTATTTCTGCAAACTTCTTGGTCATGACCTAATTCTCTTATTAGGAGGGAGGAACTGGCTGGTCAGAGAATTCTCAGTGTAATTTCTCATGGGGAAATGGACTGAGGTTCTAGAAGGATGGTGAAACTATATTAGGCTTACATCAGAATCATTTGTTCTTCTGTGGTAGGGCTCTAGCTCACAGCTCTGATCATATCCAGCGTCTCACAGTGCTCCAGAAAGAAGCATTGGCAAAGGCGTGCTGGGACAAGGTTCTGAGTGTACAGCTCTGGTGTCTGTCCCCATCATGCACAAGGTGCTCTCCTGGGGATCTTTGATGTCCCTGCAACCCACCCCTGGCTGCCATGTGTTCTTACTCTTCACGTCCTATCAATAGCCTTCATAAGCTTGACTGGAGCAAGACACACTGCTACTAAGGCTCAGTTGCTCTTGTTGATGAGGAACATGCTTTGTAAGACCCTATGTCCATAGAAGGACACTGGGGCCAATGTGTTACAACTTGGAATTTTCTCACAAACACATTACAATATCTGGAACAACCTTACAATATTTGTGCAAGGGATTGGCAGGTGATCCTGGATAGTTGTACACACCCTCTGCAACTGTTTCAGTCTTTCTTTCTGTCCTCCCTGCCCTATAAGTACATGCTGTAGCCATGTGCAGGTGTGTGGCTTTCCTGGCTGGGCACAGGGCTGAGAGCATGGCTGCAGTATGTTCAGCGCTGAGGGTGTTCTCAGCTCCTGCTAAATCTGTCTTTCCCTGACTCTGACTCTGAGAGTGATGAGCATGATGGATGACAATGGCACGTCTCCTAGATACCACCTAGTCTGTGTGGGGTCTCTGCAGAGATATTGTGGTGTATTATGGAACAGCCAGGGGAAGGATTTTGCTGATAGAGGTGTTTGGCTCTCTGGATTTCCCTCTGCCTACATAAACCTCTTTGCTCCTGGTATGTAGTCCCTTGGGAAGGGCCAACACCTTGGACATTGTGGTTGGCTTGCTTCAGGGACGCTGACGGCTGTTTGTGTTCAGGGTGCATGAGCAACATTTAGAGGCCGGCTGGATCAGGGTGTTAGGCTGATGTGGAGCAGGCATGCAGGAATGCCGTGTTAGCTAGAAGATCAGGCACCTCCCTCCTGTGCAAGTCTTGCTTTGTTTCTTCAGGTGGCAGTGATAAGCAGTCTCTCTCTTTCCCACAGCACCCGAAGCAGAAGATAGCTCAGGCTGGGGCTTGTCTCATATGTGGCCTTAGTAGTATCAGGCCTTTGCTGCAGGGTGCTGCAGGGTGCTTCCAGGCAACACCTAGCCCCTGGAGGACAGGGTGATGGCACGCTCTACCTATGCTCTTGGATCATACTTTTCTCTAGTAGTGTGGCATCCTTGGCTCTGTCCTGAGTAAGTTTGAAAGACATGCCTGCAGATAAAACCTGCCTGTGGCCTGTATATCAGTTGATAGGATTTGTTTGTTGATTGTAGAGTTGCCTGTGGCTAACGTGGGATTTTCTGTCCTCTGACTATCCTTTCCTGTTAGTCCAGACAACAGATGATCCAGGAAGCAGTCAGTACCTTCACATTATGAACTTCTGCTGCTATATGCCTCGGAAACACATTTTCAAAGAAAATTATGACTAAAGGAAACATGGAAAGAAGGAGCGCTTTGAGGGTGCTTTTGTTAGAAATCTACTATGCAGTTTTACAGAAATACTAGTCACTGGGAACAAATATAGTGAATATATGTGAATTATGTGAACAAAATATATGTGTCAGACTGTTTGGGAAGGTATGGAAGGCCACCGTACTAGATAGTATTTTTTTCAACGAAGCCAACCCTGTAAAGTCTGTCCTCTGTGTCTTTGATGATGTCATCTTGGTACCCACTGTAGAAAAAGGGTTCTTAGGTCCTTGTCTAGAGGCAGGGCTCCCAGTGACTGCTCTGACCAATGGCAGGGCAAAAGTGAAGCCTGAGGACTCCTAGGGCTGGTGATGGAAGACTTCTCAGGTGTAATGAAGGCAGGCCACACTCAGGGCCTTGTGGGGATGCTGTGGACCCATGGGTGGGATGGCTAGGCCCTCTCTACATCAGACAGTGCTGCTATGCCCTGCTGTCCAGGGGCCAGATGTTGGGAGTGATGCAGCTGCCTGTGCTGACTTCCTGTTGAGCTTAAGGTCCTTAGCGTGACAAGGAGTTGTTTTTAGGCTAAAATACCTTCACATGTCCTGCAAATAATGTATAATTTCAAGGAAATTTTAAAGAAACCATTAAAGGCATTTCCCCAGTATTTAACAGTCTAACACTGAAAGTGCTATGGAGAAGCAGAGTGCAAAGAACAGGGAAAGTGACCCTTAGGAGAAATGAGTGTGGTTCCCACTAATACGGTTCCAAAGAGTAATGAGGTGCCATTCCTGCCAGCCGGGCCACAGGCCCCCAGTAGTGGGAACAGCTTGTGTGGGCTGGTGCGGACACAGGGTAGAGAGTGGGGTGCGGGGGCAGGCTGTTTCCCTGCTTCCTGTGGTGCATGACATCAGAGCAGGACACGGGGCTTCCTGAGTTAGAAGGATGGAGTTACATTCTTCCCTTACTCCCCTCATGTCACAACAAGTTTGAGACTAAGATATGAGAGAATATCTGTATAACTTTGGGATAGGAAGAGATTTCTTTTAAAAGAGGCAAAGTAGAAGCACGTTCATAACAGCTAAATCTTTGAAGCAGCCTCTGTGTCCAGCAACAGATGAATGGGTAAAGAGAATGCATTTGCACACAGTGGGGTATGATTCTGCCATAAAGGAAGATAAACGAGTCATTTGTAGGAAAATAAGACCATAATAATGTTGAATGAGGTAAAGAGGGCAAACAAGCTTAAGAATCACATGGTGCTACTAGAAACCCAAATTATAAATTATAAATCCAAATTATAAATAAAGAGTAAAAGAAAAAGTAGCAGCAAGTAGGGAGATAGGTAGGGAACGGGAGCGAGGGGAAAGGAAGGAGCTGAAAGAAGGAATGGAGATGAGCGGCGCACATGTCCTGACTCCCCACAGGAATGTGGCCGCTGGGTGCTGTGGACGCGTACTGACTTAACGGGGGCCTCAGGTGATCTATTAGACTAACCACATTGTTTATAAAATGGTACTCTGAACAAGCCACGTTGAGAAAATTAATAGCAGCACACTTTACTGGCAGAAATTGATATTAAATATGTCAGGCATTTCTGCAAGTTGTTAAGCAGAAAGGTGTGCTAGCTGGAAGAGTGACTGATCCCGAGAGAAGGGCAGGTGGAGTGCATGGGGCGCCTGCAGGCCGTGTGGCTGCCTCCTCTGTGTGGCTGCCCTGAGAGCCCCCAGGTAGGGCTCGCTGTGTTCTTGGCCCTCAGTGTAGCTGCCCGGGCTAGTTCCCTTCCCTGTGCGATGCTCACCTGCCTCATTAGTATTTGTGCTTTAATCAAGTGAGTTATACTTTAAGATTGAAAAGTGGAAAAAAGTGCTATTTTTACCAGTTCATTTACTGCTTTTGGTGCTTTTCTACTCATGTGAATTCTGTTTTTTATCTGGATCATTTTCCTTTGGCCAGAAAACTTTCCTTAACGTTTATTTTAGCACAAGTCAGCTGCTGTTGATTCTCTCAGCTTTCATTTGTCTGAAAAAGGTCTTTGTCTTCATTTTTGAAAGACACATTTGTTGGAAATAGAATTGTAGCTTGTCAGTTTTTCCCTCACTACTTTAAGGACGCCATATCATGGTCTTCTGTGTTACATTGTTTCTGATGAGAATTTGGTCATTGTTCCTATCTCAATTTTCTTGTATATAATGTGCTTCCCCCCACCCCAGCTGCTAGATTTTTGTCTTTGTAGCTGGTTTGTAGCAACTTGATTATGTGCTCTTTGGTTTGATTTTATTTTCAACCTGTGGGTTTATTGGAAATGATTTGTCTTTTCTTTCTTTAAATGCTGTTCTCCGCTCCTGTAGTGGGTCTGTAAGTCCCTGACCTCTTCTTAGGCAGACTTAATCTACTATTAAATCCGTCCAAGGTGTTTATTTCTAGTGCTGTATATTTAAGCTCCAAGTTTCCTTTGTGGTTTTTAGGCCTGTCTATCTTCATTTCATTCATGAAGTCTTAAGACTCTGATCATATTTATGATTGCTCTTCTGATATTCTTTCAGATAATTCTATCATGTCTGTCCTTCCTGGCTCTGGTTCTGTTTATAGTCTTTTTTTGGAATGATCCTGGGCCACAAATTGATCTCTTTGCATGTCGAGTAATTGTGAGGTGGTCCAGATAGGACACAAGTTAGTTCAGTGTTGAGCCTTGTTGTTCTTCCTCAGAGCGCTTTGGTGCCATGTTTGCCAGGAACTGGGTGCCTGCGGGTTCCCTGGTGTCCACCAGGTTCACCACCATGTCTGTCCTTGCTGACTCACACGCTGTTGGAGCTCGGGCCTACCTCCTGCTTTCTCCCTTGCTTCCTGCCTCCAGTTGAAAGGGCAGCCTCTCACCTTTCCATTCATGGGTCCTTGTGTATGCAGTGCTTCCTCTTTGGGGAAGACCAAATTGTCATTTACTTAAGATTTGTGAAACATGAGAAGGAGAAGGGCAGTGGGGCTACATGCTGATGGATGATGGGAAAGCTGTGACAGCTGTCACCACCCACACCTTGGTCTGCAAGGAGCAAGCAAAGGCAGGACTAGGTAAGCTCTGGCTGTGTTTGTGAATGAAGGCTCCTCACCTGTCAGATCTCATTTCTTATTCAGATCAAACATGAGGGCCAGGACATTGCACTGACTTTGGAATCATGCTTCCTATGGCTAGTGGCCTTGTGCAAGTTCTCAGGCTCCCTACTTCAGTGTATCTATTCCTGGAGGCCTCAGAGTCCTCGAGGGTTGTGTGGAGACCAGGGCTCAGAGTCTGAGCCAAGTGGCCTGTGCCATATGTACCTGGAATACGCAGTGGGTCTCAGTTTCTCATGTAGCTGGCATCTTGCTTCTTCTTTCCCTTCCTGTGTCCCACAGTTGGTTGGTGTTGGCTTCAGGGTGTCTTGGTCACATTCCCATTATTCTGACACAATACCCAAACAGCATCTACTTAAAAGAAGAGAGGTTTAGTTTGACTCATGGTTCAGTCCAGAGTTGGCTGGCTCCAAGGCAGACACAGGATGGCAGAGGAGCATGGCCAAGGAAAAGGTACTCAACCCATGGCAGCCCGGAAACAGAGAAAGCAAGCCAGGGAGGGAGGTGTTCCCTTCCAGCCAACCCCCGACCTCTTGACTGGGCCCCACTTCCTATAGCACATTTGGCTACGAACTTATCAGTGGACTAATCCACCAATAAATATAGCATCCCCCATGATTTAATCACCTCTTAAAAGCCCTGCCTCTGAACACATGAGCCTTTGGGGGACATTTTAGATCTAATCCATAATATGTGGTGATATAAAAAATTTGGCATTTGACTCACATCCTTGTACCTTGTAAGCACACCTGTAAAATGGTGAGATGTCAGTGTGCTTTTGCTTACTCAGCTTTCTTTTGTCTTTCTAGGGAACTACTATCAAGTGATGCAATGAAAGAATACAACAGGGCTCGAGTCTACCTGGACGAAAACTACAAATCACAGGAGCATTTTACAGTGAGTCCTCTTCTGTTCAGTGGTGTCAGAGCTAGGCAAGGGAAACCTCTATGACACTGAGTCTTGCTCTTAAGAGTTGGTCTGCACGCTCTCTGTTACTAGCACAATATGATTGGCCAGAATTAAAATGCTACCACATCTTGCAGTCTGTTGGGTAGGCTGTTGGGTAGTCCTGATGGGCTGGTAGGAATGGTGGCTGAGACACAAATGAGCATCTCAGGGGTGCTCCAGGGCAGGCCTTGTTTGTTGCCTTATTAACGTTGGTACTAGAAAAGCCCAAGTATGAACTTGGATGTGGATAGTGATGAATTAGAGGCTCTTGACCTTAAGGTATGTGAAATAAGAGGGAGCATTCAGTAGCTCTGGAATTGTAGAGTTGACTGTTTGAATTGAAACTCTGATGTCGTGTTTAGCTCCCTTTTGTGACCCTAAGCTGCCCTCAAGGCCAAGTCTGCTTCCTAGAAGGGCTGTCTTAGGAGATAGCACAGAGGAGTAGAGCAGAGCATCTGTGGAGGTGGGCAAGATCTGAGTCTTGGATAGGATGGTGGCTCCCATAAGGTGCAGGAAGCTTGGGGATATGAAGTGGAGGAAGGGAGCTACTTGGGAGGTTTTGAATAATCAGTTGTTGATTCAGTGATTAACTTCTCAACCCCTGTCTCTGGGGAAGCTTGAGGCCTTCTTGGATTGGTTGTAGTTTTCTCTGTTTTATGTCTCCATGTCCTTCACCTCAACCTGTTGTGTCGCCACATTTAGAGCTTGTCTCAGTTACTCGTCTCTCCCTGTTGGGACAAAATGTCCAATACCCAAAATTTAAGGAAGAGGGAAGGGGAGATAGCTCAGTAGCCGCAAAAAAAGAAAAAAAAAAGGAAGGAAAGGTTTATTTAGCTCACAGTTAGTGGAGGCTTCAGTCCATACTCAGCTGGCTCCAAGGTGTGGTGGCACAGAGCAGCTGTTCAGGGTGGCAGCATAGAGCAAGGAGCAAAAGGGAGCCGCAGCAGCTGTGGCAGCCAGCTAGCCTCTCTCTCCTCCTTACATGGTAATGCAGATTACCCACCCCAGGGCCAGGGTGTGGCGCTCACACCTGCAGTCCCAACATTGGATTAAGAATCAATCACCGTATAAGAAGTAAAGCCATATTAATATGCTGAGCTGTAAAAGGCTCAAGTCAACAACTTCTGACATTGCCAGTTCTGCAGATAACCCACTACTGTTTTGGACTATATTGGATTATTTTGCTGAATTCACACACCTACAGTATTTGAATGGCAATGGAATACCCATCTCTGACGAAACGAAGCAAACAAGGAGGATATAAATGAAGGACCATTTTGTAATGAAAAAAATATAAATATCTGTATATACAAAATAGGATAGATATACAGCTAATTTCTCTTAGTTCAGTGAGAAGAAAGATTTGTACTAATAGTGTTGTTCAGAGAAGATATCATGTCTATATCTTGTGCTATGAACAGCTACTATGAAGACAATATGCAATGTATTAATTATTGTAACTGTCCTACTAACCTGTTTTGAAACTGTATCATTGCTATTTCTTTCTCAATAAAATAATTAAAAATAAATAAATAGCAAAAAACTTACTCCAGTTGTTAAATTGTTTAGCTAATTGCAATAATGATGCCCTTGAGACCAATATTAAATTATAATTGTAATGGTAAGGATATGTAACTAATTGATTTTTATTAAAATGAAGTTTACATTTCATTTAAAAAAAAAAAGAATCGTGAACTCCAGATGCTGCCCCATGACTGCATGAGGCTTTGGGGGGACAACTAGGCACAAACCGAAACAGAGCTACTTGCTTATCTTTCTATTTTGTGACGGGGAGTTCTTGTAGGCCCTGTTGGTCCTTGTCCTTCAGTTCATCCCCTGTCCTGGGAGCTTGCTTCAGGCAGATGGTTGTTTGTTCCCTCCTGGAGGGACATTGCTTGAGTACTGGGGATAGGTGGGACAGAGATATACCTGCCTCCCCTTGGGATGTGACTTTGGGATTCTACTGGGATTAAAGAACCATCTGTGAACGTGTCAGTCTGTGGATTTGGGGCATTTGGTGCCAGGGAGGTAATGTCTTTTCATTTCTGAGATCAGCACGTAACTGAAGACTCCTAGCATCTGGTGTGAGTGAGCCTGAGGGATCCATGCCCTTGCCCTTTGCAGCAACCCCAGACCCTTATCCACACCTGCCTTCCACCACATGGAGAGGCAGCCTTTCTTTCTCTGGGGAGCCCCAGTTCTTCAGTACTCATGATGCAGCCCCTCATCTGCCTGCCTCTCTCTGCCTGCCTGCCTGCTTCCCTGCTTGCCTCTCTCTCCCTGTCTCCCTCTCTGCCTCTCCCCTTCTCCCCCTCCCCCTCTCTCCCTCTCCCCCTCTCC
>NW_004524586.1:9917679-9930424 GCF_000260255.1 Octodon degus | reverse complement strand
TCCTTGCTGATTTTGTTTTCTTAGTTCAGGACTCACCCATCCTTCACAGAGAAGGTAGCTTCCTTCAGCTCTCTCACTTTTCTGTGAGAATCCAGTTTCCTATCTTCCCAAGTGGGCTTTATACAGATGAAAAAGACAAAACCTAGAAAAACCATACTGGAATCCAGGTATGATGATTCATTCTTTTTTTTTTTTTTTTTTTAATTTATTTTATTTGTGTGTGTGTGTGTGTGTGTGTGTGGCCAGCTCAGCCCGCCTGGGGGCGGGACTGGCTGGCATGTGGTGCTGGGGGATTGAACTGCGGTCCATGTGCTTTGCTAAGCTTGTTCTAAGTAGGTGATTTAGACCACTGAGCCATCTCACCAGCCCAGATTCATTCTTATAATTCCAGGTACTCTGGAAACTGAGGCAAGGGAATCCCAAATTTGAGGCAACCCTAGGCAGCTTAGTGAGACTCTGTCTCAAAATAAAATTTAAAGTAAGGGGATGGTGACATAGCTCAGTTTAAGTCACTGGGTTCAATTCTCAGTACCACAAAAACAGAAATACAGAAGAATGCACTGGCTGGGGTAGACAGCAGACTAGATGCTGCAGGAGTAAAGGAATGATCATGACGGTAGGTAACTGCATGGATGAGGCAGAGCTGCACCTTGGTGCTGGGGGAGTGTGCATGTACAGGGAAGAGCTGCCTTTGATGGTGGAGGGCAGACAGGGATGAATGGGCGCTACCTGCTGATGGGGAAGACTGGATGGATGCGGTGGGGGGGGCTGCCTTCTGATGGTTGAGGGCTGCACAGGCATGGAGCGGATCCATTTCCTAAGGGACAGAGATGAAGAGAGGCTGTTCCTAGAAGGTGGAAAAAATGTGCTGCATAAAGAGGGCTGCCTTCTGCTGCTGGAGGAACGTGGGTAGATGAAGAATTACCATCTCTTTATGGTAGAAGACCATGCAGGATTGAAGAGATTCTTCCGCCTTGTGGTAGAGGACTGGAGGAATGAAGAATCTGCTTCATGATAGTGACAGACAGCTCTGGGTGGCAGAGAACTGAGCACATATGAAGCACATAGTACTGAGCACCTCCTCACCTCTGCCTTCTGTTGCAGGAGAGCTGTGCAGGGGTGAAGAGGTGCCAGCCACTCCCTGATGGTGGAGCACTCTGCAGGATAGAGGCCACTTTGTGTTGGTAGACAGCTATGTTTGTAATTTTTTCTTATGTAATTTAGTACAAGGTCTACAGGGTCTTACTACACAGATCAGACTTGTAGTGATTCTCCTGTTTGCAGCCTCCCAAGCTCTGGGGTTGTAGGTGTGTGCCACCATGTCAAGTCTCGATCACTATCTCAGCGTGCCCAGGAGGTTGGACCAGCACAGCACGCTGGAGATCGAACCCTAGTCCCTGCACTCTGCCTAAGCAGGCACTTTAGTCTGCTGAGCTGTCTGGCCGGCCCGAGATAGCTGTGTTTGAATGAGGAGAAGCCACGTCTTCTCCAGCGATAGAAGACTGAGAGAGGGATGAAGAGGAGCTGGCTACTGGTCCTGGAGGAATTAGGGATGGAGAGGGACCACTACCTAATGGTGGAGGATGGAGGCAGGGATGAAGAGGGGCAACTTGTTGATGGTGGAGAACAGTGAAGGTTTGGACAGGGCATAATTTAAGATGTTTTTTCTTGTGGAGGGAATGCCAGTGTGAAAGTGGGTCACTCTCAGATGCCTGTGTCGATATGGCACCCTATAATACTTTGTGGTGGTATTATGCCTGTTTATTTTTCATGGACATGTCTTGAAATTTATTTATTTTGTACCAGGAATTGAACTCAGGAACTTGTACTTACCAGGCAGGCACTCCGCCACTGAACTATCTCCCTAGCCATATCTTGAAATTTAAAACATCTGATACCTTTGAAATCAGGGTTGGGCTCATAGGGTAGCTGGAAAAGCTTCCCTACAGCAAATGTGCCTAGTGAAGTCCCTGAGGCAGTTTTCCTAGTTGCCCACATTACTGCTAAGTTTCTAGAAAACAGGCTGGCAGAAGGTTTAGGCACCAAAGTGCAAAGTGTCGTAGTTGCTCACCGAGGAGGTGGAGGCACGGTGGGCCTTTCTGCATGGCATGTGGTCTATCTGATGGCATGTGCTTTCTTCTCTGGCCCAGTGGGTCCTTGTAGCCTGGCTCCTTCTGTGGTGAGGCCCCTTCTGTATGTCTCCTGTAGCTGTGGTCTTGTGTAGACCCCCTTCATAGGGTTTGGTGGTTGTGGGCAGCCTTAATTAGCAGGTAGTGTTTGTTGTCAGGCTGCTCCTTACTTTGTATACTGAGGCAGTGGGCGTTTGTCACTAACACTGTAAGCATGGGGTCTTGAGTGGTGCCACTTGATCCTTGTCCATTGTTCTCTCAGTGTGGCATGGTCTTTAGAGGGGGCTTCTGGGTGTGCTGATATAGAGGACTTTGTGCCCTCAGGACATGAGCACTGCTGGCTGGCATTGGCCAGCCAGGCAGCCACTCTCCTCCCAGCATAGTGTCCTCTGGCTTCCATGCGGAAAAATTTAAATCTTTGTAAAATTGGTGGTATTAAAGCAGTATTTTTAGCTGAGTCTCATTGAAATAATAGGCCATTAACTGAACAAGAAAATTGAGATTAATTTATCCTGTATATAAATGTTGTCACTGGCACTAATAACAACCAGAAAGTTGTGGCCTGTTCCCAGACAGCTGTTGAACTGTTCAGTTGTATGTCCCACGCACGTGCATTGGTAGTATGGGGTTGAGATGTTGGCAGTAGAGGTTTGCTGTTGGTGGTGGCTTTTTTTAGGTCTTGGTGAGGGAGTCTGCCGCTCCAGTTGATACAGGGATAATTGAATCCATTGCAGGAGTTTGGTGTGTGTGTGTTGGGGTGGGCTGTGCCTTTGTCACGGGGTAGACAGGTTCTGTTGCTACTGTCCTGGGGTAATCTTTAAGGGGCTTCAGACTGAGGGAGGCAACTTGCAAATGACCTTTGTTGACAGGAGGTGGCACCATTGCAGCATCTTAGCTAGAGTGTTCCCTGCAGGAGATACCAGTAAGGGGATTTTCGCTTAAATGGTGACATTAAGTTTTGTTAGCTCTTGAGAATTATTATGTGTGGCTTTTGATATAAGCAGGAGTCTCATCTTGTCTGTGAAGAGGCTGTAAAGATGATCCAACATTTTTTTCTTAGGTTCCCTGGATGGAATCTCTTTCCATGGCTTGTGTCACTTAATAGGTCCTTACCTGTCTGTTGTGAGAAGTTGGGCATTAGGTGTCAGTTTCTTCAGAGACACTGCCAGTCTGGTGTGTTCTGCCATCAGCACTGGAAGGTGTGGGTCCCTCTTCCTGGATGCATGTGTGGACATTTCTACCATTTTAATGGAAGGTGCTGGCCTAGGGTGTTGGCATCAAGTGTGGCTACACAAGGGGTGTGAACAAGTGTTCTGTATCCCAGGACCCCAAAGGGGCCTCCAGAAGTTTCCCTCTAGCAAGGATCACCCTCTGTGTGTGCTATATAGATTCCTACTCCCAAGAGCAGAAGCTTTGATTCTTCTTGGAGCCTGGGATTCTGCTGGCATATGCGTGTGCTCAGTGAAGGTGTTTTGCGTTTGTGAACAAGTGGGATTTTAGAGACTGAGTGGCACTGGGGGCAGATTAGCCGGTTTTGTCTTGTGGATTAAATGTGGTCACTATCCAGTGGAGGGTGGAGAAGGCAGTAGTGCACTTGTTGAGTGCAAGTGGACATGAGCCAAAGATAGGACTGGAGACTGTCATGCTTCAGTTATATTTATTACCATGGACTGGCTGAGGTTCCTTGGGCTTGACTAGAGGCGGTGGAACCTAGGGCCCCAGAATCTAGAGATGGAAAGAAGAGATGAGCTTATCCGGAGCACGGTCATGGGGGTTGGTGAGTGGTGTGCAAGAATCTATCAACAAGTTTATGTAGTTCTGCCCATGTATGTGCTAAGTGAGACACTGGATCTTCTACAGAAGAGGGGAGTTCATATGGTCCAGCTTGTTACAGCATCAACTGCTGACAAGAAGAGATCTCAGGAGTGAAAAGCCATGCTCCTCTATGTGGGAGGAACCTTCCTGGCACCCACACTGCTGCTCTCTTTGTTCCAGGCACTTGGGATCCCCTATCATCGGACCTGACTTCTTGGCTTCTCCCAGTGTCCCTCCCAGGTACCATGCGATGAGGAATCTGGTGGCATGGAACCTACGCTTCTAGGGACCAGACCAGTTATTACTGGATCCTAGAATGTCCAGATGGATGAGCTGCATTGACTACCCTGAACACTCAGGTCCACCAGCCCTGCTCCTGGTATTCCATCAGAAGTATAGAGGCAAATAAAATCAGGAGCTTGTTGTTCATTCTTCTTCTTATGGGCTAGGACTGTGGCCATTTCCTTCCAGCCCCTTGTGTTATGCTGACCCCTGTACCTCTTCCTGCTCCATAGCCTTTCCACTGGCCCCACAAAGCCTTGACTTGCTGGCCTCCTCCTGGAGCTCTTGCCCACTCTCCCCTTCCTGAGGGGCTTCCTTTTTTCCATCATGAGTGTACTCTTCCACTGATACAATTGGGCTCCTTACCCAGCATGTCTCCCTGTTATAATTGAAGCAGCACTGTGAAGGGAGGGCTCTCTGCCTTTCAGTCGAGCTGTACATCACGATGATCAGGTCAGTCCTGGGAAAGAACAGCCAGCCCTTTGGGAATCATTCATGCTGGTGATAGAATCCACAGGGAAGATCTACTTGGTGTGTGACATGAAGTTGTGACTTTGTCAGAAAAGCAGTTTGGATGCAGAGTTAAAGGAGCCTTTCTCTTATATGGTTATTCTAAGATAGGGGTGGGAATTTTCTCGGATGGTTCAAGGCCTCGCAGCAAAGAGAACTTGGGGTGACCTGTGACCAGGAGCCCTCAGATGGAGGTGCTGCTCTCCAGCCCCACCTAAAAAGATGGGTCTAGCCCAGGGAATAGGGTCCTGACAGAAGGAGCTCAACCCAAAATGTGAGCTGTGTGCCTGCAGAGACAAAGTGACTTGGAGTCAGTTTAGATGATACCAGAGCATTGCCTGATCCAGATTAGAGACCATGCCACATCGTCCTTGAGTTGCCTCCAGGCCTCACTCTGAATCCAGCCTGCTGTCCCTGTCCTGGGAATGTACCTCCCACTTGCAGCTCTGGGGACACACTTTGATGGAGGTCTTAGCACCACCGTACTCTTGAGTAGAGTTGTGTAGCGACTCAGGTACACCCGCCTCACTGAACACTAAACAAGTGCCTTGGTGAAGTTTGCCAAGGCTGTCCAGGTGTCTATTGATCAAATGCTCCAACTGCCAGAAATCATGTCTGATTTAACCAGCCACATGGAGGAGCATAGAAAATGCATCAGTCAACCCCTGATAAGCTCCCACGTTGTTAGGAGGACATAAGGTAACAGCCTACTACTCCAGCTTCAGAATGGCTAAATGAAGAAGAAATTGCAAATTTATTTTTGTAAATCTCACTGCTGTTTTGTTTGGGTACAGAGGAAAAGCATCACAGCAGGGGTGCTTGGTATTGCTTTGCTGATTGCTTATCGTTGCTTCCCTGGTTGCTGGTTTGGTCTAGAAAGCCTGACAGAGAAGGAATTGACTACATCCCCTGTGATAGACTGGGGAAGGACCCTGTAGGCCACCACATCCTCCTGCCTTGGCCTGATGTCCTGGGGTGTGGAATCTGGAACCCAAGTCCAGGGCTCTACTTTCTACTGGGGCTGCATGGCAACTTCGAGTCACCTCTTGCATCTTCAGCTGGTTAAGTAGCATTCCTGCTGGGAAAAGGAAAGACAGTTCGCCTGTTTGTTTGTGGCCATCCTGCCCCCAGATGAGAAGGTGCTGATGTAGATATATGGGTACTGGCACTGTCCTGTCTAAAAGCCCTGGGTTCTGGAGTGAAGATGACATGGGACCATAGTCTGGAAAGGGGAGCTGCCTCCTCCATGTGGACTTCGCTTCATCTAACTAGAGAAAGTTTGGAGAAACCAAAAGTTGATAGTGTTTTAAAATTAGACCATGTCTTTGTGTGACTTTGTGTGACTTTGTGTGTTGTAATAGTTAAAATAGCTGCTAAAAGAGGGCTGAGATGTTGCCTGGGGAACACAGATCTGGGGTGGTAGCTGATGTTGTATGGGGCTTCTGCTAGAACCGGAACAGGAGGTTCACAAGATGACAGCAGATAGCATCAGTGGCCTCCCCAGACTCTTCTCCTGCCTGGCCCTTGGTTTGACTATACCTGGCCACAGGTAGAGGGAGGAATTATACAGCTTTAAATGGGGGAGTAATCCCTGGAGGGTACACATGCTTCTTAACATAGCCTAGTAGACCATTAATATAGCCATAGACCATTCAGAATGTGGTGTGTGCTGTTTCCCTGTGGATAGCCAGACTAGTGAGACTGTTGCAGTGCGCTGAGGATGCTCACCTGGTAGCTCCAAACCCTGGCTTGGTAGGAAGGCCCGTGGACAGGCCTGGTAACTCAGCTTGATGCCTCCCTCCCCCAGTCTCCTGCTGCTTCCAGGGCTGTGGCACAGGCCCCATGACCTGGAGGCTTAGCATCAGTGGCCTTCAGGGTAGCTCCGTATGACCCAGCTTCTCTATTCTCTAGGAGTCCTAGCCTAAGTGGAACTGGTGGGTGGCCACTTTTGTAGCCTAAGTGGAACTGGTGGGTGGCCGTTCAGGGGACTTGGGTGGATCTGAGACTGGAACTCCAGATGAGTTAGTTCTGGGAAAGTAGCCAGATGAAGCCTAGGTGAGGGTTCTCTTGAGGTCCACTTTCTTCTTGGAGAAGGCCGGGGCTTTGGGCCCACAGGATCCTACAGCAGAGCCAAGGGTGGAGCGACTCCAACAGGCAGTGCCAAGACCCACCTCGGAGGGAGATAGGTAGCTGTGTCCTATTGGTAGGCGGTGCTTTCCCTCACCTCAGGTGCTGGCTCTGGCAGCAAGGCTATTGGCCTGTGAGTCCTATAGGACAGAACAGGTACAGATGCCTAGCTGCTGCCCACTAGTAGGTGGACTGCTTCTTTTCCTATCCCCCTCTATATTGGGGGCACACTTTTCTGTCCCATTGCTTCTCTGTGTTGCTTTATGCACTGCTGAGAAGAAAGCAGTGAGGGTCGGGGTTGAGGGAAGGTGAACAATCCCAGAAGATTGAGTGCATGGGTCTGCTCTTCCCTGAGTACTTCTGGTTTTCCTGGAGTACTCTATCCTCCATCTTCCTAGCAGACCTGCATCCTCTGACCAGGGAGCTGCTGAAGGTTGGTGGGATGTCAGGAGCACCCAGTTCAGTGAAGTGCTTGGTCTCCACACTATTGTTCACACCTCCCAGCTCCTAGAGTCTCCTGAGAAGGTTCTTGCCAGGACCCCATCCCTTGCTGCTGCCCCCTCAGGCAGAGACTCTCGTGTTGTGGGGAGGGGGCCTGAGAAGCAGAGGCTGCTTCTGCCAGGGAGATACCCATTCTTGCTGTTTTTGTCCCTCATACTGTGACCAGTCTCTATTCCTTCTGTTCTAAATAAGACTTTAGGGGAAATTCATGGGAAATTAATGGAGTTTACTGATGTTCTTTGATCCAAGGAAGGGGAAGGAAAGGCAAATGCATTTATGATGAGGGACTAATCTGCTGTCAGCAGTGGCCCCCCCTGCCCAATCCCCTGCCCTCCTCCTCCTCACCTGAGACAGGCCTGATGAAGTGAGAGGAGCAAGATTGGTTTTCTGAGGGCACCAGGCTCCAGGCTCAGCTAAATCACGTCTGTCCGTGTTGCTGGCGGGTGATGACCTGCTCTCCTGCCTCGGCACCTGCAGCCCCACGGGACGCAATGATGTGCGGCTGGGCAGCGGCAGGGCTGCAGCGAAGGTGAAACTGTCGTATCGATCTTTTTAGCACTAAAATATGAGCCACTTTACGCCGCTTCCCGCTGCTGTGATGTGAAAAATAATAACTCGGATCCAAATTAAAAATATTGATCTCTGGAAGGTGTTGAAAGTAAATAAACACCTTCAGAAGTTTTCGGTCAGCCAAGAAATGGTATTCAGCAATAAATGTGTCGGCACGTCAGAGTCAGGGTTCTTGATCTGTTTTTCCTCTGAATTGATTTTTCATTATTTACTTCCTAAAAGTGTTGGAATTTGGTCTTCCACTGTTAGATCCCAGTGTTTGGGCAAATTATTTCTTTGGGGCTTATGAGGTACTCCTAATCCACTCCCTCATTGATTGATTGATTTTTGACTCAATGAGCTTGCAGTCCCCGCTTTATTTAGGGCTTCCATCATAATTTTTTATACATTTAGGCTTGACTTTTTTATTTCCCTCTAACAGATGATCTGACATTGGGCTATCAAGTGAAGGAAAACAATTGCCATCAGGTTAATTTTGTCACAGGCTCCATGCATTCTAAAGAGAGGAGATATGAAGTGTTTTCTGGCTGGAGGCTGGGCCCTGAAGTAAGCTTGCTCAGGCTATGGACGTTTGTTTAACACAGGTTGAGTCTGGCACCCCTTGGTGCCCCCATTATCTGTGAGCATTTTAGGCTGGGCAGATCCCAGGGCATAGAGGCACTCATTCTCCTGAGCAGACCTGAGGATAAGCAGAACTGTATCTTGGGAGGTTTTCTTTCTAGGAAGCATCTGAGATCCATAGCTGACCACATGCTTGTACATGGCTTAGCAGGAGAATACAAGATGCAGGTGCCTGGGGTGGCTCAGGAACAGAAAGAATGGTGTGTTAGTCCAACTACCATGTGGTTGGTTTTTCCTGAGTGGTCAGAAAATCTTCTGGGAACAGTGTGAAAATAATGACCCATCCTGCTGACATCAAGAGTCAGGGTTCATATTCACTAGTGTCCAAAAGGGGAAACTTCCAGCTGTCATAGCTTCCTGAAGTGGACATGGGGCTAAACAGACTGCAAAGGAGGATGTAGAGGCTGGCTTCCAGCAATTTGAGTAGCCACACAGGACCTGCTTCTTTGTGGGCTCCTCCCCATGCTTCATTTTCTTGACATTGGACAGACCCTGCTATGTGCCTGTCTGGCACTAGGCAAGCCCAGTTGGACATCTGTTGCTCTCACCCAGACCCAGATATGTAACTGTTGGCACGGGGCTGCTTGTAAGTCTCAGTGAGCTGTGCTCCATGTGTTCACCATACAGCATCTCTAGTCTCATAGAGGAATTTGGGAAGAAGAGTCATGGTGACTGAACAGACTTGCATCAGAGCTCTTGGTACAGCATTATGCACTCTACTGGCTTCTCATCATTACTTTCCACTGGGTAAAGAAGACAGGAGGCCTGGAAGCTAATTTCTCCACAGACTCATATTTGAACCCTAGGCAGTAAGGCACAAGAGACTGGAATGTCCACCAACTGATTAAAGATGGGAAGAAGGCTGAGAGACATTCTGAAAAGACTAGATGCTGGCAAGAGCAATGGGAGCACCCAGTAGGGGACTGAATTTTCTTGACAGAGGGATCTCCCAGGGACATGATGGCCCTATCCAGCTATTATCTGTGTCTAGGAGGGACAGGAAGCCCTAAGGAAGGAACCACTTTTCTCTGTCCTGTTTTGGGGATCAGGGATTGAATGAAGTGGAAGGGGCTGATGGTGCCTGCTTGCTGTTGGTGTGCATCCTCCTGATGTTACTCTTGCATCACAGGCATTCCCTGTATTCCACCAGCTGTGATACTGACTGTATGGGCCTATGGGGATGTCACTTATATCAGGTTTTGGGTCAGAGGTGATGGGAGTCCACATTGTTCTGGACATATATACCTAGCTGTCTTGGGGATAAGATGACTACCTACTGGCAGAGCTCACCTCTGAGTGCGAGATGTCGGTGAATGTCCACTGTTGTATTTTCAGATTTTGCTGACCTTTCTAGAGCAGTACTATGAGTCTGTCTGCTGGTGGTCTCTTTCCCATCTGCTCTTGGTTCCTTTCAAAGAAAAGCATCAATCTCAGATGATGGGCACATACCTTCAGTGTACACAGAGGGTTGCTGAATGGCCACATGGAGTTTATTACAGGCTTTTTCAGGGCACAGAAGTTGAGCCCACAGGGTATTAGTTTCCTTCTTAGGAGCTGAGGTTTGTCAGGCTCAGCAGAGGGCTTGGTTCTGTTTTCTAAGAGTAGTGGTGAGTTACAGCCTACCCTTTCAGACCTAGGATGCAGGAGGTTTGTGTGCTTCTTCATGCTGGGCCTGCCACCAGGCAGAGAAATGTAAACACAACACACGTGACTTCTGCCCTCAGGACCCACATTCTAGGGTGATAGGCACACAGAATGGATTGAGGCCTAGACTGAGCATGTAGGATTTCTGTCAGCATGAGGAGGTAGCGGGGGAGACATCTTACAAAGAAGGGTCTTGGAAGGAGCCCTGAACTAGAAAGCCAAGAACTGCTGTTGGCCTCAGCTCTGGAAGCTGAGACTGGTTACCTGGCCTTGGGCCCCTGCACAGAAAGTTCTCTGCCTTGTAGTAGAGATCAGTTGGCATATCCTGAAGTCCTACCTATCAACTCCATGCAGTGCTGGAGTGCATCTGCCAACAGTGTCAGGAGGGCTGAGATCTCAGCTGAGATTCAGCTCGGCTTTAGTAGGCCTGTGCAACAGCTGACGTCCTAGGAAAGACAGCAGTGTGCAGGTGTGAGCTTGATGAGGAGAATGTCAAAAAAGTAGCACTCACATTGGCATTGACTGAGGTAGCCAGTGCTGCCTTGAGTTGGGTCTGCCCAGCGCTTATGCACCAGGCTGCCCTCAGCAGGAACAGGGAGCACAGAGCAGTTGAGTGACATATGTACCTGGACAAGGCACAGTGGGATCCTGTGCTCTCATTTGGGCCCTAGAAACTGACTACAGTACACAACAAATGAGACATGCAGTGTGATATTTGATATGTGATACCTGATGTTGGGGAGCTTATATACATGAGAGAACAAATAGTTAAGCCAACCTCGAGTAAAGCAGTTGGAAAATATGTGGTGTGGAGGTGCTGGCTGTAAGAAGAAACTGTGCCAGGAGCTGAGAGGGTGCGGGAACTAGAGATGTGAAGAGTGAGAATGCGCCACAGAAGGAGCGAGGGAGGGGGCTTGGGTAGGGGCCTCTGGTGTGTAAAGACTTCCTGCTGAGCGGACTCTTGGTACCAAACAGAAGTCCGTTCAGACTGTTCAGGGAGCTGCCTCTTGCCGAACGATAGAGACATGGAGTCAGGCTTAGCAGGGTGGAGAATGGTGCAGAGGCCTACATCTCAGTGGGCTGAGGAGGCCAGATGAGAGTGACCAGTCTCAGAGTGGTGCTTGCATTTATTCCTCTTCCGTACAACACCTTTCCTGCTAATCCAGATTGCATGGTGCTCTGAAATGGATGCACCCATTCTTTTGTGCTGTAGTTAAAAAATCATAATCTACAGCCGAGTATGAAGTGTTTTGAGGCTGAGATTAACTTTAGGGAGTTGACTATGTTGAAATCAATGTAGACAGGGCCTCCTTAGGAAGGGAGATGCAAAATGCAGTGCTTTCATGAATAGTCTGAGCGGACTTGCTAATGTAAAAATATTGTGTTTACATCTTTGAAATCTTGTCCTCCATCAGCAAGTGGCTTATACACTGTCAACTTGTAAATGGTTCAGGTGGAATTGAAATTTAAGTAACATTACAATTTATTGTAACAAAGAATGAAACAAATACATTAGGTCAAAGATACAGAAGACCTATATTGTGAAAGCTACAGTATTGCTAAGAGAAATTAATAAGATGTGAATAATTGGGAGAGGTGTGCCATCCTTATGGATAGGAAGACCCAATAGTTTTAGGGTTTTTTTTGGGTGGGGGAGGAACCGGGGATTGAACTCAGGTCCTTGCGCTTGCCAGGGAAGTGCTTATTCCACTGAGCTATCTCCCCAGCCCCTTCCAATAGGTTTTTTTGTTTTGTTTTGTTTTGTTTTTGCTTTTGTGGAACCAGGGATCAAACTCAGGCCACAGCTCTTGCCAGGCAAGGGCTTATTCCACTGAGCCATCTCCCCGGCCCCAATAGTTGTTATGATATCATTTCTCCCCAAATTGATAAAAAGATTCAGCACAATACTTATCAAAGTCTCACCAGACATTTTTTTTTTTCATTTTATATATTTGGTACAGGGTCTCACTATGCAGCTTGGACTTGTAGTAATCCTCCTGTTTTCAGCCTCCCCTGCTCTGGGATTATAGGCATGCACCACTACGCTGGACTCTGTTGCAGGCTCAGTGTGCCCCGGGGCAGGGCTGGCAAAGCATGCGGGACTGGGGATCTATTCCTGGTCCCTGCACTTGCCGAAGCAGGCACTTAGTCCACTGAGCTATCTTGCTGGCCTCAACAAACTGATTTTTATAGAAATTGAAAAACTGAGTCTAAAACTTACAGGGAAATGTAAAGAACATAGAGTGACTACAGCAACTTTGAAAGTAAACATGGGTGGAGGATGGTGTATTATCTGATGGAGACTTACTTCAAATCTGGTGTAGTATTGGTATGAAACCAAATACAGATGTTAGGATAGAATGGAGACTCTAGAAAGAGGCTCATCACTGACTTTTTTTTTGTACTAGGGATCAAACTCAGGACCTTGTGGTTTGCCAGGCAGGCACTTACGCCACTGAGGTATCTGCCTGGCCCTCATCACCTCATCATTGACTTTTGACAAAAAGGTGTCAGGACTGTTCAACTGGAAGAGAGTATTTTTTTTT
>NW_004524586.1:9903991-9916364 GCF_000260255.1 Octodon degus | reverse complement strand
CTCAGGCCTTTAAGTGGCTGCTTCCACAAAGCTGTCAGCCTCAGGTTGCTGGAGTTCGAACCTCACACCTCTCCAGCTGGCCAAAAGTGCCCTGAAGGCATTCGAGGAACAACAACAACAAAAAATCCTTATTAAAAAAAAAAAAGAAAAAAAAAATTGAGGACTCGGGTAGATTGTCTGTTTTCTTTCTCACCCAGACAGACCTAAATCTTTTGCTTCTGAAACTTTTTGTGGAAATTTCTTGTATGGCAATATTATTCAGGTTTTACTGCTAAAAACACGGAATATTTTCATTAGCATGCTTAAATGAGGTTCTGAATATTTATATCAAATTAAATATAGAACTTTCTTAGTGGATATTCGTAGTGGAAATAAATGTGTGTTTATGTTAATCCATTTGTTTAGATATTAGTAGCTTTAAAGAACTGTTTCAAAATATTTTGCTAGAGGCTTAAATTTACAAAATATAGCATTTAAAGATGTTGAAAGATTTTAAAATAGTGCATTTTTCCTGTTAAGAACAACAATTTTTGAGGATATTATACATCAATAATATAATCTTTTCTAAAGTCAATTTTTCTTAAAAGGAATGTTTTATGTGACATGTAGCCAGTTAACTGGATTTTGCCTGGTAAACTAAGTACTTTCATATTTGAAGTTGACTTTAAAAAGCCAGTGAGCAGTCCTTAAGGTTTATAGATTCTTGGGCAACTAATAAAATAGTGTTGTTTAGTTATGGAATCTAGAATTAGATTGTGTTGTCTGCTTTTAAAGGGCCCCAGAGTTTTAACCATAATGAGCAACATCTTAAAGTTCCGTCTCCCACGTGCTGCGGGTGCTGTATGCCTGATGAGGAAAGGTTAGCACTACTCTCCAAGTCAGTTCTGTGCATAAGCGTTTACCAGCCACTGCTGACGGTTTCTTAACAGAACCATCCTGTGCTGTGCTGTGATACAGTGTCATCTTGCTGCTTGACAGCTAGGTTTGTAAGGAATTAGAACTGTGTGCAACCGTACGTATCTATAACAAGATGTAAAATTCAAGATGAGGAATGTATACACATAACCAGGGATTGAACTCAGGCCCTTGCGCTTGCCAGGGAAGCGCTTATTCCACTGAACCCATCTCTCCGGCCTCTTGTATCCAAATAAACTTTCAGTGTTTTTAATATTGGTCAGTACTGTAGTATTGTCAGTTTAGGCTGTGGTGGGGCCGGGGAGATGGCTCAGTGGAATAAGCGCTTCCCTGGTACTGCCAAAAGAGAAAGAAAAAAAAAAAAAGAAGAAGAAATATTTTCCTGTATCTAAGCTGTGGTTTGTATGCTTTACATTCATGGCAGAGAATAAATTAAAATTACAAAGAAAACTTCAAAAATGTACCTACAGTTTGACCCTATTCCTTCTGTTTACCTCAGAGAAATAACATGCATTCCAAACAAAGACTAGCGCTCATTGCAGGCTTCTTTAGATTAGCCACATATCCCTGCATGTTAGACCACATTACTGCTCAGGGATGAAGAGGAAGCTTACTCATACACACGGTGATATGGCGAATTGTTGAAATAATTATGAAAGATTATTAAAGAAACCAGACAAAGAGCATGTAAAGTGCTTAAAAGTGAAAACCAATCTGTAATGATAGAAAGCAGCTGATGATTTATTAGGGCCAGGCTGAGGTGGGGCTGGAGGATTATGTAGAGATGAAGGGACACAAACTTTCGGGAGTGATGGATGTTAGTGTCTTGATGGTAGTAATAGTTTCATGGGTATATTGGTATGTCAGAACTCATTTAATTATATACTTTATGCAATTTATGAATCCCAATTATATACCATAATGCTGTCATATTTTATCTAGTCATGTGGTTAATGGCTTGTAAATAGTCAAACTGAAGTGATTTAATTGAAAAGGGAAATATTTGTTATAAGTAAACTCTGGGTACAAACTATACAAATTGTTCTGTGTGTTTTATTAATAAGGAAAACCAGCACTCCACCAGAAATAACAGCAGTGTAGATAATATTTTAGCTTTATGTCCATATATGTAGATACTACAATATTATATATATATTTTACAATATTATATTGAAAAGACATTTCTTACATTAGGTAAGACTGTATTGATTTTTGAATGTGACATTATTCCCACCCAATGAAAGTAGCTTGGATGATGTTAGTCCACATTTTCTCTGTGCCCTGGACAGGCTGGAGTTGTCTTCTGGTCCACTGGGTTGTATATGAGTTGTATGCCCGTAGTGGTCTGTTTCCACATGGGCGAGTCGTCTAGGGTAAATCTGTCATAGGTCCCCAGGGCACTGCAGAGTGTCTTCCTCTGGCCCTTTTCAGCTCTTAAAATTCAGGGTTTTTGTTCTGTTTTTTTCATTATAAGCTTTGAGCTTAGAGGTATATATCTGTCCTGCAGGTGTCCCCCCAGGGCTAAACTGGATTTATAACATGCATTTGCGTCTACAGCCAGGACCCACACTCTGGCCTGAGTGTGGGGTTCTGTCTGGCAGCGGTTGCAGCCGTGCCTTTGCCCCTGGCTGGGAA
Source organism: Octodon degus (assembly GCF_000260255.1). Classification (NCBI taxonomy): domain Eukaryota; kingdom Metazoa; phylum Chordata; class Mammalia; order Rodentia; family Octodontidae; genus Octodon; species Octodon degus. The sequence goes on along the minus strand of NW_004524586.1, from coordinate 9,913,814 downwards.
CCACTTGCCAAACTTGACAGCCCGGCTTACTGGTGTCCTGCTGGGCTGTGAGTACCTCACACCATGTCCCTGTCTCCTTGTAAAGAAAACTGTCTGGATTCTGGATTCCTTTCTGTGCTATGTTCCAGAATAGGGTGGTCCCTTCTGTCACAAAAGGTTGAAGTTTTTCACCAGTCTTCTGTTTCATACCCCACCTGTACCTGGGTGCCAGCGGATATGCCATGAAGAGGGGGCACAGGAAAAGGGCCTGGGAGGCAGCATGGGTCCTGGTAACCCCACAGAGTAGCTGTGTGTTTCCATGTACACCTTGTACCCCTTGACCTTGCTCAGTCCCCCAGGTTGTCCTCACCTCTTGGCTTATACCACTTCACCATGTGATCTCCTGAGCAGTGAAGACAAGCCACATGTCCATTTTGCTCACGGCCTTTCTGATCATGGCAGCTGATTTGCTTTGGCTTTCCCTTTTACCCCTGCGGGCTGTAGGGCCACTAGGCATGAGGCAACTGGGCCCGTGAACTGCAAGCTGTAGGCCTTGGCTGTAGGCAGGAGGGCAGTGTGGGCAGGGCAGGCCTGAGGTTCTCTGATCCCATTTTTCCAGGCCAGCCTTGCTGTGCAGGGCCTTACGTAGTCATGCTTCTATCCCTCATGCGTGCTCTCTGGTGGGAAATTTGTAACAGACTTTGCTAAAGGCCGGCCGAGGCGCCCGGTGGTGGCTGATCCATCAGGCAGCAGACAAGCATGATCGAGAGCCATGTCACACGAGCCTGGGAAACAAATACACTGCAGGAAATGTATTGGTGAACAAACTGAAAGATTGTAAAGCTCTTAAGGACTTTCATGCTTGTTAGCATTTTTTGACAGAAAATCACTGAAGCAGTGAACATAAAAAAAAAATAGTCCTGGCCAGCTCACTGTGTAGCTGCTCATTCTATTCATTTGGCCTCAAGTGACATTTCATTACTGGAGTCCTGTTGTGAGCTGCTCTGTGCTTGACTAGACAGTATTCTCTCTGGAGTTGTGATGAACCCTTAGCTTTGCCTCACCCATACCAAGGCTCCCCTGGGTGGCTTCCATGCTTCTGAGAGAGACCAAGCAACCTTATCCAGCAAGTGTGCCCCCACAGCCAACTAGGCTTGCCTTCGGATGTAGCATCCTCAACCATGCTGAGGCTAATTCATGGGGTGGGCTGATACCACTGGAAGAAGGCTGTAAGAGAAGGACTCCTGACTTCCCGGGTGAGCCCTGTGCCTAGTGGGTGTTCCTATGAACCACTATCCTGTCACTTGTTCTCAAGTGAGCCAGTGTCCTTTCAGCTTCTCTCTTCTGATGGTCTTAATGTTTTTCTGTGATAGACCAAGTTTTCAGGGTCTGCATGTGTGCATACATAGGCAGCACCAATGACTAGGTCCCTGTGTCATCACCAGAGTCCCGCAGCTTCTGTGTCAGCAGCCCAGCTCCCAGCACAGAGGTTTAGATGATCTGCAGATGAGAGCCATAGGAGCCTCACCATCTGACCCGATACCAATTGTGGATATGTCCCTCTGAATGTATCCACAGTCACAGCCTAAGAGAGATATGCAGATGTTCATTAAGAGGTGGCTGCCTGTTCAGGGGTGTGGTCAGGGTCTACTGCTGTGTACTATAACTGCAGTGTGGTCATTGGCCCTTTGGCAATCATCTTTTTAGGATTTGTGTCCGTTAGGCTTTGCAATTTTAAGCATAGTCATGTTTGCAATGAAAAGGATGAAAACATCAACACCGGAGGAAATAGCATGTGGCTGTGGTCCCTGTGGCCTCATTCTGTCATTGGTGCTGGTGGAGACTTCCCCACATCAGTGGGATCTTATCTGTAGGGAGCTCTATACGTCCCTGCAAAAAGGGGCCAAGTAGTCAGAGGGTGCCTCTCCCTTCTCGGAACTGTCTGCACAGGTAGCGCTAACACCCAGCCTGTGCCGCTGTAGGGGAAGCACCTAACACATCTCTCTTCTGCATAGGCTGGAGTAGCTGTACGTCATCACATGTGAAAGTGCTTCACCTGATGTCCTCCTGTGTTCTGACTGAAGAACAGTCTCTAAGCAGTTCACTTCCACCTAAAAAGTGCCTATGTTTAGAGGATTTCTCTCACTGTAATTTTTTTTCCCTTGTTAAAAGGGCAGAGCGTCATAACCCTGTTATTTTCTTATATTTGCCTTAAAGTCAGATAATTGTATGCCTGGTTTTTCTAACAGTTTTCTCTCACATTATAATTATTTTTAATATATTATTTCTTCCTCTCTAGTTTCTCATTTTATACTCAGAGATACTTATGTTTAGGCTATTAGAAAGAGAAATCTGTTTGAACATATTAACAAATTTTTATTGGTTTTAAATCTGATTTTTTTTCCAGCCAGGGGAAATAAGGAATTGTGAGGTTCTTATACACAAAGAAGAGGGAACAGATAGGACCTTTCAGCTCTACAAGTGACACAGTGAAGAAATGATAACTGTAAGCTTCCTTTTGTAATGGAAATTTGAAATTTAGAGAAACAAAGAACATATCATGTATAATAGATATTGTGAAATAGGAAGAAAATGTTCAAATGGGAAGGGGAACTAGGGAAGGGAGGGGGAAAGGAAGGAAGAGAAAAGAAAAAATAAGGAAAAAATGGAAACAGACTTTTGTAAATAAAAGGAAGAGGGGTAGAAGGGAGTCATGCACATTCTCTGTGATGAATGTGGTCATTGTGTGTACCTGCAGCATACCGATGAACTTAGCAACAGTACCATCCTGGGTTTGGGACCAGACAAAATAGCTATCAGATGAACGGTTGCAGATGGACGCAGGGGTGTGGTCCAGAGGCAGGGCTCTAGCGCTGGGCTCCTTCCCCTTCGGCTCCTGCTAGAGTGGGTCAGTATATGGAACTGTTGGAGAAAGCCCTGAAAGATTGCCCATACAGTGTTTAAACATCTTTCAAACGGAAATTGTTACACTTTGCTCTTCATCTTGAAATTAATGTTTGGCTGTCAATTTTTATTGCTGATTTAATGGATGCTGCTAGTGATTGTAGCTGTCCCCGAAGCAGCCCCCAGTGTTGCTGTGCGGCTCCCGCCTCTTGAGTAGAGAAAATGCCAACGTGGAGAGCTTTGGAGGCAATCTGATGCCTATAGCGTGCTCAGTGTTCTGGGACTCACAGGGTAAAGGTGATTTTTTTTTTCCTCTTAATTTTCTTTGTATTCACCTTTTCTCCCCCTCCCCCCACTGCTATTCAGAAAAAAGATGTCTGGCTGCTGTTTTCTGAGCTAGGGTCAGCACAGTTGGCATTGGACAAGGCAGGTTTAGTTTGTGGCTGGCAAGTTTTATATATCTATTTATAAGTCCAATAATGTAATGATGCAATTGAGCTTGTCTCATAAATGCTGCTGTACATGCTCAGGACAGCAAAGGCTTCCATTGTACCCTGAATTGTCTAAGCCACAGTCCCTTTGGGTTACAGCTACGCTATTTAATAAATGTTGGCTGTCCTTCCAACCATCATAATTATTTAAAGGGTTTTCAAAAGAGAGAGAACAAATCAAATCAAGCCATTACTGTTGTGTCCCATTGTGGAGGTACGTGTATTTATAAAAACGTGGGTCTTGTTAGAGTCTCCTCCTAGTTTTCATCTATTATCACAATAATTGAGTTTGTAGCTGGAATTAAATTCATCAAATTGCGTTATCCTCTTTAGAAATTGGATAGGCACTCTGGCAGAGCAAGGCAGAAGTTAATCCGCTTTGCTAAAGCCTCCAGTGGCACCATGAAGCAGGGATGAGGAGGCGTAGATGTCTTCCTGTCACCCCAGACACGATGTGATTTCTCCTCAATCCCCTGTGCAAATAATGACATTTGAATCGAGCATTAACAGGCTTAATTACTTTAAAATTGTCATTTTAATTTACACTGATATAGTATTGATCATACAAGCAGAGATTAAGCTGTTCAGTGGAGCGGATGATGGGGAATTAAACATTAAAGGGTCCTCGAGGGGCCGCGTGCTCTGCCTGGCGTGCGCCGGAAGAGGGATGGTAGTTCTCAGTAATGAACTGGCGGCATGCGAGGACATGAATCTTGGGCTCCTGGAAAAGGGGAAATAATGGGGTTTGGGACGCATTTGCAGTTTATTCATTCGCTGCCATGCGCCAGTCCTCCAGTGATTCATCCACCTCACCAGCATTTATTTATCCAGCACATTCTGGAGCTTTGACCTTTTTGCTAAGTACATTGAATGTAAGTTGGAGTGGAGATTTTTTAGGTGTAACTTTAATAAGTATTTGTTATTTTTTCTTATTTGTAGTTAACATCAAACAAAGTTTCTTAGTTTTATTTTTTCTTAATGCTTTCATGTCTGTAGGGTCCAACCGTAAGAGTCTGAGCTGGTGGCCAGAGGTCTGTGCACTCATTATGGGCGTCTCGTTATGGGGGTGCCTTTCTGATACCATCCTGGTTTTGAAATTTCAAGGTGAATCTCAGTTTTAAGTTTCATCAATCTTTTGGCATGAGAGTTTCACACTTCTGCCATGGCATATGACAGCCCTTTGCCTCTGCCTAGCTTTTTGTGGTCATCATGCAAAGCTGCAGCTTGTTGAGCTGCTACTAGAGAAAAACATGGAACAGAGTGGGGATTTCTGTCTCAGAAGTGCCGTATCTGGCAGGCTCCTTTTGGCTAAAACCAGAGCCATCAAATCTTTCAACCTCAAACTCTTCAGAGGTTACGTCATAAAATCTTAAGTGATTGATTTTATACTCAACAGGGAATGATGAAATTCTTGGTCACTATCCATAATGGCCTTATTTTAAATGGTAGGCTAGAGATTTAATTAAAGTGTGATCAAGGAAACGAAAGAATACTGATATTTCTCAAGTCAGATGTGAATGTGCACAGGGAGTATTAGAAGGGCTTATCATTTCTCCTGACATTCTTTTTCTCTTCAGTAGGATTTAAGAGCTTGTTGCCCATTTTGCTTATGCTTTAAACAGCTCAGTACTTACAACCCTTATTGATAGCGCTTGCGGTTTGGTTGACTTCTGTGGCCTTCTCTAAGTATCACTGTCCTGACACATGACCACTGGCTGCCAGCTTGTACTGAGCATGTTTCACCTGCCAGACATTGTTGTAGAAATTGGCTGTGTCCCCAGAATATAGCTGGAAAGCCTGAGGCACAGAAAGGTAGCAAGCAATCTAGTGAGGACGTTGGACACTGTGTCCCTGACACGGTCTCTTCCTTTTGTAACGAGGGAGTACATGTGCAGTTTATTCTTCATCTTGCAATTTCAGAATTGTTGGCACTACTTGCATAAGGTGGGGGGAAGCTCTAGGTCTCATTTAATAAAACAAATAATGAGTCAAGGAGCCCCAAGAGCAGACTCTGAGGGACTGATGGTAATGCTTCAGTGGAAGCCAGCCTTTCCTTGAGAGAAGTTGGAGAGTTATGGCCAGTATCTTGCCTGTGTTCACAGAACACTGTGAATATGTCCTTAATGTGGCAGCATGCTGGCAAAACTCTGAGGATATGGGGCCACATGTTACTCTCCACTGATTGCCTGCCTTGTATGTGCTTTGGAGGCAGGAGGAGGAGGAGGAGGAGGTGAAAGTGGTCTGTGTGTTCTTTTTGACTTACAACTTGCAGTGAAATTTGAGAGCATATGGTTACGATGTCAGTACTTGAGTTTTGATTTCAAAGGCCTGAGTTCTGGAACATTTTTTACCTCTTCCTTTGTTCTCACTCTGATTTTTCTTGGTCATTGTTTACACATTGGCATTTCATTAGTTCGTGGAGACCTTGGCGTCTTTGTCATATTAACTTCGTGTACTTAAGCTTCTAACATGGCTAGAACATACGTCCCACCAGTTTAGTCATTGTGATTCCATCCAGCGCTTGTAGCCTGCCCTGGTTGCTGGGTTTGCTCTACCAACAGCTTCTTACCTCCATCACTGTGGTGTCTTATCCTCTTTCACTGTTTGTGCCAGTCACCAGTGAGGGCCCAGAACCTATCTCTTTGGTTTCTACACATGTCTTGTTCTTCTGCTTTTTTCACTGGGGTCTCAGGAATATCATTAGGAAACCTCTGGCATCAGCACCCTCTTCCCAGGAAATCTCTTCACCTCTGGCCTTCACTGAAGTTTGGTGCTCTGCTCTGCTCCCTGCCTTCCCCCTCAGTCCCTCCTCGCAGCTGTCTTCTGCCCCAGCTTTGGTATTCAGCGACATCAGGCTCTTCATCCTCTCCACTGCTTACCACAAGGTATTGCCATTCACCTACAAGACCTTGACGAGTAAGTAAGGATGCTGTTGATCTCCAGCATGCCACCCTTGTGCCTCAGGTCATGTGAGTGCCATCCCCACTGACCTGGAAGGCATGCAGCAGGGTTCCCCTCATTGTTGTCACACCCCTTCAGTGGGCAGCCTGTTGGCTCTCTCCCCCCCCCCCCCCCCTACCCCTGCTCTTTGTCTTTTGGAAACTGATGTCCTGGCAGTGTCTTTTTTTTTTTTTTTTTTTTAAATAAGGAGAATGATAGATACTCACAGGGTCAGGATGGCAGTGCTGGCTCATAGAAAGTGCAGAAAGCAGGATCGCTTGATGGGTGTCACTTTTCCTTGGTCTTTGTCAGTAAGGTCTAATTTATAACAAGGCCATTAGTGGAAGGTAGCTGGGTTTGGACATTTTTCCCGTAAGATTTCTTCATGATTTAGCCTTGGAACAGAGGTGAAGAAGAGGACTTTTTGTGAGTGATTGGAAGCACAAGTAGCCTTGCTGTGTCCCCCCTCCACCCCAGACAGGGTAGACAGAACATGCTAGAGCTCCCTTGTCTGCTGGAAAGTCCTGGGTTTCTTGCTGGTTAGGACACTGGGCCATGCTCTGGCCCGTGGCCAGTTAGTACAATTGGTATGGTGGCCCATCCTGTGCTCTAGGGGAGGCATTTCAGACTTCCAGTGGAGAGTTTGAGTGCTCTGGAGTGACACTTCGGCTCTGATATGGAACGAAGGCTTTCTGGACCGGCAGGCCTTGTGGCTATGCCTTTGTGTTCTGCCATCAGCCAAGGACATGTCTGAAGCCCGTCTGGCATCAGTTATACTAGGAAATGGTAATGACATTGCCTGGAACACAGTCCACATTGAGTGCTGTGGTACTGTACCAAGTGCTTAGGAGGAATAGGACCTAGGAAGTAAATACTGCTTTTTATCTCTGCATGCTACATTTGGGAAACTGAGGCACAGAGAGACTTAGGAACTTGACTATGGTCTTGAAACCTTCAAGAGGCAGGCACAGGACTTGCACATAGAATCCTGGCTCTAGAAACCAGTACCTTTTTCTGAATTGTATTCCCAGAGGAAGGACAGGTCAGAAGGGTGGACTGTGCTTCTAGTCAGTGTGGCAGTGTTGGCTGGGGAGGCCACTGCTGTCAAATATTTAGGTGGGCTACAAGTGTCAGAGCTTGAATCTAGATTTTCTGAGATTTCATCGTGTCTTCCTGTAAGGGCAAGACAGGAAGGGAGCTTCATTCTTCTAGATGATGGTCCTTATGTACTAAGCAAGGTGTTCTGCACCTAGTATTTCATCTATACCTTCATGTAGGTAGCACTGGATGGTGGCAGCTCCAATTTTTAAAGCAGAACCAAAGATTTTAGTAGTGACATTTACTGGAGAGGTAAAAACAGAATTAGTGAATTACTGATAGAACAGAAGAAAGTACTAAAATGAAGCATGCAGCAATGTAAGGGGAGAGGGTGAGGTGGAAGACGAGCCACAGTGGATGGGCAGTCTAATCTTGGTGTAATGGGAGCCTGAGAAGAAGCAGAGGGGGAGGGTCAGATGCCATTTTTGAAGATATGATAAACCTCAAACTCAGACCTCAACACATGGTCAGGAGTCCCAAGAAATTCCTAGTAGGGTAAAAAGCAAGCCAGTGAGATAGCTCAGCATACTAATGGCCTGCTTAGGCAAGTGCAGGGACCGGGATTAGATCCCCTGTACCACAGGCCCTGCTGGCCCTGCCCCTCAGCACGCTGAGCAGGCCACTGAGTCTGGGCATGCCTGCAATGGTGGTGGTGGTGCACACCTGCAGTCCCAGTGCTGGGAAGGCTGAAAACAGGAGGATCACTGTGAGTCCAAGCTGCATTGTGAGACCCTGTGCCAAATACATTTTTTAAAAAAAGAAAGAAAAGAAAAAGATCATGCTAAGACAGATCATAGTAATATTGAAGAAAACCATAACCAGTAGAAAAATTTAAATTTACCATGAGGATAAAAAAGGGAACAATTAAATGGACAGTTCATGTTCCAGCAGAATCTGAAAAAAAACCAAGGAGCGGTGAAATGTTATCCTCATTGTCCTAAAGAACATGGAAATCTAGCTAGACCCGGTGGCACATAAGTGTAATCCCAGAACTCAAGACGCTGACGTATGTGGATTACTACAACTTCAAGGCCAGCCTGAGCTGTGTAGTAAGACCCTCTCTCAAAAAGTGACAACAACAAAAAAACCATGAAAATCTATATCCAGCAAAAACACCTTTTAAGAATGAAAGTTAGGTAGGCTTTTTAATGAAAATAAATCCATAGTTGTCACATGTAGACCTGTGTTTGAGAAGGTGATAAATACCAAACGATGTTCTTTAGGCAAATAGAAAATTGTCTCAGATGAGGATAGAGATTAAGGAATGAAGAGCAATGGAAATGTAAGAACGTGTGAGGTAAGATAAGTGAGCCGCACGTACGTAAAAGGAAGCATGTCCAGTCTAAAGTGGAAGTAACGTTGGTTAGCAACCTCGGCGCGGAGCGCATGTGAGTGGGATTTGCACGCCAGCACCTTTCAACTCTGCAGGTGGCAGCCAGCTCATTGTCAGGTCTGGAGAGGTGGAACGTTGAGCAGATACGTGTCTGTGGAAGAATCTGCGGTCACAGTATTTCTGTGGACTGGTAATTAATTTAAATTATTTGAAACAGAAGTAGATAGCAATTTCCCAATATAATTTAAATTTAAAAGTCAATTATGCCTTTTTTACAGTGTTTTATGTGCCCTGAGTTTTTCTGCTGGTAGAAGATACTTGGTAAACAGCTCGTGTTCCGTCTTGGCTAGCTCTTCAGAGTGCATTGTACTTTAATTACCCTGTATCTGTAATGCACATAACCTGTTTCACCAGAACATTTGTAAGAATGAAATTGTAATTGAAAAGCTAGTGATTTTTTGAAGACAAAAGATGTCAGAGCCATTTTAATGATGATGCAAACTCTTCACCTAATTTAATTGGCATGAAAGTTTATTGATCCATTTTTGTAATCATTTAGACAAGGAAAATGTAATTTAATAAATTTAAAAATTAATATTAGATGGTTTTTAAGATTTTTCTTTGCTTGTTATCAAAACTTTCAATTCATAAAATACATATTGAAAAACAGTGTCCAGGTTGTACACAAATCTCATTTTGAGAGAACAATAATTAATTAAAAATTTATTTGGGGGGCCTGCCCATTAGCTCAGGTGTTTAAGTGCCTGCTTAAGCAAAGGCAGTCAGGCACAGCATACTGTGGTTCCGATCCCCGTATCCTCATGTCTTACCAGGCCTGCCTTTAAGGCGTCCTGAGCCAACCAAAACAAAAAAACCCAAGAAACAAAAAAAGCTTTCTGAACTTTAACAAAACAAGGGAATATAAATGAAGGACCATTTTGTAGTGAAATATATATCTGTATAACAAAATAGTCAGGATAGACACACAGCTACTTTCTCTTAATTCAATGAGAAGAAAGATTTGTACTAATAGTGTTTGGACAGGATATCATGTCTGCATCTTGTACTATGAATAACT
>NW_004524586.1:9903342-9903891 GCF_000260255.1 Octodon degus | reverse complement strand
GTGTACAAAGAGGGAGCATCTGCTCTTGCCTGAGCCATGCAGGATTTATCTTGGTGTGGATTACAGACCCAGGAGGGAAGTGGAAGCAGAAAATTGCAAGAGCACACAGAACAAAAGCGCTGTCCTTAGGGCTGGCCGAGATTTCTTAAATGTGGCTCAAAGGGAGAAGTTAATCGTTGGATGTCATTAAAATGGAAACATTTGTTTTTTAAAAGTTGCTATTGCAAAAATAAAGGGGTGACACAATGGAAAGCATTTGTAAAGCCTATATAAGAATTTATATTTGGAATTCTATATATAAATAACTCTGGCAACTCACTGGGGCAAACAATTCAAGTTTTTAAATGGAGGAAAGATCTGAACAGACATTTTGCCAACGAGGATGTAGAAATATGGTGGGGGGCATGAAAGATACTCAAACGCTGGTTACTAGGGCAGTGCGTTTGGTATTGGGGACTGAACCTGCATCCTTGAGCTTGCCAAGCAGGCACTTAGACTGCTGAACTATCTCCCCAGCCTGGGAAAATAGTTTTTAATTCTGGGAGCAAA
>NW_004524586.1:9876244-9890642 GCF_000260255.1 Octodon degus | reverse complement strand
CTAATAGTGTTTGGACAGGATATCATGTCTGCATCTTGTACTATGAATAACTACTATGAAGACAACAATATGCAATGTATTAATTATTGTAACTGCCCTACTAACCTGTTTTGAAACTGTCTCATTGCTATTTGTTTCTCAATAAAATTAATAAAAAATAAAAAAAAATTATTTGGGGAGTCTGTATAGAAGTCTAGGTTTTTGTCCAGCTTTGTTTTCACTAGGTGTGCAAAAGGACTCCAAATTGGTGTCATTTCTCACTGTGGGAGACAGATAATAGTCACACTGTATACAGCCTGGAACCCTGGGCTCTCCTTTCTGTATCTGCCCTCCACAGGACTTGCTTTTCTTTTTCTGCACATGATAAATAATCTTAGGAAGTAGATGAAATCGGGCAAAATCAATTAGGTTCTCCTCTTGAAGATCCAGGTCAAATAGTGCTCGAGCAGAAGCAGGAGCCCGTGTGGCTGCAGGAGATCCCTGTCAGCATACTTACGATCATGCCTCAGGCCTCCTGCGCACCTCTTCCTTCTGGGGTGCTCCCATAATGCCTTTAGCATCCTGCAGACCAAGCAGAGCAAGTTTCAGATTTCCTGCACTCCTTTTATATGTTTGTTTTAGCTGGGTTTTTTTTTTGCTGATGTGGTTGATTTTTGTTTTTGTTTTGAGACAGTGTCTTGCTATACAGTTCAGACTGTCCTTGAACTCACTATGTAGCCCAGGCTGGCTTTGAACTCATGGCAGTTGTCCTGCCTCAGCCTCCCCAGTGCTGGGATTACAGGCATATTCCACCACACTCAGCTTATTTGGGCTGCTGTTGCCTAGCCAGTCTCTGATAGCTTTTACAGTGTTACATGTAAACCCTGGTTTTCCAGGGTTTAGGGTAAGGGTTGTGTTGCCTCTACAACAAACATGAAAATAGTTATGAAGTACATGTGTAAAAGTTATTTGTGGGTTGCCTGTTAGGATGTGGCTACTCACCTCATCTCTGGCTTCCATGCTCTGACACCCATGGGTGAGGTCTTCATCCCTGTTGCTTTCAGTGTGACAGCAGCACTTGGTACCTATGTTTATTCCAACCTGACGTGGCTCTAGGACCTTGGCCTTGGTGTTCTTTTTTCTCTACCTACTCCTTATCCCTTCTCACCATCTTTTGTTCTGACTTTTGGTACTGGGGTTCAATTCAGGGCCTTCATACTGAGCTGCATCCCCAGCCTCTAGCTACCCTCTCTCATCCCCTGGACCTTCTTGAGACAGGATCTTTCTAAATTGCTTAGGTTGAGCTTAAACTTGTCGTCTTCCTATTTTGTGCATATAACCTCTCTCAGCATGCCAGTATAACAGGTGTACACCACCCTGCCCCACCTTACTGACTGCTCCATGTCCCTACTGACCACTCTGTTCCCTCTAACTGCTTCTTTTTTTTTTTCTTCAAAGTTTTATTGATAAACAGATAGCAATGAGACAGTTTCAAATCAAATTGGAAGTACAGTTTCAACAAATAATAACTGCTTCTTATTCCTACTGATCAGTAGCTCCCATACCTCCTGTTCTTTAATGATGGTCCTGGTCTGTTCCTTGGCCCTGGCTTTTCGCCTGCCCCAGTCCCTCCTGGTGAACTCAGCATTCCATGGCATTGAGGCCTATCCACAAGTGAACTCCTAAGGTCACACTGGCCTTTGACCGGAACAGCAGATCCCTAGATCCAACCACTGTAGATATGTTCTTGGTCTGTGCCAAATACCTTCTCTGAGAGCCATCCCAGTTTCGGCATGGTGATATCCACTTGCTGATTTCTCAGGCAGAGCCCTGCTGTCCTCCTGATGCCCTCCCCCTTGCTCATATTTGTCTTTTGTCATCTTGGTCTCTGGCTGGTGGTTGCTGAATCATCTCAGAAGCCTGAGATCGTGTGCAGGTAGAGCAAGCACTAAGCAAATACTTGTGGAATAAGAGAGCAAAATGGGAATTCACTGGAAAGGGTAAATGTTTCTCATGTCACCTGATTCTTAGTCTTCAGGTAGAACTCTGTGTGGCATCTCAGTTTGACTTGGGTGCCAAAGATTAGCCCACAGCTATGCCATCAGCACCTGTAGGGCACACACCACTTCCTGACAGCTGGTCTTCAAGGCCATTTTAAAAGACTGACTCATTACATTTCAACTGCTCTTCACTATGGTAATATGAAATGTTAACAGGTGTGCTAATCTGGTGGAATTTATTGTGGTCCAATATGAAATATTAAGTGGCTGTTGTGTGCAGTGTTTACCCTCACTGTCAGAATGACTTGTGCTTTGCCCTGGCAGACGGGACCCTGCCCTTCCTGGGCTGCCTAATTGGGAATTCGACGACCAGGAGTTGTGACAGGGTTCAGCACCCCGTGTACAATCCGCCAGCTCCCATGGTGCACGCTTTATAAAATGCTATTTAATTCAGGGACAGAATATCATTAACTTTGTAAGTGGATGAATACAGTAGACAACCAATTTAATTAACTTCTAATGTTGGCTGTTGGATGGGAGATGGAATGAAATTACATGTGCATCTCTCTTGGGCCAGCAGCCAGCGTGGAGAGGGGCTTTGTACTGAGGGTCAAGTAGGGGGACAGCTTTGTGCCGTCATCTTGTGTCTAGCCTCAGGAGCTGGAATTGGAAAGGCAGTACTTTGTAAATGCGTCAGCTCTCATTTTGCGAGGGTTACAGAGCTTCTTGAGAAAGGACGCCCTTGTGACAGTGACATGCTAAATGCAACCTTTCCCACAAGCCACCCCCCTGGGTAATGCTAGGGGAATGGGCAATAATGCTGCCTCATCCAATTAGATTGGTTGTCTGTGAGTTTATTATACAGGAAAAGATCAATGAAACTCTACATTGATTGAAACAAAAGCTTTGTTTCATTTATTATTATTTATAATCTAATGAATGTTTTAGTAACTTTGCTTTGATTTATTATTCAATCTATTAAATTGTTTTAAAGCCAGGAGGCTTAAGGTTTACTTTGAGATATGGTCAGAAAATAGTGAGGTGGTTTGTTTTTCATGCTCAGCTTCTTGCGAGCACTATGCTCTAGGTTTTCCTTTGAAAGCTGAGCAAGCAGTTTTGCATGCTAGGTCCTAAGCTGCTCAGCCAGTCAGACCCCTTCCACTTAACCAGGAGCTGTTGCATTCCTTCTGCAGTGCGGAACTCAGGACTCATTCCTGCCCTCAAGCAGTTTCCCTCTCTACTAGGAGTTGAAGGAGAAACACTGTAGGCAGTTGGAATATGCAGCATTTTCAAGGAATGACGAAGTGCTGGGCTGGACCTGTCAAACCTCTCTAGCAAGGAATCAGAGAGGGCTGCTTGGGGGAGGCAGCACCCAAGGAGACCTGCAGTAGCACAGCTCATGTTACAAGAGCTGGAAGAGGAGAAGGCAAAAGCATATGATTGCTCCAGTGGCAGGAGAGCTTGGCCTGGTCAGGGGCCTGAATGGCTAGTGTGGCTGGAGTTTGAGGGCCCACACTGGCAGTTAGGGTGCAAGATTGGTGAGTGGCAAGAGCAGATGTGTACTTTAAATAGGCTGACTTGGCTTCCAAATAGAGAAGAGACAGTGGAGGGAATGGATAGAATTTACAGAAAGAATGGCTATCTGCAAAAGGAGCATGGGAGTGGGAAGATGCTGAAGGAATCTGGAGAGGTCTGTGTTGACCAGTAAGAGCAGGAGATAGGAAAGGATGTCCTGAGTTGGGAAGATTGGGCTTCTGTGAGATCCAAGAGATGACTGTGCGGCTGCCTGGCCCATGGACAGTAACCATGCACATGCAAGCCTTCAGCTGGACTACAGTACAGATGAGGCTGCTAAGGCGGCAGAGGCTTTTTAGAATGCTGTGCAGGCTCAGTGTGCCATTGTCACCTGGACAGTGAAGGGGAGGAAGAACAGTCTGCTATCCTGAAGCCCAGAAGTAGTCCTGCCTGAAGAAGGGAGAAAGGATGGCTGCACTGTGCTGCTGAGAAGCCAAGTGTCACGAGAAGTGTGATTTGTAACATCATTCATTACTTGGCATAGAATAATTTCACTGGGGTAGAGAGGACAGAAACAAGGTTGGTAAGAAGGGAAAAGTCCTAAACACATAATACTGTGCTTAGGAACCCGAATCCATTCAGCAGCATAAAAAAATGTACTGTGATGAAGTTAGGTTATGCTGACTTTTAAATTTCTTAGTGCAGTTCACTGTGTTAAATGACTGAAATCCAGAAAGTGCTATGATCGCCTGTCACTTCTCAACACAGAGTTCATGGTCCTGCTCTGTGCTTTCCTGATGCGCCTTGTAACCTCGACCTCAAACACCAAGGGCTCTCTAGGCCTTAACCTTCAGTCCTAGGCTTCTCCCCTGTCAGCGTTCTAGTAACACCAGATAACAACCTTCAAAGGCAACCCAGAAATCTCCATTCCAACCCTGACGTTATCCCTGATCTCCAGACTTCAACTACCTATGAGTTATTTCCACTTTGTGGCTTAAGGACATCTCAGCCTACCAGGTCTACTCTGAATTCTTCATTTTCCCCCAAACCCTGCTTCTTCTGCCCAGAACATGGCAGGTTCCTTCCCAGCTCTTCTGACAAATGCCCTTGGAGCATCTTTGACCATTCCTTTTCTTACAAATTCTACTTTCAGTTTATTATCAAAGCCCATATTCAGGTATACGCCTTCTCTGACCTCCTTGGATGTGGGCATCCTGGTCCTGGTCCCCCTCACTCCACCTCTGGATGGATGCAGTAGCCACCTGGCTGCCTTCCCCCTTCCCTAACATCTATTCTCAGTACAGAGGAAGACTGTGTGGTATGAAACCAGAACTTCCTTGGCAGGACAATACAAAAAGCAACAAGAAAAGAGAAAATAAAAGGATTGTGAAGACTAGAAGTAGTTCTTATTCATATGTAATCTAAAGAAGTCACAATTATTAGAACTTAGGGGCTGGGGAGATAGCTCAGTGGAATAAGCACTTTCCTGGCAAGTGCAAGGGCTTGAGTTCAATCCCTGGTTCTGCCAAAAAAAAAAAAAAAAAGAATTTAAATGAAGCTAAGCAAGTATTAATGTAAAAAATGAGTAGCATTCTTATTCCCTAGTAGTTCTAAACAATGTGGTTTTTTAAAGTTAGTAGCAGAAGCTAAAAGATACCCAAGAATAAATCTAACAAAAGATTTTCTTTATGGAGAAAATTGTGTAACTTTTTTTAGTTTTGTCTTGGTGATACTGGAGATTGAACAGAAGGCCTTGTGCTGAGCTATAGCTCTGACCCCTTCCCTCCCCTTTTCCCTTTTTGAGACAGGGTCTTGCCTAATTGCCTGGGCTGTCCTCAAACTTGTGATTCTGCTGCCTTAGGCTTCTAGTAAAGTGCTGGAGTTACAAGCATGTGCCACCACACCTGACTGAACATTATAAGACTGTATTAGAAGATACTTTAAAGGGGCTCAGTGCGGGTAAAGTATGAGAACGAAGGCGACCGTACAAGCACCTTAGCGTTTCCCTGTGAATCTGGGAAGTCTTGGTGCTTGTAATCGTCCCTCCAGCAGTAGCTGTCTGAAGTTCCGTGTGAAAATAAAAAGGACCAAAAAATCCTGTAGAAGTTCTCCTCAGACCTGGGGAGATAGCTTAGCGGTCTACGCACCTGTGTGGCAAGCTCAAGGACTCTGGTTCAATCCTCTGTCCTGCATGGTATGTGGGCCCTCGACTGCTCAGCCACCGAAACACGGCGTGATGGTGCATGCCTATAATCCCAGTGCTGGGGAGACTGAGACAGGAGGCTCACTGAGTCCGGGCTGCATAGTGAGACCCTGTACCGAATGAATGAATGGATGGATGAATGATTAAAAAATTTGTTGTCGGGCATGGGGGATCTGGGCACTTACTCTACCAAGTACTTATGAAGGTAAAATAGGAATATCTACCCCTTTCATAATAAAGAATAAACTGGAAAAATAAAATTTTATAGCTCCCCACCCCACAGTTGAACCCAAAGAACACTGAACTTGCATCTCTAGCTTGCTTGCTTATTTATTTACTTATTTATTTGGAAGCTTACTCAGGGTGGCCTCAGACTTGTAGTTCTCCTGCCTTAATCTCCTGTGTTTCTGGGTGACAGCTTTTAAGAGGGAATATAGAAGACACTATGTGGACTCAAATAAGGAAAGTTTTGTAAATTATACATAAAGGTGTAAACTATAAAGGAATGTACTGATTAATTTAATTTTAGAAAATGACATTCACTTAATGAAAGACATGATAAGAATATTAGAGATATGCCAAAGAGTAGGAGTAAATATAATGCAGATAATAGACAAAGAAATCATTCTACATTAGACTTAAAAACAAGAAATGTAAAAGGTAAGAAAAAGATGAGTAGAAAAATGCACAAAGGATATGAAGGTGGAATTCACATTAGAAGAAACTCAAGTTGCCAATAACTGGAAGAAAGAGATCCTCTCAACATGTGCTCAGAATAGCATAGAGCCCAGAAATTATTGGTGCATGTGCGTGTATGTAGTAGGATGAATTTGACCTGGGTGGCAAGATGGTCAATGAGGAAAGGACAGTATCTTAGAAGAATGGTATTGGAGAAGCCTGACGCCCATGTGTAAAGCTTGAAAGGAAATAACGACCTAAATGTAAGATTCAGAACTTTAAAACTTTGAAGGAAGCATAGGGCAGAACCTCTGTCAAACTGGAT
Source organism: Octodon degus (assembly GCF_000260255.1). NCBI lineage: Eukaryota > Metazoa > Chordata > Mammalia > Rodentia > Octodontidae > Octodon > Octodon degus. Next base: position 9,883,942 of record NW_004524586.1, on the reverse strand, counting down.
TCGGCAGATGCCTTCTTGGGTACAATACCAAAAGCAGACAACATTGCCATGAAGCTCCCTCAAGTGTTCCTTTTTGCGGGGCCGACCAGACAGCTCAGCGGCCTAAAGTGCCTGCTCAGGCAGGTGCCAGGCCAATACCTGTCATGCCTGCTGGCCCCACCCCCACCCTTGGGGCACACTGCGAAGGTGACTGAGACTGGGCGTGGTGGCACACCCTGGAATCCCAGAGTTTGGGAGGCTGAAAACAAGAGGATCACTTTGTGATCTGTGTAGTGAGACCCTATAGACCCTGTACTAAGTACATTAAAAAGAAAACAAGCATTCTCGTTTGCTTAGAACACACTCTTCCCTTCTTTCCACTTTCTGAAGCAGTTCTGGAAGTTCTCTTCTGTGTCTTGGGTCTCTACTGTCCCTGCCTCTTATGTCCTGAATTGATTGAAAGTGATGGCCTTTTATGATCATTTTGGATTTGGGGAGAGCCAGAAGTCACGTGGCACCCGAGCCTGCGAGTAAGGTGCATAAAGACACCCCATAACGTTCTTGTTTATGAAATTGCCGCAAACACTTGATCAACGTGTAGTGATTAGAAAGTGGGGAATATTTACATTTTTAAATGGATTACAGTAAAAGACAAGTTCCTATTAATCCCTTTCAAAATACGCCTTGTTTTGAACACATTGGTCCCATCTCTCTTGGCAGTATATCTTTTACTATAATACATTTTTCACAATTCAACATTCACCATAGTTTTGTTCACCCCTGGTATGAAACGAAATGTTACCAAACCTTTAAAGACAGGAATTTGTTCGCATTTTACAATATGGAAGGACGTGGGAAATATTTTGCAAGTGAAACGTGACAGTTGTTGCAACTTCTGTGTGTGTTTATTTAGGAAGTTTCTACAGTAGCCACATTCATAGAAATAAAATAGATGGTTTTGATGGGCTGAGAACATGGGGAGTTTGTAGCAAATACATAATTTGAGTTTGGGGAATTTAAGAGTTCTAGAGACAAATGGTGATGGCTGTACAACACTAAAAATGTATTTAATACCACTGAACTGTGCACATAAAAATGGCTAGGAGGGTAAATTTTATATAATATATATTTTATCATAATAAATAGTTTTAAAAGAGGTGGGGGCTGTGCTTGCCTATCATGTGTGAAGACCTGAGTTCAACCCCCAGCACCACAAAAGAGAGATGCTCAGCTATGCAAGTATAATAAAAATGCAAAATAGAAAACGAGGCATAATTTCATCCTCATCCAGTTGTAGGTACCAACTCCTGGCAAGGATACAGAATATTGGGCTCTGCCCCATAGTGCTGTGGAGGTATGGGTTGTTACGGTGACCTGGTGGTGCAGTACTGTAGTTGCTGCATGGAGAGCGATGTCTGCTAGAATCTGCAAATTCTGTCTTTATAGTCTGTATATATGCACACACACACGCACACACGCACACACACACGCACGCACGCACACACACACACACACACACACACACCTTATGCATATGTTCACATGTGTGTCACCTCACACAGTTTTTTGTGGTGTATGTGAGAATGTTTATGCTAGCATTGATTATAATAATAAAAACAACCATCATGTCTGACAAAACTAGACAAATAAATTATAGTATATTATTTAGTGGATTATTATGTAGCATTAAAAATAAGCTATTGGGGCCGGGGAGATGGCTCAGTGGAATAAGCGCTTCCCCGGCAAGCGCAAGGGCCTGAGTTCAATCCCTGGGTCCCCCCCCCCCAATAAGCTATAACAGAACTATATAGCTGAATTATATACCTAAATAAAAATAAGCTATAAATGAACTATAACAGTGGAACGAACCAAATTTCTGAAGGCAAAGTAGATACGATAGCACTGATGAAGTTTAGGGTGCCAGAGGTATACTGTGTATTGCCTACTGTTTTTATTTTATAAAAGATGATGCCACTCCTGTGGAGAGAGGACAGTGGCATTGAGAGAGAGCAGCGATGTTCCTGGGGTACCTGCCATTGTTGGGCGGGTGGGGATTCTAGCTCTGAGTCCTCACTCTGCCCTGACACCTCCTGGGTGTCTGGTGCAGAGCGGAGGCACTCCACACTGTCTTCTTCCCCTTTTATTTCTTTCATCCTTCATTATTTTATTCCTTAATGTCACAAAGGGGACACTTGCATCCATGAGCAAGCTAAGGTCTTCTTGAATAATTTACTGATAATGCATTTAATTTCATGTTCATCATTTTGTTATTTTCCTTTTATGAAAAAGATACATTAATAGTGCATTTTTTGTTGTTATCTTTGTATCATGACATATGAACTTTTAGGAACTTCCCTTATTTTCATTTTTATTTGTGAAATCCATCTGTTTGTAAGTGTAGCTTTAATTTATTTATTTTCCTTGCTGTATAGCAGCCCATTACAGGAATACTTCAAATTTTATTGATAGCATCTGGGTTTTTAAGTGTTCTATTTTCAGAGGGTTGCTGTTCTTGCTTTCTTGTCCATATCTCGTGAGAGCTCCAGCCTCTCTAAGTATATCTATGTCTGTAGCCTGTGTGTATATATGTACATATGCATGTCTTGCATATATTTATGTTTGTGCACATACGTATTGCATAGACATGTATGTGTGCACTTGTGCCCATGAGTATTTATGCTCTTGGGTATGAATAGCTCTGAAATCGTGCAGTTATGAGCTCATGGACGTCACATCTCCCTGGGGCATGCGTCCTATGCTTGCCAGTTGCTGTAAACTGAACATCACTGTTTCTCCTTATTACAAGGGAAGACCATATGCCAAAGAACAGTCTCAAGACCTGTATGTCCCTCTCACTCTGACTCCGATCTGTGTAGTGAGACCCTGTACTAAATACATTAAAAAAAAAAAAAAAAAGCAACAGACCACTGATTCATGGTTGAGAAGCTTCTCTGTGTGGAGAATAGTATGAATCTCACACCTTACCTACTGTTTCCCAACCTCAGCAGACACATGACCCCCGACTCATAAACAGTTACTTTAATGCTCATAGTGGGAAGGCGATGTTAAGCCTTCTCTTCAATGCCTAGATTTTTTTCTCAAACACTGGAGCTGTTTGCAGTTGATCCTTAGAGAATGTAGGGACCTGAGAAAAGTATAGCTAGGCAAGGCCACGTCCTTCCTTGGTGGGAGCTGGGGTCATGTTCTGCTGAGGCAGGGAAATAATAGGTAAGGTGTGAGGGATCCGTCCTGTTCTCTGCACAGAGAAGCTGGACAGCCATAAATGAGTGGTCTGTTACTTTTTTTTTTTTTTTTTAATGTATTTAGTGCAGGGTCTACAGGGTCTCACTGCACAGATTGGATTTATAATGATCCTCCTGTTTTTCAGCCTCCCAAGCACTGGGATTACAAGTATGCGCCACCATGCCCAGTCCCAACTGCCATCTCAAGGCGCCCTAGGGGCAGAGCCGGCATGGCATGCCAGGATTTGAACCCCAGTCCCTGCATCCACCTAAGCAGGTGCTTTAATCTGCTGAGCTATCTGGCCAGCCTAGTGGTCTATTACTTTAATTCAGAACAATTAACTCCTATTTTGTTGTAAACATGAAGATTAGTTATCAGTAATACCTTATGCTTTAGTATTTATTCATTCATTAATATGTTCCTATTAGTGCATTTCATTTTTTAAAAGTAATGAATTAAGAATATCTATAGAAACAATGTAGTGTTGTGCTATCTTGGAGTGAGATATGAATACCCAATTCTTTGTCACCTTTGATAGGTACAGTTGACCATGCAAGGAGCCCCCGCTCCTTGTGCCGTGACCTCTGCTCCCATGCTTGTTCTGTCCCAGCAGTAGACACTGCAGCTGCCTCCATGGGGGCCTTTCCCAGGGGCGCACTGGGAGCTCCCACTGTGGTTGTTAGCAGCAGTGCTCTTGGAAGACAGTCCAACATTTTCACAGCTTTGCCAGCAATAGGTAATTGTAGGTTATTATCTTGAAGTGACATCAAGAAGCATCTGTTCATGTGGCTACTCCTTTGTAGTATCTAAGAAGAAAGTGTGTGTCAATTTTATTTGACTTTAGAAATTTGTTTCCTGGAAAAGGAGCTGTATGCAGAAGGCCTCAGCTTAATGATGTGTGCTTTGCTGTTGACCTCAAAACGGAAATGATAGATTATGGGCTGGCTGACTTGTTTGCAAATACCAAGTGAGGGAGATGTTTCTAGCAGTGGCTTTGTGTCCCTTTCTTGTCCATGCCTGCCCTGGCCCACAGAGCCCCCTGAGCCTCAGTGGTAGCTGGATCGAGGGAGTGGGCCCGCACCGGCCATCAGCTTGCTTGTGACTGAGCAGCATTTCCAGACATGTGCTTTTCCTCCAAAGATAGGCGCATTAGTCCACCCTACTTGTTCTGATTCTTGTTTTCCAAGGTGGGTCTGCTGGCTGAGGTACCTGGTCATTTATCACATTGCTAGACTCCAGCAGACATTGACATGAATGCAATAGTTCTCAAACACTTCAAGTGGACCACACCTGCCTCATCCTCAGCCCTTCCCCACAAGTGCTGTTCACAGCACCTTGGTGTTTCTGTTGCTGTTTCTAGGCACAATAAGAACTACCTTATGGCAGAAATACAAATGCACTGCTTTTCATTAGAGAATAGTTAAAAAATCATTCATAATAGGTTTATAGTATATAGAAAGTATTTGTTTTTAGCAAAAGAGGCAAGGAGTCTGTATTCCCGGATATGACAACATACTGTTGACATGTGCCATGGTTGGGAGCCCAGATCCAGAAGCTTCCTGTGTGCAGACTCAGCACAGCACCAGGCATCCTGGTGTCTTGTGACGGACAGGCACCCTGACTGACCATAATGGTAGTGTGAAGTGAGCACTGGAAAGTTGGGTGAACTTTGACTTTAAGTATTCATTAGAGCAGAGTATGGATTTTCTGACTCAATGAATTATTTCTGTGTCCTTGTTGGCAGTTTGTTTTCCATTTACTTATTAAAGCTTCATAATATCATGTCAGCTTTCTCCCATGTAGTGGGGTGATGTTTAAATGTCTATAGAGGCCTTTATCACACTTTTCAGTTTCTTCTTTATCCAAGGCAGGTGGAGAGGCATCCTGTGCAGGGCTGCTCTGGTAAAGCAGATGTTTGGTTTATTCTGGGAAGTCCTGCTGTTTTTATTTCCTGGCCCCTTGAGGAAGCACAGTTACTCTGGACCTGTAAAGTGTGATCATTCATACTAACATCAACTTTACTTTTCCAAAGAAAGCAAGCCAAAAGTTGACTGCTGTCACTTTCTGCCATGATGAAATGGTGGTTAGGCAAAGGTATACCAAAGTTAACAGGCACACTTGTCCAAGGTGAGCATTGTTGGATCATGAATCTTATACCTTTTGGTATAAGAATACACCGTGTTCAGGTACATGCATCTTTAGGACCCATTGGCAGTGTACCATGACATGTATCTTGGGGCCAGGGAAGTGGAAGTACCTGAGATCAGACAGGAGGCAAATCAGAGGAGGGGGAGGGGGCCCAGTGTCAGGCCATGTAGCATGTAGCCTCTTTGATACTCTGGCTTTTGATTGCAAACAAAGGTACTGTCTGCTGAGCGCTGGGCCCATCCTTGAGAGGAAAGAAAACATGTCTGGAACAAAGGAATCCCTTTACCATAGGTAGCCTGTGTTGCATCCTTCTTGGAGCTGTGTTCTTTCCTTAGGTCCCCAAATACAAGGTCCCATCATGACTCTTGACCCAAGTTGCTTGCATTGGGTTGTGGTTAGTATGCAGTGGTGGGGCCTAGCTAAATGTTTCATCAGACACTCATGACTGTGTGACACATGACTTAGACCTCTGTGATTGCGCTGTCTCTGTTACCTATTGCATTGCAGTTGGATTTTTCTTTTTTTTTTTTGGAACCAGGGACTGAACTCAGGCCCTTGCACTTGCTAGGCAAGCACTTATTCTACTGAGCCATCTCCCCAGCCCCTGCAGTTGGATTTATACCTGTGTCCAGGGCGCATAGATCCTGCTTCAGTGGCTGAGTAGTGTCTTCTTGTTTAATAATTATTCATGGAGTATGTTCTGTTTCGTAGCAGATACCAGCTCTTTCATTCCCAAGGTAGCATACTATTTTCTAGTGAGGTTTTCCTGATCTTAATCCAGCCCATATTTCTGAGTCCCACAGATGTGCCCAGATGTAAATAGGCATAGGAAAGTGTGTCTTGATGGTCTTTGTTGGCCCACGACCACTGTGCAGGGGAGCTTGGCTGCTGCTGTGTGAGTGGGGAGACAGAGGCACAAGGGGTAGGTTTGGTGGGAAGCTCTGGGCTATTCCTGAGTAGAAATGGACATGAGGAGCAGAGGACCATGTGAAAGGATGGGCTGGCAGAACGTAAGTGGATAGGGAAGGAGCAGACAGTGCCCCATAGGCCATAAAATATTTGAACACCACGCTTGACAGTGCAGAGGTGAGCTGGGGTTTGCCATGAAGAGTGATTTGGGGCTAAGTGGAGGCTGTGAGTTGCCATAGGATGGCAGCTTTGCCTGCGTTGATCTAGATAGATAGACAGACAGACAATTAAAATAGATAGCTTTTTTTTTTTTTTTTAAATCTAAGTAAATTATGAAAAGGCAAACCTCAGTCTCCCTGAAAAGTCCCAATTTGGATAGGGCATGGCCAGCACATGTTGCTCCTGATAGTGACCTCTGCTTCCTGTCCAGTTGAATCAGCTTATGCTTGTCTGTCACCCATGGCTCCAGGACAGGAGATGATGAAAGCATGCTAGTCTTTGGACTTTGTGGGCCCTAGTGCGGCGGAGCTACCCCATCACTGCTGGCACGCCACTCTTTTTGGAGGGAGGATTACGGGATGTGGGATCTTTCTCTGCAACCATATTGCTAGATTCCCTTTTCAGTAAAAGTGATTACATAAGTAAATACTGCGGCCAGTTTCTGGCCCGTTGCATATAGGCTGAAGCTGGTGTTTTATGGAGGCCTGGGATGAAGGAAAACCCTGATCTCAGCTCTCCCTGTGGCATAGTCACCTAGAGAATTCCTGGGCCACTGACCTTCTGGCTGCTCTTGGCTAGGCTAGGCTAGGCTAGACCCAGTTATAGAGTTAGATGATCTTTCCTGTGGCTTCCTATGCTTTGCAGACAGTGCGGGCAAGCTGAAGAGCTGACCAGGGCACAGGGGCTGTGAGACAGTGACAGGCACTGAGAGTCTCCACACTCCCACCTGTGTCCCATAACCTGCCCTCAGGCAGTCTAGAACACTGGAATGGCCACGTCCTTTCCCGTATGCCTGCCCCAGGTGCTGAGTGATTGTGTGAGCCAGCTCATGGCTCCAACACTCCAGGGCACCAAAGTATGTGTTTTGGGGGATGGGGACACTATGAAAGACATTTGAGACCATGGGAAAATTTACTGGGGCTTTGATGTCAGGTAGTGTTTTGATGCCACTGTTGATTTCTGTAGTAAGATAACAGTTATGAAGGAAAAGAGCTCTTTTTAGGAAACTGTGTTTTTGGAGTGAAGGAGGGATGCTGTGTCCCTGTCCTACCTACACTTTCAATTGTCTGAAGACTTGACACTTCTCAAAATAAGAAACTGGGTTTAGAATCAAGTCTTTCCCTCTAGCAAGGCTCTGTGTGGTCTGGTCATTGCTGAGTTCTCTCAGGGCTCCCCCACCCACATACCTATCTTTGTGGC
>NW_004524586.1:9869258-9875954 GCF_000260255.1 Octodon degus | reverse complement strand
TTTTTTTGTTAAGTTCCGTTATTTGAATATTACAGGTATGTAAACTCAGCAAAATATTCTAAAAGAGTCCAGTAGCCCATAATAGTATTGGGTCTTCTGCTTGACTGGCAATGTCAGAAATTGTTGATCTGAGTTCCCTACAGCTCAACATAACACCATGGCTTTACTTCTTATACTTTGTTTTTATACTTTTCTGCTGGATAGTTAAGACCAAGGTAAAGCAGGACCTGTGCAATAAGAGTTGTAGCTTTTTGGTCTGAGAAGGTCAGTGAAATGCCCTCAGGATTTACCCTGAGATCCTGTATCTCAGATTGTAGAACCTTTGTCAGTGTCAGCCATGTGGATGAGAGTAGGACTTTTTATTTATTTATTATTATTTTTTTGTAATACTGGGAATTGAACTCAAGACCTTGCACTTGCCAGGCAGGTGCTTATTCTACTGAGCTATCTCCCCGGCCCCATAGGGCTTTTTTTGTTAAGTTGAGTTTATATTATTATATATAATGTATGGATGGCAAGATTTATCCTTTCAGGGACAGACCAGTGAGTTTTGATAAATGTGTAGTTTTAAATGTATACAGTTTATAACTACAACTGTAAAGATTCCCCAGGACCCTTATTAGATTTGGAAAAATAAAAACATAATATACACACAAAATTTATATATGAATACACACTTATACATATGTATAAAAATGCTATGTTAAATTTTAATTTCAGAACAGCAACAAGTGACTCTTAGAACACTGTATCCTGCCATGCTGGATCCCTCAGATCAGAATGATGTGTAGCTTACAGAATTATTTGCTCAGTTAATCTACGCATGGGCTGGGTTCGGTGGCTGCTGGGCACAGGGCTTCCACTCAGTTCTGCAGAATGAGGGGTGAGAGGAAGGGGGCTAGCAGAATGTCCAGTGTACAGTGGGTCAGTGCCAGATCTCAGACCACATGTAGCTGTGGAGCTGAGGGTCAGTGCTCTGCAGAGGCCTCGTCCAGCTGAGCCCTACCCTTGGCCTCCCAGTGGGGTTCCACACCCAAGCCTGGTGATGGTGGACCTTAGCAAGCTTGCTGTGGTCAGCCTTTGTGTCTGTGATTGTGTGAGTCATAGCTGGTTAACTTGTGCTAACCTAAGAACATCCTTTAATTTGTAGCTCGGAACCTTGCTTAGGAATCCCCCAATGTGAGTCTTTCTCTGATCTTATCTCTTTTTTTTTGTTTGTTTTTACAGGCACTAGGAAGCTTTTATTTTCTTCATGAATCCTTAAAAAACATCTACCAGTTTGACTTTAAAGGTAAGATTCTGTACCATCCTCATTTAATGACCAAGTTCCATTCCTGGTACTAGACTGTTAAATAAATTGGTGACTAAATGCAAAATTGTGTGTAGTATCTACATTACAGCCAGAACAAAGAAATAGTCAAAGGAAACTCCAACTTGATAACTTTGCTTTTATTGCATAATGTATATGTGCAGTACTATAATGTATAATAACACAAAACTAAAGTAGTGTACTATGCAGTACAATGAATAAAAATTGCAATATAGTATAAGCAAGGTATGTATTGTGCAAGAACATTGAGGCTTTATAAATAAAACATACAAAACTACAAAAATAGGTCAAAAAAAGATGAGTTATAAGTCTAAACAGTGTGCCTCAGTCATAAATCCAAATGGTTGTTAAACAGGTGGGTTATTACACAAGGACTATTTGTATCTCAAAAGCAGAAGTTGATAACACATTTTTGTGGCCATGTGAACTGCTGTCCCTGAGTCAGTGACCAGTGCTGTAGGTCTACACTGTCTTCCCAGGTTGCCCCTGCTGAGACACCCTGTCTGATCATTGGCTCTGTCCTGAGGCTTGAGGGAATCTGTTACACAGATGAGAAACATTTCAGTGTGGACCTGCTGGCCTGGGTATTTCTGTGCCTGCTCTTCACTCCATGTCTTCTTTTCCTTTTGTGTGTGAACCCTCCTGTGCTCCTTGCGGGTCTGGAGCCAGCTCACATCAATTTGAAATGTCGTTAAAGTGTAGTAACTGGAAGGCGACTAGTTGTGTCCATTGGTTCAGATTCCTTCTTTTGGCTCTCTTGGGAGCCTCTTGAGCAGTCTTGTCTACGTTAGCTGAACAGTGATCCCCTCACCATCCTGAAGACGGGCAGGACCCTAGGCGGGGAACACTTGTTCATTACCCTGCTGCTTTTGGGGTGTTTAGACACTTAAATACCACCTCCTGGCATTCTTGCCAAGGAACTAGGTCAGAATGAGACAGCCAGGCTGTTCTCTTACATCTCTGTAGACACCAGTCAGCAGCGTATTGTGTCTTCATCAACAGATGTTTGGACCTAGCATTTCTCAGATGAGGCTGGTGATAGAAGGATTAGCCTCTTGGAAATTCGTATGATGAGCTTAAAAGAGTTTTGAATCCATAGAATGGTTTTTAAAGAAACCGTTCATGTACATACATATTTAAATGAAATCCACCATGAAATATCAGCTAACCCACAGTTTATTTAAAACCACAGGTTAGATATACACTTAGATATGCACTCCAGCAAAACCTTACTCAGGGGCCTCCACTTGGCCAACATGACGAGATGGGGCAGTACTGGACGAGTGTGGACCTAGCACCTGTTTGTTTCTGGATGTGTGTTGTTGAATACCCAGTGGCCTGGCAGGTATTATAGCTGACCGTCTGCAGCTGTGTGGTTTTCTGAGTCTCAGTCTGAGGTAGCCTCTCCTGCCCCTCTTATTTTTGCTTGAATTGAACTAGAGCACAGCAACCTAGAATTTATGAAAAGTCTGAATATAAATTTTTGAAAGCAGTAGACTGGATTTAAAAAATAACCTTATAGAAGTTGTAAGGAGTACTCAGAGGTACAGATTAAAAAAAAAAAAAAAAAATGAAAAGACATCTAGTTTCTGGTCCAGCATACAAAGAGTTTGAAAGACATGGCTCCCATTCTCACCAGAGGAAAGCTAAACAGACTGCAAATAGACAACTCTTCTCAGATCCATGGGTAAAACTGCTGCTCTGAACACACAAGTGGGCTAAGGGCACCACTTCCCAGGCTCCTGGATCTAGCCTGGTGAAAGTGTTAGACAGGAATAAGAAAAAAAACTCTTGGGAAGCACACAGTTATAAAATTTATCACTAGGAGACCCATCTTATAGTCACGGTCAGGGTACTCCCTTCACAGGGTCTACCCTCCAAGAAATTGTGTTACTTGGCCCAATCTGCTGGGACCTTATCAAAGCCTACCTACCCAGGAGAAGGAGATGCCCGGTCCCAGCACTCTGGCCTTCCTGACTTACTAAGGTATGGTGAAAGTTTCAGTGATATACCTTCTAGTTTACTATTGGTCCTTTCTTCAGCCATGTCCTGTCTACTAAGGAACCCATTAAAGACGTTCTTCATTTTTATCAAAATGCTTTTTTATTTCTAGGTTTCTTTTTGATTCTTTCTCAGAATTTGCATGTCTCTACTCCCATTTCCCTCTTTTTTTGCCCATTTTCCTTTTTTTTTTTTTTTTTTTTTTTTTTTTTTTTCTAATTTTTTTTTTTTTGCTCCCCTTACTACCTTTTTTTGTTCCTCATTCTTTTTTTTTTTTTTTTTTTTTTTGCATTAGTGGCCGTAACATATGTTATGTTTTGTGTCTAGTTGTGACCCAAAGCCTCATGCAGTCATGGGGCAGGGACTTTGAAAGTTTTGAGATTAATTCATGATCAATACTGGGATTATGGGTCTGAGTACTACACGCAGACTGGAGCATACAGCCTGAATGCAACTTAAGGGAGACGGACTTCCTCCCTGTAGCCACTGCTGCTGCTACGCCTTTGCTCTCTGCTCTTTGCTGCCGCCGCCATGAAAGGCTGCCCTCTGCCATGTGCCACCCTGCCTTGAGCCAGCCGAGTATGAACTGAAACCTCCACTGAATGTGAGCGAAATAAACCTTTCCTTCCTTTATTTTGAGTGTCGGGTATTTGTCCCAGCAACGAGAGAAGAGTAACTGAGACAACATATCATTCAGTTATTTTAAATTCCTAGCCTGATCGTTCTAAGTCTGTGCCATACCTGAGTCTAGGTTGGAGGCTGGTTTGTTTCATTACTTTGTACTTTTTATTTTTTATTTAAACATTTTTTTAATAATTTTTATTTATTTGAGAGAGAGAAAGAGAGAGAGAGAGAGAGAGAGAGAGAGAGAGAGAGAGAGAGTGTGTGTGTGTGTGTGTGTGGCCAGCTCAGCCCACCAGGGGGCGGGGCTGGCTGGCATGTGGTGCTGGGGGACCGAACCGCAGTCCCTGATGCTTTGCTAAGCTTGTTCTAAGTAGGTGCTTTAGACCACTGAGCCATCTCTCCAGCCCCTGTACTTTTTATCTTTTAGAATGTCTTGTAATTTTTCTTAAAAGTCTGAGATGAATCATTGAGGAAAAGAAAAAAACGAAAAACTAAGGCAGACAAGCCTTTAGTGTGAGGCTACATGTTCCTCCAGTTGTACCTAGGCAGTGTCTACTATCTGCTATGGCTAAAAATTCTTATGCTGCCCTTATTTATTATCCACTTAGTTGTCTGGGGATTTCCTTTGACACACCTTTTTACACAGACTCTGAGCTTTGCAGGCCTGTCAGTTGTGGTATCTTGTTATTAGACTGGAAAGTGGAGAGAAATAAGAAATTAAAAAAAAAAATGTTCAAGAACCATGGGATGACCACACAAAATGAAACATGCTTGTTAGATAACAGAAAGAGAAAACAGGGTACAGAAAGAAATACTTGATGCAATGATGATAGACAATATCCCAAAATTAATAACAGACATCAAACATATTGCCAGGTCCTAGAGCCTTAACGTCATCAGTACCGGCTAGCCAGATAGCTCAGCAGCTTAAAGTGCTTGCTTAGGTAGACACAGGGGGCAGGGGTTCGATCCCCCACCTGTGGTGCCAGCTCCACCCTTGGGGTGCGCTGAAACAGTGAATGAGACTAGCCGTGGTGGCATGCACCTGTAATCCTAGCGCTTAGGAGGCTGAAAAACAGGAAGGATCACTGTGAGTCCAATCTGTGTAGTGAGACCCTGTAGATGCTGTACTAAGTACATTACAAAAAAAAAAAAAAAAAATTCAGTACCAACCAGGAAGAATGCCAGAAAAATCTGTACCTTGGCACACATTTGCTGTTCAAGCTGCATAAAATCAAAGACAGAGATAAAATCCTGAAAAAAGCTGGAGACTAGGGACAAGGAGTGAAAAAACATCTTCCCTACAATGGAACAAGAGTGAGAATTGCATTGGCCTTCTGTCAGAAACCTTGTAAGAAGAGATTGATGTGAAATATTTAAAGCATTAAAAGGAATGAAACATCAACTTAGAATTCTGTATTCAACCAACATGTCCCTCAAAAGTGAAAGATAAATAAAGATTGTCAGACAAAACTTGAGAGAATTTGTCACCAGGAGACCTGCTCTGTGGGGAACACTACAAGTTGGATTTCAACAGGACGGAATGACAGGATAGAAGCTGGTTCACATAAAAAAAGAAAGTGTGAGAGGAGGATAAATGAATTTTTTATTCTTAGTTGATATAACAGACAATGTTTGTTTAAAGTAATAACAAAAACCTGTATTGAGTAACTGTAGCCATGGAAAAGTGAAATGAATAGCAATAGAAATGTTATGAAGGAAGGACGAATCAGGAATCCTCTGTCACAAGGGACCTGTACTACTTTTGAAAGAATATATTGTAATATCATGTAAACTCAGTTGTGTCCCAAATTTTCTGATCAAGGAGATTATGAGGCCACAGAGCAATGTGATCGATGACGTAGGGTGTGCCTAAGGAGAGTCACATGGAGAGAAAACATTCTCTCAAGCTTTCACAGAGAACAAATTGGTCAAGCAATGGCCGTGACTCATCCACATGGCTGACACTGACAAAGGATCTGCATAGTGCGGTACAGGGTTTTATGATAAGTCCTGAGGGGACTTGACTGACCTTGTCAGATACAAAAGATACATTTCTTGATATATAGGTCTTCTTTATCTTGGTCATAGCAATCCAGCAGAAAAGTATAAAAATGAGTTATAAAAAGTAAAGCCATATTAATATGCTCAGTTGTGAAAGGCTCAAGTCAACAACTTCTGACATTGCCCGTCCTATGGATAACCCACTACTATTATGGACTACTGGACTATATTGGATTATTTTGCTGAATTTATGCACCTACAGTGTTTAAGTGGCAATGGCGACAAGCCCTTGTACTTGCCAGGGAAGCGCTTATTTCACTGAGCCATCTCCCCAGCTCTTAAATGGCAGTGGAATACCCGTCTCTAACAAAACTAAACAAAAAAAAGGGGGATACAAAGGAAGGACCACTTTGTATCTGTATATACAAAATTAGGATAGATATACAGCTACTTTCTCTTAATTCAATGAGACAAAAGATTTGTACTAATAATATTTGGATAGGATATCATGTCTGCATCTTGTACTACGAATAACCACTAAGAAGACAACAATATGCAATGTATTAATTATTGAAACTGTCCTATTAATCGGTTTTGAAACTGTCTCATTGCTGTTTCTCAATAAAATTAATTAAAAGAATATAGTGTTACTAGAAAGTCAGCTTGTGTTAGTTATACTGTACATATTACATATTCCATGACAGTCACTAAGGCTTTTCTTTTTCTTTTTTTTTTTT
>NW_004524586.1:9863417-9868913 GCF_000260255.1 Octodon degus | reverse complement strand
TGGAATAAGCGCTTCCCTGGCAAGCGCAAGGACCTGAGTTCAATCCCCGGTTCCACCAAAAAAAAAAAAAAAAAAAAAAAAAAAAAAAAAAAAAAAAAGAAAGAAAGAAAAAAGAAAAATCAGGGTCTGGGGAGATGGCTCAGTAGAATAAGTGCTTCCCTGGCAAGCGCAAGGGCCTGAGTTCAATCCCTGGTTCTACCAAAAAAAACCCCAGCAACAAATAGAAAAGTTACAAATATAAAAATACGGTAAATGTTACCACAGCAATATCTGTGATCCCTTTAAATGTGAATGGTCAGAAAGACAGAGACGGTTTAGAGTGTATAAAAACACCTATGCTTTGCCTCCTAGGAACCCACTTAAGAAACAAAAATCAAAAGCAAAGAGATGGAGAAGGATATACCATGCTAACATGCCCAGAGTCAGAGTAGCTACATTACTTTCAAGTGAAGCCAAGTTCCAAGCAGGGAACTTTGTCATCAAAAAAAAGAGAGACACTATGTAATAATAAAGGACTAATTCTCCAAGAAGACATAGTGACCCTTAACACGTATGTACCTAACAACAGAGCATCAAAATACACAAGGCAAATACTAATCAACCTGGGAGGTAAAATAGAGGAACTCCCATTATAAATGGAGATATCAGGACTATATCAGAAATAGGCAGAGCCAGGCGGCGAGAACAGGAAGGGTGTGGTTCAACTCAGCAGCACCCCCACACAACTAGAGCTAATGGTCATTGATCTAATGAATCCAGCAGCAGCAGAACATATATTCTTCTCTAGCTCACAGGGAACATTCACTAAGATGGCTCACACTTTACGCCCTAGCAAATACCTTAACAAAGTTAAAGAAGAGAAGCCAGACCAGGTGTGATTTCAGATCACAAGGGAATTAAATTGGAAATCAGTAATAGGAAGGTAACCGTGAACTCTTCAAATATGTGAACTACTTCAGATCTTCAAACACTTTTTTTTTTCTTTTGGCAGAACTGGGATTGAACTCAGTCCCTTGGGCTTGCCAGGGAAGCACTTGTTCCACCGAGCCATCTCCCCAGCCCCTTCCAAACACATTTTTAAGGAACACATAGATTAAAGAAATTTTGAGGAAAAAAAGTTTATTTTGTCTTTTTGAGACAGGGTTTCACTATGTAGTTCAGGCAAGCCTTCAGCTCACTTTGTAGCCCAGGATGGTCTTGAACTCACAGTGGTCTTTCTGCCTCAGCCTCTCAAGTTGCTGAGATTACAGACGTGTACCACCACATCCGGCAACCTCACGAAATTTAGAAAATATTTTGAACTAATGAAAATATAGATTAATGGAGTTCATGGGCTATTAACAGAAGCAATATTTTATGGAAATTTTGTAGTATCAAATGTGTATATGATAAGAAATGTGTATAAAATACGAAAGATCTAAACTTAGTAGTTTAAGGTTCTACCTTAAAGTAGAAGAAAATTAAATGCAAAGTTAGCAGAAGAAAAAATTAAAAAGCAATAGAAAGCAATAAAATTGAAGCAAAATCAATAAAGAAAATTAGCAAAACCAAAGTTGCTTCTTTTTTTAATTAATTGTATTGAGAAACAAATAGCAATGAGATAATTTCAAAACCGATTAGTAGGACAGTTTCAATAATTAATACATTGCATATTGTTGTTGTCGTAGTGGTTATTCATAGTATAAGATGCAGACATGATATCCTGTCCAAACACGGTTAGTACAAATCTTTCTTCTTATTGAATTAAGAGAAAGTAGCTCTGTATCTATCCTAACCATTTCATATATACAGATACAAAATGGTCCTTCATTTATATCCCCTTTTTTGGTTTAGTTTTGTCAGAGATGGGTATTCCACCATTCAAATACCGCACGTACATGAATTCAGCCAAACAATCCAACACAGTCCAGCAGTCCACAATAGCAGTGGGCCATCCACAGGATGGGTAACATCACAAGCTGTTGACCTGAGCCCTCCACAGCTCAGCATACCAACACGGCCCCACTTTTTATACTTTGTTTTTATACTTTTCTTCTAGATGGTTAAGACCAAGATAAAGCAAGACTGATATAACAAGAAATGTAACTTTTGTATTTGACAATGTCAGTCAAATCCCTTCAGGATTTACCCTGAAATCCTGTACCTCAGTTTGTAGATCATTTGTCAGTATCAGCCATGTGGATGAGTCACGTCCATTGCTTGACCGATTTGTCCTCTGTGAAAGCCTGAGAAAATGTTTTTTCTCCATGTGACTTTCCTTAGGCACATTCTATTGATCACTTTCCTCTGTGGCCCTAAAAAAAAGTCATAGGACTGTCCTGATACAATGCTGTATATATATGGTTAGATTTCTAAATTTCTGTGTAAAAATATGTAATTGTTTATTCCTATTTTTTAGAAATTTTTAATTTTTTTTCTTCACATTCTATAGAGATTTAAAATTTAACATAGCAATACTTGATGGAAAATACCTGTTCCATGCTATGTCTAAGATGTTTGATATTCAGTCAGATAGTGAGGTTAAGCTCAATTGCCTGTGTTATAGGGTAATAATATCATTAAGCTTCTCTGCTGGAGGGTTAACAATTTAAGTTTGCAGACCAAAAATCAGAGAAAAAGAAGGGCTACAAGGACAGCCAACATTTTGACCCTAGCCTTTCAAAGTCAGTGAGGACTCAGGACATAAGGGAACCTGTACTGTAACATCCTGTAACTCAGTGATGTCCCAAATTTTCTGGTCAAGGCGATTACGGGGCCACAAAGTTGCTTCTTTGAAAGGGCCAGCCAAATAGCTCAGTGGATTAAGCACTTGCAAGCAGGCACAGGGGCTGAGCAATTGATTCCTGGGCCTGTCATGCCGGTCCTGCCTCCAGGGTACGCTGAGACAGCGATTGAGACTGGGCATGGTGGCGCGCACCTGTAATCTCAGCGCTTGGGAGGCTATAAACAGGCATATCATTAGGAGTCCGATCTAGTTGTGAGACGCTGAACACCCTGTAGACCCTTCTCTTAAAAAAAAAAAAAAAAAAGTTGCTTCTTTGAAAAGATTAATAAAATTGACATAGTGCTAGTCGTGCTAATCAAGAAAAAAATGACATAAATTATTAATCTCAGAAATGAGAGGGACTATCACTACTGATCCCATCGACATTAAAAGTATAAAAAAGGACCATTATAAAAAAAAAGTCCATACCTCCACTTCTTGTGGATTTTTTGTCACCTAAGGAAATATATTTTGATGAGAGCTGGAAACTTCTTAAATGCTTTAGAATTGTTTTCCATTGTTTGGACATCAAAATTCATCGCACTTATGAATAAAGAGCCTTCTTTTCAATTTCTGTGTAATTTGCAGGGCTGTACCATGTGTACTAATGCAAGCTTTTTTCAGTTCAAGAGAATAAATGTTTACAAATTTTAAAGAAGTCTATGCCTATAAATTTATTAGCCTAATGACCAATTTCTTGAAAGATACAATCTATGAAAATTCTTGCAAGAAAACCTATATAATATAAATAGGCCTTTAGCCTATTAATTAAATCAATAAGTAATAGCCTTTTGAAAAAGAAAGTACGATGTCTAGATGGATTTGCTGGTGAATTGAAAGTTAACACTAGTTCTGTATGAGTCTTCTCAGAAGATAAAAGCAGAGAGGCACATTCTTACCTATAAGCAAGTATGGCCCTAATATCAAAGCAAGACAGAAAACATTACAAAGAAGAAAAGCAACAGACTAGTATTTCTCATGAACAGAAAATGCAGAAGTTTTCAACAAAATGTTAGTAATTTGAATTCAACAGGCATGAAAAGAATTACGTACTATGACCAGCTTGGATTTATTCCAGATGAACAAGCTTGTTCAGCATTTGAAAATCAGCTAACCTAATCCATCACATCACAGACTGTGTTAGTTCACTTCTCTGATCAGTGGGATGAAATACCCAGCACCCTCCATGTAAAGGAGCAGAGACTTATTCTGGCTCAGGTTTCAATCCGTGGTCACCTGGCTCCAAGGCAGGAATGGCCTCGTGGACAGGCCTTGGGGGAGGAGCGCTGCTCATCCCCGTGGCAGCCAGAAAGTAGAGAGAGAAAATGGAAGAACCAGGGACAAGAATACCTTTCTTTTTTTTTTTAACTTTTTTTTTTGGTGGAACCAGGGATTGAACTCAGGCCCTTGTGCTTGCCAGGGAAGCACTTATTCCACTGAGCCATCTCCCTGGCCAAGAATACCTTTCTAGGTCACACATCTGGTGACTTTACCTCCATCCACGACCCACTTCCTTAGAGCACCTTCAGCTACTTAAGTCATTAGTGGATGATCCTCTGGTGAGTATGATACCCCCAATGTATATCGAAAGCCCCACCCTGAAGACATGAGCCCTTTAGGGGGCAGTATTTTTAAATCTAAATTGTAACATTCACCTCCCACCCCAAAAAGACTCATCTCTTTATGCAAAATGCATTTATTCCATTTTGAGGAGTTGCAAAAGTCTTAATAGTTTTAGGACTGCTAAAAGTCCCACATCCAAATTTGCCTTTGAGACTCAAAGCAAGCTTTTAGCTGTGAGCCCTATAAAAATCAAAAAGAAAGTTTAACACTTTGAACATAAGTGACACAGAATAAACATTCCCATTCTGCCAAAGAGAATGTGCGTAGCCAGTAGAAAGAAATCAGTCCCAAGCAAGACCAAACCCTAATGGGCAACATTATAACCACGGGACGTGCCCATAGCAGGATGTGGTGAAATGTGGGCTCTAAAGCACTTGGATAGCCCTGCACCTATAGCATTGCTTCTTGCAGCCCTCAGGGCCTCTTTCTTGAGGGAGGTGTTACCCACTGCCTGTGGCTTTCCTCAGTAGGTGCTCCATGTTCCTGCCATCTTCAACTCTTTGGATCTGCACTGCACTTTCAGTTCTACTCTCATAGCTTTCTGCATTATCCTTTCAGGGGCACGCTGGCTGGCCTCCCAGGCTTCCGAAGTCTGGGTGGAAGCCTCTGTGACCCATAACTTTTTATTCTGCATGTCTGTAAAATCAGCATATGAAGTCAAGGTCGACCACCAGCCCTAGTAGTAGTCAGGCACCTTTGGGCCATGACTGTAGGTACGCTTGAGTGCCCATATTGCTGAACACTGCGGAAGAATCTCAAGGGAGCAGTTCTGTAGGCAGCTCTTCTCAAGCAGGGGGCTTACGGTTCTCTTCTTAAATGAAAGTTTTACAGCTTTGTACCCTACGGCCTGTAGAGGATAGGGTTGCGCTGGTTTCTGAGATACTCTCGGCCATCTTTGCTGCTGTTCTATTGCAAAGTGCTTGGCTTCTTTTTGACATGTTCCCATCAATTTAAGCCAATCATGGTATATGTATAACTATCCTGTCAGGCAGCGTGAACCACTGATGGTTAGCTGTTTAGCATCAGATAATGGAATTCAGAGTTGCCTGGAAAGGAGATATACAGATTATGGCTAGGTTGTGAACATGTTAGTTATAATCTTTTTAGCA
>NW_004524586.1:9817600-9859257 GCF_000260255.1 Octodon degus | reverse complement strand
GTTACAAGGTCAGTTATAATCACAGAAACAATCCTTTATTTTACTTTCTGGTCACTGGGACAAAATATCTAACACCCACAATTTAAAAGAGGGGTTCATTTTGGCTCACAGTTTCATTGGGCTTATTCCATGGTACGTTGGTTGCAAAGCAGAAGTAGCATGGCAGATGGGAATGGTGGCTACAGTGCTGCTCAGATCATGGCAGGCAGGAAGCAGAAGGGAGGAGCTAGCAACAGGAATACACTTCAGGACATGCCCCACTGGCCCACATCCGGCCAGGGCTCACCTACTAATTGCACTTTCACCTACTGACCTCATTAATAGATGAGTCCACTGGTCAGTGTAGAGCCCCCATGAGCCAGTCACCCTCCAAATGCCTCAGGTGGGGGGTGTCAGTCTAAACCATAGCACCCGCTAAAGAAGAAAATCCTATCAGTAGGTTTAACAGAGTTTAACATCCATTCATGGTAAAAACTCTCAACATGCTATAAGTAGAAGAGGAAATTCCTGAACTCGATTTTTTAAATTTATAAGAAAATCTGTAGCATTAAAATTAGTAAGAAATTAGCAAATGAAAAATTTCAGGGAAAGGTCAGGAACAGCAAGCATCTCCTCCCAGCCACTGCCACATTTTAATGGTAATCTTAGCTAATGAATGAAGACTAAAGGAAATAAAGGGCATATTCTTAGGATGGAGTAGGGGTTAGAACTGTCTTTCCTCAGGTGAAATTAGTACCTATTTAGAAAAACCTCCAATGGTAAGAATAAGCAATTACAGGATACACAGTTAATACACAAAAGTTAATTGCTTTCCTGTATAAATACACATAAATGGGGGGTTGGGGATATGGCTCAGTGGAGTAAGTGCTTCCCTGGCAAGTGCGAGGGCCTGAGTTCAATCCCCGGTTCTGCAAATAAATAAATAAAAATAAATACACACAAATGGGTAAATTATGAAATTAAAAACACAAAACATTTTATATAAGCACACACACAAAAGGAAGTGCTTAGGAATATGCTTTAATAAAATGTGATTTAAAAATAATATCTTGGGCTAGCGAGATAGCTCAGCAGACTAAGCACCTGCTTAGGCAAGTGCAGAGACTGGAGTTCAATCCCCAGTACCATATGCTGCCCTGGACATGCTGAGCCAGCCACCAAGTCCAGGCATGGTGACACCAGCACTGGGGTGGCTGAAAACAGGAGGATCACTACAAGTCTGAGCTGTGTAGTAAAACCCTGTACCAAATAATTTTTTTAAAAAGTAATAGCTCTGAGGAAAACTACAAAACTCTGATGAAAGAAATCAAAGATTTAGATGAATGGGAAGATGGTCCATCTATGTGGATGATACTATGGTTGGAATGTCTGTGTCCTTCCAAAATTCATATGCTGAACTAACAAGGTGATAGTATCAGGGAGCAAGATCCTTGGGAGGTAAATAGGTCATGAGGGCCGGCCCTTGTGAAAGGGATGAATGTCCTTTTAAGTGACCCAAGATAGGGAAGATAGGAATATCCTTTAGTAAAATGCGATTTAAAAGTAATATCTTGGGCTGGTGAGACAGTTCAGCAGACTAAACTGGCAAGCACAAGGACCCAGGTTTGATCCCTGGTACCACATTCCCTGCCGGCCACCCAAACCGGGGGTGGTGGCGCACACTTATAATCACAGCTGAGACAGAAGGATCACTACTAGTCCAAGCTGTGTAGCAAGACCTTGTACAAAATAAACAAACAAACAGACCCATGGGAGCTTTTGGCTCTGTTTGTCAAGCTTGCTCTGAACATGGGAAGTACTGTCTGTGAGGAATGGGCCCTCACCAGACACTGAATCTACTGACGTGTTGGTTGTAGGCTTACAGCCTCCAGAACATGAGAGTATGAACTCCAGAAATTAGGAAGGAAGTATTGTCAAGAGCTCAGGTCTTCCTGATTTGACCTGAAGTTGAAACACAGTCCCCATCAAAATGCCTGCAAGGGCTATATATATATATATATAGACTGATAATAAAGTTTGCATAGGAAGAGAAAGCCCCAGAATTGCCAACACAGGAAAATTACTGAACAAGAAGAGAGGGGTAGCCTCCACTGCCTCCTAACATCCTCTCCCACCTCCTGGGTGAGGGTGAGCAGTGCACGTCGTTACAGCAGAGGATTAGCAGCAACCCAAAAGCTCCGCTGGATGAGAGGACTGGTCTGGAAAGGCTAGATGACGCAGGGGTCTGTTCTGGAAGTAGTGAATTTGTGGAAACGGAATGACAGGTGGCTGCCTCTGTCACAGGGCCTGTGTGTGTGTGGGGGGGGTGGATATGTGGATTATAATTTTTTTTTACAGCAGAGAAACTAATCTGTATGATTTGTAACAATGATATTTGTAACAATAATGTGATATTTTATGCATATGTCAAAATGTATCTAATATACAGCAAGAGCAAAGCCTGAAGTAAATGGGATTTTTGCTGGTAATTATTGATCAGTACTGGGTTTGTTAGTTTTCTTTTTAAGAAATAAAACAGGGGCCAGGGAGATGGCTTGGTAGAACAAGCACTTCCTGGCAAGCGCGAGAGCCTGAGTTCAATCCCTGGTTCTGCCCATAAATAAATAAATAAAGAGTTTCACTTCAGGTATTAGGATAGTAACAATAATTGTTTGTGTATTGTTATCTTTATAATAGTTACTCAGAGTATAAGATATAGGCATGAGATATTGTCCAAACAATATTAGCACAAATCCTTTTTCAATGAACTAAGAAAAACTAGCGGTTTAACTATCTGAGCTATTTTGTGTGGAGGTGTATATATGTATCCCCTTTCTCTTCCTTCCTGGCTCATAACGCCGCATCCTTCAGTCTGCTTTTGTTGTCCTATCCATGTCTGTGGAGTGGACAGTGCCCCAGAAACTACAGGTCTCAGCAGCTCATGGTGTACAGGACTTTCCCCACTAAACGGTGGAAGTACAGCTTGCTGCTTTTTCCAGTGCTGGTCTCCAAGCATTTGCTGGATACCTGGAACTTTTATTTCAAAGCAATCCCTCTCAGCTCAGAACTTGCCCTGCTGAGGATGACAAATGAAGGACCCAGTCAGGGGTGCCTGAGCTGGGCCCCTGCTTCTGGGTGGTCTTACGGGCTGTGTTCTTCCTGTGTTCCTCACAGATTTTGCAGAGACCAGTAGCTGTCGGCCCCCAGCCTGTAAAGGTTTTGAAAAATAAGATATAGGCATGAGATATTGTCCAAACAATATTAGCACAAATCCTTTTTCAATGAACTAAGAAAAACTAGCGGTTTAACTATCTGAGCTATTTTGTGTGGAGGTGTCATTATCAGATACCAGTGAGGGCATGGGGATGTTCATAGAAGGAAAGAACCCCATGCCTGGATGTGAATGGGGACTCAGACCAACCCCTGTCCACGGACCTGTCAGCCTGGGGAGGCCTGTGAGGGCCACATCTCCTGGGTGCCCCAGGGAGGTCTGGGTGGCAGCTGCAGAGCTTGTCTGGATAATGCCCGCCCTGCCCCTCCCTCACTCCTTCTCACATAAAAACTCTTCCCTGGAATATGAGTGATGTGGGCCATGTGCGAGGAGGAAATCGATGTTATTAAATAAATTCATGTGAAGGTCTCACTGAATAGTAATTCCATAGCCCTCTTCAATATATTCACTGCTTTAAAAGAGGGTGCCAATTAGCCCCTGTAAATCTGCAGGCTGGGAGCTCTTAGGGGATAATGAAGTGGAGTGTCAGATTCCAGGTTGTAGAACAGGAATTTATGAGCTACAGGCATCCATGGAGCAGCTGGTCAGGGGTAGACCCTTGTTGCTTCTCTGCTCAGGGCTTCCTGGCACCCTGGGGCTCTTTGGGTGAGCATGACATCCCAGTAACATGTGGCTGCTTGGATAGTGTGTAACATTGAAGATATTCATGTCATCTTTTTGTTCTTTTCTAGCAAAGAAGTATAAAAAAGTCACTGGCAAAGAGATCTATTCAGATACTTTAGAGAGCACACCGATGCTAGAGAAAGAGAAGTTCCCACAGGACTACTTCCCTGAGGTGCGTAACCGGGGCTGTCTTGCAAGATCTCATCAGCACATCTGCTTTCCAGAGTAAAAGCAAGCTGAAGTAAAATTTACTTCCAACCTGCCCGCCTCCACTGTGTGTCTGTGTGTGTGTGTGTGGGGGGGTGTCGGTCACTGTTGGGCATTGACACTCCACTGTTCTAAACCAGTGTGGGTTGATTTGGGCTACCCTAGATAAAGGGGGAGGGAGTCTAAATGGTTCATATTTAGTATGCAAATTCTGTATTTGTCATTTCCAGGCAAAAGCACTTTCCCCTTAAAATGAAGGAAAGTATCACCTAGCTTGCCTGGTGAGCGTAGGTCTCTAGATGTGAAGGGTCAGTCTGCTGGCAGGAACAGCCAACTCAGAGGCTGGAGTCATTGTGTGGTATGACGTGGGGGCTAGATGGTGTAGTATATCCATTACCTTCCCCATTAGGCACAGGGTGGGGCGAGATTCCCATTCACAGATGAGGCCCTGATATTGTACCAGCAAGTAAAAAAATAGTAGTCGTTGTGGAGCAGGTAGTTGGCCACGCTGGTGGCTCAGTAACACTTCCCAGTGATTGTGTCCATTTCACATGGAGAGTTTAGAAATTAAAAAGGCTAGGGATGGCCTGAGCATTTTAGCTCAGGGGTAAAATGCTTTCCTAGCACACAACACGCCCTGGGTTCAATCCCTAGCAGACCTCCCCCCAACACACACCAAAAATGAAAAAACACAAAACAAAATCAAAAAGTTAGAGGCTTATTTACTGTCCTACTGCCTAGACATGGTAAGCATAAAGTGCTGCCCTATTTCTTTTGGGTGTTAGTGTCGTTTTTGTTTAGTGTTGTGTGTTATTTTATATAGTTGTTAGACTATGTGCAAAGTTTTTTATTACTTTTTAAAAAAATGTCTTAGTACGGGGGCTACAGAGTCTCACCACACAGATTGGACTCATAGTGATCCTCCTGTTTTCAGCCTCCCAAACACTGGAATTACAGGCATGTGCTACCACGCCCAGTCTCAGTCACTGTCTCAGCATGCCCTGGGTCAGGGCCAGCATGGCATGTAGTGCCATAGATCAAACCCTGGTCTCTGCGCTCTGCCTAAGCAGGAGCTTTAGTCTGCTGAGCTATCTGGCTGGCCCCTTTGACCAGAAGCATTTTGAATACTGAATTGAGGGACTGAGTGTCACCTCCTGATGGCTGTTTGCTTATCATGTAGGCATGTCCCATCCTTATCTTAGTGTAGGAGCCATGTTGGTCTCATCTCTGCAGCTCCTGGAAGGCATGTTCTGTAGCTTCTTCATTACAGCTAGCTATGCCTGCCTGCAGAGCTGATTTTCAGCAAGGCCACTTTATTAATTTGCTTTATGACCTGTGCCTTGAGTGAAGGGGTTGCAGCCATCTTCGTGAAGGATGGGTGTTCCCATCACGCTGTGGCTCAGCTTCCTCATCCATCGTCCCCAGGCCAAGGATATGGTGTCAGTGGATCAGCCTCCTGTCTTCAGCTGACTCAGGCCTCCCTTAGCTAGCTCTGCTTCCCTATCCCCCGCTACACTGAGGATCTGAGACTAGAGAAGCATAGCAGGAAAGCTTTGGGACCGTCCTTGTGCAGCTACATCCCTGTATCAGGACAGCATTCCTGAATATGGTGACATTTCCCACAGAAGATGCAGTGCTACAGTTTCTTTGAAGCTGTAGGCCAAGAAGCTGGCCTTCTGAGCCTGCTCACAGCGGGTCTTAGACTTCTGTCTATCTACAGTGACCCTCACTTGTCTGGACCCTCTTTTGGGCTAGAACTGACCCTCATCTGAGAGTGACTAGAACATTCTTGAGGAACTGAAGTGGAAATGGGGGAGGCTTGAAGTGGGCCTGGGAAGCAGGACTGGGCCAAGACCATGCAGTGGGTACCCTGCTCTGTGGTTTTGAGATAGCCCTGAAAGACAGATGGGATGAATTAGAGATGGGCAGTGCTAGACATGGGCCTGAGTGGTAGGACCTGTGATGATTGTGGGGTGGGAGGCAACACACACAAGCAGTTTGTGTGTCCTTGCAACTTTCTTTACTTTAAACTGTCTCAAATGTTGGGAAGAGTGTGATGAATCAACAGCAGATGCCATAGACCCTGTTCAGATGAAGAGCAGTTGTGGGTGCGTGCATTTTATTGCCAATAAAGCTCTGTTTTCTCCCCGCCCCCACTCCTTTTTGTGGGCTCTTCTCCTGAAGATGACATCGGCGCTCTGTCCCAGAGCCTTGCATATGTGCCTGTTTTACGCGGAGGAGTGTGCTACCATGAGCAGTGCTTTAAGTTGCTGCAGGTGTAGTCACATCCATAGCTTGTTGTTTCTGTGTGAAGTTGTTCCTTCCAGGGACCTGGCAGGCAGCCATCCTGCCCTGCGCCCATGTGCAGGCTCCTGGTGCCCTTTGTCCTCACCTCACTCCTTACGTTCCAGAATTGAGGATGGCAGCCGTTCTCAGCACATTTTGCATTTAGCACTTAGGGGTCTGAGGGGCATGTGTCTGCCACACAGTCCTGTTCTCTGGCCTCCATGACTATCTGCAGTCATCTCAGCAAAGTGCCACTATGTGCTAGTGGACAGGGAAGGGGAGCAGCTGGGGCACTAGGCACCAAGTGGGACAACTCACACGGATGGGGCTTCCTACAACACTCTGTGGTTCCTCCAGGGATCCCTTGTGGGATGTGATTCTTCTGTGCCCCTGATCTGTTCCTGAACAGTCCCTGTAGCAGTAAGAGGCTGTCAACAGCCTGGAGGCCACTGTTGAGACCCTGTGGCATTCAGGGTGTGGACTTACTGGGTGCATTAACGGTTCCTGGGTTCATTGTGTGGGAATCCATCTCAGAAAGCCCTGTATTTACCTGTAACACATGAGTTAGCAAATGCTTTCACACATTGCCTTTTATTCTGGTAATTAATAGAAGAAAACTTTCATTTTAAAAACCACAAACTTTTAATATTCTGTCAGCAATATTGTGCTTTTTAACACGCAGACCTTCACGAAGTGTGTTTTGCTCTGCAGAGTAGGAATGCTGAGTCTCCCATCCTTGAGCCTTGCCTAGGGACCAGCTTTGGCCAGAGCCACAGCAGCTCTGCCCGGCCTTGCCTCTCTGCATCTTCCTGCCAGCGTTGTGCTAGATTCTAGCACATTTTGGGGGAGGGAATTAGTTTAAGACTGATTTCTCTTTCTTTTATTACCATCACTTAAGGATAATCTAAATGTAATTACTGTGATGGAGGCATAATGCAATTCCAAATAATTACAGCCCACTGCATCTAAAACTAACAAAACTTTCTCTGTTGATTTATGGGTGCTTTTGGCTCAGTATGAATTTCAAATGACGCCTCTGGGAGCAACACTCCAGATAATGTGAGGCCATTTTTAAAAAGCAGATTTGTGTAGTCGATCGAGGCGAGTCATTTTTTTCCTCTTGCCCGTAGTGAGAAATTGGTTGTTACCATAGATCACAGTCCCTGCTGCAAGCTTCTATGAAAGATGAATTAATTCCACTAATGCTGTGAGTGGGCTTTTCACGGCAGGGCTGCATGGTGATAACCTCCCTGCAGCTCCTCTTTTCTCCACTGCGATTTATGCTGTCTTTTAGTAGATGAAACCGCCTGTATTTGCAATCCATCTGTTGGTTCAAGGAACCCTATTAACAGAGGACCTGAGCAGAGCCTGCACATGGTGAGAGATGTGCTACCCCTGGCCCCTGCCTCGGTATGGTTTTCTTTCTTTTCTTTTCTTTTTTTTTTTGGCAGAACTGGGGATTGAACTCAGTCCCCTGCCCTTGCCAGGCAAGCACATATTCCACTGAGCCATCTCCCCACCCCTTCTGGTATGGTTTTCATCTCTGCAGTGATGGCCCCTCCTAGAGCAGAGCCACACCAGACCTGGGGTGTGGCCACTTAAGGAGTGTGGAATTGTCACCATCTTTGGTCTAAGAGTCCACAATGAAGGTTTCACAAAATGGTCAGTTACCAGAAAGTTCTGTGACATGATCAGAATAGAAGACAACTGGCAACCATTTGAGGAGCCCCAACTGTGCTTGTTCCACTTCTATTTGTAGTGGACCAAGCAGCAGCATGCGTTTGGTGATGCCTGAGGCCTCCCATGAGGCCCAAGTGCTTGGGCTTGTGATGGGCCATTTTCTATGTTCTAGTCATGCATGTTGTGCATGAGCACACGACTTGCATTTGTGTGTGCATCTGACTGTGTGTATGTATTCACATGTATCTCCCCATGTCTGTGTGTGTATGCATGTATATAGATGAGTGTATGTGTGTGTGTTTGTGGGTTCATACATGTATTTAGATTTGTTGTGGTTATATGTACATGTATTGTAAGGAAGAGGTATTTGAGGAGGCTACACTGAGGAACAGTTTATCAAAGGCACCTGTACTCTGATGACTTGGGGGTGGTACACACTCCTTTGAGCCGTCTTACCCTAATACTGACTCAGAGTGTTTAGGTTCAGCCAGAAGAGGGGAATAAGTGGTCAGAAAGAGAAAACCTTGGCCTTGGAATTAGGGAAGTAGATTCTAGTTTTTTTCCTTTTTCCAAGGAGCTGGTGGTCTTAAAAAGTTCAGAGCCTTTGAACCCTCGTTTGCTCCCTGATGAAATGAAGGCAGAGCTGTGTGGACTGTCTTGTGGATTGCAGAAGAGCGCGTGGGGATGCCATGCATGACACTGACTCTCATGTGGGCACAGGAAGGCCAGGCTAGATCTTAGCCCAGAACTGAGGACACATGCTAGATCATAGGCTATGAGAATGTTGGAATATCGTGGTGTGTTAGCTTTTTGTCACTGTGGCAAAATATCTGAGAAAACAAAGGAAAGTGTTATGGTTTTGGAGGTTTCAGTCTGTGATTGGAAAGCTGTGGCAAAGAAGGAACATCATGTTGGAAAAGAATGCTGGTAGAAAGCTGCTTACCTGCATCCGGGAAGTAGAGAGGGTAAGAGAGCCTGACAGGAAGGGGCTAGGGACAGCAGTTACAGTAAGTGCCCAACTGATGAGCGAGTTCTATTGTGGGAGAGTGTTCATAAATTGGAATCATTCATGATCTGACAAGTGAATCTTGTAGAATACACTTGTAAATCTTATATAGTACACCTGTGGAAGTTCACAATTCTAATGTTCATCAGTTGGGAACTTGCTGTAGTTCCGCTGGTCATGTCATCCTGCAAGCCTGAGCATAGCCGGGTGTACTGGCTAAAAGAGCAGTCAGCTCCTAGTGCTGTCCAGGCAGAATGGCAAGTGGGTCTAGTCATGCGTTTGTCCACACTGGGAGGTGCATGTGGGGACCCTCAACTCTGCTCAGTTTTTTAATAGACCCATTAGTGCTCTGAGAAATAAAGTCTTTTTTTTTTTTTTTTTTTTTTAAGAGTCTGCTTACTTAGGCCTGGGACCCTGGAAGTAAGAGGAACAAGACCAGCCTTGAAAGGGAAAAAGCAGATCCACCTGTGGGCCCTTTGAGTGCCTGCTTGGGTACCTTGTGTTGCCAGGGAGCCAGGAAACCAGACTCTATGTGACGTTTGCTTGGTGTAGCCACAACACTGCTAGGTAGAAAATAAAATAAAATCAGAGCAAGATATGAAAAATAGCTTATGGGGGGGAAGGGTATATGGCACAGTGGTAGAGTGCTGACTGAGCATTTTCAAGGCTCTGGGTTCAGTCTCCAGCACTACAGAACAGCTCCATAGAAATAAATAGTCATGAAAAAGGACAGAATAGATTATAAAACCAGATGATGTGGCCTGAGAGAGGACCAGTGAATCAAAAGGTATCAAAGAGTTCATCTAGCACATAACCAGGAAAGATGAAGATTTTTGTTCAGTTTATATTTTTATACCAAGGACAGTTAAATTAAAAGGTATGAAAGCCCCATTGAGAGGCTCACATATTCATCCAAAAGGAAGTCCAGAAGGAAACAATAAGGAGCAATGTTGGAAAAGACTGGAAATTTTTCCCAAATTAAAGCATTGCGTTTTCATGCTGAGCATACCTGGGGTCCAAAGCCAGACATGTAAGAATAAATTTATAAATTAAAGAACTGACAAGTAGAGTTGTTATGATACTGCTTACTAGCAAGGGTAGATGACAGAGGCCACGAGAATGATTCAGAGTGCTGCGGAGGTTGGTAGCTGGCCAGCAGCTGAGCCCCCAGCACGGAGGTGGTCCACCCTTCCATCCTTGGGTATGGGTGAAAGCAGGGGGAGCACAGGAAAGCAGCACCTGTCTCAGTCCCAACACCTAGAGTCCGGGGCGATGTGGTTGGAGAATGAAGAAGACGAGGGGCTGCGCGGGCGGCTGAGGTTCTGTGTATGGAGGCGTGGAGAGTTGGAAGGCAGCACTTGGGGCAGGGTGTTGGAATTAGGAAGCAAACTGCTTTTGAGTGTTGAGTGGGAGTAGAAAAATTGGCACTGTCTGAGGTAGTTTTTTTGGTTTGTTTTTTGTTGTTGCTGAGACATGGTACTGGATACTCGAAGAGGAAAAATTTAATGCAACTCAGTTTGTAGCAGGTTCAGTCCATAGTTTCTGGTTCCAAGGCAGGAAAGCATGGCAGAGGGCGATCACAGAAGAGATGCAACATTGTTGTGGTGCAGGAGCAGCAGCAACAGCAGCAGCAGCAAGCCTGCCTTCTCTCTCTTACTTTATAGTCCATCTAGGCTATAAGCCTATTGATTAGTGCCATCCATAGCCCGAGTGGGGCTCCCAGTATTCTCACCCAGAACTGTGATAAACCCATTTAGCTATCGCACACCCTTAAATCCAGTATCACACACTCCAGATGCAGCCACTCCTGGAAAGCCCTTGTAAGCTCCTGGAGGTTGGGGCGGGGGAGGGGTATCTAGATACAAAGCATTTGGATTATATTTGGACAGCTCTTACCCAAGGAAAGTGTGCTTATAAGGGAGGTAATAGAAATAGGATCCATGGTTAAGAGAGTTGTGGGACCAAGGGGAGACTTTTGGTTTTTAATGACTGAATTATTTCCATTAAATAAGGAAATAAAACAAGATTGTCTCGTGCTTATTTCTCTGGACTCCCTCCGATGTAGGGAGTACATTTCACCAACTCTTCACTCTGAATTCTCAGATGGTCACTTGTGCAGCAGACAGCCCGGGCACAATGGAGCAAATGCAGTCTTCACCTTCCACCTCTTTCTTCTCTTGAGATGCTATATGAACCTCAACGCTCATCTTTCCTACCTCCTGTCTCCCCAACTCAACTGTACCAGGCACTGGACTCCAGTTGGGACCAATGCTGATAGTATCTCATGCTGATTGGGCTGGCATTCTAGGAAGAGGAGAGAACCCTTCGATCCTAGAGTGTTTGTTTATGTGGAGCTTATGAGTTGGAAATGAGAGAGGGACTTCTTCTTTTGGACAGGATACCCATTCCCAAAGCTGGTCAGGCTGTGAGGCAGCCTATGCTGCATGGCTATTTAAACTAAAATTAATTAAGATAAAATACAATGTAGGGTTACGTCACACACTAGTCCTTGGCATTTGGGCCCAGAATCTTTCAGCATAGTACAGAAGCCAGGCTTCTACCTGCTGCCTTGCTGCATGAGTATGAGCAGTTGTTGGCCAGTGATTTGGGAAAGGACATATGGATTATTTGGGTTTTTCTTGGCCAGCCTCTCCCATATCTTTCCCCTGCCTCCTCTGCTGTGCTATCTCTGCCATTTTTTCCCTACTTCAAGACCAACATGAAGAGAGTGGGGGAAATCAGTGACTGTTCTCTCACACTCTGTTTTTTGGGTAGGGAAAAAATATGGGGCAGAAGCCAAGAGCAGCTTTCTGTGGTCTGCCCCTTCTGTGTTACCAGGTGTCTGAGCAGAACTCTAGGCTGGAAGTTCAGCAATAGCAGGGATTTATTCTTTGTGGTGCTATATAACCTTGGGCATGGGAGAAAGCATGTGGAGCACAGGAAAATAGTGTCTTGTGCTGTATCATCCTAGAGGATGAATATTGTATCCCTGCATGCGAGAAGGGATCGAAGGGGCAAAAGGGAGCAAACTATCTTTGGCAAGCCATTTTGTAAGGGCTTTAGCCATTCAGGGGGGAGGGGCCCTGGTGACATAATTACCTCTCTCAAGGCCAGCGCCATTACACTAGCAGTAGAATTCCAACATGGATGTGTGGGACACATTCAGATCATTGCACATACTCTTCTTGAGGCTGCCCTGCACATGAATAAAATGCCTCAGTCCCACAGGCAAAGGCTATGCTCTGTGGTGGTGCTGGGGCGGGGCACGTATGGGCTCACTAAGAATGGGTTTTGGTGACGGCTTCATATTGCTGTACTTCTTTAGGCCTCTAACTATCATTCTCTTGGTCAAGTCAGCTTACTGGGCATCAGGATGTCTAGCAAAACAGCTGTCCATGACTTTGTACCTTTGTGGTAAATAATCATTCCAGTTCACTTTAGCAGACTACTTTATTTATTTATTTATTTATTTATTGCTCCGAATGCCTTCAGGGCAGGTTTGGCTGGCTTGAGTTGTGGGGATCGAACCACAGCAACCTAAGCCTGACTGCTTTGTTGAAGCAGCCACTTAAAGAACTGAGCTAAGGGGCAGGCCCCCTACTTTATTTATTTTTAATTAATTTTATTGGGAAAGAAATAGCAATGAGACAGTTTCAAAACTAGCAGACTACTTTAAACACCATTTTCAGGTAGTTTTTCTGCTTGGAGACACAGCCTGTGTGTACCTTGAGCGCAGCCGACACATGGCCTGTGGCTTCTTTTTGTGGTGCTTACTGTGGGATCTCTGTTTTTCAGTGCAAGTGGTCAAGAAAAGGCTTCATCCGGACAAGGTGGTGCATTGCTGACTGGTATGTATGTTATGTACCTGGAGCAGATTATGTCCGCTGCATCATTGTCGGAGTGTTTTATCCTGCGCTGATATTTCGCACAACTGTCATGTTGCAAGTGTCTCCTCTGAAGCGCTACTGATTTGGAATAGGGGCTCTTGGTGCACGGCTCCTACCCATCCCACTTTGACCTTTTTTGTGCCACATCACATAGAGTGTTGTCACCCATTTCTTTTAAGTCAGAGGTCCGGGTGCTCAGAGCAAATGGAGACATGATAGAAAACCTCTGGGTCTTTACCAAGCATCAGCTTTTTGTGCCAGAGCCTGCTGAATGAGTACTCTGGCAAGAGACTCCTAGTGAGTCCCAGGTTGCAAAGCTAAATGGGGTGAAGATAGTTCAGAAGTCTGTGTTTATCTAGAATCTGAGCACAAAGAAGGTCCCATCTCCACTGATTGTATTGGCCTGCTTTCTGCGGGTGAATGTTCCCAGAAGCAGTGCCCATTTTCTGGCAAAAAGAAACAGCAAGAACCTCTGTATGCCTCCCTACTGTGGCTTCCATGTGGCCTTCAGGTGGTGGATTGCTACTCGAGGCTTTGTTTTCATTCCCCTTCCAGAGATTTTCTAAAGCCTAAATTGCCTAAGAATCTACTGAGACAGGCCACCCTCAGTTTTCAGCCTCAGAGAACAAACATTGATTAGGCCTTGGTTTCTGTGGCTCAGCTGTGAGTCTGGACCAGATCTCATGGGCTGCTGCCTTAGACCTTATGCGTCTAGGCAGAGCTCTTCTAAGCTTGTCTGTGGGTGGTGGTGGAACAACACAGCTCCTTCCCACGTGGCCTGCCGATAGCTGCTCAGGACAGAGTCCAAGGTGTGGGGGAAGAAAAGAGGGAGGCAGAGCCACCATACCTTGTGATCTAATCTAGGAAGTGACTGACCGCTGCAGTTGCTTTTTGCTTTTAGTCGCGGAGACCAATGTGGTAGGCTGTGGGAGAGGTGCCTGGGGCATGAACACCTAGATTTGGGGCCACCGAGCTCATGGGCAGTGGCAACTACAGGTTGGAAGAAGGCAGTGCAAACTTATGGGCCTCAGTTTCTGTATTTAATGCTGAAAAACCATTGTATTGCACAGAATGTAATGTGGCATTGAGCACTTTAGGGACAGTGCCAGGACCTCACATCGTGAAATGGACACATCCACTGGCCAGCTAAGGATGACAGAAGGCTGTCCACACTGTGGCAGAGCTCATCTGGACCAGATTTGGCTCTCAGCAAGCCCATGTGTGTGGAGAGGCTCATAGGGAAACAAGGCCTTTTTGGGATATTGCTTACAAGCTTCTTTTGGAATTTGAAATACATAGCCTGCCTTCCTGTTTTTGTGCTACACCACTGTTAGGGGCCCCTTGACAGTGGCACAGTATGCAGGCTGTGGCAAATGGGCTGCTGGGAGCTCAGGTTGAGGGAAACATATCTCCCTTCTCATAGTTTAGCCTAAAGATTGTGGAGAATCTTACATTCTTGTGCAAGTCCTTTTCTTTAAAGAAAAATAGCTCTCCTTTTACTTGGCCAGAGCACCTCCATTTGTGAGGATTTATTGAAGACCTCGCTGAATGTCTCACATCCTCTGGCCTCCGAGGAGGCCATGCTCTTGCCGGGAATGGCTGAGAACAGGTGAGTGGTTGGTGTTCCAGGGCGCTGGTGGCTCTGCTACCAAGGAGACTGGAGCTAGTTTATGTTGTCCTGAGGCAGAGGGAAGGAGCTGCCCTATTCAGGGCAGTTAGAGGACTCTGACCCTTGGTTACTTGGTTCTCTCTCTCTTGATTACAGTGCCTTTGACTTGGTGAACATCCATCTTTTCCATGATGCATCCAACTTAGTGGCCTGGGAGACAAGCCCCTCGGTGTACTCGGGTGTCCGGCACAAGGCTCTAGGCTACGTGCTTGACAGGTAGGTGCTGCCATGTCCCAGCCCCTTGTGAGCACACTTGCAGCTGGTTTTTGAGGTTGCTCCCCTCATTTGTTTTTCCTTATTTGCCAGTGGTCCTTGGGAATGCTGACCCATTAAGGCTGCAGAATCCCTAGCCTCTGTCTACTTACCAGAACAATCCCTCAGCAGGTGGGCTGGACACACCTCACTTTCCTTTCTTTCCTTCTACATTTTGTAGAAAGATAAGACAAATAGCAGTATGAAGAGAAATGATAAAGGATAAGTGTCAGCAGGTGGAGGTCTCAGAACATGACAATTGCCTCTGGCTGTGGGCTCAAAAATAGGGACTCCCCGAGGTTCTTCTGTCCATGGACAGTGTCGTCTTTCTCACAACTGTGGCCTTGTTCAGTGACTCCTCAAGTGTTGGACTTGGGGTCTGACTCCTTGGAGCAGTGCCCGGCAGCAGGGCAGAGTCGGCTTAGACAGACTGTATTGCCCAGGCCTACATAGCGCCACCTCCTTCCTGGAGCTGAATCTTGCGGTGCACCCAACAAGGCCTTGCTTCCTGGGGATGGGATGTGGGCCTTGAGGAAGGGATAGGTGGCTTCAGTGACCATCAGAGCAGAGGTGTTCCATCTTGCATTTGGGCTCCCAACTGCCCTGCCTTCTCCCACCTAAACAACTAGGCCCCTTCTGTCTTTGACATCTGTGATGTCCCAGATGACCCTGGACAGAGCCAGAGCTGATAGGATTTCATGTGGGAAGACAGGGGCCCTGATTAAAAAGCTCTCATCTTAGGACCAACATTTCTCCTGAGTTACAGGTGGACCTTTCACTGAAGCTCAGCCTGGAAGCCAGGTCAAGGTTTATTCTCTGTTCATTCTACATGGTTTCCAGGTCCAGCTCTGTCCTCTTAATACCCCTGTGGCCAAAATGACAGGGAGCACTAAACTTTGACTTATAGCAGCCACTGACCACAGGCCTAAGATGGGCGTTTCTGTCCCAGAGTAGTCTGTGTCTTCGTCTAAGCACCATGCTGTCTCTTTGGGGCCCTCACCCAGCCCCCACATCCCAAAGCAAGAAGCACCACATTATCCTTGTAAGGGAGCACAAGGGACTTCATGCTGCTTTGCCATTTCCACCATTACTCAGCCTCTCTCTAGTCCCCCTCAGCCTCTTACCTATTGTTCTGGGGTCCCAGCCTTTCTCCTCCTGTACCTGCCCTCTGCTGGGCTTTTACCCACTATAGCCACAGAGCACTTCTTATCCATCTCCCTGAAGAATAGAATGATCAAAAGCATGGGTTGAGGATTGCACTGGGGAAAGGATCATGCCATTTCCAGGCCACCACCCTTCCCCAGAGCTGGTCATACTGCTGTTTGTGGCCCTCAGGGCTAAGGCCCTGATCAGAGTACATCAAGGCCTGAACGTAGCGTGGAAGAAAAGTTGGCATGTATGCAGAATGGTCTTTGAGCTACGAGAGGAAATTTCCAATCGAAGGATAGTCTGCCTAGAGGAGTGGTTGGAGTCACACCCACACCCACAGTAGTATATGGCATATTATAACCAGTACCATCAGACACTCTTAAGAATAGGACTGGGAGAACCCAAGAGAGGAGACCCTGAGGACTGGGCACATTTCTTCCTCAGTAGTAATGGTGAGCTGAGGCTGAAGGGGTGTTCTGAGAGGTCCCTGGAGTCAAGTGGGGTCAGAAAGGACTGCATGGGGAGGTCCCTGTACAAGCATCTGAATGGAAAGCCTTTCTATTGCACCTCATGACTGTGATATATGCCTGTATGTGTTGTGTGTGCGTACAGATGGGCACATGTATGGGCATGTGTGCGCATACACACACACATAGGCACATACAGGGTCTTGCGTCAGTGTGGGTCTTATTTTTCTTGTTGCTGGCTGAAGTACTCAGCACCCAAAGTTAAAAGAAAAAGGTTTATTTGGCTTAGAGTTTGTAGAGGTTTCAGTCTGTACTCAGCCGGCTCCGAGGTGGGGCAGCACATGGCAGAGGGCAACAGTGTATGGCGATGGAGAACAGCAAAAGCAACAGCAAGTTTCTGCCTCTTATATCTTATCTAGACTGCTGGGATTAGGACAGTGCAAAGCCAATTAGTTGACTGATTAGTAATCATGCACCCTGAATCTCAGCACCACACACTTGATACAGCCACCTCTAAAAAGACTGTCCTCCATGGCTGCATGAGGCTCTGGGGAATATCTAGACCCAAACCATACCAGTGTGCATCCATGTATGTGTGCGTGTGGCTTGACTCAGCCATCAGGATCTGCCCTCTCTCCAGCCCCTCTCCCTCCGGTTGCAGTCTTGTAAGCTGGGCCTGTGCGGGCTTTGTGCACATGGCTTTGCATTCCGGGTGCTCTGCATGGGAAGGCAGAGGTGGGTCCTTGCATTGCCACTAGCCAGGAGTGTGGCTCTTTTACCTAGGGAACATGGCATCCTACTGGGAAAGGTAGGCCTCCTCAGGGTCATGTGGTCTACTCCCTTTCTGCTTCTGATCACTCCCAGCCTGTCTCCAGCATAAAGGAGTGCCTTGGTGCTGGTGGTATCTACTGAATTCCTGCCAAAAGGAGATGTCACCCGCACTGAGGGCCCAACCCTCAGCTCCATACACAGTCATGCCCTCCTTAGCTGGGACTGACACTGAATCTAGAAGCAGACCTGAGTCCAGTCTGAGCTCACCCCACCCACTGTGGGATACAGCACCAACATGTGGCTGTGGGGCTCAGGTGCTTTGTCCCAGTGAAGTGACCAATGCCTGCCAATGCATGTGTCCCCACCTAGCCCAAAGTCTGGTGCACCTTTCCTTCCACTTTCCTGTGCTTTACCCATACCTGCTCTGGACTGCTCCACTGAGGCTCTATGCCAGCTGCTGCCCACTTGCTCCTGGAGTGGAAAACTGGCTGTTACTATCCCAAGCCAATCAATCCAAATCCTCAGAGATATCACCCAGGTAACAGCACCATGTGTACTGTCATGTCTGGGTTTTTCCAGGAGGGTGCCTTAGTTCTGGTTGGGTATCCCTGAGACCAACCTTCTAGCATCTTCTTCAGCTGGCCATGGGCTGCTGGACGCCCCTCAGGATAGTAAATCAGCAGCTCAGCAGGCAAGAACTTCATAGTACAATTGAATATGTTCTTCCTGACCAACTGGTTCTTTGCTTCATGGCACCGAGGGTTTGGGGGACCTCCCAGAAGTCTGGGAGCCAAGAGAGATCTACTGTCCACTTGGTGTTGGTCAGCATGGTCAGGTTGTCAGTGTAGTGAGGCCACAGAATGTGTCATGGCCCCACATTGCCATGCTTCCACAGCTTCCAGAAAAGCAGCCTTGGGCTTTTGGGCCACTTTTCTATGTCTTTGCATTCCCATGAATGGCTTCTGTGGCGAGCTCAGCCAGCCGCAGATCCGGACCTCCACCGTGTAGGGCTGGGCTGCCGGGCACAAAGGGGGGCTCTGTAGGAGTGGTGAATAATGGGCTACCCTTTCATCAGGGCTGCTAACCTTTTGGCAGCCACCAGCAGACTGCATTCTGCTATGCTGATTGGGGAGGACAATGCTGTGCTGGCCCTTTGAATGGACACTGCCACCAACAGTGCTGCATTCACTGCCGCACTGGGAACCGTGGTGCACATTGTCTGCTGGGCTTTGCTGAGCTGCAGGAGACAGAGAGAAGGCTTCTGCTGAGGAGCCTGCCTTCTGGCTTAATCTCCTGTACAGGCTGTGGGTCCCTGTATCCATGTGATCCGCAGGAACAGGCAGCACCAGACCAGGGGTGGGGGCAGCTGTGCATCTCTATCCCCGAGAGCTGAGGAGGACCCTGTGCTAAAGCCAAGAGTCACATGGCACCCTTTGAAGCTTTTCTGTAAAGTAAGTTTATTCCCAAGTACCAAAAGGTTATTTTTTTTAAAGTTGAGAGAGAAACTCCTTGAGTTAAGCTTTCTAGCAGCTATGGTGGT
Organism: Octodon degus; assembly: GCF_000260255.1. Taxonomy (NCBI): domain Eukaryota; kingdom Metazoa; phylum Chordata; class Mammalia; order Rodentia; family Octodontidae; genus Octodon; species Octodon degus. The sequence goes on along the minus strand of NW_004524586.1, from coordinate 9,840,469 downwards.
CAGGACCTGCACAAACAGGATGCCTCACAGCAGAGACACATGACACCCAGTACCAGGAGCACATCTGGAGAGGATCTGCCCTTCATTTCAGCTTGACTTCAGCCACTGAAAGGGATTGTTGATCAGATACATCCAGTTTGTGCCTCAGGATTTCTTATCATAAATAATTATATTTTTGTGTACAATTTTTGAAAGTTTTTACTGTGAATATCTTGTTATGAAAGTCCCGGTTAGTGAAAAGGATCAGGCTCAGAGAAGTCTTGGTAGGTGTAGAGCGTCTGGAAGCTATCACAGGCATCTGTGGCAGAGCCTGGGGTCTTAGGATGGTCTTTGCACGGGCAGAGGCCGGGACACCTGTGCATCTCTAGGAGATGCCTGCACGCGTCTGTGCTGTGGCATTCTGTCCCTCTGCTGACACTCAGGTCAGCCCTTCAGGGCATCTGGAGCCACTAAGCTAGCACCCCCACACTGGCCTTCCTGAGATGCCCACTGTGGAAATGTACTGATACTTTTGAGTCTGTGCAGTGTGGTTTTTTCCACAAGTGACAGGACTCTTCTGTGTCCTCTTTGAAATGTGGCCTGGCTAGTTCAACAGAAACATTTTTACATTACAACTGTGAAATCTTGGCATAAAGCACCCCTCTGTCCCCCCATTATTTTCTCACAAACATAGTCCATTGTCACAGCACTGAAGTTAATTTGATCAACATTGGGACATTTAACTTTTATGTCCAGTCAAAAGAGTTGTTTCATGCTCATTTTAGGCATTCAAAGAAAATGATTGCCAGAAAAATAATGTTCCTGTGAACAATTCAGAGCAATTAGTTCCCAGGGAGAGGTGGTGTGACGCCGGCCGCCACACAGCTCCTCTTTGTCGTTTTATGGATGGTCATCAGTCAGCTGTCAGCCAGCTCAAAGACCCTCCAATCTAAATGTTTCTCTTTAGGCTGTTCCCAGAATTTGCCTCGCTGTTCAGCAAGCAAAAGAAAAGCTGCTGCATCTCTAGGCAAAGGCAAGCCCTGTGCTAAGGATCTAGGTCACCCCAACACGCTGACGAGGCACCCAGAGCTGCTGCTTGTACCTTTATTTACCACCTGCTGCCCCGAAGAAGGGTTGCAGGTGTTCTGTGAGTTCTGCACATACACAGTGAGGCTTCACAAACCTGGGAGGGCTCATGGCACGTGCTGTCTCTCTGTGCCATCGCAGAGTCCCTGCTGCAACTATGACTCCCCAGCCCACAGGCTAGTGCCCTTCTGCTGTCCTCGCAGCTTTTAGGTCAGAGTCCCTGGGCCTATGCCAGTGTTCCCAGTGGCATCCATCAGGAATGTGGCTGATGAGGAGGCATCAAGTCCAGCAGCCATCCTAGCGAAATGAGGTTTTGGTTTTTTTTTTCTTCATTTAAAAAAAAAAATTTTATATTTATTTTTTTATTGAGAAATAAATATGAATGACAGTTTCACAGCTGAGTAATAGGGCCATTTTGATAGTCAGTACACTGTACAGTGTTATCTTCTTTGTGGTTATCCATAGTACAAGAAGCAGACAGGCTTTTCTGTCCAAACACTGTTAGTACACCTCTTTCTTCTCATTGAGTTAAGCAAAAGTAGCTGTAAATTTCTCCTATTTTGTATATATAAATACAAAAAGATCTTTCCTTTGTATCTTTTTTTTTAAATTTTAATTTTTTTTTTTGTCCTGTCAGAGGTGAATACTCTATTGGCGTCTAAATACTATAGGTGTTTGAATTCAACTAAGCAATCTAACACTGTCTAGCAGTCTATAATATTAGTGGGTTATCCTCAGAAGTTAGTGACTTGAGTCTTTTACAGCTCATCCTCTTAGTATGGATTTACTTTATATACTTCATTTTTATACTTTTCTGCTGGATGGTTAAGACCAAGATATAGCAAGACCTATATACCAAGAAATGTAACTTTTGTATCTGATAAGGTCAGCCAAGTACTCTCAGGATTTATCCTGTCGCCCTGTACCGCCTTTTGTACATCTTTTTGTCAGTGTCTGACATGAGGATGAGTCACGGCCATTGCTTGACCAATTTTTGAGAAAATGTTTTTTTTCTCCATGTGACTCCCCCCAGGCTCACTTTAGATCATTGAACACATTTCTCTGTGGCTCCATAATCTTCTTGATCAGCGAAATGAGTTTGTTATGCCTTGTGTCTCAGATGATGGTTGAAATTTGTAGGATTTCTTTACTGAAAATAAGTTGAGTATCTAGAAAGTACAGAAAGCTGTGATAATGAAAAGCCATGTATCTCCATTCAGCAGTGTTGGCGAGTATTTTTCACCACTTTGTGAAGCGATAGAACATATGGATAGCACCAGTGCCCTTATGTCCTGAGTCCTTTGCATGGTCCCTCCCAGTGCCACTTGAATTTGGTGCCTGTGGTTCCTGTACGTGTTTCTATGCATGTGACACACAGTCATGCCCATTTCTGTAGTGTTACGCATTAGCATAGAGGTAGCAATGCATATTTTCATCACTGTGCATATAAAGTTTGTCTTTATACATGTAAGCATCCGCAAGTGGTGTTTTTGAGTGTTGCATTCATGGTATCCTCCTGCACACATTGATCTGCAGTGTATTCCTAGCTTTGGTATCAATGTAGCTCTAGTAGCTTCAACACATCTGGCCGGGGGGCCTCCTCTCTCTCTTGTCAGAGTGGGATGCAGGCCAGTCAGGGAGCCTGGGCACATAATAGATGCCCAGCATGTCATGGGTATGTGAATGAACCAGTTTATATCCAGAAGAAATAACTTTAGTTCCTAAAAATTCCACGTAACTTTATCCTTTTGCTACAGAGCTAGAGAAGTAAGTGGGGACCAAGTCATGAAGAGCCTTGGCTAACAGCTTGTGGAGTCTCTCTTTGTGTTTTTTGCCACATTTAGTGCCCTGGCAGTGGATGCTATCTGGTCAGTTCTGACTGCCGTAGCAAGATACCACAGATGAGAGGCTCAAGCCACAGATGTTTCTCATAGTTCTGGAGGCTTCAGTCCACACTGAGGGCAGCAGAGGCAGGCCAGGGTTCTTTCCTGGGCTGTGGATGAGGTGTCCTGATAGGGTTAGAAAAGCAAGCATTTTGGTGCTTGTTGTCTTCTGAAGACACCAGTGCTTGGGGTCAGGGCCTATCCTCACTCACCTCCATCACCTTGAAGGCCACATCTACAAAGTAGAGTGACCTGGAGAAGGATTCCAAATAGGAATTTAATTGGAGGATACGGTTCAACCTATAGCAGAGTCTTACAACATCCTTCTGACAGGTCACTGAGTGCAGGCCACAGCCAGTTAAGACAAGAGGTGACATTTTAGGACATAAGCAGCAGTCTGTGAGGACAAAGCCGGGGAAGAATAGCATTTATAGTTAATTCCTCATTTAGTGAAACTTCACTCAGATCAAATACGTCTGATGAAGTTCTAGTACTCACGGCTGTCAGTGTGTTGTGCTGTGTACTTAGCCTCAGTGACATCTCCAGGCATTTCCCGTATAAATGCTGTGGATTGTGCATTCTTCTACTGTGATTGGGACCACAGCAGTAACAGGCCAGGAAGGCACTGCTGGCTTGACTCTCAGGGCAAAGAGGATGGGTGGCACCTGCATGCCATAGCAAGTAAATGTGGGCCTGGGGTGGCCTGGCCACATAAGGCCACTGACGGAGTGGAGAAAAACAGGTGTTTCCTAGGCCATAAAGGCTCCCAGTAGAGTGTAGTTAACCTAGGAGCATCCCTGCTTGCTGGGGTAAAGAAGTCAGGCAGACATTGAGGTACCAAGATGAGAAGAAGCTCCTTTGTAGAGGACCATTGCATTGGGAGCCGGTCAAGGGGTACATTAATTGTCGGGACTTTACCTGAGCTCCTTCTGGGCTGCTACAAGGCAGGCCTGGCATTTTTTGCTGACCTGACACTAAGTCAGCTTCTTTGCTTCTGCCTCAGCTGTGTCAGGCAAATAGGTGGATCATGGGGCTGTGCTGCTGGGGTCCCTGCTGGATTCTTGTGGAGGCAGAATGAGGAGTGGAGTTAAGGAAATTTGCACACTGACCATTGTTTATATTTAGTTCAAGGGACTTTATTTAAAATGGCTTAACTACATATACAACACATTGGTTGATTAGGTAATTGAAGATTAAGTGAAAACTTTACACAATTAGACTAAAATATTTTTGGCAATTTTAGCAAGTTTATATTGTCAGTGTTTTTGCTGACAATTTAAAAGTGACCCAGTGATGTGATCTCCTGTAGCCAAGAAGCAAACCAACTTTAGTCAATCTCTGTACACAGGCTCTGCATTGAAAAGTATAGAGCAAAGAGCTTAGCATCATGTCTGCTAGTTTAAAAATGAACAAAAGTAAGGAAGAAAAACCAACTTCCTAGCATGTTGGAATTACTGGAAAAAACACCAAGGCACCTTCCAAACCACTTCAGCTCCTTGGGATAAAATTTTAAAACAAACAAACAAAACTAACTGTATAAAAGTCTGTTCTTTTTATGGCCCCAAAGTGGGCCTATGCACAGATGCTCTGTGGAGCCTGCCCAGGCCACAGAGCCTCGAGGTACCCAGAAATCCCACTAGCATGTTAGGGAAGAGGGAAGTGGCTGGTGGGAGTACTGCAATGCTTGAATTGTTGTCTGCGACTCTTCTCTGGATGTTGTGAGCCCGTTGCATCGTGAGTTACAGTGTCTTCCAGGAACAGGTGGACAAGGCCCTGACCAAGTATGGAAGAGCGAGAACTTCCCCCAGCAAGGCTGTCACATCCTGGAATCACCTGTCAAACTAAGAGATACCATTTCTAGGCCTAAAAAATTGATTTTTATAGCTCTTATTGTAATTCTCTTTTTGAATTAGGTACACAATATTGATGTGGGCCTACTTTTTAATCATAATAGCTACTGACAAGGTAATTAATTTTAAAACAACTCTTTTTCTCCCCCGCTGGTCCAAATGGCACTATATTGAAATTAAAAGTGAGTGCTGGGAGGTCTGTGGGCCTGGCACTCAGGCAATTGCCTCTGCTGGTGACAGCCCCTTCATCTTACTGCTTGCCACATGACCTTCAGAGATGGGTGTTGTTATTAATTGGCTTAGGCTATTATATCAAACAGAGCAGGGCAGGGAAGCATGATAAAAGTTTAGAGTTTTAATGATAGTCTTACAGGAATCCAGATGTGCCTGTGTGGCTTTGTAGCACCATTGCAGGCCCATGAGCGCAGCCTGGAAGACGTGTGGGCGGAAATGCCGCAGGAGGCAGCATTTTCACTCTCCTTAAGCGCTAAGCACTTTTCTGTTTATCAGCTTCAGTCTGAAATCTATTAGTTTTTTTTTTTTTTAATTTACCTCAGAATGGATTCTGCCATGCAGTCAAGCAAGTGTTTGCTAGTCTTCCATCAGCACTGTCTCTTCATATTTTGTTGTAGGCCTTTGTTTCCTCTCCATCAAAACTCAGAGTAGTCTATTGAGCTAGACGCGTATGCCAGGTAATGAAGCACAGGCCCCAACCCTGACTCATTCATGAGCGTGAGCTCCGCTTGTCTTGGTGTCCTAAGACTGTGCCTCGCTGGTGCTCTTAGGCTGAGCATGGCTTCGACTCACTTCCTGTTCCTCTCTGTGGGTACCACCCTCCTCAGAAACCTCAGAATGTCCTCCTCCAGATGGTGGCAGCCAAAGTAGCTGTGCCAGATTGATCACAGAAAAATGTCAAGAGCTCCCATTTCTAGTACAGAATGTGAGGTGGTCTTACCATATTACACTAGAAGAGATGTAATCTTTTAAACAAAGATTTAGCCTATGTTTGTGGCTCAGGAACTAGTGAGGCACTAGTGCATGTTTGCGCTTTGCCCTGCTCTGCCGGTGGACCCTTTGACACCATCTGCATTGATGGGTCTGTGAGAGTATGGGTGAGTAGGGAAGGACATGGGCTGAGAAAGCTCTGAGGTGTGTGCACGAGCATGTGCCTGTACAGCGCGGCCCTTCTGAGGAGCATCCCTGTTATTACAGTCATTTAAAACGTTTGAATCCGGCATTACGCACCAATATCAAGTGAAACATAAATATAGAAAAAGTAAAATTTTTGTCTAAAAAGTTTTTATTGTTTTCAACATTGGAATTTTCTACGAGATATGAGAGTTCAGTGATTTTTGATAGGAATCCATTAATTGTTGTATAAAGTGCACACCTATCTCTACATTGTTTCTACCCAGAAATGTAAAGTACTCTTCTTTCCATTCATTCTTGCAGCCAGCAAAAAACAAAACAAGTGGTTTCCTTTTTCTGTAAAAAGCAGGGGCAGGGTACAGAAAGAATAGAGGAGAAAATTCCTTTAAATGGAGTACAGCTGATGGGATTCTAGGGGGAGCGAGTTCACAGTTGTACACTACTGTTGGATAGGCAGCACTGCCCCCGACTGGCCACAAACCTGACAGGTATCAGGTCTTCAAGCCCATGTCTAAATTTTTCTGGGTCTGCCAGTGCTGACTCTGCAAAACATAAACAGAGCAGCACCTTCTGTCCCCTAGTGGGTATCACAGAGCAACACTGTGAAATAGCTTGCCAGAGGACACTACTGACCAGGTACCCACCCAGCTCTGTCACTGCCTAGTTCCTCTGTAAGCCTCTCAGGAGAAGATGGTAGAGAAGCAGGGAGTCTCGGGAGGAAAGGGCTGGGTGCATCCACAAGGAGCCAGAGTGTACACTTTGACACCAGGCTTGCACAAGACATACAGCCATGGACTTGAGTGGACCTGGACCCCAGAGCTGCCCGTCTGCATGTTTGTGCCCCAACAGGGAGAGCAGCTTGGCCATGGCTCAAAGGTACAATTGCAATAGTTGAAACCTGGCAGAGAACATGATTGGTGAGCTCAGGTGTGGACAGGCCAGGTGGCTAGGCTGGCAGGCTGTGAGTACATGGGGCGGTAGAAGAGAGCTGCTTGTAGTGCCTCCTGTTTCAAATGGACAAGGCTATATTGGAAGAGCTTTTGCTTCTGGAGGGATTCTGTGTCCTCAAGACATCAGTGTGTGTATTCATAAAACAAAAGAAAATGCAGATTCCAGTGATGTGCTAAAAGATGTTCACACTCACTGTAACTGAGGGTGTGAAAGTTGAGAGCCAGGGTCTCTCCAAGCCCAGAGCTCCGTAAGATCAGAGAAGTGAGCTGCTCAGTGCTCCGTGGCCTGCTCTAAGGCACCAGAGTGGGAACTGTTGGGCAATGGTCTGTGGCAGTAGCTGCTTCATAACCTCTTTCTTCCAACCATGGTGGCTTGGTCTCCCTTCAGCATCTCACTGCAGCACACTTTGTAAACCTGAAGAACAGGAAGTAGACACTACACATGGCCTTTCTGGGTTTCTCAAGCTAATGGATCCAGCTGAAAAACACCCAGTCCATGATGAATCAGCTTCCACTCTGTCCATCCCTCTGGCCCCACAGCACCCTGACCCCAGCTCCATGTATGCATGTCACCTGAGCTACAGCCCCTGGCCCCCACTGGCCCACTGGCACATTTGTACCAAGCAGGAAATACAAGGGTGAGAGTCATGCACTGGAGTTTTCTGGTAGCCATTAGGAGTTTCTGAGCTTCTGATTGAGAAATTTCTCATTGACTTTTGTCTTCCTGGCTAATAATTGAGTTTATTCTTAAAAACAGCTGCCTGCTTCTTGCTTTACCCTGTGCTTTTTATAGTAAATGGTGTGAATGAGGCGAGAGTGGCCAGTGAAACCTGGTACTGTGATAACCTAGTTTCTTCTCCCTTTGCATAGACAGCCGCACTGATGTGCTGTTAGCAAGTTCCATGTTGCAGGTGTCCTCATTTTATTTTCATATTAAAAAAAAAAAAAAGAACATTTACTTTGCCTCAAAAGCAAGGGAGTTTCTTGATTGTGTAGCTGCCATTGTCAGGTAAGTGGGAGATTTGCTACACCTGTAAAAGAAGCTGCTTCACATTACTACTGAATGTTTGCTTGTGTGTTTTTCAGTGGAAAAAATCTTCATGAAATAGTTTATGCTTGATTTTGAATATGTGGAAAATTCTTCCAGCAGGGCATTGCCTAGCTCGTACATACACATCTCATAGGCAGTTTGTTGCTTTGTGACTTGGAAATGTCCCAGTGAGATGATGTATATTCCAAGGTGAGCTTGTGTCTCAGTGGGCAAAGGAGCCAAGCCAGGGACGACAGAAGGTGGTGCACAGGCACTCCTGCCTGCTGGCATGGATGAGTTCCCCGCCTGTTTCTGGCTCTTCTGAATATTGTTTATCAGTCAGTTCTGTGCTAGCTTCTGCTTCTTTGTCAGTGCTGCTTCTTTCCTTGGCTTTAGTGTTGTCCTAGCCTAGGTGCTGAGGATAAAGTCCAGTGGCGTTTGTCAACCATGTGGCCTCTATGCTGGGCTAAAGGTATGCAAGTGATCCCTGGGGATTTCCTTCAGCCAAGTTGAAAGTGAGTCACGGGGAGTGTGGAAGACAGATATGGCTGGTCCAGGTGTGGGACTGTTGGGGTCTGGTCATTCAGTGACCTCTAACTCTTTCTTTCCCTGCAGAATTATCGATCAGCGATTTGAGAAAGCTTCCTACTTTGTCTTTGGTGACTTCAACTTCCGCCTGGATTCCAAGTCTGTTGTAGAGGTAGGCATACAGCGTCCTCTTTACAGCCTGATACTGTGCTTGCTTTTATTATTTAGTATTGAAAAAATAGTGGAAAGAATGGTGTTCTTTACAGGCCACTTCCATGACATCATTTTTACTGATTACATTTTTAAAAAAATCATTTATTTACTTGGTACAGGGTCTCGCTACACAGCTCAGACACGTAGTGATCCTCCTGTCTCAGCCTCCCTAGCACTGGGATTATAGGCATGTGTCACCATGCCAGTTTTGGTGGTTGTCTCCACTTGCTCACCCCAGTGCCAGCATGGGCATGCGGTATTGGGGATCAAACCCAGGTCCTTGTGCTTGCCAGGAAGGTGCTTAGACTGCCAAGCTATCTCCCCAGCCCATACTGATAGCATTTTTTAAGGTAAAAATTCCCAGTAAATAATTATTTTTTACTGCTAGAAGAAGAGTCTTTATTGAAATTAGAAGTAGACTAGAGTAAACCAGAGTTAGCTGACCAGCTGCTCTGTGGCTACTGGACCCGAGAGTCATGGCCTGCAGGCTTTGGGGATTATCTCAGAAAACACCTTAGGAGAAACAGCGGAAGGCTGCTGCTTAGACATTGCAAAGCTGGGCTTGTCAGGCTCTTGACTGTTTCACAGCTCCATGTTCAGCTGGTTTTCCTCACTGCACACAAATTATAGACACTTGATTTTCAGCATTTGGGAGGCTGAGTCAGGAGGATCACCCCTAGTGAGGGTAAGGCTGGCCCAAACTATATAGCAAGATCCTAACTCAAAAAATAGGCCTGCTTTTAATTATGTACTTATTTATCTGAAAACTGGTTTCATTTAGTTTAAGAAATCATTTCTGGCTCTTGATCTTGGGGGAATTTGGAGGCCTTGGTGGCTCCTGGGGTTGCTAACAGGCAGGCACACCAGGGCCCTGGGGCTTGTGGAATAATTGTGAACCCTTGGCCCAGGGGCTAGGAACATAGCTGCTAAGGTCAGAAGGAAGTTATGACTAGACTGTGTCTGGGAGGAAAGTGGGTCCCACGGCATGAGCTCAAAGGCCCATTTTCCTGTTGATGAGGCCTGTGACAAGTACATACCAGCCTTGCTCCTGGCTGTTCCTGAGTGTTCTGTCTCCCAGTTCTGTGTGACTGTGGAATTCTCAGGCAGCAGCAAAGAGAAGGTACAGGAAAGTCCCTTGTACCCCCATCTAAATGGTGAGGTATGTGCAACAGGCCTGGCAGATCCGATAGCCCTCTGTAGTGCTCTGTCTCCTTTGAAGTGCTTGGAACAGTGCATGCCATCCACTAGGTACTTCACACGTGCGCCACAGTGAGAACCACATGAAGACACACGGTACGTGGAGTAATTATCTTCCCATTAGTAGTCTCAGCTCCAAATACTGTCACACATTAATCTTCCATCCTTGGTAGAAAATTATTAAAGACAGAGTTGAGCAGCCTTTTGCTTGTCCTGTATCTCCCTTTGGCTGACAGAAATGAGTAATGTGCTATTGAAATCCTCTTTCTTTTTTGTTTAATTAAACTGACAGCATCTCACTAGACAAAGCCTCATGGCACACATGTGTTAAGTGTTTGGCTCTGCAGGATGTTTCCCTGGATATTCACTGGCTCCTAGTGGGGATGCAGCTTTACCCAACTGTGGAGGAGGAAGGAGAGCTTTTAAGATGGGTTTCTTCTGTCCCTCCCGCTGGCTTGTCATCTTTGCTGCAGCCTTTGGAACATCTCAGCCTGGTGTTGGGATCCGAGAGAGAGAGAGAGAGAGAGAGAGAGAGAGAGAGAGAGAGAGAGAAGGAGCTGGGCCTGCACTCTGGCCACCTGCTGTTGTGTCTGCTGCTGTTGAAGGGCATCGTCCCGTTAGCAGTCTCAGTTCCAAGTACTATTACATGTTAATTGTCTGTCCCTGGTAGGAGAGCATGAAAGGGGATGTTGTCAAAAGGTCTTTCCATTCAGCCTAAGCCACCTGGAGCTGAAAAGCTACATTTTCAAGACCTTGAGTCTCTGGCTTGTTGCATAAGATTAGCCTCTTTCCACCACACAGAGTGGCTTCGTCACCTACAGGCCTCCACTATGAGCTGAGTGGCCTGCAGAAAGGTAAAGGACCCTTGAAAAAGTAAAAGCCAGCCAACTCATGATTAGGAAAAGGTCAGAGGAAATTCAAGAGTGCCCTTTTCTTCCCAGGTAGAATAAATATCACAAAAGGGCAGCTACTCCTCAATTGGTCAGGACTGGTACCAGGTAAGCATTCCAAATCTGTCCTTCAGGAATGTGTTTCTGTGAGAGAACAATTCGTGGCAAGATGCAAAGTGAGGTGGGCCGCTAGGTCCCTGGGAGTTTCTGGGGACAGAATTGCTTGGATCACTGTGCAGGGGTGGGAGTGACTCACCTGAAAAACTGTGGAACTTTTTCTTACCAGATGGGAATTTGAGAAAATATCTAACTTGAATTTGCACGTTGTAACTGGGCTTACACACTTGAGAGGGATCATGTTTGGAGAGGCTGGGGGTCAGTGCAGTGCATTAGTGGAAGTGCTGCATTTTTCATTATCAAAAGCTTTCTTCTTCCCAAAGCACTCCAGACCACCTTCGTCCTGGTCTATCACCTTAAGCAACTTTGCTTCATCTATGAGCTGGTCCTGTTTCCTAGGGAGAAGGGATCCTGCCCCACATGTCCTGAAAGAGGGGCGTTTCCAGATCTGGTCCAGATGCCCCCCTGTTGTGGGTGAGGTGAGGAGGAAGAGTGGACATGGAGGAAGTGCAGCCTCAGAATGCCAGTTTGTGCTGGTTTCAGGTCTGGGACCTACCCCAATGTCACCCAGGGTAGGAAACCAGGCACTACTCTGTCCTCCCCATCCTTGGGGACAAGTTATGGTAAAAGAAACTCTTCCTAACATTTTTAGCCTAGCTGGAAAAGGGGGCACAAACATGGACAGAGAGTGCACACATGGAGATGGAACTGTGATGGCTGAAGAGAGTCACCTGAAATCAGAGTTTGGGTTTCGTTCACTGGTGAGATAGACCTTTTTCCATTGTAGCCTTCATGGCTTTAGAAATCAGTCTATGAAGGAAAGGATTCCATGCATCCTTTCATAATGGTCTGCTCTCCCAGGACTTCTTTGTGAGTCAGTGGTAGACTTTCCCAGCGACTGCCACGTTTTTGTGAAAGTCCCTAGAGAGCTTTCAGAACCTCTTAGCTGTGACTTCCAGCCAAATCACTGGAGCAGCTTCAGTACAGCTGTCTCCTCCGGAAATGTAGGTATCTTCTCACCTCATGACTTACCCATCAGAACTCCTTGGGGCTGATCAGGAATTATTTTAACTGCCATACTGTTTAAGTATAAAAATTTCTCACATAGGGCTGGCCAGATAGCTCAGCAGATTAAAGTGCCTGCAAGCAGGTGCAGGGGCTGGGGGTTCGATCCCCAGGCTTGCCGTGTTGGCCCGTCCCTGGGGCATGCTGAGACGGCAATTGAGACTGGGCATGGTGGCACATGCCTGTAATCCCAGCACTTGGGGGGCTATAAACAGGAGAATGACTATGGTCTGGTCTAGTAGTGAGAGCCTGAACACCCTATAGAACCTTCCCTAAACCCCCCCACCCCCCAAAAAATAATCCCAGATAGCTGTTCTTCAGACGAAGAACAGGAGCATGTTTGCTTATTGTCCCCCGGCACATCTGCTGGGCTCCAGAGGTATGTCCGTGTCATGCCTGGCTTTGCCCGCACATGCATTGGTTACAGGCCCAGGACTAGCTGAGGGGGAATGCACACAATGACGTGACAGCCAGGGAGCCTACATGAGAAGCTAGGAAGAAGGCCTGCAAGGCCGGTAGCAGCAGTAGCACTGCTCACTTTTGCCTCCTACAATGTCTGTGAGAAGGTGGGTGGCAAAGCATCAGTTTTAATTGTAGTAAAAATTAAATATTCTGCACTTATGTGGCTCCTAAGGAGGTCACTTTCCATGCATTAAGTTACAGTAATACCTTAGTTCACGAACTTAATTCTTTCCACCATTCCGGTCACAGACTGAATTGGACAAGAACCAAATCAAACCCAGTGGTTAGGTTCAGTGTTGACTATATAGGGACATTTGATTCAGTTCTCATCCAATTCAGTTTGTGGCCAGAATCATGGAAAGAATTCAGTTTCATGAACTGAAGTATCGCTGTGCCTCTTTGCTGAGTGTTCTCAAGATAGTCGTGGCCAAGGCTGTGGTGGCTGCTTTACTGTGTTAGTGGCGGGGGAGAACTAGTTATGGTGGAGCAGCATTGAACCCTCGAGTACCACCAGCTAGGCAAGAAGGCGTCGGAGATGGTGGACGTTGGTCTCTCAGCTGCCTTTCCTCTGCTGTGCATCAGAGTGTGGACAGGAGGGTAGCCAGAGCGAGGCACAAGGGCCCAGCTATTGGGAAGTGCCAGGAGAGCCTGCCCTTGCCTGTGCAGCCCCACAGAGCCTCCTTTCATGGCATAGGCAGTCTAGCCTCACACGAATCACAGCCGGCCACCATTGGTAATCAGGGTCCTCAGGACTCATGAAAACCAGTGTGGGGCAGGATCCACTTCCTGGGCTCCCAGAAGAGCCACCGGCTTTTACAGCAGTCGTTGAATGTCCAGGACACTGGCTAACCGGTAGGTCACCTTGAGCATAAGACTGAGCAGTCTGCAGTCCTAACCTGCCAGCAGGGCGGCTCCTGTCTCCCCATGTCTGCTATAGCCCTCTGATGCTGCAGCATCCCTTCATATAGAAGGGATGTCCTGGATGTGGAGAGTAGTAGCTTCTGAGGGACATACTTTGTAAGATACTTGGAGCTTGTACTTCACTTGTAGCACTATAGAAGATGATGACATAAGAGAAGGAAGTAGTGGCCCTTTCTAGAACTCCTGTGCTTCACTGCACCCCAGGGCAGCATTTCCCTGCACAACCTCACGGGCAGGCTCAAGCTGGCAGCACCACAGACCCAGGTCACCAAGCTGTTGGGTACATCCCGCCAATGGCATGTACCTCTCTTCCCCTTCCCCACCATGGGGGCACTGACCAGTGCAGTTGGGCCACACATGCCATGGGTACAGAACAGGTGACTGTGAACACCCTGGGTAGTGGAGGAGCTAGATTTCAAACCTTACTCTAGCTTAAATTTTATAGAGCCATGTGGCTTGGGGCTACCTTGTGAGAAAGATCTACATGATATTTAGCCAAAGTGTGTGTCCCTTATAGGAGAAAGTATTCCTCATGGACTGCTGTCCTGGTTGCCTGGAATTCAGCAACTACAGCTCAGAGGTGTGGTCTCCACCCAGATGCCTCATTGCCCTTCTTAGCACCCCAGATGAGGCACCATTTCACATGGACATGTGACAGTGCTGTGTGGTCTGCTGTGCAGATTTCCAGGAAGGGATGGGCTCAAGTGTTCCCAGGTGAGGAGACAGAACTCAGAAGAGCAGAGAAAGTTCCCGTAGGATGAACCTTCCATCCCCAAGTCAGGTGCAGTTTTTTTTTTTTTTTTTTTTCCAGAACCGGGGATTGAACTCAGATCCTTGCATTTGCCGTCAAGCACTTATCCTACTGAGCCATCTCCCCAGCCCCCAGGTGCAGTTGTTTTAAGCGATCGGCTTCCTATTAGGGTTCTGCAGGTCACATAGGCTGTGCCTGTGGAGTGAGGAGGCCACACTGTTTCTGGGGTGCTTTCCTTGCTTGCACTCAGCCTTGTGTGACACGGAAGGAAAGGTGTGTATACCCTGATCACACTTGCATCCCCGAGGCATTTGAGAGCAGCCTGAGTTTTGTCTGCAGAACATCTCTTCCCAGTCACCAGGATGAAATAGCAATAATAGCCCTTAAGAAAGCCCCCTGCCCAGGAGCAGGTTACACCCCCTGGGTAAGCCTTAGGTAATTGGTTACTTGACACTTGCCTATGGGCTGCCTGTTGAAAACAGCTGTTCCTGAAGTTGTTGGATTCAAGTTTATGGTCCCTCATACATGATAAATCCAAGACTCTGCCCTTGATATTAACCTCATGCTTGGAAAGCAGTAGTAGGAAAAGAAGTAGTTCTTAAATAGCTTATTTGTTTGATAAATAAATGTGTCTTAGATTTGTGCTCTAATTGAGTTTTTGTGGCTTTTTAAAAACCCTACATATTGCTGTTGTTCCTTTGCTAAATAAAAATTCTCTTTATGTTTTACACAAGGTATCCTTGAAAATTTAAGCAAGGCTAGTGGAAAAGATACAATATGATTTTTAGTATATCTTTAGGGCCATTTGGTCAAGCAAAGACTATAGTTATGGAATCAAAGACCATTTCCCCTCATGACATCAATAGCTGTCAACTATTTATGAAAATTCCATGGTACACAGCAAGCAGCCCACAGCTGTGCCACTGTCTCTGAGGAACTGGGCCAGACTCTGCCTTGTGGGTCTACACACTTTGCCCTTTTCACTATACAGAGTTCTGCCAAGAGGGAAGGTAGAGCCAGCATTAAAGATACTCTTGCCCACCTAGTCCCCACAACCTTGCAAAAGGACCCTGTAGAACACTGTAGCTTTAGCCAGCCTTTTATACCTGACCATTGTGGCCCTTGCCGGCCTTCGGCTGATGCCCGAGTTGCACAGAACTGGCCACCTTGGATGCCAGGCACATCCTTGCCTTTTAATGCATATGCTTCTAAGAAGGGCAGTCTCCTTTTTGGGATGCTGAGATGCCCGTGTCTACAGACCTGCTCCTTGGGAGTAAGAGAAGGAAGCCACAACTGGCCTTGTTCTTTGTTCTTGGGGATATCTAATCCTTTAGCTCCATGTTTTCATATTGCCGAAGATCAGAGTAAAATTAGGAACGGTGATCTGGAAGTTCATAGCAGTAACACAATTGTGCTTAATGAAAAGGTATCAGAAGGTGTCTTTCTCAGAGTGTAGAACATTTGGCATGAGGGTACATTCCAGAAATGCAGGCCTGGTTGATGCTGGACAGGCAAACCTGGTGGTGAGGCCTCTAAGGCCCTTTTCTTAGTTACTTTTTGCATTGCTAAGACAAAATACACAACACTCAACGTTAAAGGGGGAGTCTGTTTAACTCACAGTTTGTGGAGGTTTCAGTCCATAGGCTGGCTCCAAGGCAGGGTGGCAGATGGGAGAAGGCAGCTGTTTATGGTGGTTGAAGACTGCAAAAGCAGAGAGAGAGAGAGAGAGAGAGAGAGAGAGAGACAGAGACAGAGACAGAGACAGAGACAGAGACAGACAGAGACAGACAGAGACAGACAGAGACAGGCAGGCCAGCATGCAGGCTGGCAAGGCAAAGATGAGAGACTGACTCTCCCTTAGATTGTATGAGGCTACCTGCCCTAGGGTGATTGTAGCACTCACACCCTTAATCATAACATTGGACAATGAATCAATCAATCACAAAGTCTGGGTACAGGCCCTTGTGAAAAGCCTGTACCCCATTAGTGCATGAGGCCTTGGGAAGATGTCCAGACACACACCATAATAGCCTTGTAGAAGATATTTTCACTAGGGGTAGAGAAAGCTTCCTAGGGGTAGAGAAGGAATAAAAGTGCAAGTTGGTTTCCTAACATCTGTTAGTGGCCAAGGCTTTGATTTGCTTTGTCACATCACTGAGCCCAGCCCAAAGCAGCACCCCATTCAGCCCTCACTCTGTTCTTATCTGGTGAAGAGATCCCTGTCTTGGAGGGGAGCAGGCTCATCTGATGACCCTGCCTCTCACGGTACTCACAGTACTTTGTTCATATCATGACACTGTCATGCTTACTGACAAGATTCATCAGAGGTTAATTAAATCCATCTCCAAAACAATGAGAGGCCAATGAGCCAGAGCCTGGCTACAGTAAATTAAATGAATTAAATGCAGTGATTGTTCATCTTGCTGGGTATGGCAGGGCCATGCATGCTCGGCAGTGTGGACTCTGGAAGCTCTCAGAGCCCAGTGGGGACTTCCTTATCACTTACAGTGGAGGGAGGATTATAGAGATTGGATGGGTCAACCAGAGCCCCACCCAGTACTCACTATGAAAGAGGCTCTGTGTGTGTGTGTGTGTGTGTGTGTGTGTGTGTGTGTATAAGCCAAAAGGCTCTGTCCCCCATGAGTGAGCAGCATCTTGCATTTCAAATGCAAATTAATGCAAACATGCTTGCAGAGCAGAATTGAGAAGATGATATTGTGATCAAATTTGGCATTGCTTAAGCCATAATTAAAACATACACAAATTAAACACGATTATCATGTACCATCTAATAGGCCCATGCGTCATTACACTAATTCATAATACAGCCTGCAGTTCAGCCCTGGTGGGGGATTGTTCAGAGAATATGTTTTATCCCTTGTGCAGTGGCAGTTGGCAGCTGGAGCGCTCAGCTGGTCATAGTGACGCAGAGTGACAGCAGTACCAGGCGTGCCTGTCTCCTAGTGGCTCAGCCATGCCACACCTGCCGTCCATCACCTTGCTGACATTGGCAGTGATGGATGCATTTTTGGAGTCTGGTGGTCATTTTCAGAAACCAGTTGCCAGTTGCTGACAGGTACATGCATGGTGCCAGCTGGGCTGGATGGGGAGAAGGGGTTGTGCAGCCACCGGCTTAGCAGCCAGGCTAAGGAGAGGCTTTCCAGGATGCAGCTTTCAAACTGGCACTGAGGAGGGTCCCCGCATTGTTATAAAGGATCCTTGTGTCCATTTGCCCCTATCACGTCTGCCGTGTGAGGCAGACTGGCCAGCAGGGCCAGCAGTCTACCCAAGTTGCCTGATGGAAGGAGCCCTCGCCAGACTGTAGTTGATTCCTGGTATCCAGAAGCAGCTGTAGATGAGCCAGGAAGGTGAAATTGCACCTGGACATTAGCCTTGATAGCCTCACAGGAAGCACCTCTCATGTCCCAGATACTTTTGGTCAAACCCAAGAATCCCCGTGGCTGAGCTTCAGACTGGCTGGCATACGGCTGAGTCACTCTGCTGTGCCCCTCTATACACAGGACCCCTTAGCCCACAAGCGTAGTGGATGCAGGCCAACCTTTGAGCCAGAGACCTGGGCCCTCTATCCACGAGCAGATTCCATTAGGGACTAGATGGTCAGGGCCAGCTGTGACAGCTGTTGGTGGCCTGTGTATATGTGCATACAGGAATTAAATCTCTTTCAGACTCATCCTGGGCTTCCTAGTGTGTCCACTTTAGGCTCAGCCTACAGCCCAGAGCAGCCTTATGTGATTTGGAGTTTTGTCCATGGTAATGAGCATCATTATCCAGGGCTTGATGTGGTACAGGTGTAGCTGTATTGTGGGGGCAGATGGAAGGACTCTTCACCTGTAGGAAGCCTCTGACAGAGCTGCTTCTTCAGACCTTTGATGTTAACTCAAGTGGCATGGATTTAAATGTGTGCATCCCAGCTCACTGTTGCCCTTGTCAGCAGTCCTCAGGGATTTGCTTCTGAGTTGGGGCCTGTTATGCAGACAGACCAGCACTGTGGCTCTCATTGGGTACCCATAGCACCTGCATGGGTGGGTTCGTCCTAAGTAGTATCTTGTCACCCCACTACCACCCTGCCGACCTCCCCGGCTGAGTTCCCTCAGAGACCCCTGGATATTCATCCTACTTATGTACACAGGACATGGGAGGAGTGTTGCTTAAAGTGCTGAAGCCTTTGAGTAGAATATGGGATAAAGCTACTGTTCAGTTGAGCACCTGTTTTCTAAAAGAATGGCAAAAGCAGAATTATTCATTGAGATTATTAAACTTACTTTTAAATCATTAGTTCTCAGAAGACACCGCTACTTGGACTGTTTCTACATAGAACCTGTGACGTCAGCTGAAAAAGTGGAACATCATATTAAATTACAACTACTTGGGCTTTATATTAAGGAGATTTTTATTTTCTTCTACACAGACGATAAGCTTTAGTGTTTCCAACTGGTAGGATAATATTACAAATTTCTATTTTATAGAAGAGAAAAAAGCTTGGCTCCAGCACTCTTAGGAATCCTATGCTTTTTG
This sequence comes from Octodon degus, assembly GCF_000260255.1. NCBI lineage: Eukaryota > Metazoa > Chordata > Mammalia > Rodentia > Octodontidae > Octodon > Octodon degus. The sequence continues at coordinate 9,821,862 of NW_004524586.1, read as the reverse complement.
ACTCTCTGTCCACGGGGTAGTCCGTCCCTCTCTTCTTTGTACATGTCCTGCCTGGCTCCACTGTGACACTTACACAGCTCTGAGAGCCTGCTGTTATAATTCTGAGATGCTGTGGAGAAGGTGAGCCTGTGCTGTTGCCCCTCTGTCTTCCTAGCCAGTCTGAGCCTGGGGACATTTTGAGAGTGCCACCTGATGCCCTGTGGCAGGTGCACTTCCACCCACAGGTGAATGTGGCCTGCCAGGGAGCATCGCCTCTCCTGTGAGCCATCTCCCGAGTGCAGCAGAGCTGTGTGAGCCCATGTGCCTGAGAACCTGTGCTTCTGCCTAAGAAAGTGGGCCGTGCCCTCCTAGTACGGGAAAAGGCGGGTGCGACTCAGGCTGTGTCAGACCACCTCCATCCTGGCCCAGCTGCTGGGATGCCAGAGAGCAGTCTTAGGAGAGGAGGTGAAAGCATCTTCCTGCTGTGTTACTGTTCTGGAGGGCCACTGTAGGTGCGAGGTACACAGCTCCCCTTAATTTGCCTATAATTGACTGTACCAGTGTACCATACCTGTGCCCACTCCTGTGACACAGTGATGTTGGGACAAGTAAGTATTTTCTCACCCATCATTGAGAGCTATGATCCTTGAATCAGAGTAGATCCAAAAGTAGGTACGAGTTCTTCAGCAGGGCCAGTTTTGGGCAGCAAAAATAAATGGCGTATGGTAGGGTATGAAAGCTGTTCCTGACAGAGCAGCAGGCGGTCAGTGTGTCGCTGTTCCTCAGCCCTTCTCTGTGTCAGCAAGCCCACCCTGACCCTAAAGTCCTAGGAGACCATCTTGGGCCCACTTTCTTTCAGAATACTTTCCATGGTTTTACTGCAGGTTAAGCGTGCACTGCAGGCTTCTTCCTGAGGGCAGGCTGGTTAGCCATCTGCAGCCCTCATTCTCTCCCACTGCCAGGGCTGTATATCTCTATCTGTTGTGGGGCCCATTTGCTGTCTCATCTCCCAAATGCAGACAAAGCATACTTGAGTTTATGTTGTGGAGTTGCGGAGGTACTTGGATTACTGGGGTGTAGCTGTCAAAATGAGGGTGTACCTTGTTCGCTATACTACCTGGACACCCGCCACAATTCACTCTGTGTAGCTGAGAGGTTACAGACATGGCCCTGTGGATGTGAGGCATTATCAGGCTAAACATCTGCTGTAATGCTTTGGGATGGAGCGATAGCCCTACTGAGGCCTGGCCACAGACCATCCACAGCTGTGCACAAAGAACCCCCGTAACCTCTGCTGCCCACTTCCAGCTTCCTGGGCTGCTCCTACCCTCAGTAAGTCATGTAGGGCAGTGGAGGTGTTCAAGAGCCAGAAGAGCAGTGCTCTTGGTTCTCAGAAGCTCCATGTCTGTGTGTGTCTGTGTGTCTCTGTGTGTGTGCCCTGAGAAAAGAGGGCAAATCTTCGGCTAGAGTTAATTTGATACTATTTTTACATGCCATGTAGTCATACTGAGTTTGGCATGTACTTGCCAGTTTTCTGTTGGCCTCTTACCTCAGTAAGGGTTCAAGTGGCCTCTCCACAGGGTCGTGTGGGGTGAGGGGCCCCTTGTTTGCATCACACATGACCATTAGTGTAAACAGCTGTCAAAATGAACATCTGTTGGGTGCACACAGACTTTGTAGTACAGTGGTTCAGCCCAGAAAGGGAATAGTCAGAGAATTTATTGATACTTGAGTTGGGTTTTCTTGACATCAGTGATTTCCTGGAGGAAAAGGTAAGAATAGGGAGACCCGGAGAGCTCAGTGTAGAAAAAAGGGAGATGACTGTCTTGGGAACTGGCAGTGCAAGATGGCCAGCAAGGTCATCTGTAGTCAGGTAGGGCCAGCGCTTGAAGAACCTGCCATATGCAAATTGCTGGACTTGGTCTGGTTCCTGCTGCACAGATTCAGTGCAGGTTCACACCACACAGGCCTCTCCAGCTGAGCTAAGAAAGCAATGTCCTCTTCCAGGAGAGGACTGCAAACACCTATCACCCTAAACTGTGTCCAAAATGAGGGCAGAGACTGGTGTCGAGTGCTAATTGCGTTCTGCTAACTATAACTCCCATGAAGGGTACCACTTTGAAGATGTAGGCATCCTCTGGTCACAGGCTGTGCAGAGAGAAATCTCCTGCCCCGAAGAAAGCGAGGGAGAGCTGGGAGGGAGGTCTCCTAAGCATTGCCCCTTGGGTTTCTGCTTTGCACAGAAGCCTCTGCTCCTGGATGAGGTAGTGAGGGCCTGAGCCCAGGTCCCATGGCCTTGAACACAAATCTGATTTCTTGGTTCAGATGGGGCATCCTGTGACTGAATGTGGGTGCAGAGGGAAGTATGTGTGAGTAGGCAGAGTCAGGGGGACTGGGAGGGCCCCACGAGCACAGGCAGGGCCCCTAGCTTCTCCAGCCTTCCTTGCCAGTGCCATAGAAGAGCTGTGATGTGAGAGAGACTCCTTGGAGACCAGCTCCTGCTTCATTCTGAGACCATAGATACCCGACCTACCTTGGGCCTCTCGGGACTGAGGGTGGCTCCCAGCTTCAGTCTCATTAGTTAGAAATGCTGTCCTTCAAAATCCAGATGTGGCTTAGTTCAGTCCAGCAGCTGGGTCCTGATGCTTCAGAATAACTTCCCATGCACGTTTTGCTGTTGAGTTAGCTATTGTTTCTTATTGAAATCTTGGAGATCATGACTGCAATTTCAGTAAATTATATCCTCATGAAAAAATGTCTGCAAGTGAGCAAGTAGGCCGTGATGTTGAACACACAGCTCAGGTGTTTGAATTCTGTTTCTGGAGTCCCACATGAACCTGAGCGTTACAGAGGAAGAAGGTGTATTATTGAAATTCATAATGCCAGTTTGTTCTCTGCTGAGATTTATCATGAGCAGGCATGCTGCTCCCTTTGGTGCTTCTGTTTTGAACTGTTATTTTTGTTTTAAGGGTTATTTCTTTTACAATCGTCTTTCGGATGCTCCTGTGAGCATCTGCCTGTGACTGAAATTCAGGCAGCGGATGCAGCCACTCCTCGCCCCTCTTTGTCCCTACGCCTTTGTTCCTGATTTCATGCTATCAGAGGGGCTGCATGTTTTCCTGCGTGAGGTTGTCAGAAGGATAAAAGCGCAGGAGCAGGGTCACATCTAGAGGGACGGGCGTGAAAAATGGGTAGAATGTATGCTCAGGCCCACCCACCAGCTGCTCCCCTCTGCGGACAGGGACAGGTCTTTAGAGAGAAGCAAGTACCTGGTGCCGCGGCCCTGAGGGCTCCCGGCTGAGTTCTAGCCCTCTGTCCCTCCCCTGCCTTCCCCTCCTTCCATCGCTGCACAGCATCATGGAAGTCAGTAAGGTGCCAGGAGGGAAGAGTGCTTAGAAACTGAGGACGGCTGAGTGCTGTCTTCCTCCATGTGAAGGGTGGCTGTTCAAGTCACTTCATCATCACCCTCAGCCTGACACCTCTGCCTGGGAGACAGCCTCAGGAGCCTCTGGTGTGGCCACCTGAGGAACCTTGGGTGAGGACTACAGGGGACACACCTCTGTGGCACCCAGCAGATGGGTCCCCACCTCCACCCCCCATGGACTTTGGGAACTACCAGACCTAACAGAGTCTGGTTTAAATGCATCTCCACTTTGGGGCACAGGCCATGACTAAGGTAATAAAGCAGGAAGTTTCAAGTCCTGCCCTGAACGCTAAAGAAGATTTTGTTTCTGAAAAGAAATTCCAGGTGGTGTTCTCTGGGGTGAGCTGGACTGACCTCTACAAAGGTGGAGGTGCCTCTGCTCCATCGGTCTCTGGCTGGAGTACTAGGCCCTAAGGTGCTGGTGAGGCCAGGAGTGGGCAGTGCAGCTGCTGTGTGTGGATAAGGTGCACTACAGGGAACCTGTGTGGTGTCTTCTCAGAGGTCAGAGGCTTCACAACCTCAAGAAACAGCTTGTTTTTGTTTTCATTTTAAGGTTTTTTTACTTCCTATTTGGTGAGAACAATTGATCCAGCCCCCGAGGATCCACCCCTGCAGTAGGCATGTCTGAGAACCGCCTGTCCCAGTGGTGGGTGTCTGCACCATGGCTCACCACCCAGGGACCCCACCTGGAGCAACTGCTCAATGCACTGAGCAGGTTCACTAGCAGGGGGCCATGATCAGGAGTTCTACCACCACCCCCGAAACACTCGCGACTCTGCGTGTCCATGGATTTAAGGAACGTGTGTTAGCAGGGATGTTCTGGATGCTAGGCACTCGCGACTCTGCGTGTCCATGGATT
>NW_004524586.1:9809414-9817500 GCF_000260255.1 Octodon degus | reverse complement strand
TAGGCACTCGCGACTCTGCGTGTCCATGGATTTAAGGAACCTGTGTTAGCAGGGATGTTCTGGATGCTAGGCAGATGTGGAAATTGCAGCATGTCTTTTTTCAGCACATCACAATTTGAATAAAGAGCCTAAACCTTTGGGGAACTGTTTAATTCCTGAGAATGAGCTGGAGTGTTGCCCCCCGCAGCTGCCTATAGTGTGTCTGAGTTCAGGGAGGAGTGGTTACTTCTGTGCTGCCTCTTTTGCCCCCACCTGGAAAGAAACCAAAAAGACGCAGCTATTGGAAGGTGAAGAAGCTGGGCAGCATTTGGCTTGGTGAGGCCAAGAGGTGCTAGTGCCTAAAACAGTCCTGGAACAGCTGGTTGCTAGTTTTCATTTGCTGCCTGAAGTCAGGATTAAACCTTGCCTCACTGCTTTGTGCAGCCACTGGTGAATGACAGGCCAAGCCATACAATGGTGCTGTCACCCCTCCCCAAGTGCTGTCCTAGGCCAGACAATGCTGCATCTGGTGGCCTCACAAAGTGCAGGCAGTGGTTATCAGAGAGCTCAATGCCAGCCTGCCCACTTCTCCCACCAATTTTGGGACAAGAAGTGCCAGAGCCAGCGGCAAGGTTCAGAGTTTGTGGTATCTGTGTTCCTCCTCTTCGGACACTGGTTGCTCCAGGAGATGAGTGGACACTATTTGCCAGTGCTAGGAAGAATGGCAGCAGCACCTTGCCTGTTAGCTTTTGATCTGGTGTAAGTAGCTTTGCCCACCCTTCAGAGAGCTGGTTCTGCACTCCCCCCCCCCCCATGTACCTCTTCAACTATACTGGGAGGGCTAAGACCTAGTATGCCTCCCTCAGAGAAGGTGCTGGCAAGCTGCAGCTTCAGGTGCAGCCGGGGCTATCACCAGAGCCTGGGCACTGGTCCTTGGGAGGGAATTCATGCCTGCAGCAGCTAACAATATGGTCTTTTTAAGAAAACATATAAACAGAATGCATTACTTGGCAAGGAATAATCTAAGAATTAGACTAAGTCCTTGCAGCAGAAAGGGATTTCCTAAACCCATTATTCCTGGGAACTTTCCAGTGACCCTGAATCCTGCCCTGAACCCAGCCTCCCTTCTCTGCAGCCTACCTACCTGGGTAATTCTTGCACAGCATATGACATCACTCCTGCCACTGGAGCCAAGACTAAGAGGTGTGACGAGATAGCAGGAGAATGAGCACCTATAGATTCCCAGAGCCCCCAGGGTTCATTGTACAGGCCCCACATTGCCCACCAGGATGTCACAGGACTAACTTCTTAAACAGAGATGCCATCAGCTGGCTCTAGACCCCTAACATGGCACCAGGCTGTTCCCACCTCAGTGATACCTATATTCAGGATATGCAACAAAGCCAGCCCTTAGGTTATATAACCTATGGCCTGTACAGGGCTTCCTGAAGGTTCTCAGGGATCCAGATGAGAGAAACACTCAGGACTATCCTAGTCTGTGGGAACAAGGCAGCAACAAAGGCTTGCCTTTCCTATTCCACTGAGCAGTGTATTTTTAATGCAAAATATGTTTCCTGAAAGCACATTTGGATTCCCCTGTCTCTGAGGAGCAAAGGGGCCCTCTAGGCCACAGTGGGAACCCATAGCAGGGACCACTGGCTATGCTGGGAGTACCCCCATTTCTCTTCTGCTGGCCTGAGGAGTAGCCACCCCTCCACCCTATTGCTCCCTCACATCAATACCCTACGCTTGTGTTTCCGCCAGCCCTATTTCCTAGTCCAGTTGTAGTTCATCCTCTTCTTAAGGCTGTGTCTCTGCCATGACCACGTCCTGTATCATATTGTACTCCTCTCTGCAGCTCTACCACCCTCAGTCTAGAAGCAGATGCACTCAGACCCCTCCTAGCCCTGTGTCAGCCTTCCTGCCTCCTCCAAGGGCTCGCCATAGCTTCTCTCTGTGCTCAGACTCCTGCTGTGGCCTGCCTTTGTTCTGGCTGGAATCGCCACTGGGAGCTTCCACCTGTTGTGGTCGATCCCTCCTGTACTTCCCTTAAGAATCCATACTAATTGTCTGTCTAAATGTCTAGATGCTCACCAGCTTCAGGTATGCAGAGGTCTCTGACGTAGCCATGTCTACCTGGCTTTTCTTCAACATGGCACAAAGCACACTGAAGAGGCTTGTGTGCCATTTACAAGTGATCACTGGGTGGTGATGCCACTCCAGTACCGATGCCAGTGACCCATCGAAAATGTTGGGAGACGGCTTGGCCTAGGGTCTCCCGCACAGCTTTGGGCTGGGTGATCCTTTGGAACCTGGTATCTCCCTTGTGGATGTGAGCTTGCTGCCCAGTAGATGCCCCTTGGTAGCCCCTGTTGTCGACCCCGGCTATGCAGAACGGTGTGCAGGCTGCAGTGGTCCTTTGCCCTCTGGAATCAACTGCAGGTGGCCAAACTTCACCAGCTGGTGGTAAACACAAACTGAGGTACTTCTCGGCAAGTGCGTGCTGGCTGTGGACGTGGCGCGCAGAGAGGGCACAACTTTGATTCTCATGTGGCAGTTTAACTATTAGAGAGCTGGTAGAGGACTGAACAGCCCTATTCTTTCATTGTGAACTTAGAGCTGTTTTATGTAATTTCCATTGCTAGCCGAAAGTTTAAAAAATCAAATAGATATTTGCTTAATATCGTTTTTACTGATATGGGCTGGGCAGGATAAATGTAATTCCCAACCTGGTAGATGTCAGATATGCTGAATTTGTATTCCCCTAAATCAAAGAATGAGTTCTAAGGAACAATGGAGGTTAAAAAAATTCTAAGAAAAAGTTTATTGAGAGCTTCTGAGGGGACCTGAAAACAGATTGCCAATGAGCAGTTTCTCAAAGGAAGTATTGTAAAGCAAAATCACAAGGTGTGTACAATGTAATTCAAAACTATTATCAACCAATAAGATTATGAGTGTAGCTGCTTAGGAAATATTGATCCAGAGGGGAAGCAGGTTATGTAGAAAGTGTCCATGGAAAGGGCAAGGACCTTTTTAGGAAGAGATGGCTCAGGAGGTCCTGGTCGCCTACCTGGGTAACTAATGTCTAGCTAGACTTTATCAGACCAGGTGATACCAATGATAGTATAATCTTCAATTTGTTGCTTATCCCCTGGGGAGGCCTGTGGGCCTGGTCATTCTGTATTTACCCTGAGGCCTGGCCTTCAGTAGATGCGCCTCCAGGCACAGTTGCAATGCGTTCCCATCCTTGGCTCTGAGTTCCTTAAGGGCCTAGCCCTGCTGATGGCCTATAATATTTCTGCCTAACTTAGCTATCTATAATATACTCCTATAGGCCAAAATGATCTCATAGGAGATAAGAATGTATTTTTCTGAAAGACATCCTGCCTAAGGTTTGGAGCCATACCTGCTTACCTAGGGTAGGAGCTCTCCTAAACCAGACTGCTAGGCCTAGGAGGAGAGTAACTCAGATCGTTATGAACCAGCTCCTGGCAGGTTGCTGGGCTGGCCCTGGTCCTAAGAGATCATGTGCACCTTGGATACCTGTGCCCTTCCATACAGGGGGTAAAGAGATGTTGGGAAGGACCCCACAGATGGAGTCTAGGTTCTTTTTCTGCAGTGGAAGCCCAAGTGTGTGGCTGTCATTATCATAGCTCAGGTGTGCCCATATATGATGTATTCATTTGTGTGTGTCAGCACAGGATCACTTCTGTTTTTCTAAAAGGACTTTTTAACATTGCATTTAAAACTTGAGTTGGTAGAATTGAGTTGAGTTGGTATAGTTTGCCTTTAATAGAGTTTTGAACTTTGTGGAGAGCGTTTGTGACAATTGGGGTAGGGGGACATTTCTAGTTCCTGGGATGAGTCAAGCAGGCCAACTGCACACGTGTGCATCAGGGCATCTAATCACTGCTTGGCTTTGTGCAAAGTAAATGGACTGTAAAAATTATGTGATTCAACTTCACAGAAAATGGCCTTCTGCCGCTGTCACCAGTGCCTGGGCGCTGGGTCTCAATAACGTGTTTTGGTTGCTGTCTGAACAAGAAGAAATCAGGAATTCTATTGCCCACACAACAGGTGGGCTCTCTTGGTACACCAAGGAAGAAATTCCAGGAGGAAAAACAGGCCTTCAGGGGCCAGTAGGAATGTGCTGGGCCACTCTTCTAGTGCTTTCGTGTAGCGACTAATAATGAAATAAATCTTAGATGGCATGTTAAAAATAGTATTTGGAGTATTTTTGTTTTGTTTTGTTTTCTTCTTTCAAAAGAACAGAATCCCTTCTGTAGTAGCTGAGCCGGAAGGGCTGGCCTGGAGGTTTTCTGCATGAGTGGTCACGACTTCCCTGGACTGAAAGGAAAGGGAAAGGCTGGCTTAGCCCATACTCAGTCCCTGATCACTTCTTTAAAACTTATGAATGAGGCACCGCCAAGGGAGAGGGTGTAGGGGAAAGGGGGAGGCTGGAGCTGCTGGCCTTGCAGGGCTCTGGGGACCATCCTGTGCTTATCCTTTAGGAGTCGCCTAAAGTGGTAAGATAAAGCAGGGGTTTTGTTTTGTTTTGTTTTGTTTTGTTTTTGTTTTTTAATGTTTCCAGCAGATGCCTTCAGGAGACAGAGCCATGAATTTCCTGAACCGCTTCTTGAAGGAGCCACAATGGCAGTCTGCCTGCCGGAGCCTTCTCCTTTCACAGCAGGGTTTAAGCCACTTAAGCGCATTAGCATTTGGATGGGGCCAGGACCTCCGTGGGACCCAGGGCGGGCAGGGTGGCCAAGCTTGGCTGGGTTGTTTGGGTGTGTGTCCTAATCCTCTCACTGTTCAAGGCGGCCAGACTGATTTGTGACACAGGGGTCCAAAAGCCACTGCGGAGGTGTGACCCCGTTAGCTGATCTTGCCCTGAATACCAATGGCCTCTCCTGGGCCGGCTTGCAGACTGGCAGCCCTGCTGGGATGCTGTACACACCAGCGTGCCCCTCATCCACAGCACCTCTAAGACAGGTGCTGTATCCTCACAGGGTAGCCGCTGGGCTGGGCTGGGCTGCGCTGTCAAGGGGGTTGTGAGGCTCACGGCCAGTGGGTGTCTGTCACTGCAGGCCTAAGGCCCACATAGGTCTCCTGGATCCAGGCCCTCCTATCAATGGAGCTAGTGCCTTCAGTAGAGACTTTATAAAGTTAGTTACTTTTGTTGCAGTGGTCTTTCTTTTTAAGTAAAAGTTAGGTATTCTATATTTTAAAGACAAATTTACTGGAGTTTAATTTACATATAAATCACAACCTAGTTATAGGCTTCCCTTTAAAAGATTTCCTGTGGCTTCAAGTGGGAGAAGCTCAGGGCAGCAGATTAGGAACAAGAAGGAGCTGGACCTGCCCAAGCGGGACACTGCTGGCCAGCCTTTGTTCTCACATGGAAGCATTCTGATCTGTGTTGGGGCATCTACACCCAGCCAGCGCTCTGGCACCATGGGCCACTGCACTGGAGGGAGTAATCTAGGGAGGGCTGGTGGGACGGGGCACTTCTGCATGGGGTGTGAAGTGCTTCTGGGAAGGCAACTCCAGGCTACCTTCCCTTTCAGTTGGAGAGGCCAGGAGTTCACTTAATGGTCGTCACAGGTTAGGACATGCGGCTTTGGCTGACACTGCCTAGTACTCCAAGCAGGTCAGCTTTCTTCTGGGACTGAATTTTCTCTGTGTTTTTCCACAGACTCTCTGCACAAAGGCCACCATGCAGACAGTCCGGGCTGCTGACACCAATGAAGTGGTGAAATTGATATTTCGGGAGTCAGACAATGACCGTAAGGTAAGTGGCTTATGACCATGAGCCAGTGAGAACTGGCCATACGCAGCCTGAAGAATGAGGCCCTGCAGTTATCCCAGAGCCGGGAGACGTAAGGGTGGGAGAGGGGGATCAGCTCATGCGCACACAGGTGCCCACCCACGGGGCACTGAGGCCGCTCTGTTTTGGCAGGTTGTGCTCCAGTTGGAAAAGAAGCTCTTTGACTACTTCAACCAGGAAGTCTTCCGGGACAACAATGGCACTGCGGTGAGTTTTATTTTCAGATGTGTGGCCACTTAACCTGGGACTCTTCTCCTTTGCTTCTCCTTATGACGAACCACCCAGGTTCCTTCCATGGGCTCAAGGCTGAATTGATGGGGGCAGTTTGTGGGATTCACCCAGCACCCAGGCTGGGCTAGGTGGCCTGGGTTGTGTTCCTGTTAACAGCATGTCACTGTCAGCATTTGAAAGTCCTACATGGGAAAGGTGAGATGCGGGGTGCCTTTTAGTGGGAAAGTCCTTGTTAGATGGGCAGTGGGCATACAGTTTCCTTTTGAATGGGGAAAAGCCGCACATGGACATGGTGATGGATATGTACCAAGTCCTCACACACCTGCTGCTCTCCTTGCTGTGTGCATGTGTACATATGCATGTACATGGATACCAGAATGTAAGTTTGTGTTGTGCGTATTATATGAGTTCCTGTGTTTGGTGGGTGGGTGTGAATGTATATGTGAACATGAGTGTGAATTGAACTGAACGCTAAAAGGAATATGCAGCTCCAGTCACTCAGGAGTGTGACTACTGCCAGCAGCAACCCCAGCCGTGGGACTGTGCCCTCAGTCCTGAGCCCCTGGCCTTCCGTGGGAAGCTGCATGCAGTCCTGCTGTGAGATGGCCTGCCCACAGTCTCTTAAGCTGTTATTTTTATTGTGATATCATTGTATACCATTTTAATTGAATTTATGCTACAGATACTTGTTGGAAACTTCAAAAGCAAGTAGCTGTTCTGGTAAATGTGACTCGGTGTCTGGTGAGGCATTCCCCTTCAGGCATCTTCCAGTTTCTATCACACAAACACCCTGCGCCAACGTCCTGGGAGATTCCAGGCTACAGTGTGATAGCAGTGTTTAATAGCAGTGCCCAAGGAGGCACGCTTTTTTTTCTCTTAATATTTTTTAAGTTTATTACAGTTTAGATAGACATAGTGATCATAATTGTCATAGGGAGCTTGGACCTGTACATGGTATGACTTAGTTCCTCTTTCCTTTTTTTTTTTTTTTTTTTAAACATTCTTGAAAAGTACAGGATTGGTTCTTGAGTGGTCATAGCCCCACTTGTGGCCCCCACAAGAGCTGCCCTAGGCAGGGTGCAGGGGTGCTGTGAGGAATATAATAGGAATGAGAGGGTACGGGTGCCAGGGCAGACCCAGGCTTTATGGCCAGACGTATGGGAGAGAGACACGATGTACTTTTTTTTTTTTTTTTTTTTTTTCTTGCAGAACCAGGGATTGAACTCAGGCCCCTTGTGCTTGCCGGGGAAGCACTTATTCCACTGAGCCATCTCCCTGGCCCCAACACTTGCATTTTTGAAAGCACCTAAAACCAATGCCACATGGATGATGCCAAGGTCTGCTGCCAATAGGAGCAGCACCCAGGCTTTCTTCTCTCTTGGCAGTAGGGGTGGAGTGCCTGGATTGCTGAGCAGTGTGAACCTGATTCTGAGGAACAAATTCGCTATGTCAGTGCCATTCTGGAACATGGTGTGGCCACTACTGCCATTCTGAAATGTGGGGCTCTGCAGCTTTCTCCTCAAAGCAAAGTCCCTCATCCTTGCAGTTTTGAGGCTTCAAAGAGCAGAGACCTGCACCTTCCCGTGATACCTTCAGGCCATCCTCTCCATTCTCAGCGATGGAAATGCTCTCAGCTCTAGCTTCGCAGTCCACAGCCTTATTGGCACTTCTTTTCTGGCCAAACTCACATTTCAAATCGCCTGCTGAATTCTTTGCTCTTGATTCTCAACATACATCTGACTAAAAACCCCCAACAATAACCATGTCTCTGCCTCAACATTCAATTTAAAATTTCTTCTGCCAGATTAACCAGTCTGCTGCATTCAATCTCAGTCTCAGGCAAAGCTCTGGACACAAACAAAATTCAGACAAACTTTCTGCCTAGCCACAACACACATCAACTGGAGTCCAACAACCAATGCAGTCTTTCTTCCCAGTAGAAACCTCTCCAGCCTGGTCTTTACAGGAAGGCTTTCTATCAGCCTTCTGGTCTTCTGAGCTTCCAGAATCTTCCATACAGAACAGCTGAAAGTGTTCCAGTGCTTCTTT
>NW_004524586.1:9783754-9809314 GCF_000260255.1 Octodon degus | reverse complement strand
ATCTCCCCTGCCCCAGTTTATCTGTTTAGAATTCAGATCCATACCCTCCCTATCTCTTCTCTTCTCTTTTGGGAAATGCCTACACTTTGCCACTGTTTCAACCCAGAACCTGGATACTTCCCACAGCTCTCCCATTGGGTGGCTTCTGGCCTAGACTCTCTCCTGGTGCCTGAATCTCCTCTCCCTCTGAGGTGCAGAGCCTCTCTACCACTGCATGAGTTCAGCCCTCAGCCTCCTTCTCACTTCACTGGTCTTAGAAGCCTGATCATTGGCATCTCTGAATCTAGTTTTGCTTTTCCACAGGAGCCTCCCACCACCCACATACTTTCTTTCACTGATTCCCTTCTCTTTGTCCCTTTCCTCCTCAGGGCCTCTAGGGCAGTGGTGTTAAAACTACAGCATTCATGCCACAGCGGGGGCGTTGTATCATTGAAAGCTCTAAAAGCTTCACCTTTACTGCTCTAAGGCCAGATGAGGTTGACTTTCTCAGGTGCCCACCAGTGTTCTTTTACATACTTGGTCATGAAGGAAACCTACTATCCATGGTACTTCCTGCTAGAGAGAGTTCCACTGGGACAGTGGCTGTGTCATCTCGCTTATTGTCCACACAGACAGGGAGGTTTCCCGCTCACTTCAGCAGAGCAGGTGGGAAACCTGTGTGGAAGTCAGGTGCCCAGAAACGAGGATGCTGTCCCTCACAGCTGCATGAGGCCCCTGTGCAAGGCAGAAAGCGAGTAGAGGGCCCCCTGAGGATCCTAGGGCGGCTGAGGGAATAGCATATTGTAGAAGGAGCAGAGCGACTGCTGAGAATGAGTGCCAGCAAGAGAGAAGAAAACAACTTGAGCTTGAGCAGTGTCTTGGAGACGGAGGTGGGAGGCAGGAGGTGGGCAGGCCCTGGACATATCAGGAGAAAGCGTCTCGTGGTCAGAGGCTCTGCATGGTTTTCTTAGCGTTTGTTCTGATCAGTGTTGTTCTACCAAAAGTGTTAGTCTTCAGCGTTCACCACATGACACAGTTTTGTATCCTTGTAAAGAATAGTAATTTGAATTTTCAAAACTTTTGAATGTGATTCTGATCTGAAAAACCACAGCTGAATTGAAGTAGAAAATGGATTTCTGTGTGATGATTTCAGAAAGACCCACAGACCCATGGCATGTCCTGCTCAGAATCATATCGAGAAGGCTGGGCTTGCAGGTACCCAGGGTGCAGGTGGCCTGTGCCCCCTTAGGTGTGTTTGTACATTTTCTCCAAAGAGTTACAAATGAACAGGACCTTTGACTGCAGCCTCACCTATCTTGCTGTTGAGAGATCCTGAGGGACAGTCCCCCTAGAAGTATCTCAGGGGCTTGTGCTGACGTGCACGGGCCCATTTCATAGAGGAATCAGCTGCCGTCAGTCATGACTAGCATCTGGGAGTCATCCCCACTGGCCCTGGAGGGACAAGATAAACGGCCTAATGAGTAGCAGAGATTATCTCATCTTCATGGTCTGGTTAAACACGCTGTGCCGTGTGCGTTAAAAACAAACTACCATCCACAGGATGGATGTGCCTACGCTGGACTCAGCCCCCAAAATCCATCGCATCCTTCATCAACCACAGGTCTTGTACCCGTCTGACAGAAATTTAATTCAAGCTGGCTCCTGAAAATAATTATTGTATTTTAAGAGTAGTAATCATTGGCCGGGACATGATTGAATGTGTCCATGCCTATTGACTTTTTCTATGATTTATAGCTTTGTTTAGTCGATATTCTCATCGAAATTGTATAATTAATTATAAGTGTGGCTGTCAGGGCTGCAGGATGGAGTGCCCTGGTGAGGATTTGGAGAGATTAAATTTTCCTTGGCTGTCCCAGGGCAGGGCTTGGGAATTTTCGAGGTGCTTGGCCTGTTGGATAGAGATGTTTTCTGTGTGTTTAGCAACCGCCCAAGCTCCACATGCATTGATTTTCTGGGCTCTTTTTTTCTTTATCAGCTCAGTGTCTCTGCAGCAACAGTGGAATTTGTGCAGCTGGGACAGCTCCTGACAGATACGTATGACCAGCAGCTGCTTTATCATTGTCTACACATAGCCTTCGCTGTTTTTCACTTTGTAATCAGGAAAAATGTTTAAGATACATGTGAAATTGGTTATTATGTTTGTGAAAAATCTCAGAGAGATACAAATTATCAATTCAACAGCAATGCAGTGTGATTTCTAATCAGAAACATCTCTGATATTTTGTGCTGGTGGCAGCGGTGGTTTTAATCCACGTCATTTCATGTTGATGTGGCGGGGCTGGAACCTTGAGCAGTCTCCGCACTGGACACACACGGTGCGAGTCGCCCTGGCCTGCCTGCACCAGCTGGCTGAGTGGGACCGAGTGCGCCCACCTGTGTCTACCTCCACGCAGTCAGGGAGCAGTCTTACACTTGTCCGTGTGACTTTCATGTTAACTTCTGTGTCTCCATTCAGTGTGAAGGCCCAGAGGGGCAGAGACTGAGTCTGGTTTGTTGATGGCCGGCGCACACCCGGCTCACTAGAGGTACCTAATGAGCATGTGTGAAATTGGAATGCATGTCCACTCAGATTTCAGGACCTTTCTGTTCAAAGACAAGCAAGTTGGCCAACAGTGGGTGATTTAAGGAAACGTATACCATGCGGCAGTTTTTCTTTTAGTATCAGGGCTGGAGACTTGAGACTGGAGACTGTCAGGTGAACACATGCGGGCGAGGGTGGCTTACACAGTTCCTAGCCATCCGTCCCTCCAGGGCTGTGGTGCTATTGGATCCGCTTAAAGATAAAATTTATTCCAAGCCAGAGATTTGATTTCTTTATTTTTACTTCACACCTGTGAACATGGGGGAGGGGCAGTAAGACAGTGGCCTCAGTCTGCTGAGCAGTGCCGAATGCTGCCACTCTGGAGTGGCCACAGACAAGCCTCATGTGGCCAAGCTGGGAGCAAATAATAAATGGCCTCCACCTGCCGGCCCTCTGCAGCCCCCAGCAACCTCAGGCCCATTTACCTTTTCAAAGTCTCCCCATTTCTCTGTAACTTGCGTGTGTGTGTTCCTGTGTTTACAAGAGTTGTCTGCTGTTCAGTTGGAAGTTCCAGGCAAAGCCCTCAAAACAACACTTTTCACTGCATGGAGGTTGAGACCTACCTCCCCAGAGAGGGAGGTCAGTTTTCTCAAGCATCTGCATTTTAGGGCAGGGTCTACGGGGTATTCAGGGTCTCACTACATGGATTGGACTCATAGTGATTTTCCTGTTTTCAGCCTCCCAAGTGCTGGAATTACAGGCGCACACCACCACACCCAGTCTCAGTTGCTGTCTCAGTGCTCCCCAGGGGCAGGGCCTGCATTTCATGCCTGGGAATTGAACCCTGGCCACTGTGGTTTGCCTAAGCAGGCGCTTTAGTCCACTGAGCTCTCAGGCTGGCCCTATTCTAGAATTTCTTTTTTTTTGTCTGACTCAGGCAGCCTTAAGGCCAGATCTGGGGATTGAACTGGCCAGATCTGGGGATTGAACTGTGGTCCCCTGCGTCTGACTGGGTTTGCCCAAGCAGGTGCTTAAACAACTGAGCTAACCCGCAAGCACCCCTCAAGCACTCTTAAAAGTAGCTCTTTGTGCCCAGTTTCCGGGTCCAGTGGCCAAGAGGCCGTGCGTGCCCAGCCTGCAGCTTCCTGGTGAAGCCTGAGCCCTTCTTTCCTCCTGAAGCCTCCTAGTGGAGTGTGCAGGTGTTTTCCTCCTGAGTGTCCAGGCCTGCACTCTGGGTGGCTCCCTGGTCAGTGTCTCTGACTGGGATGCTTGAGAGGTGCTATGAAACAGGAATGGGGCTGTCCAGGGCCAGCCTCAGAAGCCGGGGGCCTGGGTAATGTCTGGCTTCCAAGACATCCCTTCAAAATACAAGGAAAAGGAAGAGAATGGCACCTCTTTTTTGAACTCTGGAAGTTATATTTTGAGAGCTTCTTGCCTGCTGTTTCTATCACTAGATTAAAATCTTTTGGAGGCCATTCCCACAATCAGAAATTTCTACAAATGCTAAAATGGCCAACTGGGAAAGTGGAGCTCACAATCCCAAGCTGTATAACATTTGCGGAACCATTTCCTTGGTAGGGATAGTCTGAAATACAACCATCAATGGAGTAGAGTCCCAAGAAGTTCAGATGATTCAGTAGTGAGACATATAATAACTATATATTGGTAAAATATTTATTGACAAGCAACTGTACTTCCACTTCATGGTGACAAACCAAAACAAAACACATTGTTTACAAAAGTTCTAAAATATAAAATAGTGATATATCTCACCACAGAATTTATAAGACCCATATACGGGCTGGGAGCATAGCACAGCAGCATAAGCGCCTGCCTGTGAGCATGGGGTCCCTGGTGTCTCAGGCTTGCTGGCCCCAGAACCAGGCTTGGTGGTGCGTGCCTGTAATCCCAGCACTAGGGAGGCTGAGACAGGAGAAACACTGAGTACAAACTACATAGTGAGACCCTGTATCAAAAAAATTAAAATAAAATAAAATTTAAAATAAAAAGAAACAAGACCTATATACAGAAAACTAGAAAGCATTATAGAGAAATTGAAGATTTTAAGAAATACATTTTAAGATAAAACATTTGAAAACAATTTTCTACAAAATGTATTTAATTTTGAAGAAAACTGACCTAATTAAAGGAACCTTTTTTTTATTGTTGCCGAATCAGGTATTGAACTCAGGCCCTTGCACTTGCCAGGCAAGCACTTATTCGACTGAACCATCTCCCCAGCCCTTAAACTGACCTAATTAATTCTAATAAACTTTTAGTTTTTTAAATTGGCAGGCTTTTCTAAAATTGATGCAAAAATCCAAAATCATGACTTAAAATCGTTGAAAATTTTGAAAAGGAAAAAATTTTGGTAAGGCGAACATGATATTATTTTCAGAATTAATATAGAATCAATGTACATTTATAAAGGGTGACCCAATTTCAGGCCCTGTTGTAGCCAGACAGAGGCTTTCTTTCTCTCAAGAAATTCTTCTTGTACACACACACACACACACACACACACACACACACACACTCTTATTCACTCTTTCAAATTCCCATACTTGGGTGATAATTCTGTATTTACTCATGTGAATCTGATTTTTTTTTCACTTGCGTGGGCTTGAGTCACATCCATTTACCTATAAATGTCTCCAGTTTATCTTTCTTTATAGCTGAATAATACTCCAATGTATAAAAGACCATCTTTCCATCCATTCTCTGGTTGATGAGCATTTGGGTGGTTTCCAAGATTTTGCTATTACAAATTGTGATGCTATAAACATGGGTACACTGTCTTTTTAATTATTAAAAGACATGACAGAATCGATAAAAGTACCCACCATGAAAAAACAAAACAAAACTAGTAGACCAGAAAATCTACAGAGCTTGAAGTATATAGTGGTGGAAAGAACCTGGGAAAGGGTTAGATTACCCTGTAAGAAAACCATATTCAGCTGGTGTCAGCAGCCAGAAAATAATGGAATGATTTGAGCAAAGAGAAAACTAATGGCATGGAATTGTGTAAGCGGCCAGCTCCCATTTCGCCAGCCAGGATACGGACGTTTCTCTGGCCCCAAGAGACCTGGTCTTCCGCGGGTCCTTAAGGAGAACTAGGAGCAGCTACATTGTGGAGCAGGCAGGATGAAGGGGACGGGATGTTTGCAGGGAGTCTTAACGCATGGAAGGGGAAGCAAGAGTGGGAGCATGTGCAGCACAGCGATGGCAGAAAAGTATGCTTCGAATTGATAAAGCACCCAAGGCGCAGTCACCCTGGGGGTCCCAGTTACATGGTGTCACGTGGGTGTGGTACAAGCGAGGTTTCATTTCTTCCTTAAAAGTCTGCAGTAAATGTGAAAGAAGTGACAAGATCTGTTGATTACAGGTAGCGTGAACCTCAAACTCTCCCTACACTTTCCTGAAACTGACATTTGTCATTGTCATTCTTGTTCAGAGGCCACAGTTTGTTCCTAGGCAGGTAGCTACAGAGCAAGCTTGGTTGCTCTTACTGTTCATCTTGGCCAAGACCATGTCAGTGCCAGACTAGAGCCAGTAACCTTCCTAGCACACGGCCTGCGTGCCAGACCTGGTGCTCCCTGCTGTGGAAACACACCATGTCACAGTCTGGTAGCTGCCAGAAACACCATTAAGCTGGGTGAGGTGTACTGTGGAGGTTCCCTAATAGTGGGAGATCGATTCATATGAGGCACCTTCCAGGCCCCTCATCCTTGATGTCTGAGTCACAACCAGGCAGTTTGGGACCCTGCCTCATATCTCTGTCTAGGATGCTGCAGGATGTGGCTTTGATAGTGTAAGATTGGAAGAAGGCAGCTCTGTTTGGATGGTCCCTTGCTTTAAAGGGGCTTTGGCTTATTCCTCCTATCCCTTTGTCATAAGCACTACTGCTTATGGGACTGCAGCTATTTCCTGTGACCTAACCTTGATTTGGTCCCAGACCACATCAGCTGATGAGCAGGAGTAGGCCCACCACATACTGACCAGTGAAAGTGGCGCAGTGGCGGAGGGCAGGTAGGAAGCCCAGTGCAGGTGGCCAGGTAGCAGCCTGGCACATAGGTAATTACTGTGTACATGATGCTGCTAATTGCATGTTCAAGAATGATGGATGAGGTGGCAAGAAGGAGCGAGGACACAGTATGGTTTTGAGGGGAGCCCCTAGCGCAATGCCGTGTCCCCACACAGCTGTGGAGTGGGACATGATTGATGAACAGTGTCCCAGAGGGTGTGCTTGGTGATCACCAAGAGATGCAGCCATTGGGGACCCGTTCATTCCAGGGGCACAGTACTCTCTGGAGTTTGTCTCTGAAGCATCCCAGGGGGACAAGCTGTTTGCTGCCTTCTCCATGTGTAGTAATCAGCATTTCTCCTCATTTGTTAGATTCTTACCATGTGGAAATAATCCACTCATACGAAGTTGACCCCACTTGCTGTGTGAGCCACTTCAGGCATTTGCACAGCAGGAGCAGTGTTCCTTCTGTGAGAAAGGGTTTTCCACACTAGTGAGGGCTGCCCACCCCCTGGCTCGGGTGAGCATGTTAGGTACCTGCATGTGCCTTGAGTGAGCAGAGCCAGGCAGCTCAAGGGCTGCTGGTTACATTGCTCATAGCAGACAGCCGACCACCAGAGTGGCGTGGGCAGGCACCCTAGACCTTTCTGGTGACCTGACCTAGCAAATCCTAGGTAAGGCAGATGTCACACTGAATGCTTGAGCCCTGTGGGCTTCTGGGAAGTTTTCCACGAAGGCCTGTGGGTTTCCGGCTGCACATAGAGCCCAGTGCCTCCAGTGAGGAAAACCTAGGTGACTTTATTTTCTTATCTTCTCTTTAGCTCTTGGAGTTTGACAAAGAGTTGTCTGTCTTTAAAGACAGACTGTATGAACTGGACATCTCATTTCCCCCCAGGTAAGGCACAGTGCCTCTACTGGATGAACCAGGTAACCTTGCTTCTTCAAGCCATGTGTGTGTCAGTGCGTGTGCTCCCATCTCGGTGTGTTTCTGTATCTGTATGTACCTGTCTGCATGTGTGCATTTGTGTCAGTGTGCATGTGTGCTAAATGCACTCCTTCCACCCTTTGCAGTCCCAAAAAACAAAATTAGCTCAGAGTAAAAAATAATTTTGTTACTTTTTCTTTTTTTGAGTGTGCAAAGTAAGGCCAATTAAAGCTGAACATGTGGGCTTCCCTGGGTAGCTGTATCTGTGGCTCTTTCTGGGAAATGTCAGCTATACTGCTGTCACCCCCTGCCCCCAGTGGTGGAGGGGCCCAGAGGAGTGCTGGTCTGTCTTCTCAGGCAGGTTTCTCTGTTTCACTGTGACGTTTATGGAATCTTGAAATCTACATCAATAATAATGGTTCCCTTCAGAACACCTTAAGGCCTCAGATGATTATGGTTTAAGAAAGCAAAATGATTTGACAGAAACTGTCCAGGAACTGTGGCCAGGCCTGGATCTGCAGTGCTCTGCACCGTGGCCGCCTTGGCTGTGCTGGGTTTTCCTGAGGAGGGATGCATCAGTGTCTGCTGGGCCCTCTGGGACACAGGCTCTATCTGGACGCCGCTCACAAGAAGGTGGTTTGCCTGTCGTAGGTGCAGGCTTCCATAGCATTTCTCTCCACTTTCTCAGGTCCCAAGTCAAAAATGTCCATGCTCTGGGTGAAAAGCACACCTGGGGTGATAGACTGTCTGACAGACATGAGAGTCATGGATGGTGACAAGGATCATGCCGGGTGGTACCTGCCTCACACACACTTGTTTTGCACCAGGTGCAGCAATAAACAGTTCACATTCTTACTGTGGAATAAGCAGTCACACATCTTGAATGTACCTAACAGCCAGGCAGCCTTTCACCCACCTTGCAAGGGTCACCCTCATAGCTGTGCCAGTGGTTGAGTATGTGTAGCCTGGAAGACTCTGCTTTGCATAGGGCCTAGCATTCCTGAGGCTCTTTACCTGTAGGGTCAGCTTGTACCCTCTCTGACCTGGGTCAGAGGAGGTCTGTCCCCTCTGGCAAGGATCTGGGTGCCTAGACCGTTGGGTGAAGTTTAGGGGTCTAGAGGAGCAGGGACTGCAGGCCCACTCGTCCTTAGGGTGGTCCATACCCAGGTACATACACGCAGTCATAGCAGTGAGGCTCTGGGAGATGGCGCAACAGGGTACTGACCTGCAGCTCTGAGTCTAGGAGTACCTGGCAGTACTCTAGATCACAGTCAGATACTCAGTGAAGCGACCTTCTGCGTATATCCTAAATTGAAAACTGATTTTAGCACTTGCTCTGGTCCCCCATTCTGCAAGTCAGGCAATCTTGAACACTCCTCCTTCTGAACAACAGAATACTTAATGAAAGCTCAAAGATGTCTTTCCCTGGTCTCTATTGGGCTGTCCAGAACACCACCCTGTGGGGTTTGTTAGCCCAGTTGGGATTCTCACCCAGTGCTTGGAATTACTTAAGTACTAGAAATACAGGGCAGGGCCTGGCTAGGCTGGGAGTTGAAGGACTTCTGAGGGTCCTTCTGTCCACACCCGGGCAGGGGCTGGAGTCAGCTCCCCCAGACTGGGGCCATCTGTACCACCCTAGAAGGTTCTGGAAGGTTGAGAAGAAAGGCATCAGCTAGGTTCCTTGCTGGGTGTGCCTCTGGTGCTTAGAAGCAGAAGCCTTCTAGAAGGTGAATCGCTGAATATCTGCTGTGGTGGGCAGGGTCCGTCAGCCCTCCAGGGTCCTCATCCCACACAGGAGAGCAAAGCTGTTGTGGTATTTTAGAGGTGGGGTTTTGGCACCAACTAAAAAATAAAGTGGCCTTGCCCCCAATCAATGTCTATGGAGTATAATTGGTTAGTATGGTCAGAGGGCATATTAATCCAGGTTCTCTAGAGGAACAGAATGGGGTGGGGGAGATGGGAGAGAGAGACAGGCAGACAGACAGAGAGATGGACAGACAGACAGACAGACAGGAAGAAAGAAATTGTGATGGAGATTGTCAATGAATGAGTGAATGAATGTATGAATATCATTGTGAGGGAGAATTTATCAGATTGGCTTATAGAATCAGAGGTTTTATAGTCCCAAATGGCTGCCTGCAGGCTGGAGAGCAAGGGAAGTGTCAGAACAGGACAAGAGGGACCAGTGATGCAGTTCTGGTCTCCGGATGAAGGTGGGAAGCCCGCTAGGCACTGGATGTGAATCCCTGTTCGAATGATGAGGAAGCTGAAGTCCAATGCCCAGAGGTGATGCCAGCAGCAAAAAACCCCCGCACTTGTTCAGGGGCCGAAGACTTGAATCTCATGCATGCAAGCTTCCTCCTCCTTTTACTTTTTTGTTCCACCTGACCCCTCACCTTGTTGGGTGGCTCTGCCACACTCAGAGTTAGCCTTCCACACTCTGTCCACCAGCCATTATCTCTGGACAAACCATCACAGGCATATCCAGGAGTGCACTTTACCACTTTTCCAGATATTTCTTGATCCAATCAACTTGACAGCCAAGATTAGCTATTACAGAGTGTCCCCAGAATGTACATGACCTCATCCCAGGAGTGGTTATATGGCTTGCCAAAGGGGCTTGATAGAGGCAGTCAAAGAAAATATTCGTAAGATAGTAGCCTCAATTACTGTGCTGGGCCCAACTGAATAACCTGAGCCCTTTTTTTCTGGCTGAAGGCTGAGAGAGATGGGCAGGTGGGAAGTTCAGAGTTGTAAGGTGGACTCAGGTATCACGCTGGCTTGGAAGTTCTTGAGGGCTTGTCCTGAGGGCAGTCCAGTCTGAAGGCCAGCGAAAAAATAGGACCTCTCTGCCAGGTGGGCCTGGCTGCACAACCTCAACCTCAAGGTTGGGCAGAGCTGGCACCATAACTCTGACCTTTGAGACCCCAAGCCAAGGCTTCCTGGATTCCTGACCACAGTCTTGAGTCCTGCCCACAGTCTTGAGAACTTGCATCATCCTGTTTTGTTTGTTTCTTTCTATCGCCCCTCTCCTGCCTCCTGGTACTTGGAATTGAATCTAGCTATACATCCAAATCTGTATGCTTTGATGTGGGGCTGTGGCCTACTGCTTACCTGTGGCCTCACCATCTGCCCATGTAAGGTGCTTCCTCTTCAGGGTGGCTGAGCCAAGTGGCTCCTCCTGCTCCTGACCCCTGCAAAGCATCACCTCATTGAGGCTAGAGTCTTGATGGTCCTGGCAACAGGGGCTTGCCCAGTCCTTCCTGACATCATATTGGCTTTATAGCAATAGAGAGTGAACAGTTTCCCAGATTGAAACACCACCTGTATCTTCCCCACGTGAGTCACGTGTGTTCTGTGTGTTGGTTGGCAGGATTTGTTTTTCTTCTCTGTGTGAATTCTTATATATTAAGGATGACAGTGTCTACAATGTTCATGGCTTTGGGCTCTAAAAAGTAGCAGAGTATTCATAGACATGCTTATATAGCATAGTGAATCTTCCTATTTATTAAAAAGAAAAATCCTGTCCCATCATCCTATCCCTGAACATAGTTTTTTGAAAGCAACTCCTACAGAATCAATGCTCAACCAGTTTAGGCTGGGACCCCTTTATACTTTTAAAACTTTGGGGGACCTCGAGGAGCTTTTTTAAAAAAATTTTTTTTTAAATCTTTTATTTATTTATTTGGTACAGGGTCTCACTATGCAGCTTGGACTCAGTGATCCTCCTGTCTCAGCCTCCTGAGCTCTGGAATTACAGGCATGTGCCATCATGCCTGGTTTCAGTGGCTGGCACAGCGCACCCACAGTTGCAGGGCCAGCACAACATACGGTACGGGGACTCGAACCCAGGTCCCTGCGCTTGCCACACAGGCACTTAGACTGCCAAGCTATCTCCTCAGCCCTAGAGCTTTTGTTTTTGTGCATTGTATCTATAGTTTTATGAATTCTAAGTGTCTCTTAATCCATTTAATAATAAACTCATTACATGTTAACATAAGTAACATTTTATGAGAGAAGTAACTTTTCTAAACAAAAATTTGTGAGAACAGCATTTCATATTTTTAAATGTCTGTAAGATTTTGCTGGCTAGGTGATGGCTAGAACATGTGGAGTGGAGCTGGCCTCCCGCGGCGGAGGCCTGTGGCCATGGGGGCTGCCAAAGCCACCCTGGAGACTGGATGTCCTCTTCCAGCTTGCAGACACAGTGATTTCTTGGAAGGTTGATGCAGGGCGTAGTCAGAAGCTATCCCCAGTGGACGGCTCGTTTCTCCGTTTGAAGTGGGTCTGTGGCCCCTGCGCCTGCTGGTGGCAGCTGCGGTAAGCCCTTTGGAAATCCTGAGGGCTGAGCCAGGCAGGCTTCACAAAGCTGATGGCAGCTCCATCAGGACACCCCAATCTCAGCAGAGGAGCAAATGTTGGATTTTTATTGAAAGTTTGAACTGTGTTGTTGGAAACAAATAATATCAGTTGCTTCCCTGGAAAGGCAAGTCCATCTTGTACCTTTATGAGAAGACGCCGGCCAACTGCCTTGCCTGAGTAAGTGCGCGCCTGCGTCAGTCTGCCTGCAGGAATGGCGTTCCACGGAAGCAAGTGACTACAAAGCTGACAGCACGGGCACTGCAGTACTGACCACACGATGCCAGCGTGGGGGGCCCAGACCTCCTTCTGGGTGTGCCCAGCTGAGTTCTAAAACTCAGATTCCCCAGACGTGAGGTTCTGTAGAAGTAAACATTTACACTGCTCCATCAGGGGACACATAGGTGACTCTGGCTTCTGCAGAGCTGTAAGTATGACACTGGGCGAGTGACACTCCTGCTTAGCCCCGCTGCTGCCTGGTTGCCACTCAGGCCACAGTGGCCTGCATCGTCATCACTGGAAATAGGTAGTCATCTTACTGTGAGTAGAGTTTTCCGTTTTGAACCACTGGAAGGACCCCAGGGACCCACAGAGGCCCACATGCCACTCTCCACGAACTAGCCACAGACTGAACACCAACCACACATACTAGAAGGAATATTCAGAACTGAAGTGGAGTGCTGCCACACAGCAGGAATAGCAACAGCATTGCTCTGAGAACAACTCTGGGAACCAGCCTAACCCCGCAGTGCAGTGAATAGGCCTGTGTCGGCCCTGGGTGCCACTGCGTGATGCCCTTCCTGTGTAGTTTGCCTCAGGCCAGCCCCCCTTGGCACCAAGGGCATCCCTGCCAGTGACTGTCCCTTCCACATTTGCACTTTGCCTTATCTGTGTTACACTTTAAAATAAAGTTCACTGAAAAACTGGGAAATTCAAGTGTCCTGCATCTACTAAATCAAAATGCTTCAAAGAATTATTTAGAGACAAATTAATCCTTCCCAAAGAAAGATTAATTCACAGCAGTGGAATGGGATGCTTTTGTTTAAAAAATCACAAAATGCAATAACTTTTGAAATTACAAAATAAAATAACTTGTGAAGAAGACAAAAATGTATATAACAGGGAGGAAAGTCCCAGGACTGTCCTCCTCCATGGGTGCATTTACACTTACATGGCCCAGGAGGCCCTTTTAGAGTGCGTGTGGGCCGTAATGCAGGGTTCCACTGTTGGCAGGTTTGTGTCTGTAATGTGATAATATCTGTGTAGAAGTGGGGATGAGCAGGCTGCGCCTTCTTCCAGGGCTGAGTCAGGGCAGGGAGTCAGGACATTTGTCCGGCTGGCTGGCCACTGAGCCCTGACATGGCCAGTGCAGATGGGAGGGACAGCACTGAGGCTCAGAACAGTCAGGGAATGGTGCATGCGTAAAAGCCCAGGTCAGTGTGAGAGTGAGAGTGACAGCAGCCATGGGGCGGGGCAGCCAAAGGCAACCAGTGCAGGCCCCGGCCTCCAGCTCCCCAGCCACCAGGATGCCTTTTTGTGGTGCTTTGCTTGCTAAATTCTTCCACTGGATAGTTTTCTATATTACCACAACCCATATTATTTAGCTATTTTTTTTTTAGTTTGAATCCCCCCACCCAGTTAGGCATTTCCATAGCAGTTGGAATCTTTGAAACTGCATGTTTTTCTGTGACTTTAGACCTCCATGGATATAGAAATGGTCTTTAGAGGTGAGAGTTTTCTCCTCTGTCACATATGAAGTTGTCCTTGGTGCTTGGTGCCTTGGAGGGAGGTGCATCACCCGTCACAGGAGCCGTGCAGTAGCTGGGCCCTGTTAATATATTACCAGGTGGAAGCAGAGGAAGGGCTCTCTGACCCCCTAGAGAAGTAAGGCTAAGCCTCCAGCTCTCCTGTGGAGAACAGCCCTGAGCAATGCCATAAACGCCTTTGCTTGTTTGCTTGCTTGTGGTTCAGGAAGGGCTGCGAATCCCAGGAGAGTTGTGGAACCCCACCCGTCCCACTTTCCTCCTCCCAGCATTCTCAGCTCTGCAGGACTCACCAACTTAGCAGGGCTTTGTGCTCCAAAGGACTGTTGTAGCTGCAGGGACCATGGTAACACTATCCAGAAGCCTAACCGGACAAACAAGCTGCCCACATCCTGAGGGAAAGAGTGTGTGAGGGAAAAAGAAAAGGAGGTGACATGCCCGGAGAGTACAGGTGGGCAATTGTTAATTTTATCACCACTGCAATTAATTATGACGATTATTCCTGGAGCTGTATAGGGTGAGATAGGGCCGCCTTGTCCTGCTCCCCATTAGGTTTGCTTCCAGATAAGTGTGGGTGTACTGCACTGCTCACATTAATCATCTGTGGACAGCTCACGTCCAGGCCCAGGCAGGCGTCCTACAAATAGCCTTGCAGCTGGGGAGGGAAAACGGGATCTCATGGTCCACATGGACCTCCCCAAATTTGTTTGGCACCAGAATTTCATGCATTTGCTCTTTGGGTGTGAGAATATACCCCAGAAAGTACAGCCCTAAGTAAGCATACTGCCCCCAAGAGCCAGGCCCTGCAGCCCACCCAGCCAGGATTTCCCTCAGCCTGTGGACTCTCCCATGGCAGCCAAGGTTATCCTGAGAGACCAGGGGCTGGTGGGACTCTGTAGGCCTGCACCTACTGGTTATAGGTTGAGTTGAAGAACAACAGGGAGTTGGTCCTGCCACTCAAGCTGTCCTGTGACTCAGCATAGAGCCCATTATACCCAAGCAGGACCCATCAGTTCCTGTCCCTGTAGACTGATACGCTGGTCTGGCAGCTCTGGCCTAATGGGTCAACATAAGGTGCCAGGCTCCTCCTCAGTGTGCTTGAAGAATAGAATCTGTGGTCTGTAGACTCACGTAAAAGTCCCCGCAGTGTGTGAAACCCAGATCTCAGTGTTCGTACTGGACTCAATCCTTCAGACGCGTCGTGCCGCAGCCTTTGAAGAAGATCCCCCACCCCTCCAGGCTCTCTCAAGGGAGTTTTTTTGCCATGGTAACAGCAATGCTGGTGTCTTGCCCTGAAGTAGTGGTTTCTAAGAGCATGAGTTGAATCCTGTTTCCTTACAGATTGGCACTTCCCAGTGCTGTTTTAGGCTGAGCCTTAATGCGTTTCTATTTCATACTGTGTCAGCTGCGCACCAGATACATGTCTGAAGACAGCCAGGCAACAGCAACAGGTTTGGAGCCCTCACACATCTTACTCAGCAAGAATAACGTGACCTATACAGTCCACATGGAAAAGCCAGCCAGCCTGCGTTCCACCTAGTGATTTCCATCTGCTGCACTTGAGTATTGGGAAGAGGCTGGACTTCCTGTGGGTGAAGGCTTCCTGCTCTCCACTCGCAGCAAAGAACTGCCTGGCCCAGCACAGCCACCAGAGGACAACAGATGTCACACTCTACAGACCACCCAGAGCCCTTGCTGCCCACATTCAGACCAGCGTGGGGCTTGTTCCAGTTGAATGACTCAGTGTGTTCGTCCTTCATCCTTTAGAAGCTGGGGCAAATCTGTTAGCCTGATTGCGCAGCACTTGGGGCTGTGGGGCTGTGCGGGGAGCCTGCTCTGGGCCTCAGTTCTGTTCCTTAGGGAGCTGGGTTAGAACGTGTACAGGGCACTTCCAGTGGGGGTTGAGCTTCAGTGTAACCATAGTTGGGATAAACTGAGAAGCACAGGAATAATGTGACCTGTCATTTGACATGTGTAGAAATAAGACAAGCTATTGACTGGCTCTTTTCTCTGAAAGAAAAAAAAAATGCATGGGTTACTTGTATTTTGTATTCTTTAAAAATATAATGTTGTCATCAGTAAAAACTATGTAAGTTTGGTTTTAGCCCAGCTCAATTCTTTAATCTAGTAAAATAGTGCTTTGTGAGAATCATGGGTCATAAGCCCAGGTGGATCTCAGCAGAGAGCCGAAACAGTAAATGTGTTTTATGAGGCACCAACCCACTTTAGGTGGTTGGGGCACAGAGACAATAGGCCTTAGGTCCTCTCCATGGGCAGTGGGAGAAGAGGCCAGGCCTGCGGGTGATCCGAGTCCCTCTCCAAAGGCCCATAGAATCAACACGTGACAGGTGTCCATGACAGCATAAGCTTGCAAAATCAATAGCATTCTCCTCTTCCAGGAAAGCCAGCAGGAAAGTCTAACAGTGCCATTCTCAACAAATACCACGTGGCATTTTGGAATTAACCTGAAAAAACACATTAAACTTTCACAAGGACAGTCTTTAGAGTCTGCTGAGAGCTGGAAGCGCGTGAGTGAGCAGGCGCACCACACTAGGATGTGCAGCTAAACAGAGAAGGATTCTTCGCACACTCCATCATTCTTGGCAGAATCTGTTACTGTGCTGCAGCCCCAGTCCCAGTGCCTGCTTGTAGTGGGTTTACCTCTTAGAATGAATAGTGGATTTGGGTGGGCCTGACAGACAGTGCTGTGCCCTGGGGCCAGGCCAAGATGTTCATTGCAGACAGAGAAGGCAGCAAGTGGCTACTTCTTACAGCTAGGCCCAGAGATCTGTGGATCTTCTTTGTATGGATAAAGGAGCTGGTGACATGCAGAGACACAGCCAAGCCAGTGAGTGGAGCTGGGGACGGGATAATTTTCTGAGGCCCAAGTAACAGTCCTCCATGATGATATAGGATGTGCTCAGCACATGGGTTAGCAAGCCAGCTGCCCAGGCATTTGACAGTCATGCCTCCCCTGTGCTGGGTAGAGCCCATTCTCAGACCCTCAGAGGGAATGGACAGGGACTGAGGGAGCATGAGTCGGGGATAGTCACAACCCACTGTAGGTTGATGGCCCCAAGGTCCTGGCCTGAACACTGGATCCTCCCCACATTAAGAGCCTCAGGTGTTGGAGGAGGTGGAGAGAGATGTGTGCAGCTGGGTTGTCTCGAGCAGTCTGCAGACCCGAGCAGAGAGTTGTTTGATAGGGAAACTTGTAAGTTTGGCTTTGTATTCTTTTTTTTTTTTTTTTGGCAGAACCGGGGATTGAACTCAGGCCCTTGCTCTTGCCAAGGAAGCACTTATTCTACTGAGCCATCTCCCCATCCTTGCTTTGTATTCTTGAAACTTGTGTGTGTGCCTTCTTTCTCTGAATAGCACAGCCTTCCCTTTGGAACACAGGATGGCCGGAGCCAGCGTCCTGCTAACCTTTGCTTCTGTATGTCCCCAGCTACCCATACAGCGAGGACTCCAGCCAAGGTGAGCAGTACATGAACACTCGGTGCCCTGCGTGGTGTGACCGCATCCTCATGTCTCTGTCTGCCAAGGAGCTGGTGCTCAGGGTAAGTGGGAACCACCCCTGGGTCCAGCTGCAGGGATGGGCAGGGCATGAAGCAGGTGGGGGGAGCTGCCTAGCCTAGAAGTATTCCCTGTCAAGCCCTGACCTTATCCTTCAGTGAGCTGAGTGGAAGTTCTGGTTGTGTCTCCATCCATGGCTCAAGTCCTAGTGAGTGTCATTGTCCTTTTAGGCAGACACATGCATAAGTGGTCATTAGGCAGTAGTCTAAAAGTCATCGCTTATTGAAACCTTGCTGTTCAGTGTGCTCTTGTCCATGAACAAGATAGGCTGTGAAGTATGGTGGAGATGTCTCATTATGTGTTAGAGCCAGGGTTATATCATGACTCCATAAGTTAAAACCAGATGGGTGTCATTCTCAGGCGATCGGTAGAGCAGGGTCTTCCAATTCCTACATCTCAACATCTAGGGAGTGCTGATTCAAGGGAATCAGTATCTGACTTAGTTTTGACACCCGCCAATGAAACGTAACAATAAAGCATAGGGATTCATGTGAGAAGCAGCAGTTTGATGCTGTGTTTAGAGCTGTGGGTCTCCAAAGGGGCCAGTGTTTGGGAGGAAACAGGAAATACGAGTGGCCCCCCATGGGCCTGGGGCTCTGTCGGTTCTGCCCCTCGGTCCCTGATGCCTAGGCCCAGAGAACAGGCCCCCTTCTAGCAGTCCTCACCTCTGTGTGATGCTTGGTTGAGTTCCATTTACTTTGATCTTCCTGTCTATGTCCTTATGCCAAATAACTGCCCAACACCCCACTGGGCCTTGAGGACCTCTTCCCAGTTGTTGGCCGGCCCTGCCAGCTTCCCCTGGAGGCCTGCTGGCCTTTGGTGTATGGCCACTGTCCTTAGGTTCAGTACTGGGCTCCTCTCCGCTTTCCCCAAGCCTGGAGCATACTGAGCACAAGTGCTCAGTTCCTGGCCGTGGCGAGGAGCCTGCCAGTCACAGCCAGGAGCAGAGATGGGGTTGTGGGGCAGATGCCCTTGGATCTCTGGCAAGTTTGGGTGGGGCAGAAGGCTGCTCAGGACAGCCGTGGCAAGCTGCCTACCTTCCAGCTTGGCAAGGGCCTATGTCTGTCTGTACCTCCTCCTTTGGGGCATCACTGAGGAGAGGCCACGGTGGAGCCTTCCTTGCTGAGGGCTTGTAGAATAAAGCTGTACTTGGGTGGAGACCAGGAGCCCAAAGATGCAGGGTGAATTCAGGGGCCTAGGCTTGGACACTTCGCTGCCCTTACTAATCTGGGCTTGCTCATCGGCTTTGTGAAGATGGCAGTGTGGGAAACAACCAGATAGTAGTTAGATGGTGACTCATGGTGGACATTCTCATCTGCTGGTTAGAACAAAGCCCTTCAAGGGACTTAGATACAAAGAAGAGAGACTCATCCTCCACCAGGGAAATGTCTAAGGTCACAAAAACTTGTGGTAAACTCTGTAAGATAACATGTTCCTTAAGGATTGGTGGGTAGAAGCACGGCTGGAATCTGTGGCTGGCACCTGCAGACCCCAGGGAAGGCAGTGTTGTGGCCTGCTTCACATTCATTCACAGTGCGCTGGGTCCCAGGCCCAGGGTTCCACACCTTAAAGTTAACAGCGGGAGGCTGAGCTCTGCTCTTCAGCTGGGCTGAGGACAAAACACACCCCGGGGATGTCTTCAGGGCTGGAGTCAGATCAGCTCTCCCCCGGGGCTGCCCAGTCAGTGGGCAGTACAGCACGAGCAGACGGCGCCACGAGCAGCCTCTGCGTGCCATCCATCATGCCATGCTCCAGTTCCTCATCATCATGTTCCGTTCTGCTTCCTGAGCCCTAAAACACCGGAGGTGGCGTGCTGCCTGGGAGCCTCCACGATGAATGCGCGGCGAGACGGGCTGTGTCCTGCCTGCGCCCTGCTGTCATTTGTTTATCTGTCCAAAGATTATGCAGTTGAAAATCCACAATTTTATGCTGCCTTTGTAAATTACCACACTGCATTTGATGAATGTTTCCCCACTTCCGCAGAGGCGGCTTTATGCTTGTGAAAGATTGGAAAGTGTTCATGCATGCGGTGCCGAAGGTTATGTTTTTATACTTTCTGGCAGGCAACCATGTTGGAAAGTAAATCTGACCTTAAGCTTCCTACTGCATTAAAGATAATTCAGTTTTAACTTTATAGTCTCGGAAGCTTCAGCTGCAGATATAAAACTTTAGCCCAGTCAAAGCTGACTGATTACCAGCAACAAAACCTTTACCATCCCGCCCAAAATACAAATGTGTGCCAGCCTTGAGCCACTGCAGGGGTGAGGGAAGTGTGTACAAGGCAGATAATTAGTAGGTACACAATGCTTTTGCAGTGCAGTGCAATTCAGGGCGTCCTCGTGTGCAGAGCTCTAGGTTAATACAGCAGATTGTCAAGAGCAAATGTAAATAGGGAAAATCAGAAATAGAGGAGCTGCTTCAGTCTGAGGGCGTGCTCGAAAGGAAGTTCAGAGTGGCTCTAACTGCAGTGAGCAGGGGCCCTGTGCCTGCCCCAGTGGCTGTGGCATGCAATGGCATTAGAAAGAGAGTTGGGAAGTCCTGACTCCCCTGAGCCCCCTCTATCATGTCACCTCTGCCGTAGAATCAGGGTCCCACCCAGCAGAAGAGCTGGGCCGGGGTGGTGAGGTACTGTAAGATGAGCAGATGGTCTCCCATGCTGGCCACTTCCTGTTGGGGACCCTTATGGGGGCCATAGCCCCTCAGGAAAGGGAGTAGGTCAGGGGATAGTGGTTCATTCACAGGAACCACCCCCACTGTGCTCCCCTCTTCCCAGGACACCCCAGAGCCCCTGCCTGCCGGTCACTTCTTGGCAGGATAATGGGATACCCCAGCCTCCCCACACTACCCTCTTTCTGTTTGCTTCTAGTCGGAGAGTGAAGAGAAGATTGTCACCTACGACCACATCGGGCCCAATGTCTGCATGGGAGACCACAAGGTAATGTGTGCAGGGGCTGGATGGCCAGTGGGCGGGCGGCAGGCAGGTAGTCTCTCGTCTCCTTAGTCTGTACAGAATGTGCCAAATTGATCTGATTGGATTTAATTTTAATAAAATCCTGAAAGATAGTTGAATAGGTAGGAGAACACGATACAATATTATTGTAGTTTATAAAAAAAAAGTTTTATGTACAGCTGGTTATTTTTGAAGGCCATTTTTCAGGTATGCATTTGGAGTATTTTCATGGCCTTGTTATTCCAAGCTCACGTCCACTGGGCAAGGTAGTGAGGAGCCGCCCAGACCTGGTGTACTGAGGCCCAGGCACTGCTGAACCGAACAGGCTGCTTGCAGGTGTGACTGCCCCTCAGCTCAGCAGCCCAGCAGTCCCCATCAGCTGGTCACTAGCTGATCGTGCCCCATTTCCAGCCACATGAGATGAATTCATTTTCTCTGCATTCAAGGCCTCTTGAATTTATTTCCAAGGATAGGCATGTTTGCACGCCCATAATACTTGGGACTTATTTAGCAACTCCTCAAATCAGTTACAAAATTATACTGATTTTTTTCTGAAAAACTCCTTCCAGATGAACAGAAAGGACTGTCTCAGGCCTTTTGTGGCCCTGCCCCTATATTCCAGGTCCAGGCTAACAGACTCAGTCTCTGCTCTGCACACAACTTAGTGTCCCATCCTCTGGACATGGTTCCAGCCCCCAGGAGACTCGCGAGCCAGGGGCCAGGGGGAGGCAGCAGCACGTGGCCTGACACCCCTTTATTCTCCCCACTGCAGCCTGTGTTCCTGGCCTTCCGAATCGCGCCCGGGGCAGGTAAACCTCATGCACATGTACACAAGTGTTGTGTCGTGCAGTGACGTGGTGGTAAATATGATTTCTTCCCTTAGTTCTCCTTTTCTTCAGCTTTTCCTGGTGTGTTTGTTCCTTTAACAAGTTACTAATTCCACTTCAGGGAAGAGGTGCCAGCGCAATGAGAGGACCCTCCGAGAGACCTCCCTGTAGCAGCATATTGAAACTTGTACTCCTAACAGCTGCATCAGAAACCTGCCCAAGCACCACCTGCTAGA
Source organism: Octodon degus (assembly GCF_000260255.1). Taxonomy (NCBI): domain Eukaryota; kingdom Metazoa; phylum Chordata; class Mammalia; order Rodentia; family Octodontidae; genus Octodon; species Octodon degus. Next base: position 9,788,133 of record NW_004524586.1, on the reverse strand, counting down.
TGGCCGGCCCCACACTTCGCTTCAGCCTCCGGACCATTCCGGAAAAGCCTCACATACCTCACTGTCGTGTCTGTTCATGTGACATTAAGTAGAAACATTGGGTTTTTTAAAGACAAGTTACAGTCCTGTTGCCAAAACTCTGATAGCAAAGAGATTCTTGTATTTTAGATTTCACAGTTTTCCATTCTTAATCATTGTCTGTGGAGGAGCTTCTCCAGTGTAGTCAGCCCAAGGTGTCAAGCGTCCCTCTCTGCCAGGAGGGGTTGTGCCTGGGCGGCCCGGGCAGTGAGGCCTCCGCGTCCACCCCAAGGCCCCTCTGTGGTCCGACTCTACTGCCATGTTACATGGTGTCTGAATCACACTGCAGCTGCTTTCCATTTTTATATATATAAATACATATAAATATATACTTTTTAAAAATAATTTATAAATCTTACCAAAACTTATGCTAAATATACTTTCCAGTATGAATGCACGAGTGTCATATCAGCAGGTAGAGCTGCAGTCTAGGAGTTCAGCGATGTGCACGTGAGCACACACGTTTCCGAGACGGCATTGACCTAGCAGTGCTGTGGGGCGAGCGGCCCCTCTGCACTCTGTACTAGCAGTTTGTCACTCCTCTGCCTTTCTCTGTGTAACTTTAAGAACTGAATGTGAAGTTTATAGTTAGCCTGGGTGTACCTTTTAAGAATTTTGTAAACTGTTTTGTCTGTCTTTTGTTACCGTTTTATGGTGCCGATATTCTACATTAAAACCATAATCTCGTGGGAAAATTAGAGTAGCCTCGTCCGCTTCCCACAGAGATCGCTTCTGACGTGAGCTAAATACAACGTGGGAGAGAAGCAACCCTGGGCTGCGCTGCACTGCGCTGCTGACGCTGTGTCACTGCCCTGTTGCCAACAACACCCTGCTCCCAGCACTGAGCACAGCGTCGGAAGGTGACTGCAGAGCCTGTTGACGAAACACAAGCGTGCGCTTTATTGATTTACTTCAGAACACTACAGTTCCTGGACTGCAATCGATGTTTGTTTTTATAGAAATCACTACTGTCAAGTCACTTGGTGTCTGCATGCCGACCTGTGTTCTTGACGCTACGCTGGTCGGTGTCTCTGTTAAAGTGCTGCGGTCGCTGCCCGTCAACATGCCACCTTGCAGCCACCATGCGGCGAGTCTGTCTGTGGGCTTCAGCTGTGGGTCATTCCGAAGGCCTTTGGAAGTGACTGCTCAGTTCCTAAGCAATAAAATTGATCATGGTGAAAACGGTTCTTTGCTGGCTTTGTTTTCCTTCCTTCCCAGTTCTCATCACCTTTGAAATGCTAAGTAATGGGAGGGGCCTCCTTTGTGCCCTGTTGTTTGCTGTGAGCTCATTCCTAGTCCTGGAATGTCACTGTGTCACAGACTGTCACAAGGCCTTCGTCTGTTAGATGGGAGTAGAAAATAATTGTTTGGACTTTTTACTGTAGTAAAATAAGACTTGTTCTGTTTTTAATGGGATTGTATAAATGCTTTCCTCAAAACTTTAAAACTGGAAATGCCTCCCTGCTCTTTAAGCTGACAGAATGGTTCCCACACAGAAATGATACCTCAAGTCCTTAAAAATTTCGTTTAAAAAGTAGGTCCCTTGGGCTGGGGATGTATAGGTCAGCAGCACAGTGCCTGCCTGGCAAGCACAAGGTCCTGAGTTCAATTTCTGGTATCGAAAAAAAATTTTTAAATATAGCTCCCTTTTAAAGAAAATTTACCAGTAGCTCAAAAGAAAAGTGGTGCAGCAAAATTAGTAGTTTAAAAAAAGCCTTCTGCGTTTCTCTAAAATGGTTTGAAAGTTCATTCCAAGAGAAATCTTGTACTAATTACTTACACATAATAACATGAAATTAAAACATCAGTGCCCGTTAAAATACAGCTGTGGAGCAGCAGCCAGAGTCTGACCACAGCAGATTGGCTTTTGGTAACAGAATGGGTGCTGTTTATAACTGGTGGGCATACTGCTTGGTGAAGATACCGCTCATGGTGAGGAGCAGCGGCTGGTGGCTGGCTGTGCCCTTGCTGTGTGCCCGCGTGGGGAGCCAGCCCTCAACATCTGGGGTAAAGGCTTGGAATCCATCCTAGGGTGGTTCAGCATGGAGATTTGTAAGCTGATCCTCAGCAGGCACAATTATTTTGAATTTCTCTTTGCAGTTCTAGCTCGCACAAAATAGTGATTTCTGGCAATGAAAACTCTATTAGCATGGTAGCCAAAGAGCCATAATGTAAAATCTCCACCCCAATTTCACCCGAAGCACATTTAGCAGGCCTATTCAAAATACTTAATATTCGGGCTAAAGGACTTTTCAAAAATAATCATTTCAAAATGCCTGCACCCAAGACAGAGGACACAGAGGCAGAGCTGACTTGGATTCAATCTCAGCAGCGGATCAGGAGCTGGACACGGCTTACTGCCCCGGGCTGCGAAATGGAAGAAGTGCCTCCCAGGGTGCTGGGTGTGGGCGGGCAGGATCGCTGCTGACTCGTCTTTTGGAAAACCCCAGGTGTGTTTTAGTCTCTCCAAACCTCATCCTTCTGAGCCAGCGCAATCGAGGACGCCTCGCATGGTGCATCGCCTGTCTTTAGGTGCCAGCAGCCAGGGCTCTGGCCGCGGGAGGTGGATCCGTACCTGCCGCGGGGCCACGCCTGCTGAGGGCCGGGATCTATGCTGCTCCGGTTCGCGCCTCTCCCTGTGGCTCCGTGCCTTCTGCTAGACGCCCAGAGTTGCGGGCTGGGTCGCCCGCCCTGCGCTCGTGCTCGAGTCCTGCGGGTCTGGCAGTCTCTGAACTCCCAGGCTCCACGAAGCCCGCAGCCTCAAACCCGGGTGCGCACACCGGCCCCGGGTGCACTCCAGTGCCGCGCCCAGGCACCAGGCTGAGAGGATGGGACAGCGGCAGGAGGGGACGGGCTGCCCACAACGTCTTGCTCAGAGTGGAAAAAACACGCGGTGCAGCCTCGGGAGCCACGGCTCCGACCGGGACGTGTTAAATAATTTATTGATTATACAAAGTGATCCGCCCACCCCACGCCTACGCGAAGGGATGCCGCGGGACCCCGCACGTCGCTCTGGAGCCAAGCCGCTTTATAACTTATTCTGTAAAAAATATATATACACACTGTGGCGCGGCGGCTGGCGTCGGGGCTCCGGCAGCGCCCGGTACTCTGGTTCTGTGGCCTGGCTGAGGCCTCACAAGGCGTCCCCTGCGCCACCGCCGCACGGGCTGACCAGCGCCAAGTTCGAGGGTTTGTGCTTCTTGAGCAGCCGCGTGATTTTCTCGTCGTCCGAATTAGGGTCCAGGGGCCGGTTGTACTCGTCGTCGTCCTCTGCGTCGGAGCCGCCCACCTTCAGCTTCTCGGCGTCTGAATCTTGCTTCTTCTTGGCCGAAGCCATTTCCGCCGCGTGCCTCTTACGCCATTTGGTTCGCCGGTTCTGGAACCACACCTGGGATGGAGGGGAATCGTCAGTCGGGCCTCCGAAGCCCCCAGCCCTGGGCCTCGCTGTCTCTCGGGCCCGGCCCTAACCCCGCCGTCTGCATCCGCAGAGCCTCCTGGCCCGCCGGCAGCTTACCAGCCCTTCGCAGGACGCGGGCTCCCGAGCCAGCCTCGGCCCGATGGAGTCCCGCGGAAACCGCCCGGTTGCGCTCACCTTCACCTGGCTCTCAGTCATGCCCAGCGAGTAGGCAAGCCGGGCCCGCTCCGGGCCCGCCAGGTACTTGGTCTGCTCGAAGGTCTTCTCCAGCGCGAAGATCTGCTGGCCTGAGAACGTCGGCCGCGAGTGCTTCTTCTTGCCGTCCTTGTCCAGGATCCCGGTGCCCTGGGCTGTGAAGGAGGGTGAATGAGCGCGGCCAGCCGCACCGCCAGTCCGCCCGCGCCGAACCCCGCGCAGATACTTACCCGGGCCGGCCAGGCGCGGGTCCCTCCACGGCGAGCCCTGCACCACGCCAGGCCAGAAGATAGGCGGGCGCCCCGGCAGCTCGGCCAGCGGCTTGGGGTAGCCACGCGCCACGGCGGCCGCAGGCCCGAAGTAGACGCCGGCCGACGAGGCTAGCCCGTTGAGGCGGGGCAGGCCACCCAGGAGGCCACCGCCCGCCGTGCCCACAGGTCGCCCCAGGATGTCGCTGATGCCGTGCGGGGTGCCGAGAGGCAACTGTGCCCCTAGACCGCTCAACGTGGGCGCCTTGAAACCGGCAGGACCCTGTAGCGTGTACGGGAACAGCGAGGTCTTCATCTCGGCCATGTTGTGCAGCGCAGCCAAGGGTGCGCTGCTAAGCACGAACGCGCCCGGGCGGTTAGCGTCCATGGGCGCCGCCGCCGCGGGCCAGGGCGCCCATCCGGGCCCCGCCGCGGCAGCCCGC
>NW_004524586.1:9770555-9783614 GCF_000260255.1 Octodon degus | reverse complement strand
CGCGAAGCTTCGGGCGGCAGAGACTACCCGGGGGCCGGTCGGAGCGGCGCCGCGCGGGACAGAAGCGCTGATAACCGCGGGGCCCGGGCGCGGCGCGCGCACTGATTGGCTGCGGGCACCGGCGGCCCGGCCATTGGCCAGCGCCCCGCCCGTCTGCGCGCGCCCCGCGGGCGGCGCACTCCATGAAGGGCCCATTAGCGCGGCAGGTGCCTCCCTGGTTGTAAATTTGCCCCCTGATTTATCTCCCCAGGGACGAAATAAATCCCGTTGGATGGGAGTTTAGTTAGGCAAAGGGTTTAATGGGAAATCAGGAAAAAATACGAGAACATATTTTATAGCCCGAAAGAATGTAGATTTGAAGATCCAAGCAGCATGTTCAGTGCGCCCGGTTAGGGAAAGAGCCCTACCCCACCGGCCACCCAAGGTCAGTGGGCGCTGTCGGGGACCACGGGCCTCGCCGCCTTCCGCGGGTTCTTGGCCTCTCTGTCTCCGGATGGTGTGTGGCTGCGCGACCACTTGGGGGGACAGCCGAAGGGCAAAGGAGTTCACGGGCTTAGAGGTTAGAAAGACTTGGCCCTCAAGAATGGGCTTCTGCTCTCGTCTATAAACTGCCCGCGTGGCTGCGAGGCGTTGCAGGAACCACACGCGTTGCCTCCTATGGCTCACCCAGCCCGGCGCTCCCCAGCTCCCCGCGGCCGGGTGCAGACGCAGCGATGGATCAGGGAGCCCTGTTGGAAAATCGCAGTCCAGACGGTCGCAGGCTCCTCTTGGAATTACCCTAGAAGTTACCGTCAACTCAGACCAAGGCACCCCTACTCCCCCTCCATCACCCCCCCCCCCACTGGCTGTTTTTTCGCGAATCGCAGCCTTGGCGGTGGGCGAACAAACACCCCAGAGCTCTCTGGGCCTTCAGGTCCAGGACGCTTAGGGGACCACGTGCAGGGCCCTAACAAGAGTGAGCTCCTGAAACACCGCAAGTAATGGCGTAGCCTTTAGGCCGGTGTGTGGGGTCCACGTGACCCTAAAAAGTCCACAGGGTACAAAGAACCCACACCCCGGAGAACTTCTGGGGGTAAAATGAGATTGTAGTGCACTCTGAGGCTTTGAACCGATGCTGCGAGGAGATGTAGCTGTTCTCTGGGGTGGCGGCGCATACTCATTTAGTAATAGAGAGTGGCTAATACCACTACCCGCTGCGCAAAGGGAGCCTTGACCCAAAAGTGTGCGAAGGGATGGCCGTTCCCTGGCCGGGAGGGATCTGGTTTGGATGCTAAGTACTCGAGGTCGGCTTTTGGGGGGCCTGGGGGCAGCTGGTTGTTGATAACGACTTTTCCATTTTCACCCCGCCTCCAGGATTTTGGTGTCACAGAAGAAAATAACCTTTAGGGACTCTGTGCAGGGACCTAGTGTTCACGCCCGCTGCTCCCGTTCAGGGCGCGTTTTCGTTTTGTGCAGGTAGAAAGGCAAGGGCTACGGGTGGTCGAGGTTTGGAAAGCCATTTATGGCCGGAGCTGGGCAGGAATTTTGTGGTCGCCCCTAATTCGCGTTGGCGCACGCGGTGGAGCCCCGCCGGCGCCGCGTGGTGCGTGGGTCCCCCGCTATTGTGAGGTACGGTCCCTTGCACGGGATTTCATTCTTCTGGCTAGTTGGCCCGGGTCTGCCCTCTGGGGATCCGATTGGGCGCTATGGCGTCGCCGTCGATCAGCAGCCCTCGAAAAGCCAAGCCCAGAGCACCGAAGGCACCTCCTTAGCGCACTCCGAATTGCCAGTGGCACCGGGTCTTCCTGGCTCTGAGACCCGCCCTTGGTCTCCTGGGCTCCTCACTTCTTCAGAGCAGACACACGTCACCAGCATCCTGAGAGGCCTTCCAGGTGGGATTTGGTTCCTTTTGGGCTTCCAGGAGGCGACGACGTGAGAGGTTAAGATTCGGATTCTGGGGAAGAGGGGACATCCGAGCAGTGGGTTTGGGGGTGGAGCTAACGAGGGGCGGGGCCGAGTAGGAGGGGCGGTTCTCCCGACCCCTCTCCGCTCCATTTAGCCGACCCTCGGCGGCAGCTGCAGCCTGTACAGCTGCGAAAAGGGCGGGTTGCTGGAATAGGAGCCCAGAGGGGCACGCAGGGCAGGACAACTGTTGTGCGCTAGCCTCCCGCGAGCTGGTCTCGGACTCCGGAGAAACGTCACAGCTTCGGGCTGCGCACTCGGACTGCTCTCCCACTCCAATGGGGCCTCGTTAGCACCGTTTTACTGCGGAGGAAATAGAGACCTCCAGGAACTGCCCTCAACCCCAGCTACCCGGGGTCTGTGTTTCTACATCTTCCCTGGGTTGTATCCGGAACGAGCAGGGTCGCCAATGCTACCAGATGCGAAGCGTGAAGCGTGCTGCTCTCTAGGCGGTCAGAGGCCATCGGTGTGGTAAGTGGGCCAGTGTACTGGATGAGGGAGGGGAGAGTGCGGGGTTGGGACAGCTGGGGTCAGATGGGGCACCCGAGGGAGGCTCAGGGCGCTCTGCAGGAGCCCGATCCTGCCTTATGCACCAGCACGCTCCTCCACACTGTTCCCGATCCCCTCTCGAGAGTCCGCTCATCCAGCACAACGGGCCACTGCTACTGAACTAAAAAGTTCCTCTCCCTTGAATCCCGCCCCAGGGTTCTGCTGCCCGCACCTACTTTTTCTAGGCTATCCTCTCGGTTGGGATCAAAGAAGAATCCTACTCGTGCATAAGGCTCTAGGGAGCAGCCCTCTGTCCCTCAGTGAAGAGGTTCGATGTTATCTCCTGGTCTTGATGCAGATGTCCTAAGAGGAAGACGCCGGGCCCTTTCGGTGCAGAAGGTGGCAGTCGGAAGATTGGGCTTGCGACATTTACTTTTCTCAATCTGCGTGTGTTTGTTGGGCACCTGCTACACGCCAGCAGCTCCGGGTGACCAACATACACGCAGCGAACTTCGGCCTCCCGGGTGTCCTACCTGGGTGAGCGCGGGTGTGTAGTAAACAGTAGGCAAATAGAAGTTCTTTAGCGCTCGCAGGGAGGACGAACGGGACAGCGCTGCAGGGTAAGGCGAGGACGGGCTGTCTCCGTCAAGGAGTTCTATGTTGGGGGCGGGCAGAAAGGAGGGTCGCAGGGACTTGAACTCACAAGAGGAGCTTGAACCCACAGGAGTACCGAGAAGTCTGCGGAAAACTCACCCCGGAAATAGGTGGCCTGGGGTCTCTGGGACAGTCCTTTGTTTAGGGCGCTGGCTCTGACCTTCGAGGTGAGAACATGTTCCTAACCAGTCTATGCATGTCAAGGTGAGCCTGCATCCCGGACTGGGTGTGGGGTGTATCTCTGGGCTTTTCCGCCAAAATAATGGAAAAGGATTACTGAGCGACCCAGACCCCGTCTTTGGGGCTGCCACCAGTCGGGCTCAGGACGAAGGGGAAAAGGTTAAACTACGGGCCCTGGCCCGGAAAGGGGACCAAGGCTGGAGCCCACAGTTGGTGGGATGCCACCTGCTGCTGCGAACCTTTAAGAAGCTGCTCCAGGCGGTTCCTGGATTGCTGAAAGCGGCAGCAGGCAAGCAACCAATCCCCGGAGCGCCCCAGCGGGGCGCTCCTTCATGGCGCCCTCTAGTGGCAGGCTGTGCCTGGCGGCGGCATAGGGCCGAGTGATGTTCAGACTGGTTATGGACAAACAGAAACACTGAGTGCTGAGGGCTGGTGGTTCCGAGGGACCCAGTGGCAGATGCCCATGCTTCTTATTAGCAACTTGCTGGAAGTCTCACTGCCAGTCTCAGTAGAGGCCAATGTGGGCCAGTCTGGCCCCCCATTCTGCCCCTGCCAGGCTTCTCAACCAGGTGCAAGGGCTTCTTGTTCTGGGGCCTCCCATTGTGAATAAATGACATTGGGTGGGTGGGTCTGCCCACTATGGCCTTGGCTACACAAGGGCCGTGCTTCATGGGCTGTACACTTCCCACCCTGACCGTGGTGGCTTTGGCCCTATGCCGGAGGTAGCTGTGGCTGCTCTGAGAAGCCCAGTTGACCACTGCAACCCCTGCCGATGGATGTCCAGCTGCTAGCATCCACTTCTCAGGGCAAGTTAAAGTGCCCATACTTGCCGCTCTCCTTGGCTCTCCACACTTGAGCTTTGTCACCCGGGCATCCCCTTCTGTGGGATATGAGGCTTCTGGCTGTCGGTGTCCACCTCAGAGGTCCCTGCCTGTAGCAGCAGGGCCATCTGGTTCTCCTGATTCTCTGTCCAGGGTCCTTTCCTCAGGACCAGCCTAGATCTGCTTTTTTTCCCATCCGTAAGTACCTCCTGAGTCTCCCCAGCCTCCCCGGGGGTAGAGGACCCCCACAGCTGTGTTGTCTACCTGAGCCCTCTGCCCGGGAGCTCTCCCTGTTCATACAGGTAGCCCAGGGCCTTTCGCAGCATCCTGCTCATTCTTAGACCCTGGACAAGCACACAGCTCAAGGAGCTTGGATGAATCAGTGAAGAATGAGAGGGCTCCCGGGGACAGGGCCTCTGTGTGTAGTTTGATGAAAACCTGGTTCAAACCAACCTAAGTCCCATCTAGTCCCCAGGCTGGCCCTCCTTTGGCTTCTGATAGCCTTTATTATTGTCACAATTTTACTGAAAGAGGAGGGGCCAAGGAGATAGCTCAGTGGAATAAATGCTTGCCTGGCAAGTGCAATGTCCTGAGTTTGATCCCTGGTGCCACCAAAAAATAAAAAACAACAACACTTTTACTAAAAGACACTTGGCCCTTAGGAAATCTGCAGCCACCTGGTCCCACACAGCCACACCCAAGCAGGCTGGGCAGACAGGGCTCTAGTATCCTCTTCAGTGCCCACAAGTGGAGGAGGTGTCAGCACTGAAGACTTTCTATACCCCCATGAAATTGGGGGTCCCTGGAAAGCAGCAGGGAGTGGAGCAGAGATCAGTGTTACCTACACTACCAGGAGGGCATTCTCCGGAAACATCCAGACCCATTGTGTGCGTGCAGAGGCCAGGAGCTGGAGAGGACCTGGGCCACCTAGGGGACAGTCACATACGCCTGAAATGTGCTCTTCTAGGATCCTAGGAATCTTCTCTCCTTCAGGAAAGGACAAAGAGAAGAGGCTGTAAATCAGTGCAAAGCTAATTCCCCAGGGCCTCTCAGGCCCAGATGTGCAATTGCGTGTAATGAGCTCTCTCCTGGGGCCTCTGCGGGGCCTGACCACGTGCCACCTGAGCTAATTGAGTGTCCTGCCTGGCAAAAGATTTGTGTTAGGCTCCTGCTCTCGCTGCCTCTGCTGTGATCCAGGGATGAGGGGGAACAAGCATCACCAAGTGCCAGCTCTGGAAGAGCTCTTAGCCGCGTTCTGGCCTGGCCTGGCCCTTCTGCATGTCATGCTGGGGCCATGGCCAATGCCTTTGGAGACAGATGGACTCCATGGACCCTAAGGAGTCCTTTCCTGGCCACATCCACAGAAACCTGAGGGTATAAAAGCCCAGTGTCCAGGGCCAGAGAGATGGCTCAGTAGAATAAGCGTTTGCCTGGCAAACGCAAGGACCTGAGTTCAATCCCCGGTTCTGGAAAAAGAAAAAAAAGAAAAGCCCAGTGTCCATGACAGGGAGATGGGAGGGGGCGCTCTGTTTTGGGACTGTCTCTACAGTCCCAACAGGGGAAGACCCTGCGGGGCACTTCCTTGTTGTAGGAGACAGACGCTGGAGGCCAGCCGGGGGGTGGGACTTCATCTCCCAGCTGCAGCGGTGCACCTTGCACCTTCCCAGGGAGAAGCTGGCAGGGAAGAGTCTGATGACAGATGATTTGCATTTTCAGAGGGACCCTCTTGATGGAAATCCGGAAGCAGGGCCTGGAGCCTGGTGGGGAAATAGCTTCAGAGCAGAGCGATGGAGACCAGGCAAGGGCTTTGGTCTCAGTAAAGCCTACACAGCTCGTGTCATGTGTAGAGATTTGGCCTCAGCTAGGCACCTGTCCGGCGGGCCCTCCAAGTGGGAGTGGCCAGCGTGGAGAGCAGACCTCGGGGCGCACACCTGCCTGTGAGGCAAGGCCAGCCCTCACCCCTACTGGTGCACCTGGGGCTTTGGGTCCCCTGGCTGTCCATCTTGCTGTGGATCAGCAGGAGTACATGTACAACTGGACTGTCACCCCCTAAGATCTTACCCCAGCCCCCAGATGAACCTTCACACCCACCTCAGGGGCAGCTCCTCAGTACCACTGAGGGAGGCAGGGCTGAACCTGAGGCCCTGGGGGACTCCAGATGTCTTGGGGTCTCTGGGAAGGCAGAGAGGGCAGTCTGCAGAGCCCGGGGACTCCTGTGAAGCCTCAGGAGCTAGGTGCAGCTGAGGCCCTCCCACAGCTTCCCTCAGGGTAGGGCCCCACAGCTTCAGGTGGCCTATGGCATCTCTGTGAGGGCAGCCCTTAGCCCCATCCCCAGGAGGGCTGTGCCTATACTCATTTAAACAAGAGATTCCACCCTTCCTGAGGGATTTTTTCATCCTGCCCACGCAAACCATCCAACTTGCTTTGTGTCTCCTGCAAAGACTGGATCCAGGCTACCTGCCTAGCATGTACAAGGTACTGAGTTCAGTTCCCAGTACAAAAAAAAAAAAAAAAAGGCTGGGTCCCTCTATTATCACCTTGGTCATGTGACTGCTGTGCCCTGTGAAACAAGAGCAGAAGAGAATCTGCCAACTCATAAGCCCCTGTATGCCCACCAGCTTTCTTGCTCTCCTTGAACAAAACAAGGTGTCCTGGGGCTACCCGGGTGTCTTAATTACTTTTCTCATTGCTGAGATAAAACACCCAACACTCAAAGTTAAAGGAAGAAAGGTTTATTGTAGTTTATAGTTTGTACAGGATTCAGTCCCTAGCTGTCTGGCTCTAAGGCAGGGTGGCGTGGCAGAGGCGCCAAAGAGCAGGCAGGCAGAAGGCAGCAAGCAACACTCGGGGACCCTCTGTCAGTCCCTTGTATTTTATCCAGTATGTCACACTCGCACCCAGAGTCGGGCACCCAGCATGGAAGGATGCCAAGCCAGTCCATAGCCTAATTCACTAATCACACGCCCTTGATCCCGGCCAGCCTCACACACTGCAGATCCAGCCGCCCCTGAAAAGCCCCACCTATGACCAGATGAGGCTCTGAGGGGACAGTGAGACGCAAACCACAACTCGGGGATTGGCTGGGGCTATGGTGGGTTTCGGTAGGGGCATTTGTTACCTGGCATTCCTGAGTCAAGGCTGCTAATCCACACCCAGAGAGCACCAGAGGGACTCTGCACACCCCTGCGAGAGGAGAGTTTCTGTTTTGGAGTCTCTGGTTGTAGAACACTGGGGGCTGATGTCTATTCTGTCACTTTTCCTGGCTTATGTAGCAGTGTGTCCCACAACCACGCCCTGATGCACACAGAGACTTAACTCTCCACACAAGTCTGCCCTTGAGTTGAGGCACAAGTGGGGTCAGAGCCACCAACCAGCGAGAGGGTCCTGGAATTGTCCTTAAGGAGGTGATGCTGAGCTGAGTCTCCCAGAAGGGAGACGTTTGTGTAGGGTGATTTCTCTCACTTTGAAGGAAGGACGTGGCCCATGCAGAAGGACTGGCCAAGTGGGCAGACCTGCTCCTGCCATCCCTGCAGTGTCTCCTTCCAGGAATTGCCCTTAGGAAGGCCCCGGGGCTGGAAATGCCTTCCACTGTGGAGGAGTCAGAGGCTAAAGTAGAGCCTTGCTGCTGAGAGACCTGGAGGCTGGGGATTCCGACCCGAACACATGCCAGCGCACTGACTCCTCACTGCCCGGTCGGAAGACAAAGAGCCAGGTGCCCGCGTGGGGCGGTGAACCCACAGCCGCCCTCAACGGGACACAGCTTCTCAGTGTCCAGTCTTGAACACACTTCAGGCCCCCAAAATAAGACACACAGAGCTGGCAGAAAGTACCCAGAAGACAGCACACACTCAGGACATTTGCACGCCCATCTGCACACTTGGAGGCATCTGTACACTTGGGACATATACTTGAAGGACATTGCAGGGAGGGGGGTCCACACACTCGGGAGCATCTGCACACTCAGTTGCCAACAACTTTAGTCCAAAATAGTAGGAAATTCCTGAGCTAAATAATTCATTAGATTACAGTTGTATGCTGTTCAGAATAGTGTGATGAAATCCCATGCCTTCCTGTCTGTGGTGTGTGAGACACGACCACACTTGATCTTACCAAGACTATGTAGGCTTTCCTATTTTCTGAGATGTCCCCATCCACTGGGTTTGGAGCGTAACCCCTGTCATATCTGGAATGCCTCACTTCCTTCGCAGGCCTTTGCAGATGTAATTAGCATGGGGCCGTGCTAGACTAGGTGGAGACTGTTCCAACGGCTGGCGTCATTGTAAAGAGAGGAAAATTCAGACCCGGAAACACAGGGAGAAGTCCGCATAAAAAGGGAGGCTGAGATTGGGATTACGTATTCTCTAGGCAAGGAACAGCAGTAAGCACTGCTAGCAGCTCCCAAAAGGACACAGCAGGAAACATTTCCTCCCCAGAGCCCGTGGAAGAAGCACGGCGCTGTCCATACCACAATTTTGGACTTGTGGCCTCCAGAAGAGTGAAAGAATAAGTGTTGGTTGCTTCAAGCCACCCAGTTTGTAGTACTTTGTTAGACCCAGCCCGGAGCAGATGGCACCAGGTGGTCTCATGAGGGTGATGCGCTGGGCTGTGGCCCATCCCTGTGGGCTGCCATCTTCCTCGTCAAGGCAAAGGGCCAGCATGCTGTACCCCAGCCCGAGGCTGGGACTACTGAGGTCACTTCATGCATTCTGTGCTCCCAGGGCAGCCCTCCTTCTGGTGGAAATCAAGTCCAAGTGGAGGAGGGAGGAGGCGCCAAGCAAATGAGGAGAGGTTTCTGGGCAGCTCTTGTCAATGCCACATCTATGTTGGTTTCTACACAAGGAGGGCAAGTACCACTGATCACTGTTACGGGCTGGCAAATACATGCTGAAGGTCAGGCCTCAGGCAGCCCCTAAAGCCCAAGGACGCAGGGTGGTAGAGGAAGGGTCAGGATGTGCTCACAGATGTGGCTAGAAGACAGGCGCCAGAGAGTAAGATCTGGGAGGCTCAGGCTCACATCAGAGCCTGCATCTGATAACGGTGGGAGGCACAATTTTCTGCTAAAGGAAACAGCATCAAAGTTAGGACAGGAACACACAAGAAGTGAAAGGAAGGCCATTCGCAGTCATGAACTGTCACTTGCCCTGTGCCTCAAGAGTGGCACAAATCAGGTGCGGAGACATCGCTGACAAAGACAGCGAACTCTCCTGCAGCTGACCACGTAGGCGCTGCGATGCTCACCAGACCGCGCACCGTTCTCAAGGAAGACTCCACAGGGACACTGCCTGCACACTGTGACCACAGCACCCCGAGGGTTCCTGTGTGGAATGAAGATGGCACGAACAGATGCAACGCGGGGAAGTCGCCAGAGTAGCATATCTAATATCCCGCTTCTAAAAATATGCCCATTATTTGCCTATATAAATGCATGATATTTTATCATGTAATCAGCACCATTTGCTCAGAGAAAAGGCCTGGCAGAGTGTGTAGGCCCCAAATGCTTGGAGGGGGGAGGGGCGGACCCGCACTTCTTGCTTTGCACTTTCTGCTGTGTTCTGGCTTTTTCCCTCTGAGCGTGCGTTGTTTGAATTAATAAAACACAATAAAGGTGCATGTCTCAGGAAGCAAGTGGGCCACATGTGACTCATTTTGCCATGACTGATGAGACACTGTCTGAGAATTCCTGGAAGCACTGCATTTGTTTGAGCTCAGAGATCAATGTAAGTGAGGTTAAGTTCAGACAAGTCCCCAGCTGCTGTAAGCATGGGTCCCTTGATGCACGTGCACACACGTGTGTGTGTGTGTGTGTGTGTGTACCTGTGTGTACATGGACTAGATGGGGTACAAACATGAAATTAATAGAAGAAACCCACAGAGGACTTTAGCCCTGTAATAAAATCATGAAAGGAGGAAGGCTGAGCTACGAAATCAGACCCATGCTCTGCGTGAGGTCCTGATACAGTGGAGCAATGGCAAGCAGAAGCCCCGCAGCGACACCCAGGACATAGGGGCAGGTTTATTTTATGTCAGTGGGCACTGATTGGGATCATTCCCACAACATCAGGCCTCAAAGGCCCCAGGAGAGAGGTTTTTATGGGCTGCAAAGAAGAGGCACAGAGGCCAAGTACTTGGCCGTCTTGGATTGGCTCTGACAGTGTGCATCATAGAGATCAGCTATTCGCCACAGTGACCAGCCACTTCTGAGAGACAGAAGCCACTGGAACTGGAACAGGAAGTGTCACCTGGGAAACTGCAGCATACTAGGGGCTAGGGGCAGTATCTTCAAGGGAAGAAGGTCTTATAGCTCACGCATGGCCTGGGTGGAGTCTGCAGGATTCAGGATTTCTGGGGCTCCTGGAGGAGCTCAAGGTGGCAGCAGCGCTTGGAGAGGTTACCGAGTGGCATCTGGGGTTCCTAGATGCTGGCTCTGGGAACCCCAGAGCGGTTCTGGAGAACTGCTGTGCTAGGAGAGTCCCAGAGGCCCCTGCCCAAAGGCCACGAGCTCCCAGCCAACAGCCAGCTGAGCTTATAACTATGGGTGGTGCCATCTCAGAAAAGGCACCCCAGCCAATGTCCCATGAACCCCAAATTAAAGAGCTGTGTGCACATTAGAGCTCTAGATTCAACTGCAGTGTGGCAGGTGAGGAGAGCGCTCTGCTGGTCTAAGGTGGGAAGAGGCGGGGAAGAAGCACAGTCAGCTGCAGGCCAAGGACACTGCACAGGAAGGTGAGGGAGTCTGGGGGTCACAATGGGCAAGCAAGGGGCTGGAGGATCCCCTCAGATCCCTCCCCACCCTGCCCCAGGGGAAGTTCCTCCTTGTGCACCATCCACACTGCTTGTAACTGAAGCTCTGGGTCTAAACCAGAGTTTTTCCCCCCATTTTATTTTCCAACTGCTAATCAAAACTGTTGCTAGGGCCAGCAGAGGGATTCTGTAGCTTTAGAGTAATCACAGCTCACAGTGTGCAGACGAATAGAGATGCTGATTGATCACAGATGTCAGGACAGTGATGCCTGGCAGGCCAGCCTGCAGGCCCGCGGGAGCTGTGTGTAAGTAACCTCGCCCAGGTCAACCAGCGAGGGTCAGGTCACAAATAAATCTGTTTCCACGTCTTATTAGGATGTGAGACCTAGTTCCAGAAGGCAGTGGGGTACTCAGCTCCAGGGGAATCCAAAACAAGCCACTGTGACCTCAGAGAAGGGGGATGACAGTGAGCCACTGGACAGGGCTTTCTGGAAAGAGAGAAGCAGGGCTGACAGCCTGGGGCTGTGGAGAGCCCTGATGGCCTGGGCTTGGCTTCTGTGGCCTGGTTGTCTGACCGGAGCTTGTTCTGGCTTCTAAAACTCTCTTGGCCTTGTCATCATCCCTGTCATTCACAGGGGCCAGAGGCCACAGGCAGGTGCCACGTCAGAACTGCAGGGAGCTGCCCACAGTGCCAGTGAGCATGCAGAGATGTCCCTAAAGTGCCTCTAGAAAGTGGCCAAGAAGCCACACCTGGTAGAGGCCACGTGTGTAACTTGGAAGCCCTCAGTTTTCCTTCCTAAAGTGTTAGCTGTGCCGGGCGGGCTGGACTTTTCCAAGTGATTGCAAGAAAACACCTCTGCATCTGCATTTGGTCTTAGCCAAAGGCTAAGAATCAATAGCTCAGGGACATAAACGCCTACCTGGCAAGCTCAAGGTTCTGTGTTCTATCATTGCTGATACTGAAAAAAAAAGAAAGAAAAGGAAAGAAAGGAAAGGAAAGAAAGAAAGAAAGAAATCACAGCCCTTCTAGTAACCTGTGATGTCTCTGCATCTTTCCTGTACAGTGTGTTCCTGGAAGCTCTGCTGGTGCACCATCAGGTCCTTTCATAGAACCCAGCACATGTGAGGGGGAAGTACTAGGGTTTAGTAGCTCCAGATCTGTGCAGAGATGTGGTGGCACAGTTACCAAGCTGCCCCTTCAGGAATTTCAACAGAAGAATGTGTAGTGGGGTGTAGCGGCACATGCCTGTAATCCCAAGCACTCTGGGAGGCTGAGGCAGGGGGATCACAGGTTGGATCTAGGGACTTAGTGAGACCCTATCTCAAAATTAAAAATAAAAAAAGAGGCTGCGGATGTAGCTCAGTGTGAAGACCCTGGGTTCAATCCCTAGTAGCGCGAGCGTGCACACACACACACACACACACACACTCACTCACTCACTCACTCACATCATGAACAAACACATCTACAGAAGAGAGACTCATTACCCTAAGGGGGACACCAGGCACTAGGAGCACAGCTTTGCTGGGCCACATGGGGAAGCCGCACTTCTTCCCCGAGTCTTGGCGGCAGCGCCTCCTGCAGGACGTGGGAAGCTGTACCCCATCTGTGCCAGCCAGCTTCTCATTGGGCTGTTCATGGCTGTGGATTTCAAAGTTGTTTCCTCTAGCACGGAGAGAGCTGGTAGGACGTGGCATTTTATAAAGTGTATTTTTGGTCAAGCCTACCCGTGGGGGAGAATTAAAGACTACACATAAGGTCTAATAAAAATTTATTCATGTGTCTTTTAAAACGATGTTAACTGTTTAAGCACATGTAAATACAAACACATATAAATTACAAAATTTAAAGTAATTACACCTTGTACTATAAATATATTCTTTATTTAAAAATGAATTTAGTACAGGGTCTACAGGGTCTCACTACACAGATTGGGCTCATAGTGATTCGCCTGTTTTCAGCCTCCCAAACTCTGGGATTACAGGTGCGCGCCGCCACGTCCAGTCTCAATTGCCGTCTCAGTGTGCCCGAGGGGCGGGGCCAGCACAGCACGCTGGGGATCGAACCCTGGTTCCTGCCCCTACCTAAGCAGGAGCTTTACTCCGCTGGGCTGTCTGGCTGAATTTGTGACTGTAGTGACCAGGTTACAAGTTGCAGAACAAAACTTCATTTTTAAAAATTACAAAGTTTTAAAGCTTATTTGTAATTATAAGTAAAATAGCTCATGTAATA
>NW_004524586.1:9726966-9770417 GCF_000260255.1 Octodon degus | reverse complement strand
ATGTTATTGGATTTTTTTTCATGTAATATTTTTAATCAGCATAATTCTTTGCAGAATTTACAACAGTTGAACAAGTTTGGTTGAAAAATCATTCTATGTCTTCTCTCAGTTACCACCATGGAAGTATTTGGTTTAAGTATATCTTGGTTTTTCCCCCCTTAATATCCTGATTATCCAGCTCCCTAAATATGCTCTACTTATAGTGTTTGTCAAAATAAACGACCCTCTGTTGGAAAGACCCTATTAGGAGGGTGGGGCAGCTTGCCCTGTAGCCCACTGAAACTGGCTGTGGTGGACAAAGGAAGGCTTGTGCATCTTCAGTAGAGAATCTGGCCTGAGGTGTCCAAGGTCCCTGCGTGTGGGACTGTGGATTTCCAGGATGGGCAGATCTAGAAGAGAGAGAGAGAGAGAGAGAGAGAGAGAGAGAGAGAGAGAGAGAGAGACTGGAGTCCACGTGGCTCACAAGAAGTTTGTGGATGCTGTTCGGGTCAGTGTGTGGCTGGGCCCAGAAGGCACAAGGACTCGTCTTGCAGGCTGGAGACTCATCAAACCATCAGTGTGCTTCATGGTTTTGCTCCCATGAGTTAAGAGAAGGGCCCAAAAACAATGGACAGAGGAGCTCTGGGAAGCGGTTCTGTGAGGAAGGGGTGCAGCATGGTGCAGTGCATGTGGGAGGGGTGCAAAGCCTGGGCCCCAGAGGAGAGGGGAGTGGAGGGGGCAAGAGCCACCAACCTGAGCCCAGGTTCTTCACCTGAGCCTGACAACCTCGTGCCAAGCAGAGCTGGGCCAGACGTTGTCTTGTTCTCTGAGCTCTGTGTCGTCTTGGGTTCTGCTAACACAGGAGGCAGCTGTGGCAGCTTCTCGGGATCCCTGTCAGGCTACTGGGGAAGAGCTGGAGGATGGGAGAGAGGACTTGGGCACTCCTGGATGTCCTTAAGCCAGCAGTATTGGGGAAGCATGAAGAAGCTCACACAGCCGGGGCTCTGTCCTGGTAGAGGGCAGGCCTATAATGGTTGCAACCTCCACAAACACCTTGTCTTTTGATGGCTCAGAGGGCATGTGACCCAGGAAACAGACTGCAGGGCCCTGGGCCTGCGCCAGCCTTGGAACTGGCCAGGGTGAGGGCATCCACACTTTTTATTTTATTTTCAAACAAAATTTCATAACAAGATAAGCACCAGTCATTTACAGCTCTTGATGAGGGGTTGGCTTCCTCCTTCATGGAGTGGATCTCCAGCTCCTTCCCTCAAGGCTCAGGCCCACCTCCACGCCACCTCCCTAAGAAGTAAGTGGATGCGGGGAGAATTCTGCAGAGGGAATTCCAGAGTCTGATCCCAGAGTCGTGATTTAGGGATGCTGAGCAGCACTGGGCTGCAGAAGGTCTGCAGTGGTGGCGTGGCTCCACCGCACAGTGCCATGAGATATCCCTGGGCCCAGACACAGGGGAGGAGTCAGGTTGTCACAAAAGTCCTGGGGCTGCAGCAAGGTTTGTCACCCTGCCCAGGTGAGGTGTGTGGGGTGCAGGCTGCACTGGTGGGACCCACAGCCCCTACAGCTCCCCTGGCGCAGCACACAGCACAGACAGCAGCATCTGCATGCTCTTCTACTGGGACTTTCCAATGGCCCCTCCACCACTTGGCCTGGAATTCTGTAGGAAGGCAGTGACTATGGAACTGTCTGCATAGCCACAGACTCCTGCTGCTGCCTCTGGGCAGTTCATGCTTGGCCATCTCAGAGAACACCCCTCAGACACTGACCAGGCTGAGAACAAGATGGATAGAGACCTTGTCTCATGCCGGCGGCCACCTGTTCACTCATTTCTCCCAGGCAAGCCATACCAGCTTCCATGGCGGGAGACGGTGGATGATCTCTTGAAGCCTTGGAGTTTGGAGTGTTTGACTGGCAGACGTGCACTTGATGCCTGTCCTGGAGCCTGGTATGTCTCCCCTGTAGCCCACAGCCTCCAATCCTGTGTTCTTTCTGCTTGTGTTCCCAAGTGAACCTCTGTCCCTGCTGCCCAAGCCCTGGGTCCAGATGTCCTTACGCAGCTCAGACAGACCCAAGCCCCCCTCAGGAGACGTTTCTAACTTGCAGGCACTTATGGGCATCCTGGATTTGCCAGGCCCAGCAGAGCACTAGACCCTTAGACTCGTCCAGCTCTGCCCAGCGCTGGTCCTTCGCAATGAGGCACTTCCTCGGGAAGTCTGCAGGATTTTGTGGCATTGTACATACAAGCTTACAGAAGAGAAGCCCATAGTAGGCTCTTCCATCAACTTGTAGGATAAAGAGAGACCTTTTGGCAGGTGAGGAGATAGCGCCCACCCTCCTGACCCTAGAGCACGCCCTTGCTGTCCCAGGACACAGTGGCCTGCATAGGCTCTTTTGTCATCTTCTGTATCCAGCAGTTAAGTGACATGGTGAAGACCCCTCAGTGCAGAGACAGGTCCTGGGTAGATCCTGGGCAGGGCCTAATCCGAGGCATCTGAACTTAGGACCTTCTCTATGATAGGTTATATAAGAGGGCAAAGGGCACGCTTGATGCCAGAAACGTGTAAAATGTTTGTAGGGCAAGCGTCATGAATAAGATCTAATGATACACGGCGATAGGGGAAGGATGTTCTTAGAGCCTAAGACAAGAAAGGTAAGATGAGAAACGAACTCTGAGAAAAGCAAGAAACCAACTCAGAAGAAAAAGACAAATTATAAACAAGGAATATGCAGAGCAGGAAGCCAAATGGCCACAAGATATACACAGACAGGAAACCTCAGCAATTAAGGAACTTGGTTTAAGTGAAGAAGAGGTGCTACATCCTACCTAGCCGACTTGCAAATGCGTTGCTAGCAAAGAGAACATCAGCACTGGCTGAGCTGCACAGAGCCCTGCGTGCCCTGCGGGAGGTGCAGCAGCCGGCGGGGGTCCTTGTGCTGTCCCTGCCTCCTGCTGTGTACAGCCCATGTCTCCTGAAGCTACAGCCCCTGCTGGGGTCAACCTTACAGAACCAAAGCCTTCTTGGTTCTATCCTTTGTGAGAAGGACCTATGACTTTCTCTAATTTGGTCTAGTGGGCTCTGGAGAGGGGATATGAACTCTAGCACGGTCCTCTGGGGGTCAGGGAAAGGGTCACTTGTACTTGTAGCATGCTTTTCACATTTCTTCTGATAGATGGTCTGAGGCCACAGTGTCCACTGTGACCAGGGTCCTTCTCACGACACCTGTTTCCACTGACAGTATCCTGTGACCTCTGACCCTGGTCATCTCCTCCTAGGTAGGCAGCCACTCTCTGGGACAGCCCCAGCCAGAAGAGGAATCACGTCTAGGAGTCTTGGTTGGGTGGGACCGAGAAGAAGTGACATAAGACACAGAAGAGAAGCACGTGTTGCTCCCAGGGCCCACAGGGGAAGAAGGGTGCCAGTGAAGGGTGCCCAGAGGGTTTCAGGGCAATGCTCATAGCCAGTAAGAGATGCCATCAATGGAATCCAAGGTGTCCCCTAGACAGGCTTCCTGTGGGGACTTCATTGGTGGTTTGGGACCATGGGCCATGTGGTCACTGTAAGTGTCATGGGGCACCTTTGCACAGTACGTTCACTGTTAGGGTCAGAAGCCGAGTCCAGCAGTCAGAAGATCCCATGGGGAGGTGTCCGCCAGGAGGCAGTGGCATCAGGCAGACGTCTGGGCCATCCACTTGGGAGGAGCTGGAGAACTGGATATGGTCCAGGGACACCAAGCCCTGTTCTGGTGTGAGGGAGTTAGCCCAGATCCAGAACTGATGCTCAGGCAACCTAAAATTACAGAAATATTTATGGCAGCATTTTCCAATTTAATTTTTTGAATCAGTAATGCATTTTATAGTTTAACAATAAAAAGATAAGAATTCCCCTCCCAGGCTCTTCTCCGCCTTCCAGTGCTAGCCCTGACTCATAGGGGAGCCAGGGTGCCCTCAGGGGTTTTCACACACCAGCAGAAGCCGACGACGTGAGTGCTGTGGCCTGCCACGCTCACCTCAGGAACAGCATGCACGCTGCTCCGCG
The DNA here is from genome assembly GCF_000260255.1 of Octodon degus. Taxonomy (NCBI): domain Eukaryota; kingdom Metazoa; phylum Chordata; class Mammalia; order Rodentia; family Octodontidae; genus Octodon; species Octodon degus. The sequence goes on along the minus strand of NW_004524586.1, from coordinate 9,766,389 downwards.
TGCACCCCCTTGCCTGCTCGCCCCATGTAGGACTCCGTGGTCGCGTTGCACACATAGGCTGCTTAACCACCCTTGCACTGATGGAGGAGTTGCTCCTTTTTTTTTTTTTCTGTTAGGAAGTGCCATTGTTAACTTGTTAGAGGTAGAGAAAAGGGAAAGGAAGGAAACAAAAAGGAAAGGAAGGAAAGACAAAAGATGAGAAAAAAGAAAGGATGGAAGAAGAGGGAGAGGGAGAGAGGGAAAGAGAGGGAGAGGGAGATGAGAGAGTGGCAGAGAGAGAGAGAGAGAGAGAGAGAGAGAGAGAGAGAGAGAGAGAGACTGACTCTAGGCCTCCCTGCTGGGCCAGAAGGCTGGTTGAAGCATAAAGCACCTGCTGAGCTGGTGCATACTAATGGGGGAGTTGATTCATTATGAGGGCAGGACAAGCTCCAGGGTAGCTGGCTAAGCACAATTGGTCCCAGTGCTATAAAATCCAGAAATGGCACTAATGGAACCAGAGTCTCATCATATTTTGGCAGACTCATCTCAGGGACGAAAATTCCATGAATGTGCTTGCCACATGAATGGACTAAAGTGAGAAAAAAAAAATCTTTTTTTATTTTTTAAATGTACTTGGTACAGGGTCTTGCTACACAGCTCAGACGCATGGTGATCCTCCTGTTTTCAGCCTCCCCGGCACTGGGATTACAGGCCTGCGCTGCCACACCCGGTCTCAGTGTCCAGTTCAGCACACCCAGGAGCGGGGCCAATGCAGCATGTGGTGCCGGAGATCGAACCCTGGTCCCTGCACTTTCCAGGCAGGCACTTAATCTCCTAAGCTATCTCGCTGGCCTTCCAATTATTTTTAATACTTCAAAGATGTATTTGATCTTGGCATAACCTTTTTATGATTTTTAAGTTCTTTAAAAAATGGAAGTAGAAGGGAACTTCACTGAATTGATAAAATTGATTTAAGACATTCTAGAGAAGCTGTGTGTGGAGGTATATACCTGTGATCCCAGCACTTTGGAAGAGTGAGGCAGGAGGATTTCAAGTTCGAGTGAGCCCATCCTGGGAAATGTAGCGACTTAATGAGACCCTGTCTCAAAACAAAAGATGAAAAAAATACTTTGGAGCTAAGAATATGCAACATAATAACCCTTGTTAATTTCCTATCATCATAGGGCTGTCCAAATAGCTCAGTGGATTAAAGCACCTGCAAGCAGGTGCAGGGGCTGGAAGTTGGATCCCTGGGCCTGCTGGGCCGGCCCCAAGCTCAGGATATACTGAGATGGCAATTGAGACTGGGCATAGTGGCTTGCACCTGTAATCCCAGCTCGTGGGAGGCTGTAAACAGGTGGATCACTATGAGTCTAGTCTAGTAGTGAGACCCTAAACACCCTGTAGACCCTTCCCTAAAAAAAAAAAATTTTTTTTCATCATCATGTTCTGAAATTTGGTATCATTTTTATTTTTTTCCCTTTAAAATAAAAGAAGAAGAAAAAAAAGTCTGGGGAGGTAGTTCAGTGCGAAGATTCTGGGTTCAAAACCCAGTACCAAAAAAGTTCTAGGGAAATTACACTTAATAAGGAAATTTTAGGGGTTAGAATGACATTAAGATGCCTATAAACACAGTGTCCAGCATGATCTTGGAGGTCATGATCATTGCAATAGGATAGGAAAAGGAATTGAAAGGTGTTATGGTTTAGACCTAAAATGTTCCTCGAAGTTTTATGTGTTCAGAGGCAGGAAAATGGACCAACAGCATCTATTTATTTATTTATTTATTTATTTATTTACTTAATGAATTTTAGTTCCGGGTCTACAGGGTCTCACTACACAAATCAGACTGGTAGTGATCCTCCTGTTCTCAGCCTCCCAAGTGCTGAGGTTACAGGCCTGCCCATCTCGCCCAGTCTTGATCGCCTGCTCAGTGTGCCCCAGGGGTGCGGCTCGCATGGCAGGATGGGGATCAAACCCCCAGCTCATGCATCTGCCTAAGCAGAAGCTTTAATCTACTATGCTAGCTAGCCAGCTCAACAGCATTTCTTTCTTGCTTTCTTTTTTTAATTATGTGTTTATTTGGCACATGGTCTCACTAGGCAGCTCAAACTCATGGTGCTCTTGCTGTGTCAGCCTCCCCAGTGCTGGGATTACTGGCGTGTCCCACCACGCCCTGTCTCAGTGGCTGGCATAGCGCACCTGGGGAGCTGGGGCTGGTACGGCATGTGGTACTGGGGAATCAAACCTGGGTCCTGGTGCTTGCCAGGCAGGCGTTTAGACCGCCAAGCTATCTCCTTAGCCCGCAACAGCATTTCTTTGTAATAGCTATACCACAAGGAGATGTAACAGAAAATATTACTTGAAGTAGCTGCAAAATCCATTAAACATCTAGGAAAGAGCAAAGAATTCACAAGATCATCATAAGAAAATGTTTCAACTGAATTAAAAGGTGTTACAGCCATCACATTAGGTGAGCTATGTCATGTCCATGGAACAAGGACACTTTCAGACATCCCGCCCTGTGGCCATCTCAATGTTCAATGCAATTCCAATCTAAAGACCGGTAGCATTTCTCTGGAGTCTGACAAATTGAGCCTAAATTTTCAAATAGAAGACTTGAAATCCACCAGAGCTGAAGTTCAGAAAAGTAGACCCAAAGAGGGAATAAGGGCCATACAAGAAGGCACATTGCAAAGCCATCCTAGAGCCCAAATCATGTGGGTCTGGCCCAAGAACAGTGCAAACAGAAGGACACCAGACAGGTTTAAGGAAAACAGGGGTGGCTCATTCAGTACGTGGTGTTGTGGACATTGGCCTGAAGTGTGATGAACGTGGAGTTACGTCCCTGCTCTTCCTACAATGTCTACCAGGGCTTCTTCTGAGCGATAACTTTGTCTGCTAACTCACAGGCTCCCTGGCCCCCGACCTGCGGGCTGTCACCCTCACGTTCCTTGTAGATGAAGCCTCCTCCCTCAGGCGGCCTTCGTGGCTGGACTGGGGTGCTTCCTGCTGCTCTCTGTGGTGGAGGGCCCCTTCGCCTGCTCTGTACGGAGCATGAGACTCTCCTCCACACTCTGGCCACCTTGGCTTCCCAGTTCTGGGTGGCCTCCCTGGCTCTGCAGGTGAGCCTGGATGCCAGCAAGGTGGTTGTGGCTTGGAGGCAACTCGCTGAGTCTTCAGAGAGCCAAAGGCTGAGTGCACAGGGCCAGGACCTCGCCTGTGGCTTCACGACACCTGTGGCTCACATTCCTTTAAGTTAACCTACTTCACGTTTTCCCCACTCAGGATTGGCATAGAAGGAAATGCCCACCTTGTTTCTGCTTATTTCTGCCAGAATCACCCCAGAACCCCATGCGTTGCTATCAGAATGACACAACAATAGGCCTTGCAGAGCTCAGCGCCTTAGGAGCCTTTGCACTCCTCCGCCCGATTCTGCACCTGAGGAGCAGTGCCCCTCAACAAGGGTTTCCAGTGGGCCAGGACAGGCATGCCAGGCTGACCCGAACACCCCTCAGGCTGTTTCCTGTTTTCTCCAGGGCATGAGCCTGCATTTACCCTTGTCTGGTGGCTGGGGTGGCACCACCAGTCAGCCCCTGGGCCATCTGCGGGGGAGACAGGGTGGTTGGCACAAAGGGAGGGAGGGGGGCCTTCAGCTGCGAGGTGCGAGGGAGGGGCCTGGGCTTGGGGTGTTGTGTGCGTGCCCAGGTGACACCAGACTGGACTCCCGGTGGGAGAAGGAGGACGTTTCTCCTTTGCTGCTCTTGAGGGCCCCACACTTCTCCTCTGCTTTCCATAGCAAGGCCTCTGCGGTGTTGGGGCCTTTCCACCTCTGCAGCGAAGGTGGGAGCTGCTGTTATCTGAACGCTAGGACAGGAACTTGTACTGCCCCTCGTCCTGAGCCTTAGTGCCCCACGGACTGGCCTGGCCTCGTGGCTCTGTCTCTGCTCTTCCCCTCTCTACTCTCAATTGGGTCAGAATCCCGGGCTGAGGCAGAGCACCGGGGCCCTGGTGAGATGCACATCTACCCTCGGAAGTGATTTTAGCCAGGATGCCATGGACAGCAGGTCCAAGAAAGCAGGTGCCATCCGAGAGCTTGGCTTTCAGAGGGCTCCACGTGTGAGGACGACAGCGAGACGCCCCCTCTCGCACACTGCATTGGGAGGATTCGGTTCTGGTGCATGAGTAACCCAGGTAGAACGGTGCTCTCTCATGCTAACCATGTGCTGAGCAGAGCGGTTCCTGGGGGACCAGTTAGCCTAAAGGCGCCCAGGACGAGGCTCCTCCTGCCTGTGGCTCTGCCATTCTCAGCATACGGGTTCTACCTCACGCTACAAGAGTCACCAAGCTCCAGCCCAGAGAAAGGGCAGAGGGGGCTTGTCTCCTCCTATCTGGGCTCCTTTTGGCCAGAATGTAGGCCAATGGCCACATCTGTCAAAAAGGAGGCTGGGAAGTGTAGTCTTGGGACAGGACGGCCATGCACGCAGCCAGAAGTGGGAGGATCTTCTACTGAGGACTTTTCACTCTTTCTGATCCTTCAGTCCTTTCAGTCAGCAAGGGCTTGGCCAGGGAGTGGCTTTGGGATTCTGAGATGTCTCAGGCTCTGTCTCTGTAACTGCAGCCTGGGTTAGGGCCCAGTGAGGGCAGGAGGGGTTGAAGGGGAGCCCCAGGCCATGGCACCGCTCCCAGTGGGCTCTACACCGGGCCCAGCTGTGCCCCTTTGGGGATGGTTTTGAGCCTGAAGCATTTGAGATGAATGGGGACATTTTGAGGGCAGTAGGCCGCAAGCAGCACCATCCCTGTTTGCCTGAACTGCCTGAGTTCTCAGATCTCCCCATTACATGCCCCAGCAAGTGGCCCAGAGCAAATCAGAGAGGGTGTAGGGCCCCACGTCGAGGAGGCTGCCTCCACCTTGTTATCTTAACACCTTCTTTTGCCTCTTGTCACAAAGAATTAAAATCTGTAATAGGAACGTTAAGAGCGCTCCTGTAATTTGGCCCATCAGCTCCCTCCTGGCCATTAGCTGGCTGCCCAGAGGTATTAATCTAGTCATCTCTCTCTGGCCTCGGTGAATTGTGATAAAAATGTCAAACAATTAGATTACATTGGCACAGCACTGGTGTGATGGAGTGTCGAGGTGGAACGTGTCCCTTGGATCACCCTGACAAAGGGAATCTTGCTCCACGCTGTAGTAGAAGTCATGGAACGCGGGATGGATCGGAGAAGGGAGGGCTGTCGCTGTGGGAGGCCTGGAGATCAGGCATCTCTCCAGCGAGTGGGGCTCTTCCACCGAAAGCCTGCACTCCGGCCTTCCTCAGAGCCCCGCTGGGGAGGGACGTGGGCAGGGCAGGTATCTCCGGGGTCCGGATGCTGCCAAGGGGAATGCTGGGGTCCAGCCGGAGCTGTGAGCACCACACGGCAGGGTGGTGCGCTGGGCAGTCTTGGAGGCTGAGCAGCCCAGTGATCACAGTGGGAGCTGCTCAAGGGCCCCACTTGGGCCCAGTCCTGGGTGCTACTGTGAATCCCCCTGCAGGGTTGGGAGCGGCCGCCTTGCCTTCGGCAGCACTGCAGCTGCCTTTCTTTAAGGGGTGAAGATGCATTGAAAATTGATTTCTTGGTTGGAAATGGGATAATTAAACTGGTTGTTTCTCTCTTCATCATCGTCATAATAAAATGAGAGGACAGTAGGGTTATGTATGGTGTGAAGTAATATTGTATGTCTTAATGCAAGAGAGCATTAATTGAATACAAATGGCCTTTCTTGAAGTTGCTGAGTTATATTTCAGTGATATGGGATAATGATGCCATTTAATCAACTTTACAAGATATAAAATTACTGGCTCCTCTAGGAAGATCATTAAGGAAAACAATTGTTCATAGCAAATTGAAAATAGCGTTTTAATTATTTAATACAGAAATTACACTATTACAGACCAGTGTTGGACAAGGCAATTTAATAGAAATTTATATACAAGCATCCCTGAACATTTTAGTTTTATTAACCTGCTGAATTACTTAATCCAGATCAATCTGTAGGCTGCTTCAGCTGTGACTGTGACTTCACTGCTCAGTGCTGCTGCTGAGGACGATCCAGGCCAGGAGCCAGCAGGACGTGGACTCGCTTCGCAGGGGCTCAGGAGGGTGGGCAACACCACGCAGGGAAGCATGGGGCTATTCCTCTTGGGAAGTCCAGCGACAGATTCCAGGAGCCCCGGGAGTTTCTGAGTGGGAGGTGAAGGTTGGTTAGGGGGAGCCATGTGGACTCCTAGGTGCAGGCAGGTGGGGCTGTGGCCTCCCACACTTTAGGGAAGGTGGCTAGAAGCTGGGAGGGTAAGATAGGAGACCAGAGTTGCCGAGTCTGATGGTCATGCCTGCAGGGACGCTCCTGTAAGGTACTGCTCTTGAGAGGTGAAATGAGGAATAAATAGAAAGTGCTGCCTCAGAGCCTTCATGTGGTTCTGTCCCCACTGCTCCGTCCCTTCTTGGGCGGGAGCTTCAGCGATCCCTTACAGGTTACAAGTGTGTGGCTCCCGAGGGAGTGTCGGGCACTGTTAGGCCCGACCTTTGGAGTGCTGGTCCGGAGCCAGGCTGGCAGGGCCACGAGTATGACTCCCTACCTTCCTGCCTGAAGTGGCCCGCTCACTCACCACAGCTCCCACCCTGGTGCCCTCCTACCAGGCATAATTAACCTACTCTGTCCTCCTCCATGCAGGGAAGTCCTCCTCCAGAAGACCCTTGGTGCAAGACATCCAAGTCACAGGAGGCCGGGCTCTGCCCAGGAGCTCTTGATGGCTCCTTATGTTTCCAGCAGCTGGTTTAGGGAGAGGGTGCTTTAAAAGGGACCCTCGAAGTGGGGAATTCCTCACTGGTGTCAAGTGGGAGCTCACCCCAGTGCTGGCCTTCAGTGTGGCCTTTGGCGAAGACCCTGGGGGAGGTTACACACAGGACCACTCAACACCAGAGCCCAGGAGCTAGGCCTGGACATCACTGTGGCCTGAGAGGACTTCGAGGAAGTCAGTGAGCTGGGTGGGTGTGGGCCTCTCAGCCCTTGCTCCTGCCCTGCTATGGGCAGGGAGCCCCTTCTCCCCATGAGTGGCCCAAGGCCAGTTGTGATGTACATTCACCAGGGGAGAGGTGGACTCTTCAGTGTCGTAGTCAATGCCATCCACTATGAAAGGAGCATCCATCCTCGACGGCCATCTGGGGCTTGGGTGTTGGCTGTGTTGATTGGGATGTGATTCCTCCCTGAAGGTGGCTTTGTCCCTACCCCACCTCCAGCCTGTACAAGTGGGTCACTTGGTGTCAGGAAAGTCTGAGCCTAGACATAGGCAGCGGTAGTCATCCTCTGGAACCCTGAGCCCTTGCTCAGGCAGCCCCCTGCTGACCCACGTTCTCTCTACTGCGCTCAGAACCTTCAGAGCCGGGTGCCCTTTCTCAGGGGCCATCCACCATTCAAATTACTTCCTGTCTCCCATTATTACCAATAAATCCCAAGAGATTTCTTTTCTCCTTATAGTTTTTAGGGTTACATAAATTTCACCTTTGCAATTTTTTCATGCTTGAATATATTACAGGATGCCACTTCTGCTATAGGAGCTAATTGATAATGTGATTTGTTATGTTGCTGGGACATAATTCAGAAAGTTATTTTAAAGCCTTTGATACATGGAATAGCACTTGCTGTTTAATATTTCTCATATGAGCAGACACAGCATGAGGTAAAAAATGTGAGGCTGCACATGAAATATTTCCAGAAGCTTTTATTCTTGTTGTTTGGGTGGGTGCCAAAGTCTTTCTAGAATAAAGCTCATATTTCCAGTGTTATTCTGATTTGGATTTATTCCTTGGTCATTAGTTAGCATTAAAAAAAAAAACCAGAATAAGTATGACTACACATTTTAAAAAAGGAAAAATCAAACAAAAAAGAGAGTCACACAACACTTTAAACATTATCAAAGATGTACATTTAATGTATTTTTATGTCAAATTAATTGTAAATTCACAGGAAGCTGCACAAGCAGAGCAGAGTCTCCCTTTTCTGCAGGTTCACTCTCTGTGGGGTCAGTTTCTCAGGGTCAATCTAAGTTGAAAGCTATTATGCAGACAATTCCAGAACTGAACAATTCCCACATTTTAAGGTGTGTCCCACACGGATGGGAATCATCCGTGCTTGCTGGCACGTCCACGCTGTCCGTGCGACCTGCCTGCTAGTCCTTGCTAGCTGACTCGGCCATCAGATCGGTTGTCCTGGTATCATAGCACTTGTGTTCAAATGACCCTTGTCTTGCTGATTAATGGCTCCACGGTGCAAGAACAACAAGGCTGAGGAGAAACCAGGGATGAAAGCCAGAAAGTTAACTCTCCTGGCACATGGCAACACACAGGACTCAGGACAGAAAGCGCTATCTGTGGCGCTCAGCACCATCTGCAGTTTCAGGTGTGCATGCGTGGGGGATGCGGGTGCCTTTGACTGCATCCCCTGAAGAGGTGACGATGGGTGTGGCACTGTGGACTCGTCCCCATCTTCTCCACTGCGGCACTTTGCATAGCTGTGGCTCGTAGCAGAAGCAGGAAGCTGGTACTGGTTGAAGATAGTGGCAAGCAGCACTATAGACCACATTCTGCCTGGGCCGCCTTTACAGGTATTCATTTGTGCGTGTGTGCGTGTGTGTGTGTGTGTGTGTGTGTGTGTGTGTGTACTTAGCAATCATCTCTTGTATAGATGTCACAGCCACCATCAGCATACGAAGCCGGGCCATCACGCAGCCCCCTCCTGTGCCTCCCGCCGTCCCTGTCCTGTAACAGTATATAACTTTGGATATTGGCTTTTATTACTCCCCAGGGACCCTTGAGGTCGATCGAGGTAGTTGGATTAATAGTTCATTTGTTTTTATTGCTGAATGATTGTGGCAGTTTGGATCTGCAATGCTCCCCGAAGGGACATGCCTTACGAAGGCCTTCGCCCTCAGGCTGGCACTAGCAGGAGGAGCTGGACCCTGCAGGGGTCAAAGCCCAGCGTGAGGCCTGTCGGTCTCTGGGCGCATTCCCTCAAGGAGGCTCCTGGGGTCCTGGACCCAAGCTTTGTTCTTTTGTTTTTAATCTTCCTGGCCACGGTGCGGACAGTTTTGCTCCACTCTATGCCTCTGCTGTGATGAGCTGTGCCCCACAAGCCCAGGAGCCACGGGACCCACGGATCACGCACTGAAATCTCTAGCACTGTGACCAAAACAACGCTTTTCTTTTTAGAAGATAACTATCTCAGGAGACTTAGTCAAAAAGAAGAAAATGTAGCCCAGTGGTGCCACACGAAGGAACATGTCCACATTTCTTTTCATTTACTGGAGAACATCTGGGCTGTTCCCAGTATTCCGCCATTATGAACCAAAGCTGCTGTGAATATTGACGCACATGTATTGTGACAAAATATGTCTGTTTCTCTGGCATCAATACCAGGCTGCAGGCATGAGAAACTGCCAATCCTGTCCCGAGTGGTTGGACACCTCATATGCCCCAAAGGGCGAGAGACTCAGTCTGCTGGGTCTTCCCAGGCATTAGTGCTATCCCTATTTTTTACTTGCTGTTTTAATAGGTATTCGTATTTTGGCGTGGTTTTAACTAACCTGTGCTTTTCTTGACTACCTTGTGGCCACAGGTCGGGATCCAGAGAGTCTTGGTGCTCTAAAAGTGTTATCGCAGAGCAGAAGACGGAGGGCAGGACCTCTCAGTGGGTGCTGGGCTCCACGCCGGACACTTGTAGTGGGTGGGGCCCCTCGGACTCCTTCCTTCCCTCTGCCGCCCTCCCCTGCTCCCCGTGACACTGACACGGCAGGGACAAACGGCCCAAACCACAAGGGTCAGGATGAGGGTCAGCTATGGTGCACTCACTCGCCCCACTGGTGGTTCCCACTTTTTTGTTTCTCATCACAGAACGGAGAAATGGCCCCCTGCTGTGGTCTGGATAAGGGCTGAGTGTTCTAGGAGCTCACGGGCTGAAATTTCACCCCCACTGCAAGGTATCAAGGGGAAACTAAACTCATGGGGGTGCCTGGAGGTGACTGGGGTCTTAGGAGGTGAGTAGGATTACATAAGATCATCGAGGAGGAGCACCCCCAAATACTTACAGCTTTATAAGGAGGAGGAGGAGCAGGGCTGGCCAAATAGCTCAACGGATTAAAGCACCTGCAAGCAGGCGGGGGTAGGAGGGTGGGGGGGGATTGGTCCCCCGGCCTACCACTACAGCCCCGCTCCCCTGGGCGGGCTGAGACTGCAAGTGAGACTAGGTGTGGTGGCGCATGCCTGTAATCCCAGCACTGGGAGGCTGTAAACAGGAGGATCACTACGAGCCTGATCTACGCAGTGAGACCCTGTCCACCCTGTCCTAAAATACACACACACAAATATATATATATATATAATATTTATACATATATATATATATATATATATTTATGTATTTAAAGAAGGGCAGAGACCGGCTCTCGCCATGAGGTCCCCTGTACCACCTTAGTGCCACCAAGAAGCCATCACCAGACACGGTCTGTTGAGCTGCAGAACTAAGAGTCAGACAGATCTTCGTTCTAACTCACCCAGTCTGTTCCACTGTGTTATTTTTATTTATTTATTTATTTATTTTGCAGAACTGGGGATTGAATTCAGGCCCTTGCATTTGCCAGGGAAGCGCTTATTCCACTGAGCCATCTCCCCGGCCCTTCCACTATGTTATTGACAACCAAAATGGAACAATGCTCACCTTGACCCTGTGTAGAGGGGAGGAGCAGGGCCCTGGTGGCAGAGGACATCCGCCGTGGCTTAGAGCTTGGCCCTTTGGAATCATCCTACACCCGTTCCTTGTCCAGCCAGAGACCACTGAATGAGTGAGAAGGATCCACACTTCCACGCTGCAGCCACATGGCTGGAAGGGGCCATCCAAGGCCTTTGAGAACCTATCCTACCAATGGCCACATTTCATCCACACGGTCATGCGGGAAGAAATGTTTGGAGATTTAGAAGGATCACCCAAAGATGCGTGCTTTCCCTGGAGCTGTCATAACAGCAGACTACAGAGCTGACATGTACGTGTTTTTACGATAGAAAAGTGTTGCCTGGAGTTGCTTGCTGGCACACTCACCCCGTGCCGGGAGGCTGCCTTGCTCTGAGAAGCTCCCTGACGGAGCCCTGGCCCTGCGCTGTGTGGGCAGCCACTCGATGGGGTGTGAGCCCTCTTCTATCCCAGGCTGGAAAACCCCTTTTGCACACGGAGCATCCTCCTTTCTGTTCTGACAGTGCCAGGAAGTACTGGTGTTTGTGGCCAAGGTGGTGGCAGGAGATCAGGGGCCTCGCTGTGGGGCTGAGCCTTGGAGGTCAGGACTTCCATCACAGGTGCTGGGGGTCCCAGAAACCACATGGCAGGTTTGTTTTTACTGTTTACTTAAACACCTAAGCCCAACACAAATTTGTAGTCTGACAGTTTTTAGAAGCCAAGTAGGAGCAGGTGGTGTGCCCTGGGTCAGGCCTGGGTGGTGGGGACAGGGTTGGGGTGGGCCCAGGGCGGGAATGTCCCAGGATGAGGAAGAGGAGAGCCCAGGGAAGGGGGCACTCAGAGGGGCACGGCAATGATGATGGCCCTGGAGGAAAACGCTGACACTTGCCGCAGTCCAGAATCAAGGCCAGGCAGCTGTCATCCAATGGCTTGGTGTGGCAGTCCATACAGGACCAAGTTGAGGGCAAGGGGGAGGAGGGTCTCCTCGCCTCGGGGCTGGGGCTGGAAGAACGCCAGCTTGCTCTTGGAAGTTTGCGGTATCTCATCTGCAGAACATGGGATGGGGCCCCGTGAACCCCAAGACTCACTGGGGGCAGCATATTTGGGTCCCTGAAAGGGCTAGTGCATGAGGGGGAGGGGTAATATGCTTGATCCAGGGGACTCTGGGGGTCTTCCAAAAGGCTGATCTGAGCTCGTAAGTAGACTCCAACTGTGGAGGGCCCCACTGCCTCCACTCTTCCTCACTGCCACGCACTTTGTAGAGATGTGACCCAGAGCAGGAAACAGCCAACCACAGAGCCAGCTGTAGCCCACTCTCCTCCCTCCCCCAGATCCTGGCCCAGGAGTCAGCTAAGGCTCTTCTAGAATCCTGAGACGAGCCTCACGCCTCTGCTGCACACTCAGCCATGCCGTGCTTTGCTGTGCTCTGCTGCTAAAGAGAAGACTTTGGGGGTTGGGCCACTTGGGCTTGGCAGCCTGTGGGCACATATGGCAGCTGGGTGAGCCCGGACATGCTGGTAATGCCCAGGCTGGTCCCTTCTCTTTCAACACAAGCTGTGTTAGTTCCTCATCTCCCTCTGTATTTGCCCAAACTGGTAGAGTACTATGAAGCAGTGGTGGTCGTGCTGTGGCATGGTCCTGCTCTTTCCTATTTCACTCCAAGTAGTGAGCTGGTCACTCTGCACACCAGCAGGATGCATGCATGGTGGTGTCCATGTCTAGGTTGTGTTTCTTGTCGGTCATGAAGCAGGGCTAATGCCACCCACCCCGCCTTCCTTTCTGGCATCTATTAACTCACCCACCTACTCACTCAATCAACCAGAATTTATTTTTTGGTGACTACACTCAGGCACTACACTTTTTTAGTTATAGATTATCCCCTTAATGTAGTTTTAAATGCTAGTAGCTAGTGTCTTATCTAATTTTTATACAGGTACCCCTCCATGAAATGTATCTATGGATCTCTTCTTCTCCTGCTACATCTTAGCATTGTTTGCTCTAAAGGATGAGTGGGTGGGCTGGGCAGAGTGGCGCACACTTGTAATCCCAACCCTTGGGAGGCTGAGGCAGGAGGATTGTGGAGAATTTGAGACCAGCCTGGGCTACCAAGTGAGCTCAAGATCAGCCTGAACTATATAGCAAGACCCTGTCTCAAAAAGAGGAAAAAGAAAAAGGATGAGTTTTTTGGTTTTGTCTTATCTGTGAGGACAGGTCACACCCTATGCCCCTGCCAGACTCTACCCCATGGGGCTGAAGGCTGTCAGGCATTAGACAGACAGCAAGCACAGAACCGGCTGATTGCTATGACTCCAACAGGACACTCTCATCCTGGAGATTCATTTTCTCAGAGGTTATTTTGTCTCGCCTGGGGATAACCGGCATGTCCAGGCTCACCCAGCTGGCATATGTGCTCACAGGCTGCCTGGCCCAAGTGGCCAATCCCCCAAGTCTTCTCTTCGGCAGCAGAGTGAGGCACAAAGGATCACCTGAGCCTTCCCGCTTACTCCAGAAGAGCATGCCTGAGCCTCCAGCATTTGGGTACTTGGACTGATAAGGAGTCAGCAGTTCTAAGGATCCCTACGTTTTCCCTGAGGCCTTCGGAGGCAGACCTCACTGCCGCCCTTCCTGGTTGAAGGTGGGGCTTGTCTATCCCCTTCCTCAGCTAGGGGTCACTCAAGAGGTCACCAGTCAGTCATGGCTTCTGGACAAGGACAGCTCTGTCTGCTCTTGGCCCTGGTTCATGCCCCAAGTGCCTTTGCTCCCCTTCTGCAGGGCTGTGAGGATGTCACAAGACCCCCGGTGCTGCTAGGGGGTGGTGGTCACAAGGTAGCAAATGCACTGCTGCAGGTGGGTGATAATGGGGGCAGTCTGCGCCTTACCTTGGCTAAGCATGTCATTGTTTCCCATCTTTTGGAGGAGACGGACTGTCCTCCCAATTGGCTTGCCGACTGCTAATAGATCTAGGAAAGGAATGTGTCTCAAATGGGTGGGGGACACCCTTGGCAGGCCTCTGGGGAGGGCCCGGAAGGACCTGGGGATGGACTCAGGTGCCACTCACTTTCCCACAGGATGCTGGCACGCAGAGCATTGTCCTGCATTCGCGTGGGCCACTGGTTGGCTGCGATGCTCTGGACCCCCACCAGGCTCAGGAAGATGGCCGTCTTAATGGGCTCCTTCAAGGACTGCTGCAATAAGCTGTGGGGTCCAGTTCCCCGGGATGGCACCCAGAGCCCGGGATGCGCCAGCCCCTCCGCCCTGTCCGCTGCTGAAATGCATGTCTGCACAGGTGCTTCTTCAGGTCTGAAATCAACTTAGCCACGAAGCTAGGTGCAGCTTAACAAGCAGCAGCATTTTTGAGTGCTGTCAAATATACCTGGCAGGTCGCAGCCCTGGAATGGAGCCTACAGTGCAAGCTGGTACCATGACCGGGCACCCCGCTCAGGCACCTCTGGGCGACCTCATGGGCCCAGTGTGTGTGTGTGTGTGTGTGTGTGTGTGTGTGCACGCGCGTGTGCGTGTGTGTGTGGTGGGGAGCTCTGGAGCTGAGGTGACCTCTCCCCTGTTGTCCTCTATCTTCAAGCCCAGGCCAGCCCAGCCCCACTCCAGCAGACCCCGCAGGTCCAGCTACGTTCCTGGGTGCTGCTAGAGCAGCCCCCCAGTGGGCCAGTAACCAAGGCACCTGCCCCCTTCCTAGTCTTGGAGACCCAAGCCCTGCCCCCTTCCCCTCCTTCCACACCCAGGCTCCGCCCTCTCCAGGCCTTGCTGCTCTCCACACTGGCCTGTCCTTGGTGACCCAGGCCCTGTCTTCTGCTCCTTCCAGGTACTCATTCCTCATGGGCTCTCCCCATGGGGGTGGAGGGACTCTGACCCTGCTGGCCCTGCGCTCCCTATGGGCTCACAGGCACCTTTTGCTCTCTGGGGTTTTCAACTGCCGCCGCAGGCTCTCGTAGGACCGCATCAGGTCGAGCAGGACCATCATCTGGCACTCTGCAGGACAGCACCGGGGCCAGCTCAGCAGCTGCTGCCCTGGGCACCAGAGTGCCACGGGGAATGTGGAGACACTGACCAACTAGCCCTAGGCCCAGACTTCCCATGCAGCGGCCCCTCTTCTGGGACACACTGAGCACACACAGGCCAGGCAGTTAGAAGTTGGGCAAGTCCAGTCTGAGGCCTGGAGCCCCTCTCCAGCCCAGCAGAGGACTGTCAACTGCCCCTCCATGCTGGGATGCTTGTGCCAGACCGTGAGGAAGAGAACGAGGCTCACTTGGGGTTGGGGGCATGAGCTGGCCACAGAGGGGTCTGGTTGGAATCGCCATGTTGTCAGTGGAAGGGTCGGAGGGCTGGCTGAGCACTGTAGGCCTCTGGGTGAGTGAGGGGTTCTGGGATGTGGGCAGTTCTGAGTGTGTGAATCTTGGTTACCTGGACTGGGTTTGCCCATGGAAAGAGGCTCCAGAGTCCAAATGGGGCTAGAGTCCAAAATGACAGCAGAGACCCCTACAGATGCCCAGGGACCACAGCCCAGCTGAGGTGGGCTTCAGGGCCTCCTCACAGCTGGGTGTCCAGCCATATGAGAGCAGGCCTAGCGTGGACAGCAGGCGCCTGTGCTTTCTCCTACTTTGTGTGCCATCCCTCCTGGAATTAAGCTTGTAAAGAGGCTGTGGCCCTGCCTCTCCCTGGATTCCAGGTTCTCCATCAAGAAGGCAGAGGCTCTGGCCCTAGCTATCCTGCCCCTGCCCCTCGCTTGCCTAGAAACCCAAAGTGGAGACCTATGAGAAATGGAGGAGGCCAGAGGATGAGGTGAAGTGGGATTTGTGCCTGCTGGAAGCCCCTCGGGCCTTGGGGCTTCTGCCTAGGGGGATGGTCCCGCTCTGTCCTGTGGATTTACCTTGCACCTAGACATCCTGACAAAGTCTGGCCATGGAGTGAGGGGGACTCACCTTGCAGATTCATGGCGACCAGTCTGTCCACTAATATGTGTGACAGGAAGCTCTCCATTCCGTAGAAGAAGAAGCCTTTGCAGCTGCCCAGCGCCTGCTCCCACTCAGCCTGGCTGCACGGGGTGAAAGGCAGCAGATGCTGAACCTCCTTGGGATGCATTCTTGAATCAGAGCTCCCCTGTGTCTACATGCCACCCCAAATCCTATCCTGGAACCCAAGCTATTTTTGTTTCTCAATGCTCGCCGTAGGCCTCTCTCCGATAGATTCTCCCCAAGAACAGAATTCTCTCCAGGAATAAACACACGTCTTATTGGGTGACATTGGTTCTGGAAAACAGTAGAATAGGCTTCCCTGACATCCAAGGACAACAAAATTCTGGAGGCACCCACAAGCTCCTTTGATAGATTAGCCCCGTGCCCAGCCCCGTGCCCACTCTTCAGCTCCCCGCTCCCCCTGTCAGGAGTCCTGCCCTGCACACACCCTACAGATGTGTCCCTGTAACTTGTCACAGCACTCTCTTCTCCATCCCTACTCACACAAAGGACAGAGTTGTATATGGGGGCCTGTCACCTAGCACAGCCTGTCCGCCCCCTGAGGCCCTCACTCTGGACTGGCCACGTGTGAGTGTGCCTGGACTGAGTCCCAGACCCTGTGGAAGTTCCAGGTCATCTAGCAGCAGACTCTGCTGCTGAGCTCTGTCCTGCCAGGGGACCCTGGGACTCTGGCCCCATTTTTAAAGTGGAGTAATCAACAGCCCCCACCACCCAGTGCTGTGTCTGCGGCTTCGTGAGGTGGACCTGGTGGGGAGGGGAAGGTGCTGTCTGTGGTGGGTGCCAGGTGTTTCCTGGCACTGGGCACTGGCTGCTGGATAACTAATTCCAAACCTTGGGAAATGCTGGCTTCCCAGATGCCCCACCCATCGCGCAGTGAAGCTTTCTCGGAATCTTTCCAAAATTTCCCGCATTATGGAGACAGGAGTCAGCACTTCTGCAGGGAGAATTGGGGGATACAAGGCATAGTTTTGAATCCTGGAGGAAGGAATGGCTGGAGGCAGAGTCCCCTCATCCACTGCCGCAGGGGAGAAGGCTGTGTTAGTGCCGCAGGATATTAGCCCATCCTCCCCTTCCCCACCTCTGTGGACAGATTGTTAAACCAGCTTAGGAAAAGAAAAAGATTAATGGAAATATTTGTAGCAGCACTCATTCAGATTGAGAGCCCCAGTAGGGCGCACCAGAGACCACCTGGAGCTCACTTCCATGCAGCTGCAAGCCCCGCTCTATGCTGTCAAGGGGCCGTGCGAGGCACCCACCTGTGCCCTGTGCCTCCTCGAATGGATCCACAATAACTGAGTCTTGGTCAAGGACAAACAGGGGCGTGGGGTGGGTGTCCCTGGATCACAAGGGCCTGGCAAAAGATACACTTGAAACTGTCGGAGTCGACAATGATGCAGTCAGACGGGATTATCCGGATGGTGGAGCCCTACAGCAACAGACACAAGCATCAGGAGTCCTCCATCCACGGCTGAGAGGGGATGCAGACCTTCAGCTGGGCCCCTGCCGGCCTCTACTGTGGTGGGCTGGGCCACCACCCTTGACAGCTCTGCCAGAGACTATGGACCTCCAGCCCCAGGGGTGGCCCTCTGTCTACCTACCTTCATGCCCTTCTTTGCCATGCTTTTCTTTTTGACATCTTTGCCTTTGCCCTCCTTTTTCACAGTTCCTTCTGTTGAAGACAATAAAATGAAGTGGTGACACGTTGGAAATAGGCAGTGGTGGTGGTTCCAGAACATTGTGGATATATCAAATGGAGCTGCATTGTTCAACTTAAAAATAGGCTGGGTGTGGTGGAACATGTCTGTAATTCCAGCACTCTGGGAGGCTTGAGCAGGAGGACTGAAAGTTCAAGCCCAGGCTGGACAACCTAGTAACTCAGTGAGACCTTGTCCCCACAGACTGCCAAATTATTTATTACAGAGTTGGGGATATAGCTCAGTTCAAAGGGCTTAATCTCTAGTACAGCAAAACAAAGCAAATAGTTTTATGTTCTGTAAATTTCCCAAATAAATAAGGAGAACAGCTGATTTGAAGTCTCCTAGGGCCCAACGGCAACAATTTCTCAAATGCAAAAGCTCAATAGGAAAAAAAAAAAAAAAGAAGCTCTATAGGCTGGAAAGACCCTCAAGAAAGGACCAGAAGGCCCACTCTCGAAAGGCTCCCAGGTCCACCTGGCTCAACATTCACACACTTTTTTTTTTTTTTTTTTTTGGTGGTACCAGGGATCAAACTCAGGACCTTGCGCATGCCAAACAGGTGCTTATGCCACTGAGCTGTCTCCCTGGCCCTATCCACACACTCTTATCAGGCACTCACCTGTCCCTGTCCCTGCTGGTTCTTTCTGCATTGGACCTTCCAGCTGTCCTATATTAAAGTCTCCACTGAATTCCAGAATGTCTGAGGCTCTGAGTAGACAGCTATGTACACCAATAGCGGGAATCTTTTCTCTAACCCCTTTGTTTTCACCCCATTTTGGTTTGGCTGCGCCAGGGCCTCCGCAGACAACAGAACAGAGGAACAGGTCTGGGCTCTGCCCGCTCCCATTCCGTGGGGGACACGTTCCTGAGACCCATGGAGACCCATTCATCTCCATCCTGGCTTCACTTCTCGTTCACTCTTCTTACTACACCTCCCTGGAGATTACTTACCTGGTTTCTGACTATAAATCAGTTTGCCCTTCCTGGAAGTCCACAAAAGTGAAATCATATGTATGGCTTGTTGGAATAATTCTTTAGAGCTTCATCCAGTTGTTACATTAGTTGTTACTAATGCCCATTCCTTCTACCCTTTACTGCTGAATAATATTCCATTTTGTAAATATACCATCATGCCTTGTCCACCCACTGAGGCACTCAGAGGACCATCAGTTTCTTGGCCTTTCATTTCAGTGGTTTCCAGATGTGCTCTTACTCAGAAAGCTGCTATGAACATCTGCATTGGGGTTTCATGTGGACATGGGCTTCCTCGTCTCTTGGGTAAGCACTAGGAGCGGAAGGGCTGGGCCACACGGTGGGTCTGTGTTTAACTTTCTAAGAAGCTTCCAAACTTTTCCAAAGTGGTTCTGCTATTGGCATTCACACCGTTGGCGTGTGTGAGCTTCATCCAGTTGTTACAACTGTATCAAGTATCTTTGCTGATACTTGATATAGTTGGCCTTCTTTATTTATTCATTTTATTTTAAAATTTTAAATTTATCAATTCATCTTTTTTGAATGGATGAACACAGACTGCACATCAATACTATGTACAACAGGCTGCCCTGAAGCACACATTCACTGTTGAACAGTCTGCGAGCCAGACGACATCCGAGCACCTCACACCCACGGCTTCCTTGTGGTGGAAGCACAGAAAACCACCTCAGCAGCTCCCAGGAACACAGCCTCGTATGCATCCCAGTGAAGGCAGTACATCTCTTGCTTTTTTTCCCCTGAATGAAAATTTGCTTGTTCCCATCCAGGTTTCTGCAGCCTGCACCAGCTCCCAGACTCTGGGAGCCGCCCTAAAGCTTTGCTTCTGAGCCACAGTTGTAGGATGCCACGCAGGAGTGAGGCCACATGGTATGTGTCTGTCTGTGCCTGCTTATTTCACTCACCATATGTCCTCCCGATTCATCCATGTGATTTTTTTTTTTTTTTTTTTTTTTTGGCGGAACCGGGGATTGAACTCAGGCCCTTGCGCTTGCCAGGGAAGCGTTTATTCTACTGAGCCATCTCCCCAGCCCCCTCATCCATGTGATCTTAAGTGACAATATTTCCCTAAATATTTATTTTTTTAACAAAAGAATCAGTTAGGAACTGAACTCAAGGCCTGTGCGTGTTAGGTAAGCCCTCTACTAGCTGAGTCACATCCCTAGCCCAGTTTTTTCTTTTTTTATGACTGAATGATATAAGGTGTGATAAAAAATACAGTAAGTGTTTACATTTTATTATTGTTATTGTTTTGTTTTGTTTTGAGGCAGGGTCTCACTGTGCAGCTCGGGCCGGCCTTGTGCTCACTTTTGCATCCCCAGGCTGGACTTGAACTGGCAGCAGTACTTCTCTCTTAACCTCCAGAGTGCTGGGATTACAAGTATGTACATTTAAAATACATTATAACAGTAAAAGACACATTGCCAAGAATAGTGCTTGAAGCAAGGGGGGATATTCTGAGAAGAATTAATGGCAATTTGTGTTTTACTCTAATCATTTTTAAGCATGCATTGCATTTTTGATCATCCCATTGATGAAATATTTATAGCAGTTTCTATCTAATAAAAACATTACGGTTGTCCTCTTCTACTTTATTAATTGGGTCTAAGACCACCACGGGACCTCCGGCTCTTTCCCCAAGTCGAAATGACCCTGAAAGCTAACCATTTTGAACCGAGTCAGGACACTGGGCTAGCCACAGAAGTGCAACTGAAGACACTGATAAAAGAGGACTTGCACAATAGCTTCAGGAAGTGTCAGGAATGATGGGATAAGTGTGTTGGAAGCTGGGGAGAACTTTAAGGCAGACTGACCACAGTATGTCTTTTACCATAGTAAGATTTAACAAACTTTTTAAAAGCACTCACCATATTTTTTTTATCAAACCTTTATACCACTTTTTTTTTTTTTTTGCGGAACCGGGGATTGAACTCAGATCCTTGCATTTGCCAGTCAAGCGCTTATCCTTCTGAGCCATCTCCCCGGCCCCTATACCACTTTTCATGTACCATCTTTTTTAAAAAAAATCTATTCATTCATCACTGGGGACTGAAGTTGACTGCATTTTCTGGCGCTATGAGAAGTACTGCAATAAACATGGGTGTTTGGATGTCTCGTCAGCATAATGGTGAGGATTTCTCTTGGATGTACGCCCACTGAATACACTCACCATTCCCGTGGAGGTTCAGCCATTTATCCCCCTTCTGTGGAGCACAAAGACATGGTTCCTCCACATCTTTGCCAGCACTTGGTATGGTCATTCTTTTTAACTTCAGTCATTCTACATTATGTGTGGTCATACACTGCTGTACTTTCAGAATGTTCCTTATGACTAATGATGTTGAACATTAAGTGACTACTTACAACTTTATTTTATCCTCTTCAGCTTTATATCAGCTACAAACTTTTTTTTTTTGGTGGAACCGGGGATTGAACTCAGGTCCTTGTGCTTGCCAGGCAAGGTCTATTCTACTGAGCTATCTCCCCAGCCCATATTATAAACTCTTAGGAGTTTTACTTATTTGTTTTTAATGGTTGCATGAGGGCATCTTTAATTTATTATGGCCTTCCTTCAAGTAATATGCTACATTATATACAGTATAAAAACATTAACAGTATTTTCCATTTTCTTCTTCAGCTTTTGTTCTGTTATTATTAGACATCTTATATTACATGTTATAAAATGCCTCCATGGTGTTTTTTTGAAATTTATTATTTTTCTTTAAAGATTTATTTATTTGGTACAGGGTCTCACTACACTGCTTGGGCCCCCCAGCGCTGGGATTACAGGTGTGCACTACCATGCCCAGTTTCAGTGGCTGGCACGGCACAGCATGAGGTACCAGGGATTGAACCTGGGTCCTTGCACCTACCAAGCAGGGATTTAGTCCTCTGAGCTATCTCCCTGGCCCTCCATCATGGTTTTTTTTTTTCTTAAAAATGTCTTAAAGAGTTTTTAAAAACAGGAAAACCCCTTACACTGTATTCATCCATTTTTGCCATCTTTTTACCATTTCATCCTTTCTTTCCCCGACCTGGGGTGGTTTCCTCACTCCTCGGCATCACTCAGCTCTTGGCTGACCTGTGGGTCCTTTGCGGGCCTCCGTAGCGATCTGTCTGTCAGGTGGTGGTCTGGGGTCTCCTGTCCTTTCACTCCTGCACCCACCTTAGCTTCCTCATTGCTCAGCTGTGTTTCCTCAACCCAGGGCCACCCTCCTGGGATCCTCCTGCTTGTCCCTGCTATGCTTGGGTCTGGAAGCTCCCCAGGAAGTAGGGTGGGTCGCCTGTGGAGCTTCCACTCGTCGTTTCCTCTCAGGGATGGGCCGTTGTCCTGCCAGCCTGGTGTCCCTCTGGTATTTTTTGCCTGGCATTTAGGTTTTTTTTGTGTGTGTGTACATGGCCTCACTACACAGCTTGTACTCATCGTGATCCCGGTGTTTTCGGCCTCTTTTGTTCTGGGATTACAGGCGTGTGCCACCACGTCCAGACTCCATGTCGGCCCAGTGCACCTGGGGGTGAGGCTGGCACAGCATCTGGTGCTAGGAATTGAACCTTGGCGACTGTGCTTGCCTAAGCACGTGCTTACTCCACTGAACTATCTCACCAGCCCTGTCTGGCCACAAATTTGGTTACTGTTATAACTTCATCTTCCATAGTAGCCAATTTATAATGTACTTATTTTTAATTTAATTTTGTATTTACTGAAGTGAAACATATACACCAGAAACTGCATGCATCCCCAGTGTACAGCTTGGAGAACTCTTACAGGCTGGCATATCGCACACCAGTGCTCAGTAACAGAGCAAGATTATTTTTGACTCCTGCTGTCTGCCCTGAAGGCCTCACTCAGGGCATCCTGGCCTCTCCAGCTTCTCCCTATCTACGTAAATGATGATTTATGAGCTAAACTATCTGCCACCAGCCTCTCTATGGGAAAGAACAGCATCAGGGAGGGAAAGCACAAGGCTGGCATTCTTCCTTGCAGGGTGAGCCCCTCAGAACACCGGCACCAGGGAGGCCTCCATAAATGGCACCCAGGGGGCATGCTCTGTACTTATTTTCCATCAAGTAACTGCCCAGGAAAATGTTGCAGCTTTTGCTTTCTTCCTCCCGACAAGAGTTAACCCTCTTTTATCTGAAAAGTCATGCTGATATTTCCATCTTAAAGCGAAACACTACGTGGCTAAAGGTGGGTCTTACCCAGCTCTTCTTTATGGAGGCGATTCCACAGCATCTGGAGAGAAAATTCTCGTGATACGGAGGCGATGGCGCCCTCATGGAACACAGAGAGGCCTTCCAGGGGCAGCTCCAGGAGGTGCCTGTCTACAATCAGGATCACGCTGTCCTCAGTGTCAGGGTGAACTACGGATGCAGCAACGATAGAGGCTCAAGTGGGTGGTGACATAAGCCCCTGAGGACAGGCGAACCCCACAGGCTTCAGCGTCATCCTGAGTCCTGACTTGGCTGCGGGGCTGCAGGCCTGACCATGTCACCCACCAGTGTGATCCTTAAGTCTCCTTCAGCCCAGCTTGCGAGGCGCAGTCCCTGAGGTCATGCGAGGGCCACCGGGCTGGACACTGGTATTGATGGTGTTAGGTCAGACTTACATTCTAGGGGTACTAGGTCGAGCCCTGGCCTACATATCAGCAATGCCTTATTTTAGACATGAGGTGGGACCTGCAATGGCATGGCTCCTTTAAGCAGAAAACACCTTTCAGAGAATGAACAACCCTGAGGATTTTCCCAAGAGTGGATCTTGTAGGGGATACTTGGGGGAAGGGCAGCGTTGGCCTTGTGACTCAGTTTCCTCTCCGGTGACTGCCAGGGCAAAGATTGCAGTTTATTTGTGAGAACCTGAACTTTTTGCAGTCATATAATTAGTTCTAAGTGCTGGGTGAAAGAGATGTTTTAATTGGATTTTCTTTATGTATAAACCAAAACAAGCTGGTTTGAAACCACTATCGGGTTTTTCTTCTCTTTTTATGGCGCTGGAGATTGAACTACTGACTGCATCTAATCCCTGAAACGTCCATCTTCGGGTCTGACTGCTTTGTAATTGGCAGTTCTTGGGCTACTCTGCCTCCTGGCTGGTAGGCAGCTGGACGGGGCGAAAAGGCACTCGGCACTTGTGATCAGGGCTCTCTTCCGGTGGGTGACATTTAACAACCCCTTTTGTTCTCTGCTCCACAAGTCTTTGTGGAAAATAGAAAAGCAGGCAAATAAAAATTTAAGAGAAGAAATGTTCTTTAAAATAGTGCTGTATAGAATCAAAGGTGCTGAGCTAAGAAAATGCAACTCTGACCTATTTCTATTCACCATGCTGCGAGGATGTCCTGACATTCCTCCTAAGCGAGTGTGAAGCAACAGGGCCTGAATCCCAAGTAGGCTCAGGACGCAGAGCTCAGCAGGATGTGAGGAGGGCTGCTGGCCTCCCCCACAGCCTCGGGGTGAGCTCGGGGCCCTAACTGCCTCCTTCCTAGAGGCATCCTCAGAACCTTCCCTTCCTTTGGGCACAACACTGCTGTCTCCTGCTGCACCAGAGCTGGCCCTGACCCAAGAAGGGCGGGTTGCTGTGCTCTCTGCTGGGCTGGTGAGATGCTGCGGAGCCTTGCAGGACCTCCGACCCAGCCTGATGTGGGCTGGGCCGGTGGGGCCGATGGGTCTCGTGAGAGGCTCCTGGTCTCGTACGGACATGGTCCTTGGTTCCTGAAGCCTTCGGCTTTCCCAATCTGAGGTTACACCTCAGCCTACCTTCTCCCCATGCCAGAAGCTGGTGTGTGTGTGTGTGTGTGTGTGTGTGTGTGTGTGTGTGTGTGTGTGCGCGCGCGCGTGCGCAGTGTAGCAGTGTGCGTCGTGTAGCAGTGTGCGTCAACTGGACCGTGGTGCTGTGGGCGTGTGCGCGGCCACTCACCTGTCGGGATGGATGCTTTCCTTTCTTTTTCTTTGCCCTTTGCCCTCCCGGGGTCAGCCATAACCATGGACGTCTGCAATCTGAAAGTCAGCAGTGTGATCAAGTTCTAAAAGCACAGAAGCAACACAGAGAGTATAAAAAGCACGCAGCGGGCCAGTGCTGATGCTGCAGCTCGCTTCCGGGGCCTGGTGACTTCACAAGTGCCAGCGGAGCTGACTTCGGACCGGCCCTCCCCTGCTGGCACAGCTCACTCCCTGCCCCGGCCTGCCCTTGCTTCTTTTGTGCCTCCAAATAAGTCCAAGAGTTGGGACCAGGACTGGGACTTGCAGGCCCCCTGCTACACCCGGCCACGGAGCACAGGCCATGTGGCTCCTTCACTCACAGACACAGCAGATGCCAGGGCGGGGAGGGTAGTTAAGCGGAGGCTCCCAGATTCAAGCATCAGGGCCTTTGGTGCTGCGAGGTCCCTGGAGAATAGCTGTGGACTTGAGTCCGCACCCAACACGAGCCCTGCTGGGACTGGGCTGGGGCTCCACACAGCAGACTCGAGGGCAGGTCCATACCTGACTCCAGCGGAGCGCAGCAGGGGGAGGATGGGCTTCAGGTACTCCTCCATGGGCGCCAGGACGCCGCTGAGCCTCCGCTGGCAGGGCCCTTTCTCTTTGGTGGGCACGGAGTCCGAATCCTGTCCCAACCAAGCCATAATCTGCGGTCAGGACCCCATGAGGCCCCAGCCAGGTCGCAGTCTCCTCCTTCCACAGTGCACTGGAGACAGGGTGGGCTGTGTGTGGGAGCGCAGTGCAGGCGCAGCGGGCCCTGCCCCCGGGTGTTGCTGCTCCCCCAAGCCCGCCCTCTGGAGGCTACTCTGACACCCTCAGCCCCCTCTTGTTTCACTATGGTGCCAGGCCCTGGGGACAGACTGACCTGTGCCCCAGGGGGCAGAGTCAGCTCAGTTCCCTACTCAATGAACAGACTCTGCCCAAAGAGTCAGGAAAGAAATTGCCCCAGTATGTGGTGCTGGACGCCCAGCCCATCTGGAGGTTTGGGCTGAGGCCTGTACCCCACCCCACCCGAGGGTCTCGGGGCTCTCAGGCGCAGGCCAAGGCTTACAGTGCTTGGAGGCGTGTCCATGTCCTCCTGGTACACCTGGGCCTGTGTCTGCTCCCAGAACTCCTGTGCCCCGGCCAGCAGGTCTGACAAGGCAGCTGGGCTCACAGCCACCCGCATCACTTTGCAATGGCCTGCAGAAACACAGGAGCACCAGGGAAGCCCACGGGGCTGAGAGCAGAGCCGCACACAGGGAATGGTGAGAGCAGCAGGGTTATCAGAGTGCAAGTGGGGAGTCCTCCACAGCCTAAGCGCTGTGTCCCCTTAACGAGGCTCTGGCCCTCCCTAAGCCTGGGAAGCCTACTGTGAAGTAGGGGGGCCTAGAACAATGCAATAAATCTCCAGCGTGACTGGCTCTTTGTACCCCCGGGAAACACTGGTGCTTTGTTTTCCTCATGAGGCCCGGGCTTGGCTGCACCCCACACCCACGTCTGTGTGGAAGGCTGGGTCCACCAAGCCCACCAGGAATGGGTACCAGGGGAGCCTCTGGAAGTGGGAGGTCCTGCTGCGCACCAGCTTTTGGCTCAGGCTCCCCACAGCACCCCCGCAGCCCCGCTCCTGAGTAAGCTCACCTCCCGCTTGTGGTGCTTTCCCTTTGACTGTAGGCAGAGACTTTGGTTTCTCATAGGCAGCGCCATATAGCTGGGACCTGTTGGCAGGTGCAGGGTCTCAGGTGGGTGGCTAGGAGAGACGTGCCTCGAGGCTCCTGGGTCTTAGAGAAGCCCGAGGAGGCCAGTTCTGTGACTCTGTATGCCACAGTGCCCTCCTTGGCAGGCAGCGCTCCAGGTAGCCAGCCCAAATGCTACCTGGCCACAACTGGGATTGAGACCGGCAGGGGCCCAGCTGGCCAGCCCTTTGTTATACGTCAGTGGTGCCCTCAGGCCTTCACATATGGACCCATCCACACCAAATCACAGAGGTGTCCCTACCCTGTCACACCTGCCTGGCCTTGTCTAGGAGGGTCAGGAGGGGCCGAGAACGCTTGCCTGTCCCGTGAGTAGTGTAGAAAGATGACCCGGAATGTGGGAGGAATCTCATTCAGGATGTTGAAGTGCTGCTCAGTGACACAGAGGTTCTGCCAGGCCTGTGCATGACAGAAGAAATGGGGGCTGTTAGGACACCAGGTCACTCCCTGTTTTCATGGGTTGTTCCAAACAGCCTTTCCTGCCCAAGAGGGGCAGGTGGGTCAGTAACTGCTGGGAGTGACTGATGACCGCCACCAGGGGGCAGCAGAGACCCAAGGAAGTCACTGGTCAGTTGGAGGCCTGTCCCGTTCTGAGCTTTTGCATGGGTGAGAAATGGGTTTGCAGGATCCAAGGTGCACACAAATCCAAAAAAAGAGGTGAAAAATTCCACAGTGATCTCTCCTCTGGTCCTTCTCTGTCCTGTCTCCTGCAGCCACACATGCAGACACCATTACACGCAGAACATGCGAGTGTACAGACACTGCCGTGCCCCATGATGCCTGCAGAGCAGCCCCGGGCATCGGGGACTGTTCCCACACGGAGGCTCCAGCCCGCGCACCCCAGACTTTCAACTCTGGCCTACCAGGGATCTTGTGACCCCACAGTTCTGTGTAACACCAGACACTGTACACCCTTAGGCTTGTCACTGCCCATGAAAGGCGGCTTGGAGAGGGCGCCAGCGGGGTCCAGATGACCCGTGCTCCTCAGTACGGAGGTTCTGCCCATACACCCCAAAGCTCCAAGTCACAGCTTCAAGTTTCCAAAAATGAAATCATGTTTTAAAAATTTATCGTTGAGGGCTAGAGAGATAGCTCAGTGGCCTAAGCACCTGCCTGGTAAGCACAAGATACTGAGTTTGATCCCCAGTACTACACACACACAAGTTATTATTGAAATAGGAATAGAAATAGAAAAAACAGTACGAAGTTTGATAAGCTCTACACGAAGTGCTGCATGGATTTTCACAATAGGCCACAGCCTCACGGCAGGGAAGAGACCAACCCTTGTCTTCAGGGGCTGTGAACAGACTTCCTGCAGCTGCTGGGGCCTGTTGGCCTGGGCTCTTCACCTAGTGGAGCACGGCAGCCCCACCAGGTTGGCTCAGGTGCTGGCCAGCCCCGTGCTTTGCTGCAGGGTATTGTGGTGTGTGAACACACCGCACTCGTATCCTTGGTGCCCCCTTTAGCTACCATGAATGCTGCTATGACAAGGCTTCTAGAGCTCATTTTGTGGAGACCACAGTAAAGCCTGGCTTCCTCAGGCCTGCCCCACTCACAGAATTTCTGGATCAAGCTTGCTCAGCTGAGGAGATCTTCCCACCCGCTTCCTCTCTAATGTCCTCCATAGCCATGTGTTGCCGCAGGCCTGCCCCTCCTTCATCTCAGCCATTCTGGTGGGTGTCTACTTGCCCCTGAATGTGGTTTCAACTTTTGCACTTCCCAAATGACAAACACATTAAAAATGTTGCTGGGTGCCAATGGATCTTTTGTAAAATCAGTCTCATGTCCCTTTCCTCTGAAGTGTCTGTCTTTTGACCTCTGTGGGCTGCACTACACGGAGGACACCGAGTTGTCGTCAGTCGTGTGTGCTGTGACCATCTTTCTCTGCAGCTTGCTTTCTGAGTCCCCGTGGTGCTTTTGTGATGAGAAGTTCTTCATTTTCATAAAGTCTAATCTATCACTTCCCCCCTTTTTTGTTTAGTGCTTTTGTCTCCTGTCCCCATGAGGAAAGGAACGCCACAATTATGGCTCCAGGATTCCTACGAGGGACGCGCAGCTGGCGATACCTGCTAGGTGTTCACGACCTGTCATTCATGAGGACCTCTGGTGCCTGCCCCCTTTGCTGCCTGCCGCCTGCATGTTGATCACTCGCAGCTGATTGGGAATCTACCGGACCCTGGAACCCAGGAGGGACTGTCAGCTGGCTCTCCCGTCCCGTCCCTTCAGCTTAGCTACTTCTTGTGGCTGTACAACTGGCACCACCTTCCTGGCTCCGGCTGGGGCCACTGTCCCCGGCTCATCCTGGCCTCAGTCTCCTTCCCCTCACCGTACTGTTGGTCTGTGCACAGAGGAAGAGGGAGAAGGCGATGGTGCACATGCTCCAGCCCTACGCAAAGTCTGGGGTGCACTGGAGTCCCTGCTCCTACGCGGCAAGCACGCCTTGTCCCCAGCTTGCAGGCGGCAGTGGGAACCCGGCTGATGGCTGCCATGTGGGCTGTGCGCACCACCCACTTGGACCTTCGCATTCCTTAAGTGCTTTCTAGGTGGCCCCTTTCTTCCCACAGCTGTGTCCTCCCCCATCTCCCAGTGGACGGTACTGGCAGCAGCTTTTTGTGCAAGTGAGGTGTTCTGCGCCCCCCTCTCATGCCGGGCCAGCCTCAGACCTCAACTCTCTGTCTTCATCAGCCTCCAAAGTGGAGTCTTGACACAGGCTGCGTTTCCACCTCCTCGTTAAGGCACCCATTCTCAGAAGGGTGACGCTGTCCTAGTGCTGATGTCTGAAGACAGTTTTGGTTGTCACAACAGGGCTAGGGGTGCGATCGTTCCTGGAACTCAGGGATGGAGGAGGCCTCCCAGCCCAGTCACCTTGGAGATAGTCCTTTCATGCGTAAGGCAGCCCTACTCCCATCCACTAACAGGAAGATCTGACCCCAACTACCAAGAAAGGGGGAGGGCTTGAAGGGGTAAAAGACAGTTATATGCCAGTGAGAGGGGAAGACAAAGATGAGGGGAGGGGCCGGCCAGATAGCTCAGCAGACTAAAGCGCCTGCTCAGGCAGAGTGCAGCAGCCGGGGTTCTATCCCCGGAGTGCCATGCATGCCCCGCCTCTGGGGCACACTCAGACAGTGGTTGCGACCGGGCGTGGTGGCACGCGCCTGTAATCCCAGCACTTGGGAGGCTGAAAACAGGAGAATCACTATGAGTCTGATCTGTGTCATGACACTCTGTATTAAATACTAAGAAAAAAAAAAAAAGATGAGGATATTTTGTCAGCGCTTTCTTGCCTATTTGCCATGATTCCTAACATTTCATCCTTTTTTCTTTAAATACTCAGAATCAACCTGCTTGTTCAAATAAGAGAGGGGTGACAGCCTTCAGCACTGCAAATGTTTCTGAGGGTGACAGTCTCTGACTGCACCTGTGTCTGAGATGCTACCTGTGGCAAGCGAGGGCCAGGGAGCCACTGCCCTCTCCCAGGCTCTTGTCGCTCAACACTCACAGCACTGCCTCTTCTGGCCCTGCCCTCTCAGCAAATTTCCCTGAGGTTTGTCACTGTCCCACAAGGCCCAGGAGGAAACAGTCTCAGAGGCTGCCACGCTGCGCAGCAGGCAAGGACGTGCCAGGGTGTACGCCTGAAGCTGTGTGATTTCAAAGCTGTGGTTCTTAGGCTGGGCAGAGGAGCATCCAGGCCTGTGGGCCCAGCAGAAGAAGCAGGGGGGAGGCGGCTCTGCCCAGTCACCTTGGAGATGGCAGCCAGCCTGTGTTCCACGCTGGCGAACAGGCTGGTGGACATCTTGTTCCGCAGCTTCAGCTGATGCTGGAGTTGCAGCAGGGCTGCCAGCTGTGAGCTGCTGGTGTTGGCCGTGGCTGTGAGCAGGATGTCCCGCATCATCTCTGTGGCTGAGCAGCTCTAGAACAGACAGCGGGAG
The DNA here is from genome assembly GCF_000260255.1 of Octodon degus. Classification (NCBI taxonomy): domain Eukaryota; kingdom Metazoa; phylum Chordata; class Mammalia; order Rodentia; family Octodontidae; genus Octodon; species Octodon degus. The sequence goes on along the minus strand of NW_004524586.1, from coordinate 9,736,341 downwards.
TGTCGTGTGGTGGGATTACAGCTGGCCCTGTGGAAGGGTGAACTGTGGCCGGGCTGGGAGGAAGTCCCACCGGGTGGTGCTGGCTCAAATGGCCCCACGAAGCAGTGCTTCTCCTGCAATCACACAGGGCCACACTGGGCCTCTGGGGGGGGGGTCCTCACAGGTGGGGCCACACTGGCCTGTGACTGTTGGGTCTCCCGACCTGCACCCTGTGGTGCTTGGGGATGAGCACACAAGCATGTGATCTCCACGAGCCACAAGAACACGTGGCTGGTGGCTTTTGCTGCCTGGTGGGCAGAGGAGCCTGGGGCTCAGGAAACAGGGAGTACCTCACCTCCTCCAGTCACCATGGGCAGATCCTCTGTGATGGAACACATCCCACAGGGAAGGCCAGCTTCGGCCTGGCTCGCGGGTTCCTGGGGCCTCCTTCCTCCCGGGGCCCTGAAAGGAGCCTGGCTGGAGGCGCTCAGAGCAGCACCATACCTGAGATAGTGCCAGGAACTGACATGTGGCCACGGGATCCAGGGTACCGATGCACTCGACCATCTCCAGGCTGGCAGCTGCCACGATGTCGAGAAGGCCGCTGGCCAGGGCGACCTGCAGGCACTGCAGCAGTACCTCAGACGCCTGGGCCAGGTACCTCTGGGCCAGCACCATCTTCTTCTGTGGGCAGTGCAAGTCTTAGGCTCTGGCAGGCTGTGTGAGCAGAGGCTCCCCAGGCTGAGGCACTTACCTTCAGACTCTCACCCTTCCTGTTGTGTTCCTCAGAAGCTTCACGAGAGGCCAGCAGATCCCTGGTGGTGGCCTTGACAGCCCTGTCCTCTGCTTCCGGGTTTAGAGACTGGAGGCTGCTCAGCTTGGTGTCCACCTGAAATGCACACAGGAGATGAGCAGCGCTCTGGGGAAGCCTGCTTGGTCAGTGTGGACAGAGCCAGGCACGGGGCACTGCAGACCAGCCTGGCTTCTCTCTGTGCCTGGAACCTCCCAAGCCTGCCTAAGTCTTGCTTTAGTGGATTTGGAGGAGCTGTAGCTTGAAAGCCTGAGACGCACACAAAAGTTGTAGCCTGGGTGTGGAGGTTGCACCCCAAGGGAGCAGGTGTGAGTCCTGAATCCGTTGTGTTCTGCGGTCATTTCCATCCAGTGCTTTGGAAACACCTCCCTTCATGTTGATGCTGCTCGGCACCAAAATGAACCAAATGCCCACCCTCTTCCCCAGAGCTCTTAATCTGTTTAGAAAACAAAAAGCTAGAGGAGGAAGGAAGGCCAGCTAAGGAAGCAGTTGGCCCTGAAGACATGGAGTCCGGGCCCCTAGGTCAGTGGGGTGTTATGGTTTGTGTCTAGACGTCCCCCTAAAGCCTCGTGCACCCATGGAGGGTGGGCTTTTTAGAGGTGGCCGAATCTAGAGTGTGTGTGAGATGGGTTTATGGTCCAATGTTGGGTTTAAGAGTGCAAGAGCTACACCTGCCCTAGTGTGGGTAGCCTGCACATATTATAAGGGACAGGAAGAGACTTGTCCCTTCCCTCCCTTTTTGCTTTTGCTGTCTTCCAATCCCACGAACTGCTGCCCGCATGTTGGAGCCAGCCGATTATGGACCACTACAAACGGTAAGCTAAATGAGCCTTTCCTTCCTTAACTTTAGGCATTGGATATTTTGTCTCAGAAATGAGAAAAGTAACTAAGACACGGGGTCCTGAGGGTTCATAGTTCCAGCAAGTCTGAGATACTCTCTCAATTGTTAACAGACCAAGTAGGTGGAAGTCAGCACATGCGCAGAAGGTCCGGGAGGCTTTTGCCCAGTGGACTTCCAGAGGACGCAAGGCAAACCCACCAGGTTTCTTGTCACTTCAAGAAATCCTACTGCGAAAATGGTGGAGTGGAGAACAGCAGAGAAACAGCCTCTCTGATATTTGGAATCCAGATGCTATTTGCATCGTGAGGAAGAAAATGTTGAGGGAACTGGGTCCCCAGAACCCAGCCACGATCTGAAGTGAGAGACAGAGATCACGGGAGAGCGCAGGAGGGACCGCAGCACGGAAGAGGGAGGCAGCAGGTGGCTCTCCCTGCGCCCCAGCTCGCGGCGCGGGCGGGGCAGCTCGAATCGCAGATGCATGGTGATTACTGGCAACCCCAGAGGCCTGCACAGAGACACACATTAGTGGAACAGAGCAGTGGCCCCCGTGGGCTGCAGTGGGCTCAGTTATTCAGGTTCACACGCCCCCGCAGAGAGAGATTGGCTGGAGGAACCAACAGAAGGCAGAACTCAGAGAAGCGGCAGGTTGGCTCCCTCTAGCGGCGTCAGGGTGAAGTGCAGCTGAACTCAAACTGGCAGGAGGCCCGGGAGCTGAGTTCAAGCCCCAGGCGACACCCAGAGTATTGTGGGTGGAAAAAACCTTAGGTACCAGCCTCACAGCAAGAAAGCAGAAGCAGCCTGAACTTCGGTGGATAGTCCTCTGGGATTATCCAGCACCACCACCACAATTCTACTGCTGGCTTGCTGGGGTCAATCAAGAAGGATATGAGCTCATTCACATCGATTCATTCTGTCGGGGTTCACAGAGTTGTAGTCTCTGTTATTTCTTTATAGATCTGCCATTAGCCATGATGAAAAAAAAGAGGCATATGTAGTCAAGATTCCAGCAATTCAACAAGAATGGAATGTTAAAAGCTGTCAGAGAAAAGAAACAAATCACCTACGAAGGAAAGCCCATCAGAATCACAGTTGACTTCTCAACACAAACTCTCAAGTCAAGGAGAGATTGTAGTATTTTAAGCCCTCAAAGAAAACAACCTCCAATCCAGATTTTTTTTTTTTTTTTCTGCAGAACCAGGGATTGAATTCAGGCCCTTGTGCTTGCCAGGGAAGTGCTTATTCCACTGAGCCATCTCCCTGGCCCTCCAATCCAGATTGATGTGTCTCACAAAACTATATTTCAAAATTGATGGAGAATAAGATACTTCCATGACAAAGAACATTTGAAGAAATTCATTCCCACCACATCAGCACTCCATGAACGGAATGAATGAATTCACCAGATAAGGCAAGTAATTAAACAGAGGGAAAGGAAATGGGACCAATAACAGGGAAATCATATAATTACAAAATAAGTCAGTGTATAACAGTGCTAAACATCAATGCGAACAGTCTCAATTCGCCAACTGAAAATAGCAGATTAGAAGAATGGCTGAAGAAACAAGATGCAAAATACGCTACATACAAATAACATTCATGGACTGAAAGTCAAAGGACGAAAAGTAATAGTGTCTGCAATGGGAACCCAGAAGAAAAGCAGAGGTAGATATTTTATTTAAAGACAATAGGTGTCAAGCCAAGACTGATCAAGAGAGACAAAGGTCGCTATTCTACCTCAATGGCAAAATAAACTGCAAAAAATTTCATAAACACATGGAATTAAATAACACCCTATTGAACAGCCAATGGATCATAGATGAAATTAAAGAAGAAATCAATTTCTACAATTAAATGATAATGCAAGTGCAGCACAGCAGAATTTGTGGGACACAGTGAAGGCAGTCTTACAAGGTAACTTTATAGCAATAAATTTCCACATCAGAAAAAGAATTAGGGGGCCAGGGAGATAGCTCAGTGGAATAAGTGCTTGCCTGGCAAGCATAAGTTCCTGAGTTCAATCCCTGGAATCACAAAAAACAAAAAACCCCCAAAAACCCCAAAAACAAACAAACAAACAAAAACAAGAAAGAAAAGAAAGAAAGAAAAAAATGAGCTCAAATAAATAACCTAATGTTGAACATAAAGTGTCTAGAAAAAGAAGAACAATTAAAGTACAAATTGCAGGAGGGAAGAAATTATAAAGATTAGAGAAGAAATTAATGCAACTGAGACTAAGAAAACAATATGAAGAATCAATGAATTGAAGAGTTGGTTCCTTCAAAGATTAAGTAAAATTGACAAACTTTAGTCAACCTTATCAGGAGAAGATGACTCAGACACATGCAACTAGGACTAAAAAGGGGAAATCACAATGAATCCTACAGAAATCTAGAAGCTCATTAACATCTACTTTAAGAAACTGTATTCTAATAAGATGGAAGCTGCAGAAGAAATGGACTGGTTCCTAAACGCATGAATTACCAAGGTTGAATCAAGAAGATATAAAGAGTCTAAATAATCCAATATCCATCAATGGAATTGAAGAAGTAATAAAACTACCAACAAAGAAAAGTCCAGGTCATGATGGATTCACTGCTGAATTCTACAATAAATTTAAAGAAGATCTAAGGGTAACTCTCCTCAACTTTAATGAAATCAAAAGGGAAGAAATACTTCCAAAATCATTCCTGGAAGCAACATTACCCTGTTAGCAAAGCCAGAGAAACATCCTACCAAAACAGAGAGCTCCAGGCCAATTGAATGAACACAGATGCAAAATTGCTCAAAGAGATACTGACAAACAGAATGAAGCAAATCACCAAGAAGATTACACACCATAACCAAGAAGATATCAGGAACGAAGGGATGGCTCAACATACACAAATAAAGGAATGTAATATACACTACTGACAAAGCTGTGGACAAAAACCACACGATCATCTCAAGAGATGAAGATAAAGCATTTGGCAAAGTCCAACACCCATTCATGATTAAAAATCCAAAAGTAAATTGGAATAGAAGCTTTTCTTCTCAAGCTGAGGAAAACCATTATGGCAAACTGAAATCCAACATCATGATAACTGGTTAAAAATGGAAAGATTTCCCTCTTATATCAGAGAGAAGACAACTGTCCACTATCACTAATCTTAATATAGTCTGGAAACATTAGCCAGAGCAATGAGAAAAGAAAAAGGAATAAGCACAGGAAAAGAAGAGTTAAATTATCATTATTTGCTAATGACATGATACTCTACATAGAAGGCCACAAAACTCCACCAAAGGCCTTCTAGATTTAATAATAAAATTCAGTAGTGATGGCACCAGGGAGATGGCTCAGTAGAATAAGTGCTTGCCTGGCAAGCACAAGGGCCTGAGTTCAATTCCCAGTTCCACAAGAAAAAAATTTCAGTAGTACACCTGGATTCAAAGTCAACACTCAACTATCAATAACATTCCTGCACACAAATAACAAACTCACTGAGAGAGAAATTGGGGAAACTATAACTTTCACAATAACATCCAAAAAAAAAAGAAAGGAAATACTTAGGAATCAGTCTAATGAAGGACCTAAAAAACCTTTACATTGAAAACTACAGTATTCTGAGAAAGGAGAACAAAGAGGATTTTAGAAATTGTAAAGATATCCACTGTTTTTGGATAGGCAGAACCAATACAGTAAAAATGGCCATACTTTCAAAATTATTTTATAGATTCAATACAAAATTAAAACATCAATAGCATCCCTCACAAATTAGTGAAAACAATCCTAAAATTCACTTGGAACCAGGATAGAGAAAGAATAGTAAAAGCAAGTATGGGCAACAAAAGCAAGGCAGCAATTATCACAATCCCTGACTTGAAATTATACTGCAAAGCTACAGTGATAAAAAACAACATGAGAGAAAAAAAAGGTTCAGTGAAGCAGACTAGAAGATGCAGAAACAGCTTCAAACAAATTGAACCACTTCATCTTTGACAAAGGTGCCAAACACCTTCATTGGAAGAAAGAAAGTCTCTTTAATAAATGGTGCTGAAAAACTGGCTTTCCACAGGCCAAGGAATAAAACTAGGTCCATATCTTTCATTATGCACTAAAATCAAAATGGATCAAAAATCTATATATTAAAACAGAAACACTAAATCTAAGAAGGTAGAACTCTACTCTTCAGGTAGAACCCTTGGGGACATTCATATTTACGAATAAAACCCTAACCACACACAAAAAATGTAACAAAATATCGACAATGAGGATCACATGCAAATTAAAAGCTTTTCACAGCAAAAGAAACTACCAACAGGGCAAAGAGAAAACCCACATTGGGAAATTATTTTTCCTATTTCTCTGACAAAAGGCTAAGCTCTAGAATATATAAAGAACTTTTTAAAAAATCAGATGGCTTAAATTTAAAGACCCAATTAAAAAAAGAGCATCTGAAATGAATGGATACTTCTCAGATGAAAAAGTAGAAATGGCAAATGAAGATATAAAAAAATGTTCAATATTGCTGATCATTTGAGAGATGCAAATTAAAACAATGCAGCGATTTCATGTCAGTCCAAGAAAGAATGACTGTTAAATCAACTCATTACAAATGTTGGCTGGGCTGTAGGTAATACAGAGTGCTTCTCCACTGTTGGTGGGAGTGTAGACTGCTGCAACCACTGTGGAAATCAGTGTGGAGATTCTTCACAAAACTAAAATTGGGAGTTTCCTTTGGCCCAGCTATCCTCCTTTTTTGGCACCTTCCCCAAGGAATTAAACGCATCATTTCACAGTAATACATGCACACCCATGTTTATATTCATGTCCTTTGTAATAGCTAAGTCTTGGACACAAGCCAAATGTTCATCAACTGATAAATTGATAAAGAAGATGTGGCTTTTTTATACAATGGACTCCTACTTTGCTATAAAGAAGGATAAACTTGAGTCATTTTTTAGGTAAATGGATGGACCTTGAGACTGTACTCTTTAGTGAAATTTCTTGGAGACACATGTTCAAATATCTCGTGTTTTGCCTGGTGTGAGAAATCAAAAGTGTAATAAGGAACATAATGTATGATAGAAATTGTGAAGTAGAAGAAAAAGTTCAGATGGGAAGGGAGATGGGATGGGGGAGGAGAAAAGGAAGGAAGAGTGAAGGAAAAAATAGAAGGAAAAATAGAAACAAAGCTTTGTAAATAAGGAGGAGAAACGGGTTGAAGGGAGGGGAGGGGAAAGGGATATGAAGAGGAATCAAGACATTTCATGTATTAACAATCAAGAAAGATCACAAACTCTTTATGAGAAATGCTATTAGCATGTGTATCTAAAATGTACAAATAAAATTAAAGAGCATTGTGTGAGAGAATAAGAGAAATCTAAAAGGTCCAAGATCACCCAAGTTTGTTTTTTTTAGTTACAGTGAAATCAGACAAGGACTGAATAACAGAAGGTGCCTGTACACAGTACCTCGAAAGCAGGCAACACAAATAGAATCATCCAGTTTGTTAAGGAGACATCACAGTGGAATTTAGAGAATACGCAAACTCATGCTGAAAATGAAGATACTAACATACGTCAGCATCAAAACTTGACCGAAACAGGACTTAGGAGAAAAGATACCATCTGGAACATGAGAACGAAGCCCACGCTGGTTTCAGCTTTGGTTTTAAGAAGATAGACAGTAGCAATAAGACACATCTATGAGACAAGGAAAGGAACAGATAAAGGTGGGGCTGGAGACCCCAGCCCTGGGGCAGCATCTGCGCCTCTCCTGGAGCACTCCTGCTCAGGCTCTGTGACAGCCTCTTGCAGAGGTTGTCTGCACCATGCCGTGCGGCTTCTAAGAGTGGTGGGCAAGGGCCTCCCGTCTGGTCCTCTCTACCTGACTGACAGGGCCTGCCCACGCATTCCTGAACCCTGGCTGAATCAAGGCACCAAGCCCCCTGTGCTTCCACCATAAAGTTCAATCTGTCCTGGGTCCTGAGCACAGAGGACAAACAGCCACAAGCGGCTGACCCCAGGGCTGCACAGACCCTGCTGGGCCCTGCCTTGGTGTGGAGCCTGGGAGGAACAGAGCCTGCTGTTCGGACTTGGGGGGTCGTCTTCCTAAAGGAGCTGGTCTGTGAGAACATCCTAGCTTGTCCACCCAGGCAGATGCCTTCCAGGTGAGGAACCACTTCTACACAGGTGTTCAGGAAGGAGACCTGGGACATCCAGGGCTTGCGGGGGTTGTCACCAGCGTCCTCAGAGGGCAGCTAGCTTCTATGAAAGCACTTAGTCCTGTGAGGCAGCCTTGGTGGGGTGCTTGCAAGGAGTGGGCGGGGGAGAAGGTAAAGCTTTCCCTCACAATCTCAGCATCCTGGCTGTGCTAAGCCTTGGTTGTGTGGTGGGTGGAGGAGCAGAGGTGGCGGCAGAACTGCCCCACTGCACGTTAGGATGTGGTCAGCAGCCAGAGGTCAGCCCAGCCCAGCCCAGTGCTTCAGGCTTTCTGCAACTCCCCAGGGTCCTGTGTGCGGCCAGGTATGAGGTGGAGAGCTGCTAGAGTATGCTCGCTCTCACTCAGGGTAGCAGTCTCTCGCACCCCAGTTCGAGCATGAGATCAGATGACTCTAAACCTGATGCCTGGCCCCACCCCCGGGGAGCGCTGAGACAGCGATTGAGACTGGGTGTGGTGGCACGTGCCTGTAATCCCAGTGCTTGGGAGGCTGAGACAGGAGGATCACTAGGAGTCTGAGCTGTGTAGTGAGACCCTGTACATGCTGTACTAAATACATAATAAATAAATAAATCAATAAATAAAACCTAATGCTCATACTCTTGAGGAACAAGTGGTGCTTGAACCCCAGAAGTGGGCAGAAAGTGGGACACCTACCGAGACGCCCTCTTCCCAGTGGAAGGAAGGGGGCAGGGGGTCCACCTGCAGGGCTAGCAGGTGGAGGGCCCTTCCAGCCAGGCCCAGGAGCCGAGCACGGATCTCCACGCAGCCCGCACACAGTGGCTGCACGCTCCCCAGCTGCGCCAGTGCCGTGTGCGCCAGGGTCCGCTTCAGCGTGAGCCATTGCTTCAGGAAGACAGAGAGACACGGTCATCACTGAGCCACCAGGCGGCCACCTGTCCACTGGGGAAGTTCAGGCAGCCCGGGAGCCCACACCCTCCAGTGCCGGGGCCGGGACACCTGCGCCACTTCTGACGGAAACCTCTGTTCCACAGCGTCCTGCTGGGTAGAGTAGGGGTCTCTCCAAGGCTAGATCCCAGAAGGTTGCTTATATGACCCTGCGCTGGAGCTCAGTAACAAACCAATTTCAATTTTAGAATTATCTTTGGTCAACTAATATTCATGTTAAATTAATTTGATTCATATTTCATGACATGCAAGAAAATATAAAATGGAAAAGTATGTTTACTTCAAATGGGGTATTTCCCATATCCAATTTAGGTCTTTAAAAATATTTTCCCTTTGTGGTTTTGGGGATTGAATGTGGGGCTTTGTGTCTACTAGGCAAGTTATCTACTGCTGAGCTGTCTGCCCTGCCCATAGCTTAGTATTTTTTTTTAGTTTTTAATTTTATTTTTAATGTATGTAGTAGAGTCTACAGGGTCTCACTATATAGATCTGACTTGTAGTGATTCTCCTGTTTTCAGCCTCCCAAGCTCTGGGATTACAGGTGTGAGCCACCATACCCAGTCCCAATCACTCTCTCAGTGCACCCTGGGGGCAGGGCCAGCAGGGCACACAGGGAATCAAACCATGGTCCCTGCA
>NW_004524586.1:9694417-9722291 GCF_000260255.1 Octodon degus | reverse complement strand
ACATTGTTCATCTTTGCATCGTCTTGCAAGTGATGAATTATTTTTTCCTGTATCTTCATTGTTTTTAAGAGATCTTTTCTTACCTTTTCACTAGCTGCACCAGTGTCTTCAAGATCTGAAAGTCTGTTTTCACTTTCACTCAAACAGTTTTCCAAGTTTGTGGTTGAGATTTTAAGTTCCTCTATATCTCTTTGACTCTGCTTCATGTGATCTATTTCTTTCCTGTATTGCTCACTCAAGGAATCCATTATTTTTCTAATCTCCTCTTTTTTTAATCAATGTCTTCTTTAGAAGGAGTTATTAATTCTTTTAATGTAGCTTTTTTTTCAGATTGGGTTTCCTCCCTATGTTTCTGTATTTGATTCTTTACTTCAGATGCTATGAGTTCAGAGATTTCTTTTATTTCAGAAATTAATTCTACTGAGTTCCTCTATATCTTTCTGCTGTTGCTTATTTACTTTTGACACTATTAATTTATACATTTCAGCTGAGCTAGTGTCCTTTGCACTTGTTTGAGTGGGCATTTGTTTTCCTCCATATATTTCTGCATTTGATTCTTTACTGCAGATGCTATTAATTCAGGGATTTCTTTTTTTATTTCCTATCTGAGTTCCTCTAAGCCTTACTGCAGTTCTTTCTTTATTTCAGAAGCTCTTGATTCATTGATTTCAGCTGTGTGATTCCCAATTTGTTCTGTGCTACTGTCCTCTGCACTTGTTATGAGTGGGCTTGGTGTCTGCGATTGCATTTTGCTCCTTCTCGTCATTTTATGTAGCACTGTCTTCTGACCTTTGTTGTAGATCTTCGTTGCAGTTATAACCTTAGCACGTACTGAAATTCAGGTGAAGATCTACAAAGTTTGGATTTATCCAGCTGTGCCTGGCTTGGATCTGGCTGCTGTGCTCAGCTCCTTCCTGCTGCCACCCTTGGGAGTGAACCTGTTGTGTCCCTCTGGCAAGATGTTCTGCTCCTGGCCTAGCTGGGTGGTTCTGTCCCTCCTCTCTCTCTCTGCAGGGGCTCCAGCTGCAGAGTTTCACCCCAGGCCTGTATGCCAGGCCTGAGCTGAGTCTGAAGGGGACAAAGGGGTGTAGGGGAGGGGAGAAGCTCTCCAGCACACTCACTGGGCCTGGGCTAGGGCTGGATCTGGGGGTCCTGAGAATGTGGCAGAAGTGAGTGGGGGTGCTGCCACTGTGTGGATTTCTTAGCTTTATAATAGGACTCAAAATCAAGTAACATTAGACTTCCAATTTTGTTTTTCTTTTTCAAAATTGTGCTGGTTATATTAAGCCTTTTGAATTCAAATATAAGTTTTAAAACTATTTTGTCTATTTCTATTAAAATCTTGCAGTAATATTGATCAGGAGTGCAGATAATTCAGGGATAACTGATATCTTAACAAATGTTGATTTTTTTTCCTATTTTTTATATTGAGATACAAATAGCAATGAGACAGTTTCAAAACAGATTAATAGGACAGTTTCAATAACTAATACATTGCACATTGCTATCTTCTTAGTGGTTATCCATAGTACAAGATGCAGACAGGATATCCTGTCCAAACACTATTAGTACAAATGTTTTTTCTCACTGAATTAAGTGAAAGTAGCTGTATATCTCTCCTAACTATTCTGCATGTACAGATACAAAATGGTCCTTCCTTTGTATCCCTTTTTTTTTGTTTAGTCCTGTCAGAGATGGGTATTCCATTGGCATCCAAATACTATAGGTGTGTGAACTGTGGAATCTTTTGATGTATGACTATCATATGCCTTTTCATTTACTTGTGCTTTAATTTTCTTAGTAATGTTTCATAGTTTCCAGGGTACAAGTTTGCATATTTAGGGGTCAAATTTCATTTTATGTTGTCATAAATGATACTGGTTTTGTATTTTTAGTGTCAGATTGGTTGTTCCTACTATATAGAAATATGTGAATGATATGTGTATACTGTTATTGCAGCCTACAACTCAAATAAACTCACTGATACATCAGCTTTAACTTAAATTTCACTATTTTTTGGTACATTGTATATGATTTTCTATATGATCATGTTACCCGTGAACCAAAACTATTTTACTGCTTTTTTTTAAAACCAATTTAAATGCTTTTAAATTATGTTTCTTGCCTTATTATTTTGCCTAGAACTTCCATACCAAGGCCAAATGAAAGTGGTAAGAAGACAGTTCCACTGTTTCTGTGCTTTTCAAAAGGGGAAGCATTCAGGCTTTTACCAGTGAGTACGGTACTGGGTCTAGATTTCCCAGCATGCCCTTCCCCAGGGTGAGGAATCTCTCTTCCAATTGTTCACTGAGAGTTTTTATCATGAGTGGATGTTGCATTTTTGTCAAATATTTTTTGCACATCTCTACTGAGATGGTCCTATGGCTTTTCTTAATATTTAAAAAAGGTAAATCAAACTGGTATTTTTTAAATTTAAAACTATTCTTGTAAGCCCTACTTAATCATACTGTATTATATTTTAATATATGTTAATTATCTAAAGGTTTGTTCAAAATTTTTGGAACTCTGTCCATAAGGAATACTTGTATATAGTTTTTCATTTGCTTTCTTTATCTTTTTTCTTTTTCTTTCTTTTCTTTTCTTTTTTTTTAGGGAAGGGTCTACAGGGTGTTCAGGTTCTCACTACTAGATCAGACCCATAGTTATCTGCCTGTTTACAGCCTCCCAAGAGCTGGTCTTCTCCCCGCCCAAATCAGGGCTATATTAACCTCATAGAAAAGTTGGAATATCTTCTTTCTCTTTCAACATTCCAGAAGAATCCACATAGAACTGGTATGATCTTTTTTCTTAAATATTTAGTAGTATTTAAAGTAAACCTATCTGGGCCTGATGTGTGCTTTGTGAGAATGCTTTCAATGAAAAATTCAATTTCTTTGTGTTGAGCTATCCAGTTATCTCTTCCTGAGTGGGTGTTGGATTTGCCTACTACATCTGAAGGGTCAAATTGAAATCATTCTCTTATTATCTTTTTTTAAAAAATGTATTTAGTACAGGGCCTACAGGATGTCACTACACAGACTGGACTTGTAGTGACCTTCCTGTTTTCAGCCTCCCAAGCGCTGGGATTACAGGCATGCCCAGTTTCAACTGCTGTCTCAGTAGGCAGGGCTGACACAGCACGCTGGAGATCAAACCCTGGTCCCTGCATCTGCCTAAGCAGGTGCTTTAGTCTGCTGAGTTATCTGGCCGGCCCTCCTCTTATTATCTTTTCAATATCTGTAGAATCCTGGGAGATAGTTCATCACTCATTTCCAACATTAGCTACTTATGTCTTATCTTTTTTGTTTAACAAATCTGACTAGAAAAGTCTAAATTTATTGATTTTCTCAAAGGATGATTTTTGGTTTTGTCAACTTTCTTTTTTAATTTTCTGGTTTTTATTCCACTGATTTCTTCTCTGATCTTTCATTTCTATTCTTCTACTTATTTTGGACTTAGTTTGTTCTTTTTCTACTTTTTGCATGTAGTGATGAAGGTCATTTATTTAGTCTTTTTCTTTTCATATACAGGTACTCAGTACTACAAATTTCCCACTAGGGTCTGAATTGCTAACTTCTTAAATTTTTAAAAATATTTTTTCCTTTAGTTCCAAGTACTTTCTCCTTTGACTTCTTCTGTGGCTTAGAGTTATTTGAGTGTGAGATATATATTTTCCAAATACTTGAGGTTTTCCAGATACCTATGTTTTAGTTTTAAAAAATAAAGTTCATGTAAGACAAAACTAGCAATTTTAAGTTTATAATTTAGTGGTAATTAGTAAATTAACAAAATTTTGTAATCATTCATTCTCTTTCTCTAGTTCAACATTGTCTTCACTCTGAAAGGAAACCCAGTAAGTTATTCCTCAGAATTTCCATTCTGTCCCCTAGCAATGATTCTTTTTTCTGTGTTTATGGGTTTATCTGTTCTATAGTTCCGTTCTCAGTTCCTGATTTAATTCCACTGAGACAGCAGTGTATGCTTTGTATCACCCAGGTCTTCTAAATTTATTGCGACTCCTTTCATGGTCCCAACTATGGTCTATGATGGAAAAAGTCTCATGCACATCAGCCAATGTTACTTTGATGCCATTATGTGCTACCCTTTATAAATATCTATCAATCATGCTGGTTGACAGTCTTCAAATTCTCTAAGGTTTTGCTGGTTTTCTGTCTTCTTATTCCACTGATAATTGAGAAAGGTATATGGAAATCTCTGGCAATAATTATAGATTTGTCAGTTTTTCTACTGCAGTCTAGCAGTTTATGCTTCATTTACTTCAAAAATCTGTCATCAAGTACATAGATATTTAAGTCACCATGGCCTCTTACGGCTAGATTCTTCACTCTAGCTGTGACGTGAATTTTCATATCCCCGATAATGCCTGCTCTGAAATCTCCTCATGTGAGGTTAATGTAACCACCTCAAATTTCTTTTGATCAGGGCTAGCATATCTTTTCATCCTTTTACTTCTCACAGATTTATATTTTTGAAGAAGCTTTCTGTGGGGGACACTGAAGCTCCCCAGCCCAGGTGGGGGAGTGGATGTTGATCCTTTCCAGAGTGAACACTAAGCATGGCTTCCTGTAATCCTTTTGACTGGTTCTTCCCCAGCCTTGGGCAACTTCCCCCCAGGAATGACTCGTCCTTAGCTGGACACTCTGTGTCATCCCTTGAAGATCTCCATGTGCCGCTCTTTCCTGGGACTTGATCTTCCAACTCTAGCTACTTCTGTCTTCCTGTGCTCTTCACTGCACCCCCTAACTAAGAGTCTGGGCTCCCCTCCCCCTAGTCCCAGTGAGCCTGGACCCTAGCTCGGGAGTTACTGTTTGTCATGCTGGAGTTCAGAGTTTTGAAAATCCTGTTTCATATAGTTTGGTCATTTCAGAGGAGAGAAACGGAGGGCCAGAAGCAGAGGTCAGCTGTGTTTTATGGTACTGAGGTTCTAGATGTTGCTGGTAATGACAAAGATGTGCTCAAGAAGCCAGGACTTGTACTTACATCTTGAAAGGCTAGCAACCCTTGAGTCCTGTGGAATATCTCTTCTTCCTCAGCTGCAGCTTTCTGGACCAAGTCATATTCTTCCAAGCGATATGCAATATTTTGTTCCCCTTCTTTCTCGATTTTGCTACATAACCTTTATAGATATACGAATGGAATTTAGAGCAAAGATGTTAAGTATTTGTCATTAGTACTGATATATAAATATATCATCTCCACATCATTATACTATGTATTTTCTTAATACTCAAAATTTTGTAATTATGTGTTTTGATATAAAACTATGCCCAAGATATTAGCAAAGATTAAAACACAGAACGACACAGTAAGTGCACTCTGACACTACACCTGTGAGAAAGGAAACCTGCGCCCCAAAGGCATCTGACAAGGCAACAGCACACCAGGCTGCTGGCTGACCATGTGGCTTCCTGCTTTCCCGCAATCCCAAGAGGGTGCTGTACTCCATTGGGACATGACTCTGGTTGGACTTCCTAGGTGTCAGTCTTCCATCCCTCACAAGGGCTCAGGAAAGCCTGCTTTTGGAGTTGCTTGTATATAAACAGGCAGGTGGGTACTCATAGTAGATGGAAGGTGGCAGAGTTGAGTGCAGAGGGTATCTGTGAGGTGTTGTTCGTTTGGGGTTGGATGTACCCTGGAAGCAGGATAGGGCTGGTGTGGATGGTTCCAGGGTGTGCATGAGTAGGACCCTTATGTGAGCACATGTAAGTCTGCCGGGGGTGGGGTGGGGTAGGGGGTTCCTTCCTCAGAGGCTGAGTGGCATACTGCAAAGGTGGGGTGCGGGCAGGGAGGAGTCAAAGGCAGGACTCGTGGAGGCTATAGGTTTCTGAAATGTGTCCCTAGGGGGAGGGTAGGCAACCACAGGGTCAGGACCAGGAGGTCCCTGGGAGACCTCTTGGGTGGTGCTGAGTTAAGAGGAAACCTGGGAATGGTTCAGGAGAAACAGTGAGATGTCAGTAGGAAGAGCTGCTTGGGACCCTGAGGGACTGCAGGGGGTGAGGGGCACTGGGAACAAGGTCTTCGATCCATGAGGTAGGTCTTGGGGAGCAGCAGCCACAGAGTGCGAAGGGCTGTGGCCAGTCCTGCCGTGGGAAGCAAACCACAGGCAACCCCGCTGTCACCGGCAGCATCAGAGCTGAGTCCTCACCTCTTTATCTTTGCGCGCTCTAGCTTTATATCCACACAGTGTTCCTTGTAGCCACAGCTGATAAATGTTTCCTCAGTGTCCAGAAGGCATCTGTCCAACTCTTTCAGCAACGCTAAGCACTCAGGGAATTCGCTGTCGGCTGAGTCCCGGATGAGTTGGATCTGAATGCTCACACACCTGCTGGACAGATACCTGTCAGAGGGTGTGGGGCCACAGTCCCCACATAGAAGCTTCAGACTGTGGTAACCCTCACTGTGGCCAGTGTGGGCCCCATGTTGCTGGATCCAACTCATTCCAGCCTTGCCACACACCAGACGTTTACAGCTATATTCTTGATCATGTGAGTTGAGACCAACAAGTCCAACTCTCTGCACTAGATTCAATGCAAAATTATCATGCACACTCCCAACTGACCAGCACATGGGTAAAGGGATGAACTGTGTCTGACCAAACCCAAGTGACACTGCTGATAGATGCAGGGGCTCCAGAGCTGTGGGAAAGATGCGGAGGAAACTGGAGCTGGAGCTGCTTCTGCAAAGCCAGGGGAGCCCCCTTGCTCTGAGGCCCACGGCCTCTTGTCCAAGCCATGCAGTCTGCACATACAGATGCAGGCCCACTTCTCAGAGGAAGCTGGAGGGGACACAGGGACTTCTGTAGTCCCTGGAGTCAGGAGAGGGGGTTGTGGACGTGTTAGGTCTCAACCTCCCTGGGTATGAAATACAACATTAAAGGTAGCAGGTAGGAAAGTAGCCGTGAGCCTCTCAGGAACTGGCACTGCTACCTGGCTTCCAGATCTGTGGTGATGAACTCCAGCACGGGCATTCGGTTAGGCCTTTCTTTCTGGAGGACTTTGAAGGTAGCTATGAGTTTTTTAAATAGACAGCAAACCTGCAGATAACCAACATCAATATTACTGTAGGGCCAGGGACAGCAAGGTCACCCTAGCCGCTGTGTGCCCCCACTGAGCACCAGACTGGAAGTACCCAACATGTCCCTTACCACCTTTCTTCCCTCATCTTCTGTAGACAAGATGGCATCTGCCAAAGTCAGGGTTGAATTGTACCAAAACTCCTCATTTCCACCCAGTGTCTGGGCTTTCTCGATCATTTTCTTAGCTTGGCCATGGTTGTTTTCCTTGTTGGCCAACTGTGCTAGAAGGAACAGGCACTGTGATTCTGCACAGGGATCATCGAGCTCCTGAAGAGAGGATAGGTAGATAGATAGATAGATAGATAGATAGATAGATAGATAGATAGAAAACTTGTGGGCTTCCTTGGACACCAGGCCTTTCTGTCTGGCTGTGGGGCTTCTGTGGCAGCTGGAGTCTCAGGCCCCAAGTTTACCCTTGAAAGAGAGGTGTGTGTGTGTGTGTGTGTGTGTGTGTGTGTGTGTGTGTGTGACTGAAGGACACAGAACAAGCTTGTTTCCCAGTCAGAAGTGTCATGGCTGTGTGCAGGGGAAACAAGCAGCCTGAGAGGTGGTGGACCAACGGGCGCCTCACCTGAAAAGCCAGGCACGCCTCTGACAGGAGCAGCCGTGCTGGCTGGTACAGGTCCATCTCCAGCAGGACCTCTGCCTTGAGCATCCACAACTGGGGATAGGATGTGCCGTCTAGGCCCTTCCCGGTCTCTCCATCTATCTTCAAAAGCTGTAAGATACATGGCCCTAAACGGTCAGGGTTTGTGTCCGTGTCCTGTGTGACATGTTTTGGTGAAGGTGGGCCTTTCCTTCAGTGCTGAAGCTCAGGCAGACCACAGGCCTCTACCCTGCTGCCATTTGCCTCCGGGCCACCTGCCTCTCCTCACTTTTTCCCTTGTAGCCACCTGAGGCTTCCACTAGCTTCGGCGCAGGCACTGCCTCTGTGGCACCAGCACTCTCCTCCCTTCTCTGTATGTCCTGACTGATTTGGATGGGCCTGTAGTGCAGTTCCACAAGGTCCATGACTGACCCAGAGCCCCTGGACTTGGGTCACCTGCTAAGCCTTGGTCCCACTGGAGGAGGTCACACACTCTGAGGCCTGAGTTCTTTCTTACTGCATTACAGATGTAGACTTCCAGATGTCGAATGACCCTCAAAGCCTGGCGCTCTGGAGAATCAGTTCCTGGTGGATGAGCCTGGTAGCTAGAAAGGCTATTTTTTTTTGGGACAAACTTGGAAAGGTAAGCCTGCTGGTCTCTAGGAGACAGCCAGTTGGCGATAAGTCAACATGGGTCTCAAGAGGCCAGCCCAGCCCCGAGGTACATGCTCTGTTCCATAAGAAACCCCTGTTCTCTTCTAGCTGCCTAGGCCCCTGGCAGACCCGTCCCATGGCAGTCTGGGGTACACGTACACGTCATCTTCTCTGGAGATTCCTAAGGCCCTAGGGTGGGAACATACTTGATCAGGCTCCGGCTTTTCCATGTGGCCCAACACAAGAGTGTATGCAGGAAGCACTGAACAGCTCAGTGTTTCCTGCTGGCTTCACCATCGTCCTGTGGAGCAGCCACACCACACGTGAGTCGGTGCCATGGCAAAGCGGGTTACCTTGTCTTGGGCTGTAAGCGGCTTCACCTCCGCTGGGTGCGAAGGAGTCAGCTGTTCAGTTAGCGCTGGAAAGCTGTCTTCTAATATGGGCTCTTTGTTTTTCTCCTGTTTCAGTGCAATCTCTTTCCTGCAGCTATTGCAGAGAAAATAGACAATATACAGCAGAGAAAACAAAATGAATAATACAAATAGTCAATTGTATTAGTAAGCAAAGAAGTACCAATTAAAGCAGCCATGAGAAGCCATCATTTACTCGGATTTGCAAAGGCTAAAGAAGTGCCCAGGAATTGAGCATTCACACTTCCAGTCTGCCCATTCTCCGTCAGGAGCGATCTCATTTCCTGACGTCGAGGTCTGATTTTCACCTCAGACTCATACCTTTAGACACACTAGAAAGGCAAATCTCTTCTAGGCTCAGGACCACCACAGAGGTCCCGGGTGGGCTCCTGCTGTCATAGGCCCTGCGTTCTCCTGCATGCCACCCTAGCCCCTGCCCCAAGTCATTTGTCACAGCACATTCACAGTGGTCCTTTAAAAAATAGGCCAGTACCTCCCACGGCCCACCCATGTCTGCTTCACTTCTTACCTCCTCTCCAGCCTCCTCCTGTCAGGGACTCTTATACTTCCAGTCTTTCTGCTGAAGCCTCTCAGATCCCAGGGCTGGTTTTGTTCAACTGCCTGGGCTTCCCTTGAGCATCTGCCTTAGAATCTAGCCCCACTACGCCACCCACTCCTGCTGTCACTGTACCTCACACACCCTCTCGCCTTATTCATCACAGACCGATGATGAGGAGCCCACAGCCTCAGCAACTGCGCTGAATGTGTCTCAGGACAGTGACAATACCCCACCCAGATCCCCACAACAGACCTCGGATTTGCCCACCTCTACCTGGCACATGACTCAAATGTCTGGCAGGGGCGGAACAAATAGATTACATGCTTACAAATGTCAAAGCAATGTCATAGAGACACTCATTACCACAGCTTCAGACATGAAAAAGTTTTTATGGCATGTCCATTTTTATAAAAATCATATTTTTATATAATGGAGAAAATGGCTAGAAGAGCACGCATCAAAACACAAATGCAGATATAGTTGAATGATGGGCCCAGGGCTAACATTTATTTCTTCCTTATCTATATTTTCTAAAATCTGTAAAAGGAAACATATTGCTCACAATAATAGAAAAAAAAATTGAGGCCAGAGATACAGCTCAGTGGCATAAGTGCTTGCCTACCAAGGGCAAGGTCCCAAGTTTGGTTCTCATTACCGAAAAATTTTTAAAAAGAAGGAAAAAAAGAGAAGAAACTGTATTGTGAAATTCACAAAATAGAATAGTGTATAATCACAGTATATGAATATACCCAAGGAGGTCTATCAGTTTAAAAGTGATTGCTACAGGAAAAATAATTAATTTGGTTGTTACACAGCTGCACATTCACAAACCTCAGGCGTCTCTGAGTGACAGGGACCAGAACCCCACGTGATGCTTCACCCAGAGCCATCATCAGGCCCCATGTCTCTCAGGAGAGAGCTAAAGTGGGCCCCGGGACACCCTCTCTTCCCCCATGTCTATTTCCTATTTGTCCCTTCAGAGTGACCCCCAGCTCAATAGTTCATTTAAAGTGGAGGGAAAGGCACTGAAAAGAATTAATCCCGGCCTGCCCCGTGTGCTCGCACTCTTGAGCTGCTGCCCCGCAGGACCTGCAGGCACTCAGCTGAGGTTCCAAATGCAGGAAGAGGGGGTCTGGGTGGGAGAGGGCACACACACAGCTGAGGGAGGGCTGTGTCTGATGGCCTGGAGATACCTGGTGGCCCTGGAGCTTCTCTCATCCGCCCTTCTCAGTGGGCAAGCTTTAGCCTGTACTGTACCACGCTAGAGAGAGAGATCACACGCCCAGGAGTGAGCTTGTCCTCTTCCCCCGGCCCCCAGTGTAGGACCTGAACATACCTGGCTTGCTCCATGTCCCCGATGTACGTTGTGCCAACCACCTCTTCGTGGTGAGTGGCTGCATCGCGCAGCCTCAGATCAGAACACACCCGGGCGAGTCTGGGAAAAGCCGGAGAAGGAGGAGAAGAAGATGGCAGCCTGTTACAAAGGCTGCCATCCATCGCAAAAGCAACAGGTACTAGTGTTTGTGTCGGCACTAGACACGGATAGACAGAGAGAGAAATAATGTGCCCAAGTGATATTTTCAATACTTTTAAAAGGTAAGCAAAATTATTAGTGAAAAAATAACAGGTACTATCAGACTTCAGGTACAAATCTTTGAAATCATTCACGCATAGATTTTAGTCACTACATCATTTATAATGTCAATCATCTTCAGAGACAAAATAAGGCTCTCCCCAGGTCTGGCAGTGCTTCAGGCAGGAAGCTGTGACTTGAGTCTCATTTAAAACCCTTTCACTCAGACACAACTTTAGCTTTATAGAAAAGTCACCTAGACACCCCCAGGCAATTCCCCACAGCCTCAGTGTGAGCCCCTCACACCTCCTCTGTATTACGCCCTCCGCTCCACTTTCCCTTCTCCTAGACTTTGAGGGCAAATGGAAGATAAAACATTCCTTTTATCTTGAGCTACCTCAGTGCACGTTTCCTTAAAGCAAGGATACTCTCTAAGGAACAGGTAGAAAATTTAATATAAAAAGGCCATTTTTGCATTGAAGCATTTTGACTTCTCTAACTTACAAATCTGAGGGGATTTGTTATTTACACAAATTATCAATTCTGTCTCACAGTGCTGCTCGTCTTAGAATTTGTTGGGCATATTTTCACTCTAGCCGATCTATATTCCCTTGGACCTAAGGAGGGTACCAACCGAAGGTGATAGAGATCTTCCAGGGTTTTGCTCTCTACCACAGAGCTGGCGATGAGCACACCCAGCTGCAGGACTGGGATGGTGAGCTCAGGAAGTGACAGCTTCTGCAGGGCCTTGACCAAGTGGTCCAGGTAGTACAGGCTGCATGTCTACGAGAGCACACAGAAAACACATAAGGTCACAGGTGGCCAGGAGCACTGTCCCCCAGCTTTGGGCCAGCGCAGGGTCTAGCACACCACAGTTGCTCAGCAAGTATGGGTGGGATGAGGGGACAGTGTACACTCTTCCTTTCTCCCTCATTAGTAGCTTTCACAATGTCACATGTACTGTCCTGTAGTCATCAGCACCTGAGTATAAAGAGCCTCACTAGAGACATGCCCATTTATGCATTTATTCAATAAATTCATCTTTTAAAACAATTTTTAAAAATCTTTTTTATTTACGTATTTGGTACAGAGTCTCGCTATGCAGCTTGGATTTGTAGTGATCCTCCTGCTTTGACCTCCCCAGCACTAGGATTACAGGCATGCACCACCATGCCTGGTTTTGGCTGGCATGGTATGCCTGGGCTTCAGGGGCTGGCATGGCATGCAGAACCAGGGATAGAACTCAGGTCCTTGTGCTTGCCAGGCAGGTACTTAGACCACTGAGCTATCTCCCCTGCCAGTAGATTCATCTTTTGTTTCATTTTTCCATTAAAAGTTACTGATCCGCTGGGGAGATGGCTCAGTGGAATAAGTGCTTCTCTGGCAAGCACAAGGACCTGAGTTCAATCCCCAGTTCCACCAAAAAAAGAAAGAAAAGACAAGAAAAGTTACTGATCCTTCAAAAGTAGAGTGTTTGTTGTTTTTATACCCATACAACTGCTTTAAAATTTGACACATAGTAGATCTAAAGTTGCTTGTAATGCTGGACTATGCTTGTCAAAACAGTTACTTTTAAGTGGAAAGTTAGAAAAAAATTATAAATTATTTTAAAATTCTGATTCTAAGAACTGTAGAGTAAACAATGCAGGGAAAAAGTATCTGGGCCAAGATCTAGAAAATAACACAGGTAAGGGGAGTGTCCCAACTCTTACACACTGCAAAGGCTGGTGGCTGAGAGGTGGGGTGGTTTCCCACAGTGCTGCACACGCAGGCGAAGTTCTGGTGGACAGAAGATGGACATCTGACTTTATGCATAAAGGTTGAAAGTATGTACACCTTCTGGGAAATATTTTAAGAGAATATCTGTGTGACCTCCAAAGAAAAATAGGTTTTCTTTTTTAAAAAAGGGGGAGAGAAAGAAAGAAAAGAAGAAAAGGGGAACATGAAAACACTAATCACAAAGGAAAAGACACATTAGGTTACAACTATCATCTCTAGTTGTAAAAAGGCCCTATCAAGAGAGAAGAAAGGCAAATCATAAAGCAGGAGTTAACCTGCGATTCACATGACAGTCGTAATATTCTTTCTAAAATAGACTTTTCAATCAAGAAGAAAAAGATACAAAGTATAGGGGATGCACTGGGCAGGGGCTTTCACAGAAGAAATTGAGTGGCCAGTCAGAGAGAGCTGGAAAGGGGCTGGTGAGATAGCTCAGCAGCCTAAAGCGCCTGCTTAGGCAAGCTTAGGCAAGCGTGCAGGGACTGTGGTTCCATCCCTGGCACCACATGCCACACCAGCCCCGCCCCCAGGGTGGGCTGAGCCGGCTACACACACATACACACGTTGGGAAAAAAAAATTTAAGAAAGACTGAAAGTGCTGGAAACGTGTCCAACTTCACTGCAATCAGGGAATGCCCACTTAAGCTGTAGAGAGAAGCCAACCCATGTACTGAATATGGATTACAATGGGAAGGTGACGGCCACTGTGCTGGCAAGGTTGCTGGTAACAGGACTACCACAGAGAAGGGAAAGAAAGCCAGCATAACTGTCCTGAAAGACAATTTGGAAATGCTGAAATATTCACTATGGTTGGAAGTGTGCACATCCCGTAGCCCAGACAGCCTATCAGCAGTGTGCCTTCTAGACACACAGGCACTGAGACACGGGTACACAGATGCTCATGGGTGCTTCTTCTGCAAAGCCATGAATTGGGACCAACCCAACGGCCATCAACAGGTGAGGGACCGACAGAGAAGCTGAGACCTGTGTGCTGCAGCATGTAGAGTCCAGCGGTAAAAGGGGACACGCTATTGTGTCACAAAGGAGCGTGTGGGAGCCTTACACACATTACACCGAGTGAAAGAGGCTGAGCCAAAAGGTAGTATGATGAGTGATTCCATTTCTGTAAAGTTCCAAAACAGGCGGAACATACTGAGCTGACCAACTGCCCCTGAGGACCCTGGGTCCTAATCCTTGGAGCCTGGCTCGTATGGCAAGAGGACTGTGCACATATGACCAAGATAAGAATCCTTTTAGGTGTGCCCTACACGTAACCCATGGAGCTTTATAAGAGGGGATTAGACAGAGAAGAGAGGCCGTGTGACCACGAGGCTGAACTGGGGTGAGAGAACCTCCCCCCACTGACTCCATGACTTCTGTAGCTTCGGCCTCCCCATTTGTGGGACTTGTTTAGCAGAAATAAGATCCCAATGCAGACATGATGGGAGGTTTAGGAATGTGGAATTCCTGGGTGGTGAATGCAGGCAGAGGGACACGTCCCATGGATGCTGCAGTTGTTGGGGACAGAGGGCATCTTGAGTGGCAGCCAAAAGTGGTCTCTGCTTCCCTAAACTGGAGGTAAGAGACAGCTGTCCCCTTTCAACAATTTACTAGAGAAATGCCTGTTTAATATTCTGGCTGCACTGTAATAAAAACCCCAAGCGGAGGAGACAGTGCTGGCAAGGTGAGCTGTTGTGCAGCTCCCTCCCGCCCACTCACTGGCTTCTGGATGCTGGCAGAGTTCACCATGAAGTCACTTTTGTCTTGCTTGAATATAGACAGCAGCTCCTCAGGGCAGGAGTAGGAGGCCCATTCTTCTATGCTGGTTGGTAATTCTTCAAGCTGTTTGGTGGACCCTGGGGTCTGAGACTGAAGGAGAGAGTGGGGGGTTTACTTTAAAGAATGGAGTTCAGAACTGGATGCCTCAGTGGCCCAGCTGTGCAGTGGGCAGGCAGTGACTTCAAGAAGATGGTGCTCCTCCAGCACTGCCTTAGGGACAGTGATGGGTGACGCACACCTGCCCTCTCTCTGGAGCCCCATGGCACCACGGCACACAGGTTTTCTTTACGTAGCTGCCTTCCCTGCTTCCAACTCCAATGGGTGCCTCACCAGAGTTACACCTCACTTCTAATCACAGCTTCCAACCTCACGTCCAAGAGGTGACAAGCATACTTTCTGTCCTTGGCATTCAGGTCCCAGCACTCAGCCTCTGCAGACCTAAAGGGCGGGGCGTTGTGCACTTGGGCTTCATCCCAGAAGCCAGTGGGCTTCTGGCTCTGAAAGGCAGCAGATATGTGGGTTCTTAGACCCACTTTCACAGTGGGGACAGCCACTGTTTTCAGGGTATAATGTATCCCACGGGTGCTTTACAGGCTCCCGTGCAGGAAGAGGCCAGGACCCTGGGGCCCCAGTAGACTCTGCAGGTGCCCACAGCCTGAGTTAACAGATGAGTTGTATGTTTGGGCAAAGGCTGTGGGAAAAGGCCCACTCCAGGCACAGGGCAAACTACTGAGAACCATGCAGAGTGAAGTCACGGCCCACACTTTACGTAAGAGGAAGCGGACTCACAGCGGAGATCGTAAGTCCGGGAGCCTACAGCGGCCCTCACCCTCAGTCCCACTGCTGTGAGGATGCAACATGGTCCGCCCTACATCTTCGCCCCTCTCCATTACCTTCTCCTCTTTCCCTTTTTCCTTCCCTTTCTCCTTTTCCTTCAGCTTCTCATCCTTATCCTTTGTCTTCTCCTTTTCTTTTTCTTTCTCCTTTTCTTTAGTTTTCTCCTTCTCTTTCTTCAACAATGACAGCTGTGAACTGGATGCCGCTAGAAGCTTTTCTGAAATGGATTTTCCTCCTGTTAACAAAGAAACCTGGGTGGGGGGGATACGAAATCTGTCATGGCAGCATTGAAAGCAGACACAGCACCCACCTCCTGCCATACCTGGTTGGGAGGGAGCACCTGGGGCTGACGCTGTTGCTCAGCTCGGATCGTGGCTGGCAAGCCCCCTTGCAGAGCAGAGCTGACCCCTGCCAGAGGCTTAGTGCTCAGTGAGTGTGGAGCTCTTGCCCACAAGTACATGGGGACACAGGCTGCATTTCCCCCCGCGGAGACAACTGGATGCTCTCAGTTTGTAGGCTTCCTGTGGGCAAACTTATGACATTCTCTACAGGCCCACTTCTTGGGGGCCAGACCTGGACAGGGGCAATGGTGGCTTCCCCAGAGAGCTCTCTGTGGGTGGTGGCTGCAAAACATGGCAGGCCTTGGGCTGAGGCTGTGACAGAAGAAGGTTCTAGAAGCCTGGAGCTGTCAGACCATGAGGGGACAAGAAGACTTGGGCTGAGGCAGTGATGTTAGCTGTGACAGTTTTGGGGGGTGGCTGGGCAGGGTGCTAGGTAGGTTTTAGAGAGCAGGAGGGGCTGATTTGGAGCACACAGTGGTTTGATTCCTTTGAGGACCTCTGAGAATGTGGAGTGTGGCAGGGCTGGGAGAAATATTGATGGGCTAGTTAGGCAGGCAGGATGAATGTGGACATCATAGGACTGGTGTTTTCATCTCAGGAGTCTTTAGGAAAGACACTGGGAGAGGCTCTGATTTCTTTTAAGTTTCTTTAGGAAATAGCAAGTGTGAGTCCTACAGATTCTAGTCCCAGGAAGGGGAGAGTGGGGCAGTAGTGCCCTCCATGGAGCAGCTCAGCACCTCAGTTGGCTCACCTGCCAGATGCGCTTGAGAAGAGAGTACGCTATGAGGCAGTCGTCCTCGTAGGTGGAGGAGCTGGGAGACACCACCAGGGCACGCAGGATGTGGGCTCGGGCCAGGGTTTCCAACTGTTTCACGTTTTGTAACTGCTCCAAGGAGAACGTGTCCATGTCCGGGGTCACGGGAATTTCCACAGGTATCTGATCAGGTGAGGACTGCCCTGCACAACAGAGTTGCCCGTGGCTGAGGACAGGCTGGACTAACCATCTGGGTGCCAGGTAATCCCTCTCTTGCCTGGTGATTTGCCTAGATCAATCCAGTCACCTGTCCCTGCCAGGCCCTCCTGACCCTGTTGCGCTCCATGTCCTTTGCTGGTCCTGAGCTGGTCCCTCTCAGTGGACACCATCCTTGAAGGGGGTTCATCTGAGCAGTTCTTCCATCTTTCCCAGGCCTGAGAAATGAGAGGCCCATCTCCAGGGATGCAGGAGGCTGCTGGCCCCAGGTCTGGTGGGATGCTCAGCTGGGGTCCTGTGCCACTGTGGCCTGCCCTCGGGCTTCCTGAAGTGATGATCCAGGATTTGCTGCTGGGTTTTCCGCTTGGCTGGGTTGGGGTGGGCTCTGGGCCCTGACTTGCCTAGATGGATGCTGAGTGCATGGTCTGCATGTTTCTCTGTCACTCAGATGGGGTTGGTCTGTCCCTTGGCCTGCCCCTTATTCTACCTGACTTCTGCAAGCCCAAGTTAGAGGTGCTTCAGCACCCAGAGAAGGCATCTGTGGAGCCTGTCCTGAGGCCTGTGTCACCATACCCTGTTGCATGGGGCCTGTGACCTTCTGGGCTTGTCTGTCCTTCTGAGACTGTTGTCATTTTTTTTTTTTTAATTTTGTGTATTTGCTACAGGGTGTCACTATGCAGCTTGGACTCATAGTGAGCTTCCTGCTTCTGCCTTCCCAGCACTGGGATTACAGGCATGTACCACCACATCTGCTTTCGGTCGCTGACACAGTGCGCCTGGGTCCTTGTGCTTGCCAGGCAGTCACTTAGACTGCTGAGCTGTCTCCCTAGCCCCAAGACTGCTGTGCTGATGAGAGATTACAACTCCACCTCCCTGGTTAAGGCTGAGGTCTGCCACGCTTCACAGAGCTGCTCAGGTGCTGCCTGTCTGACTCCAGAGGCCCCTGGAATCTGCTCCTATTCTGGGGCCACCTTGGGCCCTGTGGCAATGGGCTGCCTCCCTATCTCACTCATACATCTCATCACTTCCCCAAAGACCTGGGGACTCTGAGAAGGACCCTCTGTCCATGATGACAGCAGGCTCAGGCCCAGTGACTACTAGGGCAGTGACCCTGATGAGACCAGCATTGTCCAGTACTGCTAGGAGACACCACAGAGCTCTGAGGGCCAGTCTTTCCTCTCTGAGTGCCACAGGGGTGACCAGTGGGCTCCCCTGGAGGTGGACACTCTGTCTGTGGTGAGGCTCCCTGTGTCTCCACCCTGCCCCTCACCATCAAACCTCCCCTTGCATCAGGCCCATTTCACTCCTCACCTGCGGGTATGGACAGGGCCCTGCCAGTCTGGAGTCTCACAAGGAGATTCTGAAGTGGGTCTGCATCGATCATGGGAATGTGTGAAGACCTCCAGTCTAGGCGCTTGGAACACTTACTCCTGCAGCCCTCCAGGGAGGCGGCCTCTAGAGCAGTGGCCCACTGAGTGGGTCACTCCTCATGCCTCCCACTAAGACCTGAGCCTGCCTGTGAATATAATCTGATACGGGGGAGGCCTGCTTGCTTCCTGCCCATCCAGGCACTGTGGAGGTGGAGCAAGGCCCGCCTCCCAAGTTCATAGAGAGCTTCTCACGTTCAACGTGGCACTGGGTCCGTGCTTTGCTGTGGCTATGGTCTTCTTGTGTCAACTTGAGGAGTCTACAAGTTCAGCTAAGTGATTCATCAGTGGGCCAGGTCCTTACTTTGTAAACATCCTCAGCTCGTGGAAGAGGAGGGCACAGAGATGGTGTGGGCCTGGGGAGACAGCCCATGTACAGCACGAGGGAGGTAAGGAGGCTTGCTTGCTCCCCTTTTTGCTCTTGTTGTTTTTGACGTCTTCTGTCACCTTGGACTGTTGCCCCTGTGCCGTGCCACCCTGTCTTGGAGCCAGCTGATTGCAGACTGAAACCTCCACACACTGCCAGCCAAATAAACTTTTTCTTTCCTTAATTCTGGGCATTTGATATTTTGTCTCAGCAATGAGAAAAAAGTAACCAAGATAGTTGTTTACAATAGAAAATTCCTTGAACACAGAATAGGTGTGGTCACCCCAGGACAATGGCCACCCTGCAAAGTTGAAGGGATCTGGGGAGGCACTCTTACCTTCTGGTGCAGGTTCCACCTTGGGGACATCGCCCGAGGGTTTCATGGCCAGCAGGATCTCAATGGCCCATGTGAGCTGGGCGACCACATCTTCAAGAGGAAACTGCTTGTGGTACAGCCACTCACTGAACTCCATGATGTAGTCAACCTTTTGCCACTCACTCTCTGGTTTCTTTGGGACAGGACAGAAAAGCATGATGAACGGTCTGCCCCGCGGGAATGATCTGCAGCATGAACCATTCTGCCAGGCCTTGACACCACGTGCTGGAAAACACCTCTAAGGTTGTGTCATCAAGCTCTTGGAGGTCTCTAATTGTAGACAAAGGTATGGTAGGAGGTCCTCCAGCCCTTGGTTCTGCTACACACACACACACACACACACACACACACACACACAGTGTCTCTTGTACCACAAGGATGAGGATGCCATGCAGGGCTCTAACAAAGTAGCCTTGTGTATATGAGTCTTGGCCTGGATGGTTTGGGAGTTAGACTCGTTTCCCAAGGGAAAAAGGGAAAGGAAGAGGTGGCCCAAGTCTTTGTGCAGAGCACATTCAGCTCATGACGGCTGCACAACTTAGCCTCCCTCCCTCGCTCACACACAGAGATCCACCCCAGCTCTGAGCTGGGGCTAACATATGGTGCACTGGATCTTTTACATCCTACCTTCCCTCCCAGGCCTCTTCTGGGCTAAGGCACTGCAGCTGGTGTTTGATAAGGAACTACCATACAGGATACATAATGAACTCTTCCAACTCAGTGATGTAAAGACAAGTAACTGGGTTTTAAAAATGAGCCAAGATACTTCTGTGAAGGTGGTGGAGCAGTAAGCACAATAAATTAGCCTCTCTGATATTCAGAATCTGGACCCTGGAATGTAACAACCTGGAGAAGAAGAGAAGGAGGGAGGTGGATCTCTGGGACCCAGGAAGGCTCTGAAAGGAAAATTGAAGCTTATAGAGAATCTGAAGAGTCAGCTCACGACACAGAAACAAGATAAGGGCAATCTGCACTTTTCCCTGACTCCTAGCTTGTGCTAACAGCAAGGAAGATCAATGTACAGAGATGCAGTGGAAGTGGATGACTCCAGAGGCTTTGAGGAAAAAATGCACCAGTGGAACACAGTGGTCAGTGCTACACACTGCGACAGCTGCTGAGTGACAGATGGTCAGATATCCCTTCAGAGAGCAGCCAACCCAACCTGAGACTCAGAGCAGCTGCAGGATGACTTTCTCTCAGGGATTCCAGTGTTAATACCCATTGTGACTGGGTGAAGGACATCCATGGGAGATGTCAATGATCAGGAAGCTATGGTCAGGCTGGTAAGAAACACCTAGAATGTTACAAGCTAAATGATGCAGGGCCCACCCCTATGACTGGATGTAAAATTCCCAGTCCAGCACCCTGGCCTAATCCTACTCCCAGCCTGCTGGGATTATCCACTATGGATCTGGGATCTGGCTGTCTCCACTGTCTAACAGTGAGAGCAGAGTCACCTGGAATTGGACTCTGCCACAGAACTGTAGACGATAACCACAGGTGTGAAACCACAGAGGGATTTCTCTATTATTTATATTTTTTTGCTTGGGTCTTAAAACATTTTTCTGCTCATTTCATTTTTGCGGGGAGATTGCTTGTTTTAATTTTTTGTGTGAACACTCTTTTTAGTTGCTTTGTTTTTGCTTTCTCCTCCTTTCTTTCCCTCCTGTCTTCATCAGTTTGCTGAGGCCTAGATAATCTTCCTTTGTCCTTCAGCCTTGTTTGTAATCTTTGTTTCTAATTTCATTTTTCTATTTTTACCTCTTCTATTTTTAAGTTTTCTCCCCATAGGGTAAATTGCTCCATTGAGTGGATATCTACTATAGATAATTTCCTGATCTGTTTTATGTTTTGTTATATAATATAAATCTTGTGCTAGGGTTAAAGGTAGCAAATTATTTTAGTCCTCAGAATATCATTTTCTAGCCTGTGCTTATGCTATTGCTATTACTGGTTGTACCACTTCACCGAAGGTGATACTGTGCTGTGATCAATTGTCTTCCTATGTGCCAACATCTAGGCAGCCTCAGGTTGTCATAGTACAGTCCAGGGCCAAAGACCTGGGTGCAAGGCCAAGCAGGCCACAAGCTTTCATTCCTAGTCAAAAGAAGGAGCAGGATCCTGGGAAAGACTCAAAAGCCAAAAGCTAGTTACACTTAGAAAACATCTCTGAAAAGTAGTCATTGCCCTAAGAGGTCTTGATACTAGTAACAAAGCTACCTACCATGAGCGATTCACAAGCTTCAATACAGAAAACAAAAAAGAGGGAGAAAAACATGGAAGCAAGGTGCAACCCAATGCCCCCTACTCAAACAAACAAACAAACAAACAAACAAACAAACAAACCCAGAGGCACTGGGGTGTCAGAGACTAAGAGCTACCAGCTCAGCTTTCTGAGATGGTGATAATTCAAGTAGCAGAGCAAATGAGTAACTCCCTTAAGAAAGCCAAAGCAGAAATAATTACACAGATAATTAAAGAGATGATGACCATAATGAAGGGGACGCTTAGTGGAACTAGAGTAGATACAGATAAACAGATAGAGGAGTTTAGGAAGATGATGGAAAGCACGAATGTCCAACATAGGAGAGAACTGGATGCCATAAAACATGTTCAAAGAGATATTTGTGGTATTAAAAATCCTATTGAAAGTATACACAGCAGAACGAACCAATGTGAATACAGAGTATTAGATCTAGAAGACAGGTTTGTGGTTTGAGATTATTAAATGAATAACTTTTTAAAAATAGCTAGGGGCCACAAAAAACCCCCAAAACTGCTAGATGATACAAAAAAGAATAATACATGATTGATTGAAATCAATGAAAATTCCTAAGCTAGCACAAAGGACATAAAACTTTATTCACAGATGTAAGAGCAGAAAGCTTTGCAAGCATGAAAAAAATGTACATATAAATTACTGGGGCTTACAGAACCCAAATTAACCATGATGAGAAATAAAACCAATACAAAGGAATACAACAGTGTAGAGTCCAAAATTTCAACATAAGAACAGTATATTAAAAGCTGTTAGAGAAAAATAAACAAATCACTTAAAAGAGAAACCCATCAGAATTCACAGCATACTTCTTAACACAAACCTTTAGGAGCTTGGAGCAAAGTCTTTTAAGCCTAAAAGAAAACAACCCCCAATCCACAAAGTTATCTTTCAACATTGATGGAGAAATAAGATATTTCTGTGACAAAGACACTTAAAGAAATTCATGGCTACCAAACCAGTACTCCAAAAAATTCTAGGACAATAGTCTAGTTCTAGTTCCTAGACAATGGTCTAGGAAAATACAGTAATTTTAAAAAGCCAAATGGAGTGAATTCACTAGGTGAGATACAGAATTAAATAAGGGGGAAAGAAAAGGAACCAAGAACAAGAAAACAGTATAATGATAAGGCTATGCCAGCACTATCAGTTATAGCCACCAATGCAAATGGTCTCCATTCACCAATCGGAAGAAACAGACAGGCAGAGCGGATCAAGAAACAAGATACAAAATGCGATGCATACAAGCAATAGATTTAACTCAAACAAAAATTCATAGACAGAAAGTCAAGGGATGGAAAATAATACTCCGTGTGAGAGGAACCCATAAACAAAGCAGGGGTAGACATTCTGTTTGCAGACAAAGTAGGGTTCAAGCCAAGATTGATCAGAAGAGACAAAGAAGGTCACCATATACTTGTTAAGGGATCAATAAGGAAGAGAGAACAGTAAGAAATGTACATCCCTCAAGTATCAGTGCACCCAATTATATAAAATAAACACTGATGGGTATGGAAATCAGATAGGCAGTAATATAAATGTAACACAGGACTTCAGTACTCCACTGTCACAAAGAGATTAGACAAAAAATCAACAAAGAAATATCAGAGATGAACCAAACCTTTGGACAAGTAGACTGAATTAAATATCTATGGAACATTCCATCCCACAACAACAGAATACACGTGCTTCTCAGCAGTACATGGGACTTTTTTCAAAAAACGCTGTATACTAGCTCACAGAATATGCTTAAGTAAATGCAAAGGAACTGAAAGTATTCCATGCACATTAAGGGAACATAGTGCAAAGAAATGGAAAAACAATGGCAAAAGAAACCACAAAACCTGCATAAGCAATACCCTTCTGAACAACCAGTAAGTGACAGATGAAACTAAAGAAGAAAGAAGTTAGACAGGTTCTACAATTGAACAATAATGCTGGTATGGCATATTGGAATGTGTGTGATGCAATGAAAGCAGTCCTACAAGGGAAATTTATAGCAGTGAATTTCCACATCAGAAAAATAGAGTGAGTTAAAATAAAGAACTTAATATCAAGACTCAAATTTCTAGAAAAAAAAAAAACAAGACCAATTATTTAAAGGTGGGATGACCAAAAGTTGCATTTTTAAAATTATTTTATAAAATAACATAAGAAAAAATATAAAAATAACAAATTTAGGGCCGGCCAGATAGCTCAGCAGACTAAAGTGCCTGCTTAGGCAGAATGCAGCTACTGGGGTTTGATCCTCGGCATGCCGTGCCTGCCCCACTCCCAGGGCGCACTGAGACAGTGATTGAGGCAGGGTGTGATGGTGTGTACCTGTAATCTCAGTGCTTCAGACGCTGAAAACAGGAGAATCACTACGAGTCCGATCTACATAGTGAGACCCTGTAGGTCCTGCACCAAATACATTTGTGTGTGTGTGTGTACTTTTTAGGGAAGGGTCTACAGTGTGTTCAGGGTCTCACTACTAGATCAGACTCACAGTGATCTGCACAGGTAGATCAGCCTCAAAAGGCTGTACACAGTACAGCCTCTCAAGAGCTGGGATTACAGTTGTGCACCACCATGCCCAGTCTCAATTGCCATTTCAGCATGCTCCAGGGGCAGGACTGGCATGGCAGGCCTGGGGATTGAACCCCTGGTCCCTGTTCCTGCTTGCAGGCACTTTAATCTACTGAGCTATTTGGCCAGCCCTCAAATACATTTTTTTGAAAAAGACAATTTTATCAAACTTATTCAGTACAAGAATCAACTGGTTGAAATGACATGTACCCAAGTGATGGTTAGCATAGTCAGTACATAAACCAATGTGGTAGGAATCAATGGTTAAATGGTTAAGCCCAAACTCATAGGAGGAAGGAAAGGATGAAGATTAGAGCAGAAATTAATGCAACTGGGACTAACAATACAAAGAATCAATCAAAGAGTTGACTCTTTGAAAGATTAAATAAAATAGACAAACCTTTAGCCAACCTTAGCAAAAAAGGAAAGACCCAAATCCACACAATGAGAAATGAAAAGTGAGAAGCTACGATGATTCTGAAGAATCTAGAAGATCATTAATACCTCCTTTGTGAAGGATCTGAATAGACATTTCTCCAAAGAAGACACACAAATGGCTGAATTGTCTCTGAAAAGACAGCTGATGTCTTTAGACATGAGGAAAATGCAAAGCAAAACACAATTTCCTTACCCTCTAAGATTGCTGAGTGCAGGTAACGCCACATGGTGGGCAAGGTGTGGGGGAACATAATGGGGTACAGCCACTGAAGACATTGCATATGGTACCTCAAGCAGTTAGACACCTCCACATGTAACCCAATGATTCCACTTATAGATTAGAAGCGACAAAATATTTATGGCATAACTCCAAATGCTATCAGTGGACTAATGGGTATGCAAAATGTATGTATGTTTATAGGATATTATTTTGATTTGAAAAGAAATATGGGTCAGATACAAGCTACAGTGAGAATGAAACTTGATAACACAGTTGTCAGGGAAAGAAGCCAGACCCAAAGATTACCAAGTAGTTGATTCCATCTAAGTGTAATGTCTAGAACAGGTGACCACAGAGATGGAGTGGGGATGGGGGTGAGTTCTAATGGACACTAATTTGGGTGCTATGAAATGTCCTAAAACTGACTGTGATGATGGTTGGATAGCCCTGAGAATCTACCAAAAATCACTGTACCCAAGAAAAGAAATAATGGAAAGAGGAGACAAAATATTTAAGTTGGAGAGGACAGACCTCTTCCAGAGGAGGCCCGGCATGCAGGCCTCTCTGCCCTTCTTAGGGATGAGGCTTCTGCTCCTCTGCAGGAGACTGATCATCACCTGACCTCCATTCCCTGAAGATCAGCAGGGAAACTGCAAGGAAGGCCAGCACTGGACTTCCACTCACAGGAGTGCCCAGGCCTGTGTCGACCCCCCATGCCAAGGTGGGCCCTCATGGAACAAATGGCAGAGCCATCTGGACCTGGGCAGCCTCTTGGCCAGGCTCTGCCCCACCTTGTCCTGGGCCACCTGGGCCCTGTGGGAGCTCAGGGCTCAGCATGGAGTGTGCTCAGGGTCCTGGAAATATAGGCCCTTGTGCTAGCCAGGGAAGCACTTATTCCACTGAGCCATCTCCCCTGCCCACCTTTCAAGGCTTTGACTAATGGTTCAGACCTTTCTCTTGGATGCCTGAGACACCTTTAGTGCCTCCTACTGGGTCCTCAGGTGAATCCTCCTGGGCCTTAACCACCTTTCTCACCCACCCCAACCACAGAGTGAGTGGAATGTCTATCTGCCTCTCTTGTTGGGGGGCAAATGTCCTCAGTACCCTAAAGTCTAGAGTGTGGCTTTCAGAGCCCTGTCCACTAAGCAGCTCCAGCCTCCCAGGAAGATGGCTTGTCCACCCTACCCTGTCTCTGTTCAGCCTCTTTTATGTTTGGGAAGGATGACGTAGGGCACATCAGCCCACAGTCCCTGGTTGTCGTTGAAGGAAGACCCCCAGCTGTCCTGGGGCTCCCTCAGCTGTGGCTCCCATGAGTGTCCACCAGCAAATCCTAAACCCATGGACGTCTCTGTCACTAGGAGATGAGTCTTTGCCACAATTACACAACTTGACAAGATGCCAACCTGCAGTGCTTGGATTGCGTTGTGATAACACGTCAGCTCTCCATGAACATTCTTGGAGTTCAGGGCCAGGCGGTGCCACATGTGTGCCAAATAGTCTTCACTTTCATCCTTGAACTTTTGGATCTCCATGGTAAAATTCTGGCCAAGTTTGGCCTTCACAATGATCATATGTTTGAAAATCAAGCTAGAGAAGAGCCAAAGAGAGAAATTAATGCTCCAATGGAATGATAAACGTTTAAGTGTCCAGCCCAGCTTGGTGGTGCAGGCCTGTCATCCCAGCACTCGAGAAGCTGAGATAGAATCACTGTGAGTTTGAGGCCAGCCCAGGCTACAGAGTGAGACTCTGTCTCAAAAACAAACAAACAAAACAAACCCTAAGCATACATAAAATATTGAGAATTCAATTTGTCCATGTTTCTGCCTACAAGGATAAAACCAGATGGAGACAGAGCTTGGGTTTTTGGCACCATTTGTTCTCTGTTTTTGTTGAATTTCTACTTGGGAGGTGGTGTCCTTCAGTGGAATGGGCAGGTTGGGGAGCCCAGGGATGGGGAGGGAGGGGATCAGTGCAGGGAACACTTGGGTGGGTGAAGGGGGCAGGCACTCACAGGCGATGGGCAGTTCGGGGCAGCACCTGCACAGCCTCGTCCAGCACCTTGAGGCCAGCCTCCCAGTTGTCCTGGTCAGCGTGGATATGGAAGAGCAGTCCGTAGAGTGCAACACGGAGTGTGAGGTCGTCCTCGGTGCCTGGGACAGGGAGGAGAGCCTGAGGAAGGGCTGGGATGCCGGACTCCTTGCTACCTGATGCCTTCTGATGCCTGAGCTCCTGGGCTCCACTGTGGCACAGTCCTCGTGACTTGGAGCCTTGGACCTTCAGTGCAAGGTGAGGCCCACAGGGCTGGTTTGAAGGGTGGGCCATGTGTCCCCTGTCTTTCGCCTCCCGCCAGCCTGGGCAGTCTAGGTCTGAGGGAAGCAGTCCCTCAAGCATACTGGTTGGTCTCTGCCACCAGAGACGCCTCTCCATCAGTTTTAGCAGAAGCAATGTGGCTTTGGGGAGTGTGAAAGGCTAGTACACGGGACACCAGGCATTGTGTGCTTTGCTGTAGCACGGAGGCTGCCAGCACCGCCTCACACTTGCCGCTTTCTAGATCTGAGGCTGCAGAAACCTGACACCCACGTCCTGCTTTCACAGGCACGGGGAGGCGCTGCGCTGCTGGAGGCAAGGAGATAAGCAACAGGAGGGGCTCAGGGGGACAGCAGCTGAGGCGACTGGCCCTCAAGTCTAACTCAGTACCTGTTACACCAGGACCAGCGTGGCCGAGGCATGCAGGACCTGCCTTTTAGTCCAGGCCCATCATGGTTTTCCCGTAAAGCTCTGGCCCTCTCCACCAGCAGCAGCTCCACGAGCTGGACTTGGGAAGCTCGGGACAGTGGCAGGGGGAGGCCCTGGGTGCTGCCTTCCGAGTGCACACTGAGCTTCCCACAGTCCCCACGAAAAGCATCAAATGGGCCTGTGGTTGGCGTGGCTTGCGGCGAAGGCTTCATACAAGGGCACCGGATGTGACAGCACTAAAGACTCAACTTGTGCCAAGCCCTCCCTCCCTGGCCTGAGTCTGGGGCCGCTCGGCCCTATTCCTGCCCACCTGGAAGGAAATGGCCTTCAGCCGCCGTCCCACCAATCTGCAGGTCTGCTGTGGGCCACTGGTGCAGCAGCAGTGTCTGCCCTTTCTCCTGGAGGAAGATGAACCCACGCATGTGGGAGGCCGCAGTGTCCCCCACCGTTTTGCCTTCGTTAGTGTCTATAATAATTTATAGGCGTTGCACTGAAACTTAGAAGTACCGAGTCATAAAAGCTAAGTCCTATTTCACCCACACAGACGGGATCCTCAGTGCCAGGTTAGGCACACAACACACTGTGCTACACACACACACACACACACACATACTGCATCACATAACACACCACACAAGACACACTACAAATACAACACATAGCATGTACACATACTATGGATATATTCTACACACAACCACACCATAAATGTACCGTATACACCATACACATATGCCAAGCATACACTGTACCATGTACGTCATACACATATACCGCATACATACCACACACCATATATACCACATCATACATCACACACACTACATACAAATTGCACACAACAGGCACATACCTCGCCATACACATACACATACACATA
>NW_004524586.1:9668589-9693992 GCF_000260255.1 Octodon degus | reverse complement strand
AAAAAAAAAAAAAAAGGACAAGGAGGAGACTCTTCCGAATCTGAGGTGAGCACAGAGCACCCCATCCTGGTGGGTTCTCAGGGACACCACTGGCATCCAGTAGGCAATGCTGTGCCCTGTGGGAACAGTGCCCAGTGCCATCTTCCTGCGGGCATCTGCCAAGCCTGTTGGAAAAGCCCCTTGGAGGCCCACATGTGCGCCCAAGGCACCTCCTTCTTGGCCTCCGTCTTGTTGATAATCCTGATGATCTTCTGGACGGCGCCCTTGGCCTTCTTCCTGCTGCTTGCTGAGGACAGGAGCGGGAGCCAGGTGTTCCAGTAGCGCCGTGTGGCTAGCATCACTAGCGCGCCGCTGCCTGCTAGGCCTCCGAACCTGGAAGGATGCTCACTCCAGAGGGGTGCTGATGCAGAGGGCTGGGGACGCCCAGCCACACCTTGCCCCAAGGGGAGGGCACTGCCTCACCCTGAAGCTTCCAGATTTAGGAGGGAAGGGATGAGGCTAGGGTGCCCTGGGTCGTCCTGTGGCACAGGCTGTAGGTGGATCTGCCGCGCCCCGCTTCAGCAAGGCCTACCTGTGCTACGGGGCCAGCTCCTGCCCATGCTGCAGAGCAATGGTGAGGCTTGACAGCCACCTCTCCACGAAGACGAGCCCTGGCCTGGCCTCCGTGTTGCTCATCTGCCCCCTCACTGACACTGCTCAGGCCCTTGGCTAGTTCAAGATCCTCCTTTGAGTCCTCCTGTTCTAGGACCTCAATTTCTCACAGAACTGCCTACAGCTGTCCCCAACTCTGAGCGCTGGGCCACAATTCAAGGTGAGGGCAGGGGATGTCCCACACCCCCAGTTCCTCCCTTGGCCCCTCGTGATGTGTCCCAGTGTCCCCATGACACTGCAGGTGCCAGGCCGCAGTGTCTGAGCCCCGCTTGCAGCACACCTGGCGCTCTCCAGGAAGGCCTTGGCCGCTGCCAGCCGCAGCTGCTTCTTGCCCTTCAAGTTCTCCATGATGCTCCGGCCCTTGATGCATGACGCAGTGCACAACATTTCTGCCACCAGCTGGGCCTCCACCCTGGAGGGCAGGGAGATTAGGAGAGGCCTGCCTGTGGCACATGCTGGGTCTCCCTCATTGGGAATGCTGTCACCTCACCTGCGGCCCTGCAAGGTGGCATCTCCAGATGGAGGAGCCATCTCTGTCCCACCTTGTGCACAGCACCCCGCCCTCCTTGAACCTGGATCAGCCACAGAGACTGCCCAGTGATTGCAGGGCAAGTGACTGGGGCCTTCCGAGACCTTGTCACCTTTCCTGTAGTGTCAGTACCACCATGCTCGGTGAGGCCATGTGGTGAGGCTGGTGCCCACGGCCAGGTGGAGAGTCGTGCTGGGGACATCAGGCTATAGGAAAGCAGTTTTAGGATATAGGTGTGAGCTGGGGGGTTCCTGGTGGGGGCCCTTGTGACAGTGATCTTATGAGAGACCTCAAACCAGAATGAACTGTCTGAGTCCAGTCAATCCACAACATGGTGAGAAAGGATCAGTAACTGTGTGGGTTTTTTAATTAATTAATTAATTAATTAGTTAATTAATTAATGCATTTGGTACAGGGTCTCTCTAAATAGCTGTGAATTGTACTGATCCTCCTATGTCAGCCTTCTCAGTGCTGGGATTACAGGCATGCACCACCATGCCTGGTTTCAGGGGCCAGCATGGCACACCCTTCCAGAGCCCTGCACGGCGTGTAGTACCAGGGATTGAACCTGGGTCCTTGCAGTTGCCAGGCAGGTGCTTAGACCACTAGGGTATCTTCCTAGCCCATTAACTGTATTCTGTAACAACTAATTCTGGGTGGTTTGCTGTGCGGCAAAGGACTCACAGAAGCAGCCTCCTCGGGCTCTTTCTCAGTCAGGCTCTATTTCTTAGGCCCAGGAAATTGTCCCCCAGATGGATTTTACTGGGCACCTGGAGCCCAGGTGGCCACACACACCTGGGCAGCACTTCAGCCACATGTCACACCTTTCTAACGCTCTCTCCATGTTTCCTGATCCAGCACAGCTGTGGCATGGGCACCTGCAAACCACTTTCGATGGCGTGTAACTCCCTCCCCTTCATGTA
This sequence comes from Octodon degus, assembly GCF_000260255.1. Lineage (NCBI taxonomy): Eukaryota > Metazoa > Chordata > Mammalia > Rodentia > Octodontidae > Octodon > Octodon degus. The sequence continues at coordinate 9,691,889 of NW_004524586.1, read as the reverse complement.
CTGCAGGTGGCACGTCCTTGCGATTCAGTCAAATGGGCATCAGATTTATTCCCTGGGAATATGCTGGTCTGTGGGGGCTCACATCAGGGCCCAGGATCCTGGAAGCCCCTCTGGTGGGAGTGGATAGCCACATCTGCTCCGTGCCTGGTGGAGCCAGGCACGGAAGGTGCTGCTGAGCTTCTCTGCACAAAGACCTACCTCGAAGTAAGTCTGTGAGCTGAAGGGGAAGCTGAGGCTATGCAAGGGCAGTAAAGGTGCTGAAACGGCCCTGGGGAGTATGTGTGTCTGCCTGGCGGGGGCGCGGGGGCTCCCTGCTATGGCTTGGGTCTAGCCGTCTGCTCAGAGCCTCATTCCGTCAGCTGTGGGGCTTGCTCAGGGGTGGCTGGATCTAGAGTGTGTGCTGCTGGGACTGATCCACAGTGCAATGCCGGGATCAGAGCTTCAACCTGCATGAAGCGAAATAATGGATACGTGCCAATTGACAGCCATAGCAAAAGAGAAAAAAAATATCACAACATAAAACTAAGCAACCCTGTCACAGATCTAAGCTCTGTGACAATGGTAAGACACCCTCCCTAACAACTCCATCATAAAGACAAAAATTCCCAGGACGTGGTACCAGAGCAAGGACAAGGAGTCTTCATTAGTTTTCTCTCATTGCCGACACAAAATACCCGACACCCAAAGTTAAAAGAGGGAAGGTTTATTTAGCTCACAGTTTGTAGAGGTGTCGGTCTGTAACCGGCTGGCTCCGGGACAGGGTGGCATGGCAGAAAGACGTCAGAGAGAGGAAACAGTTCCGGGTGGGCAGAAACCAGCAAAGCAGCAAGGGATGACCACAGCCCTTTCTGTCCCTTACATCTCATCCAAGCCACTTAGAGTGAGTGGCACGCATACCCCCAAGCCTGGTGCCCTTGATCCCGGCATTGCACTGTGGATAAGTCCCAGCAGCACACACTCTAGATCCAGCCACCCCTGAGCAAGCCCCACAGCTGACGGAATGAGGCTCTGAGCAGAAGTCTAGACCCAAGCCATAGCAGGGAGCCCCCGCGCCCCCGCCAGGCAGACACACGTACTCCCCAGGGCCGTTTCAGCACCTTTACTGCCCTTGTATAGCCTCAGCTTCCCCTTCAGCTCACAGACTTACTTCGAGGTAGGTCTTTGTGCAGAGAAGCTCAGCAGCACCTTCTGTGCCTGGCTCCACCAGGCAGGGTGCAGATGTGGCTATCCACTCCCACCAGAGGGGCTTCCGGGACCCTGGCCCCTGATGTTACTAAGAGAACACACTTTTAGCACTTTTACATCTTATGAAACTGTCTCTCTGGTGCCCCGAGGGACAACTTGGCAGAGACACAGAACTGCTTGCGCTGGTGGCTTGCACGATCCCCGAGCGCTCCATGTCTGCACTGCTGGCCTGTCTGTGTCGGAGGAGCTTTGGGTACACGGAGCTCGTAGTTGAGTCCTGCCTTTCCTACCTGGGCACGGCTGCACCATGATCAGATGCGTTTGTGTTGTTTATGGTTAATGGGGCTAAAGCTGCCATCCCATTGCTTGCTTTCCTTTTGTCTTCTTTTTGCCTGTTTGTTTGTTTTTGTGGTACCAGGGTTTGGACGCAGGATCTCGTGCTTGCCAGGCAAGCACTTGTTCCACTGAGCTAGCTCCTTGACCCCTCCTTTCGTCTTAACTGCTTTAAGACAAAAGGTAGCAGTTTAACTGCTTCACTGCTTCCTCTCCTTGTCTAAATTAACTATGTTTAGTATCTCAATTTATCTCCTTTATTGCCTTTTCCGCTATAACTCACATCTCGTCTCATTTTTCATACCTTCCTGCATTCTTTAGGCTCACTCTGCACCATTTGTTGGTGAGCATAAGGCTTAGAACAGCCAGGGCACAGCTGTCACAAATGCACATGTGGAGGGTGCTGCTGGCGAGGTGCCTGCCCTCACTCGCCGACCCCCATGCCGCACAGCCTGCCTGGCTGAAGGAGCTCCCTTCTTAGAACCGCAGCTCTCCAGTGCAAGGCCAGGAGGGTGGCCCAACATGGGTGACTGAGCCTATGCCTGCCTCAGTTTCCTCATGTGGAACCTGGAAATGGTAGCACCTTTCCCCTGAGCAGAGTCCACAAGGGGATGCTTGTCAGTGTGTTTGTGCCCCTGAACACACGGAGGTTGGCAAGTCACGGACACCATGGGCCGCGTTGCTTTCTGACTCCCAGATCCTCACTAGCTATGTGAATGCAGCTCTGGAGCTACAGCTGCAGCGTGACTCCGTCCTCGTGGGAATGCACACTCAGCAGGAGGTGGATGCCACCTTCCTCCCCAGCCTTGCTGACACAGGTCGGCGCCCCCATATGTGAGCACCTTAGACCTGGCCTCAGCATTAGGATGTCACTGCCCCAGCTACTCACGGGCCCAGTGTCCTCAGGTACTTGATGCCCATCTGTGTGGCCTGCTGGGAGGAGGCCATGGTGATTTCATGGTCGCGGGCAGCGTGGGCGAAGTGGGCCAGCCGTGTCAGGGTCTGCAGCTCCACCAGAGGGTCTGACCAGCTGCACTCAGAGGCCATTTTCATCAGCTTCTCAGTGGCAGGAGAAAAGGAGCTCTTGTTAGTGACAATGACTGCCCCACAATGTGTAGCCCTCAGCAGAGTACTACTGTCATTTAATTCTATAAAATCTCACACGGTGTACACCATTGAACTAGACACAGCTGACTTGGCCTGTGCTACTCCAGACAGATCCAGGACTTATGAAGACTGCTCGCAGCATAAAGCACTGCAGAAGCCTCTTCACTGCCCTTAGCAGCTCTAGGTGGCTCACTGTCTGCATGGCTTCCCTGTTGCAGGTCTGCCTCCAGACCGGGGCAGGCTGTGGGTGCCCACGGATGCCTCGCCGTGCTGTGGGCTCGGGACCAGAAGGACATGGAGAACATACAAAAAGAAGTGCTAGGGTCAGCGGATAGCTCAGCGGACTAAGTGCCTGCTTAGGCAAGTGCAGGGACTGGGGTTCGATTCCTGGCACCACATGCTGCGTCAGCCCCACCCCAAAGGGTGCTGAGCCGGCCACTGAGTGTGGGCGTGGTGGTGCATGACTGTAATCCCAGCACTGGGGAGCCTGAGACAAGAGGATCCCTAGGAGTCTGAGCTGCGTAGCGAGACCTTGCACCAAATGCATTAAAAAAAAATATTTTCCCTATGCCAGGATGCAGAGACTCTCTAAGCAGGAGCTGGAGTTCTGTGCTCCCAGGGAATAAGCACACACAGCTCTGTCAGGAGGTGGGGAGCGTGGTGACCACATGGCCTGGGGTGCTAATTCTGACTGCCTTGGATGGGACCCTCTGGACCTCAGCGCCTTTGTCTCTCCTGGGCGATGGCTTTCTCTGCATACAGATCTGGCCTGATTCCCAGGACATCTGGTGTCACTCACCTGGGCCAGGGAGGGCACAGTGAAATCCATGAGGCCCAGGCCATTGCATGAGTACATCTCGAGAGCGACCAGGACTCTGGTCACAGAGTTGATGTTCTCGTTGGTGCCCTAGGGGGAAGGAAGGCATGCTGAGCATCTGTCAGCCCGAGGCCCTGCGGACCTGGACTACTTATGAATGTAATCCTGTGCAGCATTAGTTTTAATAGCAGTAACCAGATCACAAATTTGGGAGTGATTACACTATAGGCTACTTTTATAAATGTTTACCTTCCACTTGTCCTTTAATGAAAAGGTTGCGGAGCTGTGCCTCCCTAAGCACGTAGGGCTGTACTGACTGACTGCTAGGTGACCTGGTCAGAGGGGTAGAGCAGCCCGGGGCCCCGGGGCTCCCCCGTCTCTGCTTGCAGAGGCCCTCCTGGTCTCCCATGGACCCATCACGCCTGGCTCCCTCTCCTTCTCCTTGGTGCCCGCCCTGGCTTCCCACTGCTCCCTGCCCAGCCTGCTTCTTCCCCTAGGCCTATTGTGGTCCCGCAGCAGGGAGCAGGGAGTGTGTGGTGGCCCTGAGTCCCCACGGGCCCTGCCTCCTCCTACCCCCTCCTTCCACAGACTTTGCATTTGTAGTTTGGAGGGGGCTGTTGCCCGAGGAGGTGACCCTCAGTGTCCCCAGAGGCCCGGAGCTTAGGTCCTATGGAGACCTTGAGCCCTGACTCTCAAGGGAAAGCAGGACAGTGACTTCAGTGGGGGAAGCAGAGGCCCTCGCCCATCCCCAATGGGACATATTCCCCGGCACTGCACCAAAACTGAGGTTGTGATGAGGACAAATGGCCTAATTCCAGCGACAGCCGGGCTGCAGATCCCACTCAGGCCTGTACCTGCCCTGCCCCCAGGCAACCTCAGCAAATCCACAGCACTGGACAGCACCTGCTCCTCTGTTCCCAGCCGGTGCCCGATCTGCAGCTGTAGCAGCTGCTTGGCCTTCACCCAGGTGGCGATGAGCTGCTGCCGCACGCTGACAGGAACCACCTCCTCTGGCATGTTTCCGTTGGTCAGATTCAGCGCAAACTCGCAGACCTGAAAGAGTGAAGCCTTCATTCGCAAAGCTCTGCACTAAGCATGGGGCTTGAGCCACAGCCCAGTCATTAAGCAACGTGAAGGCCTGCTTCTTGGCTGGCCCACAGAGGTGGGCCAGTCCTCAGGCTGCCCGAGGACTCCCGTGGACCTAGCAGCCTCCAGCCCCTGCCCATCCTGTAGACGCACACGTCTTTTGCTTCCTGAATCGTTACTGCTTGTGCAAGGGGCTGGCACCCAGTGCCACAGTAAGAGGGCGAACAGTGCCCCTCTCCCCAGTGCAGGGTCAGTTCTGGGCATGTGGACAGCAAGGCCCAGGACTCCCCAAAGTGGTAGCGTGGATCTGCCACATTTGTAACAATGGGTTGGGACTCCCTTACCTGTCGTATGCCTCAGTTTCCTTACCTTTCAATGGAACTAAAACACCACACACGGGTTATTGTACAAAGCCTGGCCAGTGCTGTAGGCACTGACACTAGGAATGACTGCTCGCTAACCCAGGGTCACTGGACTCCTGGCCACAGCATGAATCCTGGTCCCCATAAAATACCCGGGTGGAAACAAGTCCACAGACAGAAGTCCTTTCTTGCTGTCTTCCTCCATTCAGGCTTCTGGATAAACCCCTGGCAGCCCCATGGGTCCTACTGAGGCCACAGCCTGAGCAGGGCATCCTTCCCCTCCCGCACAGGTTCCCAGGTCCTCCTGCAGCGAGGCTCCTTCCACACTGTCACTACTGCCACTCAGCCCTCCAGTTTCCCTTCACTCCACAGTTTGGAGCAGTGCCCCGCCGGGATTCCACTTCAGGTGCACCCTTTCAGCGCCAGGACCCAGCTGGGAACCTCCCTCTTCCACCGTGTGTTTGTTGGCCACACCAGCCCCTTCCTTTACTTGTCTGCCTCCTTTTCCAGGCTAAGTTGCTACTCCCTGTGACCTTTGCACTGTCCTCCTGTCCCTTCTGGGGATGATGATCTAAACATTAATGCAGCCTCTCTGGCTGTCCTGTGCCGATCTTCCTGGGACTGTCATAGGCATAAGTCATTCCCCTTGTGCAGGAGCCCTACCCAGGTCACTGTCCCTGTGACTCCAGGGCCTTCTCCACCCTGGGTCTTGCTTCTACATAGGCTGGTTCTGAGTGCTGTCTACAGCCACCTGCCCTGGGTGAAGGCCGCAAGCTCTGCAGCTATCCAGAGCACTGTATTGCCAGGGCCTGGATGGCACTTCAAGGCCCCTTGCCTGCCTCTTGTCTCCTCCTGATGGCTTGGACAGTGATAGCTCATCATGTTCCCCAGCAGTGGATGGCACAGGCCTTCCCTGCTTCTGCAGCCCCCACAAACACACCTGGGGACCCATACTCTGGGACTCGGTCGAGGCTCTGATGGTTCCCCAGGAACCCAAGAGGACACTGGCTTTTCTTCAAATTTTACAAGATTGCCTGAGTTCAACAGTTAATGGATTATTGAACTTACAACTGTCATCAATTTAAGACCCATCATTTTTCTCATCAGCAGGGATTACCACAGTGAAATTCCCATTTACTGGGAAATAAACTTCATGGGATAAGTCCCATTGCATGCGTGTTAGTCCCTTACCAGGCTGCTGCCTAACTGTTCCCGTGTGACACGGGTCCCTGACTAGCTCCATTCCTACACTCTCCACTGCCCTGGAAGGAGCAGCAGCTGCAAGCTCTGAGCCATGAGGACCCCTGTCCTGCACCCCACTCTGTTTCCCTTGCATGCCACTGTCTACTCCTCACCTCTCCAGCTATGGGAACCCTGCCAGTCCCTCTTTCTGAATTGCATTTGCCTTCACACCTGATGGGTGGGATCTTCCCTGTCTCATCTAGAGCCTCCACTGACACCTTGGGTCCTGGCCTGAAGCATGCCCAACCCCCCCTTTTTTGTATAAGGTCTTAGATTCATAGTTGATCCTCCTGCCTCAGCCTCCCTAGTACTGTGATTACAGGCACATGCTGCCATGCTCAGTTCCATGGCTGGCCCAGAGAGGCAGAACTGGGGATCAAACTCAGGACTGCACTTGCCAAGCAGACATTTACGCTGCCCAGCTGTCTCCCCAGCCCCCCTCATTCCCTTCTCACTCTCCTGACAGACCATATCGGAGTGGCCTCTCCTCCACTGGGCCCTTCTCACACATGGCCATCCTGCCCCAACCCTTGCACACCCTTGCCCCTGTGGCCTGGTGAAGCCATACCTCCAGGGCTGTCCTAATCTCAGAGGTAGCTCCTGAGTCCAGTGGAACTTGAAACATATTCAGTCTCATAACTTTTTTTGACTTTTCGTACGTCTGGGCGGGAATCCAGCTGATGATGAGGCCTCGAGCTAAGGCATTGCAGAGCATGGCTAACATGACTGGGTTCCTGGAATCAAGTACACGGGTCCTGAGAGTTCCGCCAGGGCAGGGCACACAGTCCACACAGATCCCCACAGTGGTGGCTGTGAGGGCAATGGCACCTGCTCACTTGACTCATCTGTTGGAAGGGAAGAGGTCACCTGCAGTCCTCAGGGCTGTAGCCAGGCCCCCGAGGGCAGAGCTGGAGCCCCTGCTGCTCAGGAGAGGCAAGTCTCAGGACTCCTTGGCCAGAGGGGGACATTATATGACAGGGCAAGGTCTTCAGAGGATCCTGAGAAGAACTGGCCAAAGCAAAAAAGCCCTGGTGTCCAAGGTTGTGTGTCTGGGGCTCCCTGGGTAATGGTCTAGCCCTGGTCATGAGGGCAACGGGCACTGCCAAAGCATGAGACAGTCAGCAGTGGGCCCTGAGGCCAAGCAGCAGGACCTGCCTACATGAGACAGAGAGACACGGCTGTTCTGTGAGGAGAGGTTCAGCTCTGAGGGCACCATGGTCTCTCTCGGGCCACCCAGAATGACCAGGGCTGTGGCAGGACAGTCTGCATAGTGTGTGGGGTGCTAGGCCAAGTGGGTCCTGCCAGGAACTCGTGCCCCTGGAAGGGTAAGCTCTGCTGAAATTGCTTATTTCATGTTTCATTTTCTTTATTACTCATAACTTTAAAAAAAATCACCCTGCACATATGTTGCTACCTTCTGGTTCATTGTAGCATCCTATTTTCATACTTGGGATTTAAAAAAAAAATCCTTTTATTCAGGTTGAAAAATCAAACCACTATTCAACAAAAAAAACACATTAAAATTTCATCTTAGATGAAACTTTGACCCAACTTAATATTTTCAAACTTCTAATTTTAACTGGGAAAATATTAGTCTTTCACAAATTCATATCCACCTAGATAAAAACATATAGACACAAAATTTCAGGCTCTTCCTCAAACCCAGGAGGAAAGAAACAGAGAGTGACTCTTCTGTCTCACTGGAGTGACCTGGCCTCAGGTAGGCATGCCTCTGATCACCTGGAGCAGCCTGAGGCAGGCAGGAGGCTCCATTGCAGTGGTGGCTTTGGCCCTGGAGTGCAGGCCCAGCCCATCCTCGCTGGCCCCTAGTCAGCGTCTCTCCAGCCCGTGCCTCCAGTGTATTGGCCTGACATACGGGTCCTGGTCTGAGAGTCTGTACCTCCCTGAATGTGGACCAGCGCAGCGTCCCCCACACCTACCCATGGGGGCCCATGGCCTTGATGATGTTCAGCAGGTGATGCAGGCTGTCCACCAGCTCCTTCTGCCTCCCAGATGTGATGAGGTGGTGGTTGTGATTCAGGACGTACACCACAGCGTTCTGTACAATCCAGGCTTCGCCTATCTCCTGTCCGATTTCCGCAGAGCGTAACCAGTTATTCATGGCATAGTGTGACAGATTTTCTATCCATGTTCTGCAAACATACACCGTGAAGCATTCAGTTCCACACAAAGCTTCTTCCAAATGAGACGCTGCAGAGGACCCTCCTGGTGGTCCCCGCTCAGTTATGCAGGGATGTTTCAGGCCGTCTCTGCAGCCCGGGGTCTCAGATAGGAGCCCCTGTGGCCATCCTTGGCCTGGTGCTGCCCTCCTAGACCCTCCTACAGCCTACCTTGCTGCTCCCTGATCCTGCGCTATTTCCTGCCTGCCAGCTCCAGTCTGTCCTCCTTGCTTTCCACCTGGCCACTGCCCTTTGCGCCCTTCCCACGGTGTGAGCTCTCACAGGGCACTGGACCCTGCTACCTGCTCTGAGCAGGAACACCCAGGCTGAGGCCCTGGCTAGGACGCCTGTCCACACTACAGGCACCCCACACCTTGGCCTCCTCCTCTTTCTAGTCCTATCACATACAGGCTTCATGGGGGTCATTCGCTGTTGCTCAGCACCACAGTGTGGGGACAGTGTCTGTTCTGCTGGTCCACACGGGGAAAACTTTTTCTAGAGTTCAGACACTCAGTATTTTAGGTTTTGCGAGCTACATGTAGTTTCTGTTGCCTAATTTTTCCTTGTTTTAAAATTTTTGATGCCGAAGCCTCCTTTTACTGTACATAAATGGCCTAAGTCCTTGCATGTGGACACCCCATCCAGAAGCAGGGCCAGAAAGGTGTTCCTGTCCCCTACCCTGTGACAGTGGGCTCAGGGCATGGACCCAGGGCGGAGTCTGGGGCAGCTACAGGTGTCACCATGCTGCCGATGAGCCATTCTCTTCCAATGCCTGGAGAAACATCTACCTAGAATTGTTGCTGCCGTCTCTTTCCTCTCTGTTCGGCAGCGCTCAGTAAGTCATGTACGGGAAACAGACTTGCTTTACGCCCCATTGAATCAGAAGCACCATTCAATGGTGCTGCTTCTGTCATACAAATATTAAGTCTGTTCCTTCATTTCCACATTCATCTTGAAAAGTATTTTAGATTAGCAAGTCGCTAAAGTCCATTATTGTTGATACATGTACCTCAGTTTCATGGGCAGATCTTTTGAGACGCTCTGTGCCAACTAATGTGTGTTACTTGTATGCAGGGACTGCTGGGGGCTCAAGCTGCTCTGTGACAGCTTTCTTTTAGGATCTGGACCACAGAAGCCGCTCTTCTATTTCTCTCCACTGGTGCTGTTCCCTGCATCGCTCAATTTTAGGATAGCGAGGAAAGCTAACGAAGGGGGTCAGAATGTGATTTGCCAAAACCAACCAGAGAAAACAGTCACCCGCTTCCTTCCCCTGTATTAGCAACACACTGTGCTCATGGCCTCGCTGGGAAGCGCTGCTGAGAGCTAGATTAAGCCACAGGTCGTCTCGCTTCATATCTAATGCTCTGACTTTAAGTGAGAATGGATATTGCCCTGCCAAAGAACCCCACGGGTACAGAGGGGCTCTTGAGCCCTCAGTCTGCGCTACCGCCAGAACTGCTGCCCACCTGTATGTGATCCACTCTGTGTTTGCCTCCAGGGGCTCAGGCACGTAGCCAGCGGGGTGCTGGCTCAAGTCTTCAGGGGGGATGGCCTGGTCATTCAGCTCCACGCCCTCTGAGTGCAGCAGGTGGACAGTGGCCTGTAAGGAAGGGCACAGTGGGAGAGGGCAGGGCCTGGCGGGGGTCTGGTCCTGGGAGAATATACAGCCAAACACGTCTGCTTTGGGATTTGATTCTGAAAAGGGCACACGGAAGGCAGAGATCTGCAGGATGAGCCCCCTCCCCGCTGCCTGCCTTGATGGCTGTCACGTTACCACAAAGATGTACATCTGGGGAAGGGAAGAGTGGGTTTCAAAAGTGAGCCTTTACCCACGGTTGTGCCTCTGGAGATGGGCAGATGTTTCTATGTTAGCAAATGCCCAGGTATTTTCAAACCTTCTTGACTGCTTTGCATAACTATTTTTTCAGTATTAAAGATTAAGAAGCCCACTGGGGACAGACTGAGGGAGTCTGAGGATAAGTGGGTCTGGGTGACACTGGGCTGGGTAAGCCTTGGGGTCACAACCGGCTATCTCACTCCATAACCCAGCTCTGCCATCAGACCACTGGATCCCTGAGCATAGGTTGGTTCTGATTGGGTCCGTGTCCCTCAGATTCTTACTGAATTAAGCACAGTGCCTTGGCCTCAGCTTTGTGTCCACTTCTGAGAGCTCTGAGAATCTGAAGTCCATGTCACAAAGCAAGCAAGGGTGCGGGGCTAAAAGCTCAGACCTGAGGCTGACGGGTAGGCTTTGGACTTAGCCGGGCCACACTTTGCCCACTGACTTTAGGCAAGGCTGGTCCCACATCCCAGCCTCCCTGTGCTTGGGGAAAACAGATCTGGGGGGCTGCAGCTGTGAGTCCAGGATGAGGCCACGGAAGCATTTCCAAGACCGCACCTCCCTCTTGTGCTTATAAAATTGAGTCCTATGAAACCCCCCTGTAGTGGTTGGTACATTGTGTCAACTTGAGGAGCCTAGAAGCTTAACTCAGCGGGGAGCCAGGGGTCTCGCTCTGTAAGCATCCTCATCCTATGCAAGAGGAGGGCCGGGAGATGGTGAGCGCTGTGCCGCCCTGAGGGCAGTAGCCTGCATATAACATAAGGGAGGAAAGGAGGCTGGCCCTCCGTCCTTGTTGGTCTTGTTGCTTTTGCTCTCTTCTGATGGCCTGAACTGCTGCTCTTACCACACCACGGTGCCTTGGGGCCAGCTGGTCACAGACTGAAACCTCCACAAACTGTGAGCTGAATGAACCCTTCCTTCCTTAGTTTGGAGTGTCAGGTATTTTTGTCTCAGTGACCTAAGACACCCCCAAAATGTAATGTCAGTTACCTGTTGCACTTAACTTTTTCCCAGAACTCATGAAAATTTCTCCCCTTGACATAGTTTTATTTGGAGAGCAGAGGTGGGGTCCTGGGACCCATATCTCTAAGATCCACAGCAACAGCCTACACTGGCCCCAACCCGCCATCCCAGCAGACCTCGAGGATGAATGGAAGCAGCTTCGTGACCCACCTCAGCGCTGATGAAGCCCACCTCTGCGAACTTCCGCAGCAGGTAGGGGGATGTCTGCTTCTGCAGGGCCAGGTGGGACTGGCTCCGGGTCTCATGCACTGAGCCTTCTGCACCCCTCTTCTTCTTTCCTGAGGGGAACAGCACTGTGTAAAGGTTGCCTCTCTTCTACCAAAAAAAAAAAAAACAGCAGAAGAATTCCTGGCCTGCTCCCTGACGTCTAAGCCTCTCCCCAGCTCTGTGCAGGACCCACGCAGGTACATCTGTTGGGGCAAGAGGGGTGGCAGTGTAATGATGGTCCCCGAGCAGCCGGCACACCAGTAGGCCAAATCAACCCAGCAACAGGTGGCAGAGATGACAACCAGTGGCATCTGTGCTAGTGCTAGATTATTGTGAGTTGTTATTTGTAGTCAGCTGCAAGTACAGCTCCACAGTGACACAGGGATTAGCTCTAGGACCCCATATGAGTACCCAAACCCACAGGTGCCCGGGTGCATTACAGAAAATGCCCCGTGCTTGCCCACAAGGTGCACATATCGCCCCGTATACTACACACCAGTTACCACACTAGCACAAGGTAAGTGCCCATGAGTAGTGATTACACCGTATTGCCTGGGAGACGCGTGTACGGGACCACGTCTGTACGCATCCAGGACAGATGCAGCTGTTTTCAAACACTTTTAGTCCTTGGGGCTGAATCTGGGGTCAATGAGCTACAGATGTGAAGGGTCAACTGTGCATGTACATAAGCTCTTCTGAACTTAAGTGGGTGATCAGCAACCTTTCCTTTTCTGTCAGGGCCAATCCTGGCCCCTTCTAAGAGGTCCCCCGCTGGCTGGGCATCCTACCTCCCACTAGGCACCCCTGGGTGGGAAGGGACCTCTGGCACCAGCACCATTCAGAGATGCATGCACCCTGGAGGTTCAGCCCACTGTCCTTGAGAGAGACATGCACCTCGCTTCAGCCTTGCTGGCTTCTTTGTCTTGATGTCATACAGGAGGCAGAAGCGGCTTGCAGCCCGACACACGTCCCATACCCCTTGCTTCCGGGCAACCTTGGCCAGCTCTGCCCAAATCTGGATTCTGCTCCACAAGGTTCAAACAGGAGAAGAGCAAGTTCAGTCCAAGTGGTGAAATTAAAAGCTACCGGAAAAGACAGCTTGAGAGGAAAAGCCAATGTTGTGTGCTTTTGAGGGTACAAAGAACTATCTTGGGTCACAGTAATGTTCAAGGCAGGGGTGTAAGATGAGAGAAACAGCCCTGGCTGGTGGATGAAAGCAGGGGCAGGGCCCAGGGCTCAGTGTGGGGTGTTCCTGGGCTCAGGTGCAGCTCACTGGTTCTTCCCCCCAGGCGCCGGTGATGCTGAGCCTTCCCACTCCTGCGACAATGACAAATGGCCCACATGATGTGTCCCCCTGGCTGGGGTGTGGGGTGAGTTCCTAGGTTGGGGGACCCCTGGTCTGCCCTAGGTAATGTGTCATGATTGTTGGCACCGTGCACCACAGGCTACGCACTGATGGGCTGAAACCTGCTGTTTTTCAGAGCCGGGCAGGCGAGGTCCCTCCCTGGGCCTCGGGGGTGGGGCACAGAGACACTGGGGCCTGCACTCCGGGCAGCCAGAGGCATGGCCTCCTTGACAGTGCTCCCGGGCTGGCAGGCCCTTCCTGTGGGCTCCACTTTCTTTGTGTTTCTGTCAGCTTCTTCTCAGGAAAAATGCTCGTTGCCTTGCCTTCTTACCTCTCTTGGTCGTTCTCATGTCCTAGACGCTGCAAGTGCCCAGCAGCCTTGTCCACGCTGAACATGTGATGTCGGGCCTTGGCGAACAGGTAGCTGAAGCGGCCCCTGTTCTTCCCGATGGAAACTGAAGACAGAAATCAGAACACAAACGTCAATGGGTCTTTTAAGGGTCTAGGCGACAAAGAAATTTTAAAAAAATATTTTTATTGGAATAGTACTAACAATTACACTCATTGTGGGGAATCAGTACAGGTATATGAAATTTCTTAATTCTTTTTTAACCCTCTCCCCTTCCCCCTTCCTCTCTGTATTGCTTGGACCCTTCTATACATATGAAGGTATGTAGACTTATACCCTTCTGTCTGACACACGTCCCTACCCCTTGCCCATAGAAGGTACCTTTCTGTACATTATAATAAGCGTGTTTGTAGTGCATGTTGATCATGTTCCTTGTAGGGCCCTGGTGTGCATGCACAACACCTCACAACCCCCCACTCTTTTTACCTTCATTTTCCTGCCCTCCCTCCCCACCCGCTTCTGTCTCTTGCTTCTCTACCCCTGAGCCAAAGGTCCATCTTGGTATTTCCTATTGTTTATCTTTTATTTTCAGTGAGTGAAGAATTAGCTGCTGTATTCAACAAGAACGTCAACGGCAAACAGCAACCTGGTCACCTGCCCCTGGGCAGCACCCCGGGGCTCCTGCAGTGGGTGGTGCCTTCTTTCTTGCTTGTTTGTTTGTGGTGCTGAGGATGGAAGCCAGGGCCTGGAACGTGCTAGGTAAGCAAGTGCTCTACTACTGAGCAGCATCCCTGGCCCTGTTGATTTCATTTAGAGACAGGGTCTGGCAAGGCTGCCCCGGTGAGCCCTGAGCTCCTGAGCCTCCTGCCTCTGCCTCAGCCTCCTGAGTATATGACATTAAAGGTTTGTGTCACCAGCTTGTTTCTCTTCTGACAGTGATCAGAAGTAAGTAGCTGTCCTGTAGCGTGCACAGAGGGAAACTCTTCGAGAACCCCGCTGTCATCTGTGCACCAGCCAGCCAGTCTTCCTGCCAGAAGTACCAAACCTCTGACCTGACTGCATCTCACCCTGGCCCTTCCAGCCATGCCCATTGCCCACTGGAGAGGGGCGTTCACCTTTGGCCTCATTCTCACTGTCTAGCACGATCTGGAAGGTGTCCGGGGCAAGAGCCAGGCCTGCGTTCACCAGGAGGGCCCGCTTCTTCCTGACACTGTCTTTTGGCATAACTTTTTTTGCCTAAAAAGAAAAGGAAGGACCAGTTTGACGCACATGTTGTCTAAAGCACCCTCTGTTTTTGGTCCTTCTAAGTATACAGAGAAACACTTGGGGTAACTTTCTGAGGCACAACAGTCCTCCTTGCTGGTGGGGGGGGGGACACAGCTCATCCTGCCATACCCTACCCTTCAGTCCTTGCTTGTGTTGAGTCTGCAAAGACCTGGGGTCCTTTCTAGCTGCCCTCCCCAGCCAGCCCCACAACAGGCTGTGCCCGTACCTGTTCAATGGCCATGATGGCCTTGTCTTCTGCACGCTCTGGAGACTGGTACAGCATGGTGCACAGGTGTAGCCGGTTCAAAGCTGTTCTGAGTTTGTCCTGGTAGAGGCCCAGGCTGTCTAGGCTCATGGCCTTCTGCAGGTGCTCCATGGCAGGCTCCAGCCGGTCTTCATCCTCCTCAATGCATGCCATTTCCATGTGCACTTGGCAGCGAAGCATGGTCATGAGGCTGGGAGATGGGCACATGTGCTTGGTGGCCCAGCAGGGGGGGTAGGGCTGGTGTCCACCCTCCAGAAGGAGCAGCAGATGCCTTGGCCTCCAGGTGCCCCTGGCTTTCTAGCCTCCCTCTGATCATACCTTGCCTTGTTTTGAGGACCCCCCATGCTAGGCCAGAGGGGCGGCCCTTGCAGACTACTAGAGACCTCAGAGCCCAACTGGTGAGTGCTACTAGGCCTGGGCTCAGGACGAGTGACATGCGGCAAGGTAGATGAGACTTTATGTGACTTGAGCTCCAGAGGGAGCGAAACTCATAAAACCATGGGGAAGCCATTACTCCTCATGCTGTCCATCATGCAAATGCCTCTCTCTCTCTCTCTCTCTCTCTCTCTCTCTCTCTCTCTCTCTCTCTCTCTCATCCTGGTGTCACTACTGTGGTGAGCACAACAGCCCCTCAACCCTGCCGTGGAGAAGCCCTTGGGTCTGAGCAAGCTTTGCGTGGAAGAGGGTCATCTCAACCACTGTCCCAAGAAGTGGGACACCCAGAAGACTGCAGAGTAAAGATTTTGGAAGACCTGAGGACAGAAAACTTTCCACCAAAACAGGGAAGTTACACGTAATCTCAGAAGAAACCAGGTCAGGGAAAGGAGGAATGTTGTGGGGCTGCATGGAGAAACAGAAGCAGAGAAAGCCCGTGATGTCAGGGCTCCTGCAGGAGCCAGGAGCCCAAGACACCTTGGCAGGGGCCAGCGGGACTCTGGTCAAAGCCAAGTGTGCCTCCAGCTGGAGTCACCTTTGCATGGCCTCGGGCTAAGAACAAAAAAGCTAGTGAAAGGAGGAGTGGGCGCCACATGGGGAGCAGTGCAGCACCCGGAGAATGAGCCCGCTGGGCCCTGAACCCCACACATAAGACTCTGCCCGAGCTGGGTTCCTGAGAGGAAGGCCAGGTCTGCCAGGAGCAGCACACGGAGACGAGCCCTTGAGCGACAGATGCCAGATGCAAAAGCCATGGCCAGCAGACTCACAAAACAGAGTCCACATCCTTCAACAAAGAGCTGACGGGCCAGCAAAATGGCTTCAGGCTAGTAATTTCCTGTTACTTTTGATTCTAACTCTGATAAACTAGTTCTTACTGGACCACTGTGCCAAACACTGCATACATAAAACTAGACCAAATACAAAAGGCAGCTGTTCCCAGGCATGGATACCAGGCAAAACAAAACTGTAGCCTCTGAGAGAGGAAGACTCAAGAACGAGCCAGGGATGGTGGCCAGACAGCCTCCTGGCAGCGACAGAGTAGGTGGAACCCTTGAAATGCCCACTGAGCTAGGGAGGTGGAGCACCGCCCCAGGAGAACCACAAGGCACAGCCTCATGAGGTCTGCAAAGACAAGGTGTTCGGAGATTGAATCCCAGGAGAGGGGGCCTGGGAAACACCTTGGGCCTCCCGAGATGCACCGAGACAGGGCGTAAAACAACCCTACATGATAGCGAAGCAAGCAGCTCATAACCCAACCGCCAAGTAGAACGAAACCCAACAATTCTCTGAAAAAGGTAACAAAATCAGCAATTACAGTGTATCACCCATGGCAGTGGCATTCACTGCTGGGATGGCAGCAGAGGACTGTCATCCACGGTCAGGACACAGGTGGGTCAGAAGTTGGCCTGGCAAATAAGTTATGTAAAGCGGATGACACAATATAAATATAATATGCTCCAAAATTGAGGGAGAAGAGAGTACTAATGAGTGAATAAGTAGGGACTCTCTATACAAAAGTGAAAAGTGAGAGAAAATGGAAAGACTAAATCTAAAAACTACAACTGAAGTAGTAGAAAATCCTACTTGAGTGTGACAGCAGATTGGGGAGAGCTCATGAACTTGAAAATGGATCTGTTGAAATTAGCCCATCAGAATAACAGGACAGAAGGTTTTTAAAAATAAGCAGAGAATGGGGTGCTGCAGAACAGTGGGCTCCCCAGGGAGATAGTTCAGCGGTCTAAGCACCTGCCTGGCAACCGCAAGGACCTGGGTTCGATTCCTGGTGCTGCATGCTATGCCGACCCCTGAACCCTGTGTGTGCCGAGCTGGTCCCCAAACTGGGTGTGGTGGTAACCCCAGCGCTGGGGAGGCTGAGACAAGAGATCACTAGGAGTCCTAGCTGTGTAGCGAGACCCTGTGCCAACTACATAAACAAACAAACAAATAAATAAATGATTTTTTAAAAAATGACGTAAGTGACCTTACACAGGCTGTGCTAAGTGAAGAAGCGACGCCCCTGGAGAAACCACCTTCCCCCAGAGGGCAGGAGAGGAAACAGAGGAGACTTCTAGAACATGCCGCCAGCTCCAGAGAAAGCCGGGAAGGAGCAACAGTGGAGTGAAAAGGCGGCGCACGCGAGGAGCACGTAATGAGACGATGGGCCGAATCAGAGGTCCGCTACTGAGAAGCCGCGCAATCCCACTAAGCAGCAGAGACTGTTGTTTCAGGTGAAAAAGCAGGACTCATCTCTGTTGTGTAAAAGCCATGCACTTAAAAATACCCTTTGAGGAGCCAGGGAGATGGCTCAGTAGAATAAGCATTTGCCTGGCAAGCGCAAGGGCCTGAGTTCAATCCCCGGTTCTGCAAAAAACAAAACAACAACAACAAAAAAACCCCTTTGAACTTTCAATCTAAGAAAACAAATAAGCCCGGAATTCACTGCCAGAAGCGAGTGTGCCGCACAGCAGTGAGAGCGCAGAGTCGGCGTGGCAGCACCGCAGGAAGCTCCGGGAGGCGCCTGTAGGACCCCGACCCTGGAGAGTGGAACTCAGAGCTGCGGGAAGAGCCAGCCGCCCATGCAGAGCTGGTCTCTGCACTCTTCCTGTCTTGGTCAGAGTTAGAACTAACACACACACACACACACACACACACACACACAAAAGACATAGGAAGTGTGAGCCATCAGGTAAGCGGAGGGACCAGGGGTTCTGTTCCCGTACCGCCTGCAGCGCGGGCCCTTCCCCCGGGCATGCTGAGCCAGCAAATGAGTCTGGGAGTGGTGACGTGCACCTGCAGTGCCAGCGCTGAGGAGGCTGAAAACAGGAGGATCACTATGAGTCCCTGTACCGATACATAAAATGAAAAAGAAAAGAGGGGAGGGGAGGGGAGGGGAGGGGAGGGGAGGGGGAGGGAAGAGGAGGGAAGAGAAGGGAAGGTGTGACCTGGCATGGAAGAAGGAGCCAGCAAGACCCTTGTCGGGAGCAAGCAGTCGCCCCTCAGCTTTCCACTGTCTAAGACCAAAACGCTCCCATGAAACTAAACAAGACAAAACAGAGCAAAACAGAAGAGAACAAAACAGAACAAACTGCCCTGCTGGCCTAGATAGCTTTGTTGTTGAATTCTAGCAAATATTTAAGGGAACAAAGTTACAAGTGGTCCACAATCTGCTTTGGAAAGTGACTGTAGAGAAACACTTCCCAATGTGTAGAGCCAGCAGAATCCTGGAGTCAAATCTGACACAAACACAAGTTTTGAGCAGGTGTGTCCCAACAGGGAGCAGGAGAGCATCAACAAGCCAATGGAAGAAGCTCCTCACTGGTCCTAAAGGCAATAAGAATGTCTACTGTGACATACCCAAGAACAATACAAATTAAAAGAATGGATCAACTAAGTGCTGCAGAGAAGTAACTGGGACTCCAACTGTGGTGTGAGCAGAGATGCAGCCTGGGAAGAGCGCCTCTCAAAACAGCAGTACACTGGCTACACGTCCAGTCCTGCTTTAAGGAGACATTTTCAAGCTCCTTTTCAGCTAATCCCAATCCCTGTCCATGGATAAAGAGAAACAGTTGACTATTCACATCATTGATGGAGGCGACATAGTGAAATGTGAACAACGCCAGGCTCAGCGGGTGCTATGCACCCCACCAACAATGCTCAAGAGGAGGAGTGTGCCCACAGGGACAGGAGCAGTGTGACTTTGTCTCTCTCCAATGGCAGCCAGATGGTACACACCTGTCCACCTTCTCCAGGACCTCTGCGATGTTGGTCAGCGGCTTGCGCAGGTGGCTCCGCAGGCTGTGCTGCAGGAGAGGCAGGCAGGTGTTCCACTGGGCTGTGCACACCACCTGGATGACCTGTGGGTCACCCAGGCGGATGGCACGCTGCAGTGCCATGTCCAGTCTCTTTATGATGTCCAGCTGGGCCTGAGGGGGTACATTGAGAGAATCTGTTGTTACGGCTTATACCTAGAGACACCCCAAAGCTGCATGTACACAGACGTGGGGCTTTTAGGATAATACATCTAACAGTGTGGCTGGATAAGAGTGTGTGATTTTGGCATTAAGAGTGTGTGGTACTAAATTAGTCCAGTGATTGAAGCTGCAGTTCTAGGCCTTACTACCCCAAAGGCTGGTGATCTGGGTGGGATAATGCGAAAGGCTGGTTGCTTGCTGCTTGCTGCCTTCTGCTTGCCGGACCATGAACTATTTCTCCTCTGTGATGCCCTGTGTCAGGCCGCCCTGCCCTGGAGGCAGCCCTGTGGACTAAAACCTCTACAGACTGTGAGCTGAAATAAACCTTTTCTCCTCTAACTTTGGGAAGCAACTAAGACATTGTGAAGGGTATTAGACTGGTGCTAGTTATGAGGCCTATCCAATACGGTCTCGGAGGGCTGGTGCTAGCAGTTCTGACTGAGTTTAGGGGCTTGAAGACTAGGGTTCAGGGCAGCAGGTGGGCCAGGTGTACCCTGAGAACTCAAGACAATGTGCCAAGCCAGGCCCTGAGTCTGTGGGGAGACCATCTCAGTTTGGTTTTTTTTTTCTAAAAGGGAGACATGCTGACAAGACTTAAAAGTGTGCACTTCATCGTATACCTCTTCCAGGAGGGGAGTCAAAGTCTCTTTGGTATCTAGTTAGCGGACCAGTATCAGTGACGGTAAACCTATGGCATATGTGCCGCAGTGGGCACGCCAGCCAAGTGGTCCAGCATCGCCCTAGCCGCTGAGCATTAGGGATTGACTGCGGTGCTGGCACTTGGCAATAAATGAGTCTTGCTTTGAGGTTTGGGCACTTGGTCTCTAAAAGGCTTGCCATCACTGGCCTGTGTCCATGGTGCTCACTAGCCAAAGAGCTTCTCCCCTGTTTTGTTCTGTAGTAGCTTCCCACCAGAAAGGCTCCAGTCTGGAATTTCAGGGCCCCAAGCTCTGAGCCTTCCTAAGCCCCGCCTGTGCTTTGCAGGACCGCCTCTCCATAGTCTCTTTCTTCCAAGCCCTGGGGGTCGCCCTCACACCGCTCCTGGGCCATGGGGTCCAGCATGCACTGGGAATGCATGAGCCACGCCTGCTAGCACCTAAGACAAGCCCAGCAGAGCCTCACAGGCCTGCGGCGTGTACGCAGCCCCTCTCGAGTTCACCAAGACGGAGGTGCCGTGTGGCGCAGCTATGCAGCTCACAGCGCCACACTCACAGGCAGCCTCGACTGCAGTTTCACTGTAAAATGTGGCTCTCCCAAGCCCTTGACTTATAAAAAGGAGAAAACATCCACCAGGCGGTAGTGATTGCTCATGAGGCAGCGGGCAGGTGTGCGGGCCAGGGAAACCCCTCCATTGTCTGACGTCCTGCAGTGCAGTTGGGGCTGGCTCCTCCCCCTCCCCCTGGGCACAGAGGAGCGGCATGCACAGGGCTGGTGCAAGGGTCCCCCGGGCGGAGCCCAGGGGCACTGCCGTAGATCAGCGCTGCTGGACTTCATCTGGGGCAGTACGTTTTTGTTGTCTTTTAGGAAAACAAAAAGCCTGTGAAGTTCTGACTGAAAAAAAAAGCCTGGTGATTTTTGTCAGTGGCTCCTACTCCACTTGGGAGGTGGATAAGAGACATACAAGGCACTCACGGTGTGTAACTCCTCCCTTACGAAGGGACCTGCCTGCAGAAGGACCAGATGGAGCACGCTACCGGATGCCCGAGCTCCACACAGCACGTGAGGAACTAAGAGCAGCACCCTCCTCTCAGGCACGCGTTACCAGCACTGGAGGACGCGCACGCAGCTCTAGACAGGCCCCAGGAGGACATGGCTCAAGGAGACTCGTGTCCTGGATCGCAATGTGTCGGAGAGGCTACGACGGCCCTGGGGCATGCGGGGAGCCCTGCCGGGGAGGAGGGGGGCTCGCTCTGGTGCCTCGGGCACTGTGCAGTTGCAGTGGTCCTACAAAGGCGCCGAGTCTTCACCCCTGCACGGTAAGGAGGCGGAGTCCCAGCCGGCCTGCCCTGCCATCCTGGGTGCCAGGGCAGAGCTCAGCGGGCGCAGCGTGGGGTCCAGCCACGGCCTCTGTGCCCTCACCCCTGGCACATACTCAGTGCACCCTTGTCCCCGCCAACCTGCAGAACAGTGGACTGTGTGTCGCATCTCTTATTTAATGTTTTTACCTCTACAGCTCCTCGGAGGTAGAGTTTCACCTTATTTTCGAGTCCTGCAACTTCTAATTCACACTCCAGACATTCAATTTCAATCAGATTCCCGGGATCCTAGAGATAAGATTTTGCACATAGAGACAGGTTTTTAATTAAAGGAGTCATTTAACTTTAAAGGCCACTTCAAAACATTATGACTGCAGGAAGTCAAAAGTCAGCAAATAAAAACCATAAGATAATACAAAAATATATAAGAAAATTTGAAATGTTTCCAAATATAATACAAGTTTGAGTAAGAAGGCTAAAAAGTATTGTTTTTACCTTTTTGATAGAGAGGGAAAACTCATTAATTTCAGTAGACTTCAAAGTCTTAAATAATTAAACAATTTCAGATGAACTTCTTCCTGTGAGATTTAGCAAAGTGTGTTCATTTTCACTTGAAGTTTTGACTCATGGGTTATTAAGAAATGTATAGTTTAGTTTACAAATGTTTAGATTTTTTCTGGTCTATGGTTGATTTCAAATTTAATCCCATGTGGTCAGTGAATAATTTGATTAGAATACTTCTATTCATATTTTAGACAGGATTATAATCTATCTTGCTCTGTGTATTTGAGAAGAGTGAACATTCTTGTGCTTTGGACACCTTTTATATCTCTCCCAGGTTACGCTGACAAAGTTTTTATATCTTTATGATTTCTGTCTAGCTATTTTATTGATTAGTCAGAGCAGAATGCTGAAATGACTGACTTTAATATTGGATTCTATCTATTTTTCCTCACTATTCTATCAATTTTTGTTTCATTTGTTTTAAAATATTGTGGGTATACAAACTTTAAGGACTGGTCTCTCTTCTGACTCTATCGCTATCATTAAAAAAAAAAAAAAAAGTCAGCCACACTGTGTAGTGTAAGTGTAGCCAGTCCAGCTTGTTTTCTACTACTGTTAGTGCTGTGTGTTAGTGTGAGCCAGAATATGTGGATTAGTGTGACCGTGGCCTGTGTATGTCAGCATGAACAGTACACACGTGTATTTGTGTTAGCAGGTGGGTGTGTTTTAGCCTGAATATGGGGTAACGTTTAGGGTGAGCACAGCGCGTACATAACAACATAACGGGGCTCACGGATTAGCGCGGGCACAGCATTCCTCCCTGTCCTCTAACTTCCAGTGTATCTCACACTGAAAGTGGGTTTCTTGCAGGCATCTGCTTTTCTCCAATGTGACAATATTTGCCCTTTAATTGGAATATCTGGACATTAATTATTAAAGTGTGTTATGGTTTAGGTCTAGATATGCCCCAAAGCCTCAGGCAGTCATTAGGCCAGGTTTCTAGAGCTTGTGATCCATTCATGGTCCAATGCTGGGATTATGGGTGTGGCTGCTACACCCACTCTGGGGCGGACAGCCTGGATAGGATATGGGGAGGGGAGAGAGGCTTGCTGGCTGCCCCTGCTGCTGCTCTTCCCTTTGCTCTTTGCTGTTTTCTGCTGCCATGAACGACTGCCTGTTGCCATGTGCCACTCTGCCTTGGAGCCAGCTAATGAAACCCCCACTAACTGTGAGCTAAATAAACCTTTCTTTCCTTAATTTTGGGCGTTGGGTATTTTGTCCCAGCAATAACAAAGTGATTCCAATATGATTAGATGTAGTCAACTCTAAAGACAGTACAGCATTAATTTTTGTCCCATCTTTTATTGACTGTTCATCTCGCCTTCAGTCTTCAGTTAATTGATCATCTTTCTTGGTTTCATTGTTATCTTCTTTGTTAGTTTACTAGCTGCAGCTCTACTCTAACCGAATGGCTGCTTCGGGGCATAGAGGGCACACTGTCCATCTCAGTCTTCTGTCGAGGGGCATCACTCCACGCACAGCTAGGTGCAACCGTGCAGGTGTGAACGCTTTCTGCCTGCACCCCGCCATCCCTCCCCTCCTGCCTTTCTCCTACTGTTGTCATACAGCCTAGCCCGCCTGTCAAAAACGTCACAGAACACCCTCCTTGTCTTCGCAATGCTTTTCGGTTCCATTGCACTGAGTAGAGCCGGATTTCTGTGGAAATATCTTTCTCTTGCCTGAATATTTTCTGGAAGTGGAAGTCAAACTCGTTCAGCTTCTGTATATTTTAATAAACTTTTAAAAC
>NW_004524586.1:9662775-9668433 GCF_000260255.1 Octodon degus | reverse complement strand
TCCTGGGTGGAGAGCTTAAGGTGACTGGCTTTTATTCTTGTGTCTTAAGGAGCTTTGTCCTTTGCTTTTCTTGGTCCCAGCAGGAAATCTATTGTTATTTTTTAGCTTCCAGTACACAGTATCTTTCTCCCACCTTTTTTTCTTTTCTTTTTTTTTTTGCAGAACCAAGGATTGAACTCAGGACCCTGTGCTTGTCAAGCAGGCACTTATTCTACTGAGCTATCTCCCCGGCCCCCTTTTCAAAGGATATCAAACTTATCAGTTCAGGCCATTATGTCTTCAAATATTTTCCCCGTTTCCTCTTTCTCGTCGCTCCTTCAGGGATGCTGCTGCCCATTTGTCACTCCGCTGGAAGTTGCCCCGGCCCTCAGCATTTCCTGTTTCCTTTTCAGGAAATGCTCTACCTTCAGGCTTTTTACTCTTTCTGCTAAAATGTCTAATCAGCCTGAAGTTCTATCCAGTTACTTCCATCCAGGACAATGTAGTCTTCATCTCTAGAAGTTCATTTGGGGCATTTCACTTTATCATCTTTGTTTCTGTTTAACAAAAATTCTCCATCTGTGCTTCTACCTTCTTGAACATCCTGGATACAATTATAATAATTATTTTAATGTCTGCTAATGTCATTTTATCATCTCTGTCATTTCTTGGTTGGTTTTGACTAACTGGTTTTTCTCCTCATGAGGGAACAAATTTTTCTCCCTTTTTACATGTCTGATGATTTTTTATTGGACGCCAGACATTTCTACCTGGGACTCCAGAATGTTGAGGTTTTCTGTAACAGCAGTTGGGAACGGGGACCACTCCTTGGCCCGAGTGACCTCTGCAGACTGTTCCTCTGTCTCATGTCACCAGAGGTGATTATTTCCCTATCTTAGGGAGTTTCCTCACAGGCGTGCGGTCAGCCCTTTCCTGATGACACCAGGTCACTTGCAGAACCCCAGAGCTCTGACCCGGTGGTGTGGCTCACTCTTCCCCAGAACTCTGCTCTGTGACCTGTAGTTATCTTGTCCCCTCCTGGTGAGCAGTTAGACCATCAGCTTCCACTTGGGATCCCCTTATGTGCTGTACCCCGCAAGCTCCAGGCAGTCAGCCATCAGATGACTCACCCTGTTTGTTTTTATCCTCTCTAATTTTACCTTCCCTCATTATCTATAGTTCTGTGCCTTGAAAAAAATCACAGTTATACACATTTTGTTTGCTTTTAGCTGATTCAGGCCTGAGGATCTTTTAAAGCATTTATTTATTTAAGTTTTGGTACAGGGTCTTGCTATGTAGCTTGGACTTGTAGTGATCCTCCTGTCTCAGCCTCCCCAGTGCTGGGACTACAGGCATGTACCACCACGACCAGTTTTTGTGGCTGGCTTGGCACAGGGCCAGCACAGCATGTAGTACCAGGGATGGAACCCCCGAGGCCTGAGGATCAAAGTGTCTCCTTTATGCCCTCCAACAGGAGCCCACACACTGTCTCATCACTTGTGTGTCACTTGTACACAACTTATTCCTTTGAGAAAAGATTCACTTGGATCTGGACAATCGTGTAGATGTGTAGGGAGAGTTAAAGGGCCTCAGAGAAGTTTCTGGCAAAGAAAAAGTTGAGTCTCTGCTAGAGAGAGAGAAGCCAAGAAAACCAGCACTCTTCAGGCTGCCCGGCCTGGCTCGCTTCATGCCAAGGCTCGATGTGCTCCCCCCACCCCCAATGAAACACAGAAAGAAACAAAAGTGGAGAAGGAGCTACAGCACCAACAAGCTCACTGAGTAGGTGGAATACGCACCGGCACCTGGAGGCCTGCATACCTGCACAAGCACATGCATTTTCTTACTCTCCCACATGTTTACACTAAAATGTGCACTAGCAACAGCAAGCAGAAGCACTGCAACAGCACCCAGCATGTGGAGGCAGACTTTACGCTGATGGGCACTGATTGGGATCATTCCCTAAACATCAGGCCACGAAGGGCCAGGGAGGGAGGTGCTTATGGAGTCGAAACGGAAGATACAGAGGCAGAGTACTTGGTTGTCTTTGATTGGTTCTTATGATATGCATCACAGTGACCAGCTATGCACCACAGTGACCAGCTGTCTTTTAGGAGACAAAAGTAACAGGGGCTGGAACTGGAACCATTACCTGGGCAACCCGCGAACTGAATATACTCACTGGGGAGGGGTTCACCCTCTGCCACAGTGTCTCTTTTTGCTAACTTGTTCTTGAAGGTGAGACTGTACTATACGTCTCACAAAGTAAGTACCTGGACAACACAAAGAGACCAAAGAAGAGCTTACGTAAAGACATACAGGTGGGGGCCAGGGAGATGGCTCAGCAGCACGAGAGCGTGCCTGGCAAGCACAAGGTCCTGAGTTCAATTCCCATTCCCACAACACAACAAAACAAACAAAAAAGACACAGATGGGCATTGGCCAGATTAGGGATCTCGGGGCTCATCAAGTTGTAAGAACTCTCAAGGAAGAACCTCTTTCTTGCCATGTAGTAAAAGGAGCTGAGAGCGAAGGCCTGCCCTGCGTTCCAGCTCAAGGGTCCCTAACTTACTCCAAGAAGGCGGCTATCTATCTTCTTATTGCTCTTCCTTTTCTGATACAGTGAGTCTTCTATTTCCAATAAAATCATTTTGCTTCTCCTTCTGAACTTATGTCTCTAATTCCTTTATTTACGTAGACTTTTTTATGAGCCCTAGAAGGAAAATCTACCCTCAGAAGATCTAACAGAAGTATGTGTTTGCTTTCTGTTCATAAAATGTCTCAAGTTAAGGCTCAGCCCTGCGAGTCCAATTGCTGCTTCCTCCCTTAAACAGTGGCTTCTTCTTTTGGGGTGTTTTTCTGTACCTACCCCTAGAAGCACCCCGGCTCTTGGCCTCCCCAGCCATGGGGCCCAGCACTGCAAGGAGATCCACAGCAGGATCTTCTGGGAGATGGCCAGGGAGAAGGCCTGAGGTATGCTCAGGGGTCATGGGGCAAAGAGCCAAGGCCAGAGGCCATGGCAGGGGCAGCAGGATGCACTCAGCAGAGACACAAGGTGGTGAAAGCCACACTGGTGCTGTGAGCTTCCGTTCCTGGCCTTGTGAGGGTTGGAAAAGGGCCAGGCTAGGCTAACAGTGCTGTGCTTGGGCTCCTGTGTCACAGAGACCCGGGGAGAGGCTTAGGGCAACTGGGTACCTTGGTAGTAAGAATCGCCCATCCTCCTGCAAGCACAGTGCTGTCTGGCCACCTCGCAACCTCGAATGCATTTTTTACCCTCTCCCCACCCCCTGGACAGAGGGTCACATGACTATCCAGACCCAAATATAGTTTGTTTGTTTGTTTGTTTTTTAAAAAAAAGAAAACAAAACATTTCCAGATCACAGCCACTATGAGCATGGCCAATTTTCCTTTTGCTAAATAAACTGCTTCTTCTTGTCAATGCTGGATTTGGGCCACTTGGCGCTGATAATGACAGGTAACTTGGGGAAGCACACAGCAGGTGCCCAGTGAAGACTACAGGAGGAGGAGCTCCAGGCTCCCCACCTAACCATCATCTTTGTATGGGGCAGACCAGGTGGCTTAATAACATTCTGCTCTGTGGAGGAGTCTTCTACGGCCTGCTGCCCCCAACCCCCAGTTGCAAAGCTAACCAGCCTGGGCACATAGGTTCAGTACTTTGGGTACAAGCCCTTAAACTACTCCTGGAGGGCAATGTTGTTCCATGTATGTATTTTTAAAAAGGACATAACTGTGTGAATTCCCTAATATTCCATGTCTTTGAAACTATTTTAAGGCAAAATCCTAAAAAGCATATAAAGAGTTTTAAGTACAACATGATCATTGAAGCTCATCATGAAATAAGCCAGAAGGTGTATGGGTTAGGTGTCCAGCGGGTTTTGCATTACTGCTGTGGAGTAGTAGCAGCCCTCGCCACGCCCTGGATGAACCCCTGGTGGCACAAAGGACTTGAGTTGGTGATGAGGGTGAAGAGAAAGGGACACATGCACAACAACAGCGGCGCATCACCACCACTTCCCAAGACGCAGGGGAAGAGGAGGCGACCACACTTGCGGCCCCTCGGGCGGGCTGTGCCTCAGTGGGCCCTTCCTTGCCTCCTGTTCACCGAGGAGGCACACTTACTTTTGCTGCCATCTTCTTCAGGTCTGACAGGCAGTTGGAGGCTATGGCCTGGCATTTCAAATTCAGAGAAAGGTGAGCTAATTCAAAAAGTAAGAGGATTCTGAAAAAGAAATAAAAGGGGCACTGGCTTGACTGGGGAACACAAAAGATTCAACTGCATGGCGCAGGAAGCAGTCAGTCACATTCTGCTGAATTAAGGAATAGGATAATGAAATACAATTAGATAACTGGCTACAAATGCTCCAGCGGTGGCCCCTGCCAGGTTCACTGCTGCAGGGCCCAGCTGCCCTCCACAGTCCTGGTTCCCATGCATGCACTGTCGCCTGCCCAGGCGTTCACGTCAGGCACTGGTGCGTGGTCACAGACGACATCCTGTGCAGCCGCATGGGAAGGCACTCGCTAGCCACACTTCTGGGCTCAGTGAGGGAGACGACACGCAGGAAGGCTTGCTTGACAGGCATGTGGGGTGTCATCAGTAGCGTTCACAGTCGCCAGTCAGGGTCTTCGTGACATTCACAGACTGCTTTGAAGCTATTTTAGGGCAAAGTCCTAAGAAGCATATAAAAAGTTACGTCTATACCAGAGTCTGCAGCTCTGGGATGGCTGAGGTGAACCACGAAGCTGGTGGACGGAATTCCCCAGGTTAAGACTGCGCATTAGGCTGCGGGAGGGAAGAGTGGCTCTGCATGCAGACAGGCCGGCCTCCCGGCCTCTGCCCCGCCCTTAAGTCCGGATCGCTCTGTCCTGTGCAGACCTGTCCTCTGTGCCCCGCAGAGTCAGATACAGCTCAGGTTGGGCCCCTCAGATACTAGTGACAGCCCCAGACCTCCAAAGGCCTCCAGATGCAGCTAAATATCCCTGGTGACAAGCCACATCTTGTCTGCCTTTCCTAGTCATGTCCCTGACTTACACAGGACAACGTTTGGCCTGTGAAGAGCCACAGGATGGCATGTGGCTTGGCCATCTTTCTTTTCTCCAGCCTCAGGCTGCTCTGGGCCAGAGGCCACTTTGTGAAAGAGGGGTTGGGGTGCAGGGGTCCTTCTCCTTTTTTATTTTTTATTTTTTCTTATTTTATTGAGAAACAAATAGTAATGAGACAGTTTCAAAACTGATTAATAGGACAGTTTCAATAATTAATACATTGTACATTGCTATCTTCTTAGTGGTTATACATAGTACAAGATGCAGACAGGATATCCTGTCCAAACACTATTAGTACAAATATTTGTTCTCACTGAATTAAGCCAAAGTAGCTGTATATCTATCCTAACTATTCTGTATATACAGATAAAAAATGGTCCTTCCTTTGTATCCCCTTTTTCTCTTTAGTCCTGTCAGAGATGGGTATTTCATTGGCATCTAAATATGATAGGTATGCGAATTCAGCAAAACAATCCAACACAGTCTAGCAGTCCACAATAGTAGTGGGTTATCTACAGAAGTTGTTGACTTGAGCCTTTCACAGCTCAGCATATTAATATGGCTTTACTTTATATACCTCATTTTTATACTTTTCTGCTGGATGGTTAAGACCAAGATAAA
>NW_004524586.1:9661510-9662665 GCF_000260255.1 Octodon degus | reverse complement strand
AAGTACCTTCAGAATTTATCCTGTAACCCTGTACCACAGTTTGCAGATCCTTTGTCAGTGTCAGCCATGTGGATGAGTCATGGCCGTTGCTTGACCAATGTGCTCTCTGTGAAAGCCTGAGAGAATGTTTTCTTTCTAGGTGACTCTCCTTAGGCACACTCTACATCATCGATCACGTTGCTCTGTGGCCCTATAATCTTCTTGATCAGAAAATCTGGGACACATCTGAGTTACATGATGTTACAGTATAGGTTCTCCTATGTCCTGAGTCGCCACTGACCTTGAAAGCCTAGGGTCAAAATGTTGGCTGTCCTTGCAGCCCTTCTATTTCTCTAATTTTTGGTCTGCAAACTTAGGTTGTTAACCATTCGGAAGAGAAGCTTATTATTACCCTACAACATATGCAGTTGGGTTTAAGCTCACTATCTGTCTGAATATCAAACATCTTAGGCATAACATGGAACAGGAATTTTCCATCAGGTATTTATATGTTAAACTTTAAGTCCCTACAGAATATGGAGAAAAAAATTTAAAAAATGAAACATATTTGAAGAATATGAATGAACAATTCATATTTTTACACAGAGATTTACAAATCTAACCATATACAGCATTGTAGCAGGACAGTCCTGTGACATCATTTTTCCTTGTGTCTTTTTTTCATTTATTACCCCTTTTTTTAAACAAACAAACAAACATTTACTTGAGAGACAGTATGGTAATAATTGGTATGTCATGACAAGAAGTTCATATTTAGGAGACCAGAATGACAGGCATTCCAGGCATGACCCTTCTATCACACATTGCTATCTTCAGTGCAGTTGCTTGGTTCACAGGTATCAGCATGTATAGTTAGTCAGGGTGAGAATCTTACCAATTAACTGCTAGTTTCAAAAACCTGCTGATGTTTCTCAGGCACTGAGCACTCAGTCCAAGCGTGTCCAAGGTTCTGGGCCTCCAAAAGCCTGGGTTTGCCGTGCTGTGTCTTGGGTAGATGATTGTTCAAAAAGAAGGGGGTGGTGAATGAAGGCAGGGGACAGGAAAAGGAATGTTGCGGGACTGTCCTGCTACAAGGTTGTATATGGTTAGATTTCTGGACTTATGTGTAAACATAAGAATTATATAATTCTTTATGCCTATTTTTAAAATATATTT
>NW_004524586.1:9659794-9660615 GCF_000260255.1 Octodon degus | reverse complement strand
TTAGAATAGATATATGGTTACATTCTCTTAATGAATAGAGGGATTTGTTCTAATAGTATTTGCAAATAGGATATCATGTCTACATCTTATACAGCAAATAACCACTAGGAAGACAGTATGCAATGTGTTAATTATTGGAACTGTCCTACCAATTTGATTTGAAACTGTCTCATTGCTATTTGTTTCTCAATAAAATTATGGGGAAAAAAAGCCTGGGCCTCTGACCTCTGACCTCTGACCTCTGTGTCCTACCTACACTAAGCCGCAGGGATTGCTGAGCAGGTCAGGAAGAGAGAATCTATGGAGGAGTGAACGCCTGACTTTCAGTTATGGTTTTAAACATAAAATTCTCCCCATCAACTCAGAATTCCAGACACAGGACCCAAAGGGGGAGAAGTGTCAGCATGGCCTACCTGGTGTTTGGGCAGCCCTGAGGCTCTCTGGGATGGGGGAAGGGCTTCAGCAAGAGGCAGCTGTGCCATGGGCTAGGGGTCTCCGAGCAAGCAGGAAGCACAGCTCCTCTCCGAGAGCAAGGAGGGAATGCAAGTCACACAGTGAAACACAAATCTGAGCCGATCTGGCTCTCCCTGAAGACACGATGCACTAAAACTAGAAGCTCACACAGCAGCAGAGCCCGGACAGTGGGGGAGGGGGACAGACCCCTTTCCTCTTCATTGCTAGGGTCTGGAGGACCTCACAAGGCCCAGAGGTGGAGGCGGATCCACCAGGCAAAAGGCTGGCAGAGTGAGGGTTGACTGTGTGTCCATCCTAGGAAGATTTGAGCTAGTGCGTGGGAGACGGTTTGGCCCAAGATTGATGGG
>NW_004524586.1:9657648-9659459 GCF_000260255.1 Octodon degus | reverse complement strand
CCAGCCCCCAAATTATTATTGTATTAAATAATTTTAGTATTTTGTATTTCTGTACATGGAAAATATTAGAAACTAAATGGTAAACTGGGACAATCTGTACATTTAGTGGAGGTGAAGGGCTCAATTCTTAACACAAAGAAAGCTGTTGTGAGGGAAATGTACCTAGATTTATACCCTACTTTGAAAAAGTCAGGTAAAATAATGAACAGAAAATTAACAAAAGAAAAATTGCCCGTAAATATGTGAGAAAGGGTTGGGCTCCAGCTGCAGACAGAAAATAAAGCGGTGGCTTTTCACCTGGCAGACTCAGAGAGACCACCAGGGGGCGCAAGCAAGCTTCCTTGTGTTCGTCTGCAGCACAGCTTCTGCGGTATGTGTCAAGCATCCCAGAATCTCATTTCTAGAACTTTCTCCTAAAAGAATAACGAGTAGACATCCAGAAAGGGGCTTCTCTCGCCATCTCAAGACCCTGCCCAGGCACATCGAGCTACAGAAGAGGATGCTGGAACTTTGGCCTAGTTTGGCTTGACTTTAGTCAGAATAACTAATTTGATGGCAGGCGTTTTTCTGGGAAAATACATACTGCACACGTGTACAAGTACACTCGTTCTCACAGATCTCCAGGAGGGTCAGCTGTGGCTGACACGGCAGAAGACTTGAAAGGCATAAGAGACCCGCTGCAAGGAGCAGCTCCGGCCTTCTGCCTCGCTCCCTGCCCCGTCCAGCGGCAGCATCCCTGGCCCCAGGGTCCTGACTCCTCCGTGCCCTTCCTCTGAGCAACCTGTACCTAAAACAGAGCGCCACGTGGAGCAGAGGCCACTGCCTTCACTGCCATCCGCATCGGAGCACTGCGGTGCTGGAGTCACTCTCCCTTGCTGGCTCTCGCAGGGCAGCCGCCATAGGCTGGTACCAGCTGGCCCTCAGGCCACAGAAGCTGAGCCCTGCGGGCAGCCATGTGAGCTAGGAAGTGCTCTTTCCTCAGCCTAGCTGCCAGAAGAGATCAAAGGCAGCGACACTGTGCTGGCAGCTGAACAGGGCTGATTCCTGCCTCTCAGGCACTGCCAGACAGTAAAAGCACTACACACTGTACGCTGCAGAGCTTGTGGTCATTGGTCACGCAGCCACGGACACCTAACACTCTCTCTGTATTAGTTTCCTGGACTGTCATATCAGAGCACCGCAGACTGGATAGCTTATTACAACAGCCATTGTCTTACGGTTCTGAAGGCCAGTCCTAAATCAAGGTGTCCCTGTGCCACACTGTCCCAAGGCTCCCTGGAGGATCCCTGCTGTGTTTCCAGCTTCTGGTGATTGCCAGCATCCTGGGCAGCCTCAGCTTGAATCTTGCCTCTATTATCAGCTAGCCTTTCCTCTGCGTGTCTCTATTTTCCTCTTGTTCAAGGAACACGGGTCATGGGAAGCAGGCCCACCCTTATTTAGTATGCCCTTATGCTGACTTACATCTGCCAAACCCTGCTCCCAAATAAGGTCATGTTGGCGGGTCCTGAGGACTAAGTCTTAGAGGCACTGTACCTTTATGGAGAACACAGTTGAACATGCCATATCCCCAAATGAATGACCCAAGGACAGAGTGATCCAAACCAATTATAACAGGCCAGGGTCAAATGTTCCCCAGAGTAGGAGTAGACATAGGTGGATGAGGCAATCACCGAGAATCAAAACAATAAATTCCAAAGAGGTGCACCCAAGCATGGCTTTCTTCTTCTTCTTCTTCTTCTTCTTCTTCTTCTTCTTCTTCTTCTTCTTCTTCTTCTTCTTCTTCTTCTTCTTCTTCTTCTTCTTCTTCTTCT
>NW_004524586.1:9646666-9657304 GCF_000260255.1 Octodon degus | reverse complement strand
ACTATATATCTATCCTAACCACTCTGAATACACAGATACAAAATGGACATTCATAGGCCTATCTCCTTCTTTTTTAAACTGGGGATTGAACTCAGGTCCTTGGGCTCGCCAGACAAGTGCTTATTCTACTGAGCTACTTTCCCTGGTCCCTATTTTCAGCTTCTTATATTAACAAGGACTCCTTCTATTAAATTAATACAAAGGGCTGATAAGAATATAACAGAACAACCGCTGGGTGGGAGGACACCTCTGTAAAGTCACATTAGGAGTATGTTCCGGACCCCTGGGTCTGCCTCCGGCTCAGCTCCCACTCTGGGACAACCTGGGACTTCCAAGTTCTGACCAGTGCTCAGAGGACCCCAGAATGCCCACACCTGAAATGAAGGCCTGGCATGTGCTCAAGAAAAACATGGTGTCCACTGTGATAAGCGGGGCAGCTGTTCAGAATGTGCAGAATGCCCAATAACTTCAAAGTGGTTAAATTTGATTTTTCCAAGTACAATATGAAGTTATGTATCCCAAATGTCCCAAACATTACAAATCTCAAGACCAAAAAGACCAGAAGGAAATATGCTAAATATTCTACACTGGCTGGCTTTTGCTTGGCTTATTCCAGTTGCTCATCTTTACATTTTTTCACATTTTTCATTACTTTCTGAGGTTTGTACATAAGTCATGTAGACGTAAAATTGGGAACACACACTTACTTTTCTTCTCTGATTGAAGGAAAGCGCTGGTGATTATAATGACCTAAATGCTTATAGGTTTTCTCCAGAATTTGGTTGACATCTTCTGGCAAATCATTTCTGTTCAATTTTCTAAAATTAATTAAAACACTAAATGACAAAAAAGAACTTTTCCAATTAAAATTATTTGCTTTAGGACAAGGTCTTGCTATGTAATCTGGGCTGGCCTTGACCCCACAGTGGTGCTCCTGCCTCAGGCTGCTGCCTTCTGGGGTTACAGGCATGTGCCATCTATTAAAATGAAGCTTTATGAAAGCTAATGAATCTGCGTGTTGCACTGAGCGAGGCTCCACAGCATCTCCTCCCCGCTGTCCTCCTCACCCCGATCCCCCAGGGATGCTCCTTCTTCCGGGTCATGGAGGGATGCACTTCAGGAAACAGGCCCAGGCCAGGCTGCCAAGTCCAGCGTTATAGCAGGCCCTGCCTGGGAACCGCTGGCTCTCCTCTCTCTGTCCCAGGGCCTGGGGCCAGCTTTCCTTTCTGAAGTGCTCCCCGGAGCTCACAAACCCCTCAAGATCCTCTCATATCCCTCTGCAAGCCCACTGCAACCCCCTTACCTCCCCCAGCCTCCAACCATGCCAGGACCTCCTCGCACTCTGAGGCTCCCATCCTCGCTTCCTCTGGTTACAAAGCAGGCACTGCAGCCCCTTGCTGTGGCTTGTGTCTAGGTGTCCCCCCAAAGCCTCATGCAGTCACTGGTGAGCTTCTAGAGTTTGTGATTAATTCTTGATCCAATGCTGGGATTATGGGTGTGAGTGCTACACCTGTCCTAGGGCGGATAATCTCCATGCAAATATATGGAGGGGAGGGAGGCTAGCAGCAGCAGCTGCTGGCCCTTCCGTTGCTTTTTGCTCTTTGCCGCTGCCATGAACGGTTGCCCTCTGCCATGTGCCACTCTGCCTTGGAGCCAGCTGAGTACGGACTGAAACCTTCACAAACTGTGAGTTAAACACTCCTTTCCTTCCTTAATTTTGGATACCTGGTAGTTTGTCCCAGCAACGAGACAAAAGTAACTGAGACACCCCATAAGCCCAACTTCTTAAAGGGCTCCTCTCTACTGTCCAGGTGCCTTTCTGCGCTCTCTTTCCCTCTGCTCACCCCTTCAAAGTCTTCTAGAGCCCTGCCCTTGTCTTGCTCAACCCACGTGGGTAGTCTCAGTTTCCCCTGACAGAACTTGTGGGGAGCACCTGACTTGGATGGGGACTTTCCTCACCTCCTGTGCCTGTGGTTGACCTCACAGGCCTCTCCTCACTAAGGAGGAGGCAGGGCAAGGATGGGTGGCTTTTAGAACATACCTCCCCTGGTGGCCCTGGGCCTCTGTCTCCTCTGGGCCACCTCGGTCACCTTCAAAAACTGCCCATCAACAGAGTGTCCCCAGGGAGGGGGCAGGCTTCTGAGCTCACTCCTCAAAAACTCAACCTTTGCTTTCTCTCAAAACTACTCACGCTTTTAGTGCATTAATGTGGAAAGAGACTGACAGGCTAATGGAATTTTTCTTTTGTTCCTTTAACTGATGCTCATCCATTAATTCATGCTGAACCTGTCATAAAATGGAACAGAATATTAATTTGGATTCAAATGTGTAATTTGGTAGAGATTCCGATTTTGTGTCCAGATAACATCATTTAATTCCTCTTGTAAAATTAATATTTTTAATTAAATGTATCTTTTCATTACTACTTATATTTAGCTTTTTCAGATATAACTTAAGCTGATTTGTATACATAAAAATTAATAGCTGATGTACATTTTTGGGACACAATGCATAGTAATTACTTGACTTTTTATGATTTTCCAGTTAATTTCTTTAAAACATCAATGCACAGGGCATCCCCATGGAGAGGACGCTCTTACATTTAAAAGAATTATTTAAACAATAACAGTGAAGGCAAAGATCTTCTATTTTTCAAAAGTAATTGTATGCTTTCACATAGGGTGAGTCTAATTCTTTTTATCATTTGTTTCTTTTTGCCTTGCTCTTGGGTATGTATGATTCGGTCTCAATCAACGGGCTTCTTTGGGATCTCGTGCACAGGTTTCCGAGCAGTGATTTTTTGTGTTTATGTATTTCGTACAGGGTCTATAGGGTCTCACTACACAACTCAGACTCATAGTGATCCTCCCTGTCTTTAGCCTCCCAAGCCCTGGGATTACAGGCGTGTGCCACCATGCCCAGTCTCAGTCACTGGCTCAGTGTGCTCCAGGGGGACCAGAATGGCACACAGGGGATCAAACCCCAGTCCCTGAGCCTGCCTAAGCAGGCACTTTAATCTGCTGAGCTATCTGGCCAGCCCCTGAGCAGTGACCTTTAAGGGAATTGCTTCCTACATGCATTTCTAGTCACGTCAGCCTACCATGACTGAGAATATCTGCCGGCACTTCTGTGGCACGTGAGCCTTTATGAATGGTGCTGCAGTGCAGCAGAACTTGGCAGCCTCTTCCCTTTTTCCAGCCTGCAGGTAGCACTCGAGAAGTTCCCTGGATAATATAAAAAATACTAGCTATTAAGCCTTGTTGAAGTTGTTTTCTGTTCCAGATGCTAGGACAGGTAGAATTATGTAATTTTTATGTTTTACAAACTTATAAAAGGAGTCCCTGGAAAGCTCTTTAAGCCATGACCAGGGCCTGTGGCTCACCAGGAAGAGCCAGTAGCAACCAAGAAAACACACTAACATTGACAACAGAGTGGGATTCTTGGCATTTGCATTACCTATGACATTTGAAAATGACATCTTGTAGAAGGATCATATCTATATTTACCTTCTTTTAAACATTTTCCAAATACCCACAAGCAGATACCCTAACCTGCAGACTCTGGATTTGGACTTGGAAACAAATCTCTGGCAGTGGCACAAATGGGACCCCCATTATCAGCATCCACTCAGTCACTGTCCTTCCTTACAGAGTGGCCCCAAGTACAAAAGCTCTGGCAGGTCCCCTTTTAGTCCAGGTGGCACAATGGCCAAGCATTTGGTGACGGACCCATCCTGTGCTGAAGAGCACTGCAGGGCCACCTGGCATCTGGATGTGGTGCTTTCCTGGCATAACTGTTTGCTAAAACATCCAGCTCATTAAGAGTTTATTTCACTAAGATTTTAAAGGCATGAGCTAGGACTAGGGCCAGGATTGCATTGCCTTTGCTTGGCATCTCAATATATTTCTCTGTCATCAGTTGAAATGCTCATAGTAAGAACCACCCATAGATTCTAAAACTAACCTTCCAACAAGACACAAACTCAACCCCAACTATAGAAGTGAAAGCAAGGGACGTGAGAGGGGAAAGGATGCGTTAGACCTCTGGTCCAGCGCCCGGAGGGCTGGGCACCAGCACTCACAGCATCAGCTCGGCCTGCCACTCCTTGTCTTCGTCCTCAGTCTGATTTAGCACACTGACGATCTGAGAGAGGCTGGGGATCACCAGGTGGTGGTAGCCGGGTTTGAGAAATGGCCTCACCATGTGCCAGTAGAGTACCGAGGCGTTGTACACTAGGAAGTAGTACCTGCAACCAGGAAGAGGAAGTCTGAGTAGGACAGCCACACACACAGGCAGGGGCTCCTCTGTCCCCTGGCCCCTTGCAGTTGTCTCACTATCCCTGGCAGATGATGGTGCCCTGCCGGTGGTGCTTTCTTCCAAGTTGCAGGTGCACCAGGATGCACAGCCATTCCTGGATGTCCCCGCTCCACACCAAATAGGGACCCATGCAGTCAGCAGTGGTGACAAGGCTGCTGCTCCTGACTTCAGACCAGGATCCTTTCATTCAGCTACTCCACAAATGGATCAGTCCCCCATGAGAATTCACCAGTGACCAAGGGCGGGAGGGGTATGGAAGGTTTCCTAGAGGAGGTGACACCCTCCTATGGCCTAAGAGATGACCATGAGTCTTCCAGGAAAGACTTAAGTGAAAGGAAAGAGGCTAAGGCAGGCAGAGTGGAAACGAACATTTGGGGAACACAGTTCCCATCTGAGCTTAAGCTGTGAAGCTGGGGGCTGGAGGCATGAACAAGGTCATCTCTCAAATGTCTGGGCTCCACTGAAGGTAACAGCACCACCTAAAGGATTCAAGAGGGGAGCCTCTGGGCTTTCTTACTCTACGGCCATTCTCTGGAGTGGACAGCTCTGCCCTGGGGGGGCTCAGGCGCCAGAAAGCATCTTACTGCTGACCACTGGAGACAGTCCAGTGATGCTCAGGACCCAGGAAGGACATCAGGGTGGCCAGCAGCCACGTAAGTCTTCCCCTTGCAGGACTCTGGGCCACAGCTCCCCCAAGGGAAGGAGGGGAGGGCAGGCATCACAAGCAGACTCCTCTAGCTGAAATGAACCCTTTCCCTGCCATCTCCCGGGTGTCCTGTCATGCTAGAAAGGCACCCACCTTCTCCCTCGTACTCCTCTGCCTGGTACCTCTGATTGACTGCTGTTCCACCCCAAGGGACCAAGTGGACTGTCTCCTCCCTGCTCATCACAAGCCAGGCAGCTCCCAAGTGACATCCACACCACTTCCTAAAGGTGTCTCTGACGAGTTTCTTGCCCACCATCCTCTAGTGGCCCTGAGACCCCTGCCGTAGAGCAGGAGCTGGGCTCCTCCCCAGGTTTCCTAGATCCCCTGATTCATCAGGTGGGATGTGGTTTCTTTTGGAGACATCCCATACTCTCAGGATCCCTATTTCAGGATGAGGTCATCCTCCGTCCATTTCCATGGAGGGAGGGTCTATGGATCTGCACCCTGTTTCTCCAGCACCCACACAAGTTGTGGTAGGAAAGGACCATCCCCAGACAAGCAGTGGACATGGGGAGTGAAGGAACAAACCTGAGGTTTATTGTGAACATGCCTTCAAAGGCTCTTCCCACCACACCTGCTGTGCCAGTGCTAGTTTGTGTGTGAGCTTAATGGTGTCAATAACGTTTGTGCTACCCAGCACTAACTATAGGGCAGGGAGTTTCAGTGAATCACTCATACAGAGGCAGATGGCCTCAGCTCAGACAGCCCTGCAGGGCGATGGGCAGCACTGGAGGAAGCCAAGAGCATGGTTCTCACGCTGGAGATGTGGACCCTGGAAGACCAGGGGTGAGCACGCCTGGGCACAGGTCGGAAGGCAGGCAACAGAGGACAAACAGATTCTGCCAATCACGAAAGCTGTGTAAGAGGACGCAGCGCTACAGAAATTTTTATACAAATATGGCCCTGTTCTGAATGCTAATGGGATGAGCTTATGCCATAACTGAATTAAAAACACAAGGGGAAAACCCTGACTGACCAAACAAACTGGACCATTCAATAAGTTTTGGCTCTAAGGTCTTGCATACGGTCGTGTAGAAGCAGACCATTGGGTATTGGGTATGCCTACCTTGGCTCTCCTTTTGCAAAGTTTATAGCCTTCATGTACTGAGTCACACAGTGTTCAAATTCTTCCTAAAACAGCATAAAGAATGTGCAATTAAGTTGAATTTGTCATTAAAGTACACAGCGTTGCTCTTGGTCACTTCTGAGAACTCTCCTTGAGACTGGGCTGGCAACAGACTAATGCATAGTTGGGGTACAGGGCTGAGCTTGACCAGAAAACATAGCTGCCTGTGCTTTGGTGTGCCCAGCTGGGGTCCTCTGCCCAGCTCTGGGGCAATCAGAAGTGCACGGGCAGAAAGGCCAGTACCTCACCACCCAAAGGTCAGAGTTGTGGGTACCTGCCCAGCAGTGAGTGACCAGAGGAAAAGTCATAAACAGGAAACTGCACAATTTCACATCACTCTGAAAATGAACTTGGCTGCTTAACTCTGTTTGCTGAGCACCGTTTAAAGACTGGCCTAGGCCACAGGGAGAGGCAGGGGAAGCTGGAGACTCAGGAGGAGGAGGGGCTCTAGCATGCTCACCAGGTTGTCCGAAGTCTTCGGGGCACACAGCTGGGCCCTGCACAGGTGCGCCCGGCCCAGAAACTGGGTGACCGGTCCCTTCACCTTGAAGTACATCTGGATGCAGTCCTCGCTCATCTCTGGCTGTCCCATCTGCAAGAGAACATGCTTCCAAACCTGGAAAGGTGCTGTCTGGGTGGAGCGGCCTTGCCGGCAGGCTGGGTGCACCAAGGAAGGAAGACCCATTCACTTGTCCTCCCACCCGTGTCTGAGCCCAGAAACTCCGGGAATCTGGACGTCCTCCCGGGCCTGGGTCTGTCCAGGCCACCCGAGCCAGTCACCTTGAGCGCCTGTTCAGCGCAGAGTACAAACAAGTCAGGACTGAAGCTTTCTGAGGGATCGAACTCGGACTTCCCCAGGTTGGCGGACTTGATGAGTTCGTAGGCTCGCTTCAGAGCATGGGCATCTGTTGGGCAAGGGGCCGACAGGACTGCGGGGTCTGGAGAGATAACTGCCTGCGCCAGGCCTCGCGTAGCCCACGGGTCTGTCTCGAGGTCTCGCGGCCCAGGCTACCAGCGCCCTGCGCCACCTGGTGGGCTCCCGAGGCCCTCCCACCTCAGTACTGGCCCCGCAACGGTCCCAGCCAGCAACGAATCTAAGCAGCCCTAGGGCCCTAGGTTCACCTCCGCTCGGGTCTGTCTTGAGTTTGATGCCTCCAACGACTGGTCTCAAAGGATCTGTCCCTTAAGCCGGGGGCAAGGACAGGGGTCCCTGGGGCCCCCTTTTTGGGAGTCCGGGGTACTGGGTCCCCAGTTCTCCCAAGAACAGGGGTCCTGGGATCTTCTAGGGTTGGGTCGGTAGTCCCCGAAACCCACCTTCGTGGCTCTCCGCTCGGGCCAGCTCCTGTGTGATGACCAGGTCCATGGCGTTGCCGTCTGCAGTCCCTCAGTCTGTCCGCGGTTGCTTGGAGGGCTACAGCGGTTGCCTAGCGACCAGGAAGGACGCCGGGCCGCTGGTGGGCGGAGCCACATTGGTCACCCGAGGCGGGAGCTTGGCAGTGGGCAGGGGCAGAAGGAAGAGGAGGGCGGGGGCGGGGACCAGTAAGGAATAGTCATTGGAGGCAATGCGAGGGCCAGTGACTGAAAGTGCGCTCACACCCTTAGTCCTAGCCCTGAACCACAAAACAGTCACACTCTAGGTCCAGCCACCACTGAAAAAACTGCCCTGGGCCCGCGGAGATGGCTCAGTGGAATAAGCACTTCTGGTAAGTGCAAGAGCCTCAGTTCAATCCCCGGTTCCACCAAAAGAAAAAAAAAAAAAGAAAAAGAAAGCAAGCAAGCAAGCAAGCAAGCAAGCCAGGCAGCCAGCCACCCTTACGGCTGCATGGGGCTTTGGGGATACATTAAACAAACCACGACAACTTCCAACTGGTATCTTTACCAAGGGTTCACCGGGAATGTATTCCCAGGGGAACGTGGAAGGGCGTGGTTTTGCCAGTTCTTAAAAATAAAGATGCAAACCAGGCATGGTGGCACATGCCTGTAATCTCAGCACTCAGGAGGCTGAGGCAGGAGGATTGTTGTGGGTTTGAGGGCAGCCTGGGCTACAAAGTGATCTTAAGCCCAGCCTGAACTGCATTAAAGAGGTCTTGTTACAAAAAACACAAAGAAAAATAAATAAAGAAAGAAAGAAAGAAAGAGAAGCAAATACAGAGCTCTAGAGTAAAAGTGGGCAGATCTCTAACAAGCATTACATCATCTTCTTAGATTCATTTTAAAATAAAAACCATGATAGGATACGAGCACCTGTGGGGCATATACAGTCTGTGTGATAGCTCCTTACACCTCCTCCGATGTGACAGAGCTATGTACTGATAAATCCATCATAAAACAATCATTAGTTTATCATCAAAACTATCATTCATCAAGATGCACTAAACAGATCAACCCAACTGGGCCACCAAGGGTGCCAGTAGCGAGCTGTTGTCCACCCTTCTGTGGCTGGGTACCTGCAGGCTGTGGCCTGCCACCACTGCCCAGCATCACGGGTGAGCACTGTGGTGTGTGTCCCCAGCCAACAAGAAGATAAAAGCTTGAATTTGGGAGTATGGCATCTACCACTTTCATATCTTTATAAGATTGAGCAATCCTGTGAACTATCTCTCTATGGATGTATGATTTAAAAAGTTCTACCTGGATATAATTTTGAGGCATAAACATCATATTTTTTCAGACTCTTAGAGCAGTATACCATCTCAAAAGGCCAGAGCCTCAAATCCTTGCTAGCTTAACCATCTGTTTGTTTTCAAGGACAGCCCTTAAATGTGCCTTTGTTTATTCATAAAGACTGTCCGCACTATGTGTATAGCACTGATAAAATATTTACTCTCTCCAAGAAAGTACCTCCTCAACATTATGGAATAAGAGATTTTCTAAATCTGAGAGCATTAAATATTAAAATTCATTTTTCTGGGTATCCAGGAGCCATAAATATGAAGAAAGCAGTGCGGAGTTATTTTTCTTGCTAGATGGTATTTCATTTTGAAAAGACAATGCAGGTCAGCCCGAGCCTGCAGTTTTTTGCTTGCCAGAGACTCAAGTGTGGAGGTTACGGGGTACAGCAACACCACACCCCTACCTTCCGATGTTCCGCCCTGCATCCCGGCTGCATCTCAAGGAGGAGCAGTGCAGTAGTCTCTCTCTGTGACACCCCAGTGCCCAGGCTCTTCCCGAGGGCAGGGCAATCACCGGGTTGTCCCTCGTGCCTATCTCAGGCCTTTAGGTAGCAGCTGCTTCTGTCTGGAGCAGGAAGTCCTTAACGTCCACCCTGCCTGTCCCTCAAAGCAACATTTGGGTCATCACCTAAGAAGGAAGAAACTCACCAGTGGGGGGGGGCCTTCCTACAGCAGCAAGGAACCCTCCAGTTCTCTTTGGACGACACTGGGTGTCCCAGAAATCAACTCAACTTGGCCAACATCTGAAGTTAGCATTGTACCTCACAGATTAGGGGCTCAGTCTCACATGACTCCCACCTCTCAGCTGTAGATCGAAAACGATGGGCCCCCAGGGATCCCCGGACTTTTGCCCTGTGTGGCTACGAGTTGGGGGCTCCTCAACTTCCTTGTGTGGTTAGATAATTTGCTAATGGCCTGAGTGCCCAAAAGTCTCAGAAACACATTTACAGGTTTCTAATAAACGAAGAAACAAGAAAAATACAAGAAAATATGCACATGAATGTCTTGAGGGAGGGGAGGCTGAGGCAGAGGGCAGGCCGAGGCTGAGAGCAGCCCCGGGGCACAGGCCTCCGTTCTGTGGAGCTGGACTGAGGCACCCTCCTGGCACACAGATATGTCCAGCAGCCTTGAGGTCCTCCAGACCCACGGCTCAGCTAGCTCTCCTTCTTCCTGTTCTGTGCCCCCTTCAGGAATGGGGGCTTGAGCTAGATCCCTGGTCCTTTGTAGCTTTACTTTGAGACAGGGTCTTGCTAAGTCACCAAGTTGCCCAGAATGAACTTGAACTTGAGATCCCCTTGCCCCAGCCTCGCAGGGTGAGGGATTACATAGCTCAGTTTTTATTTTACTTTGTTTTATTTGGATTTTTTATTTTAAAGAGGAATAAAACCATCTCTTTCCTTTTCCAATACAGTACCTAGTTGCATCCATTTATTTACAAAAGCTTCAGATAATCTTTTTTAATGCCATTTTGCAAAAATACCACATATTTTGTATCTATTACTTGGTCGATGGGCATTTGGTTGTTTCCAAGATTTAGTTATGACAAACTGTGCTGCTAGAAACATAGGTGCATATGTATTTCTGCGGTAGAATGTTCTTAATTCTTCTGGGAAAATACCTAGAAGGGGAATAACGGTGGGATAGGACCTCTAGCTTCAGTTATTTGAGGGATCTCGCCCCTGATTCCCACAGTGGTTGCACCAGTCTATACTCCCATCAACAGTAGAAAAGGATTCTTTTTCCTCCACAGCATGCCAGCATTTTTTATTGGTTGATTTCTTTCTTTCTTTCTTTCTTTCTTTCTTTCTTTCTT
The DNA here is from genome assembly GCF_000260255.1 of Octodon degus. NCBI lineage: Eukaryota > Metazoa > Chordata > Mammalia > Rodentia > Octodontidae > Octodon > Octodon degus. The sequence goes on along the minus strand of NW_004524586.1, from coordinate 9,646,670 downwards.
TCTT
>NW_004524586.1:9641978-9645536 GCF_000260255.1 Octodon degus | reverse complement strand
TCGCCTTCCTCCAAGGGCAGGAGTCACCACATTTAGGACCTGTCCTCATGACCCCGTTTTAAATAGATGGCTCTGTCTCTGAATGAGGTCACATTCTGAGGCTGGAGGGAGTCCATTTAGGAGTCCAATATGAGAATTTGGGGGGACACAGCCTGCAAGATTTACCTAGTGAGCATGTGGTGAGAATTCTGAACATTTGTCAATTTACCAAGTTAAAACCAAGCATGTGGTTTAATTGGTTTTTAGAGCTTCACAAAGTAAATGGACAGAATGATTTCAAAACTGTGCTTCTCTTACCCCCTAGACAGCTGGTCATTAAAGTCCCCAGGGGTGGGTGCATCCAAAATGGGTCTTAGGGTTCACTTGACTTAGAATCCTAGATGCCAAGGACAGACAAAGGCAAGAATGGGCAGGAGGGATGCTGGGCGCAGGTGGCACACTCATCCCATCCTACTCTCGAAGAGCACGGTGCTACCCTGTCCTAAAGGGATGGAGAAGGCAGGGGAGGGGGAGGCACGAAGGGAGGACCTGCGAGTGGCACCCCAACAACCTCGCTCTCCAGAGAAAAACAGAAATAAAGTCTGATTTGGAGAATTTGTTGATTATCCTTGTGGCTCCATTTATTAAATCTGCCCTGAGGTTCACACTGGCTCTCGACCTCCTTCATGCCTAACAGCAGGAAGGAAGCAGCCCACCATTGCCGGCTTCGTCTACGTTTGTTCTGGGCCAGGATCCGCAAACATGAGGGTTAGGAGGCACTATCCTCAGAAACAGGGCTGCACTACTTAGTGCCGTGGCCAGGAGGGGCTTGGTAGCTTATTGCAAGACAGAAGGAGGATCACAGGAGGGTCCGTTCAATCCACATCTGTACCTTTCCCAAGCGGAAACAACAAACACCTGTTGCGTGAATAGGCGGATTATAGCTGTTCTCTTGAGAGCCACAAGAGGGCGCAGTGCCCTTGCAAAGACTGTGTTATCCCAGTGCGCCGAGCCTTGGGAGCTTCCGCAGCATCACCAGGAAGTGGTGAGGCTTGCATCTGGTTTCTTCTGAATTTCTTCTGTTTCCTCTGGGTCTTTCTTCACCAACGGAGCTTGTCCGCTTGCCCCAACCTTGTTTGTTAGTAGGTGTAGTTCTGCAAAGAGTATGTTCAAAAAGCCAGAGGGCCCCCTTACCGCTGTCTGCTCCTCTCTGCCCCCATCGTCCCTGGTCAGCGAGGTGGAACTCACGGCGTCTAGTCCAATGTGCGTGTCGGATAACGAGCGCCGTTCAGCACCGTGTAAAGGCATAAAAGTGTTACAAGGGAAGCCACGAGGCTTACTCAGGGGGTGGCGGCCACGCCGGTTTCTCGTGGCATTCCACCTCGTTCCATCTGCAGCCCTCGCTGGCCTTTCTACAGACCATGTTCCGCACAGGTGTCGTGCGCAAGGGCTCTGCTTTTGCTCCCAGACACGGTGCATTTACATCGCTTCTGCCCTCTAACTGTCCGTCCATTCACTCAAAAATGTCTCTGTAAGGTCTGACTGTGTGAGCGCAGCAATTCACTGCTTTACTCTCGTGGTTTCCGGTCTCAGCATCGTTGACAAGTTGAGCCAGATCGCTCTTGGTTTGGGGAATTGCCCCGCACATTGTGGAATGCTGAGCAGCGACCCGGCCTTCTCCCGTTGTACCCCATGGGTACCGCCGCCACCCCCACTGCAGCCGTGAGAACCTCAGCTATCTCCGGGCATTGCCAAGATCCCTTGGCGTGTGTGTGTGCGTGCGCGCGCGTGTGTGTGTGTGTGTGTGTGTGTGCATTGAGGGGGGCAGGGGGAGGGCAGAACTGCACTGCGGAGAACCATTGGATTTCTTCCTGTCTCCTATTTTAAGAACATTAAAACAAACAAACAAACAAACAAACAAAACTTTTCTTCTATCATTTTAGTTAGTATTTGAGGTCCTGCAAATTAAAACAACAAACAACAGAATAACAGGGTACAAGTTTTATTTGTGGTGAGTGCTTTAATGTGTGTGTGTGTGTGTGTGTGTGTGTGCACTTAAAGGGCTCACAGAAAAGGAAGGGAAAATGCAAAGCAGCAGTTCTGTAGGTCTGAGAGCTTAGAAGACTTTGCAACAAAAAGCGATAAATTTGTAGAACCATGAAAAGACCAAAGAAAAGAGCTTGAGCTTCAGGGAGCAGTAAATTGTGGGCAGGTAAATCCATGCGCGGAGCTCACCCAAGCTGAGGGTTCTCCCAGTGAGATCCGAGGCTGGACTGTCTGCAGTCGTGTGTCATTGTGTGGGACACAGGAAGGAGACGCTGTCGCCAAGCCCTGCTCGTAGAGAAAGGAGGACACAAGGAAGCTTTTTGTGCATCTGTTTCCAGCTGCCTTCAACTCAGAGCAATCCTTATGCCAAAGCAGCGTGTTCTGGTCATCTGTGTGTGTCTGTCAAGGACTCCACTCCTGAGATTGCAGCCTCAAAGCCATGGTGCATCTGAGTCTTTGTAAACACAGCTAAACTCCTCTCCAGAGACGCTGCGTTGATCTATTTCCTCAGGCAAGGAACAAGCGCGGTGAGTGCTTCACAGCCTGTCCACAGGGGCCATGGTGACACTCACTGAGCCGTGCTCTGTGGTGTGACAACAAGTGCTCTCGCTGTGGCTTTGACTTGTATTTGTTTTTTATGTTTTTATTTTTAAAAGAGAATAAAAATAGTAACATGAGTAAGAAACGACACAGAATTTCACTAAACAAAATAGTAGGGATTCAACAATGGCTGTTGTACTGCATAATGTTGTCTTTCTAGCTTTTTGAGGAGTCTCCACATTGATTTCCATAGTGGTTGTGCCAGTCTACACTCCCACCGACAGCGAAGAAGAGTTCCATGTTCTCACAGCCTTTCCAGCATTTGTTATTGGCTGACTTCTTGATGAGAGCCATTATTTCTGGGGTGCAATGGAATCTCAGTGTTGTTTTAAATTGCATTTCTTCAATGACCCAGTATGCTGTGCTTTTTTATTTTGCCATTTGTATTTCTTTCTTTTTTTAAAAAAAAAACGCATCAATTATTTAATTAGGTTCTTGGTAAGAAATTTAGAACACTAATTTATGAGGATAAATTCCATTTGTCGGATGAGTAAAAACAGATCACAGGTAGCAATTTTGCTGAAATCTGTGAGTCCACTGCTTTCTGGTGGACCTTGTATTGCTCTGAAATTGTGTATCTCTCTTTCTCAGGGTCAAAGATCTCGCCCTCCTGGTTCCTGGGTTTCCGCAGCTTCTTCTTCTTGAAGTAAGCATCAGTGAGGTGTTTGGGGATTTTCACTTTGCTGATACCAATTTTTGTAGAAGTGGCATTGACAAATTTCTGGTGTGTTCTTCATAGAGGATCATGATTAAGGCTAAGAGTAGCCTGGCCACAAGTAGCAGCCACTGGCCAACTGCTTCAGGGAGACCACTCTTTTGCCTGGGTGACACCCAGAGAGGATGATCAAGATGGTGCCAGGGGTGACGCTAGCTCAAAGTTTCCTCACAAGCTGACTGAAGGGCTTCTTGCCGTGGCTCAATAATTTTCGGGGC
>NW_004524586.1:9639660-9641283 GCF_000260255.1 Octodon degus | reverse complement strand
AAAAAATTGCAATGTGACAGCTTCAAGCCAGGTGGGTAGGAGAGTTACAACAATTACTACATTGCATATTGTTGTCTTTGTAGTAGTCATTCATAGCACAAGATGCAGACATGATATCCTGTCCATCTTTCTTTCTTTCTTTCATCCTTTTCCTCTTCTCAGTTGTTCCTTCAGTTTGAACAGATTCTTTCCCTTTCACAGTATCGATTGTACCTTTTAGATTTTATTTATTCTTTCAGGTTCTTACCCTCTGAGACAATATTGTGTTTGCACATGCAGGTCTAACTTATTTCACTTGTAAGTATGATCTCTAGTTGCATCTATTTACCTATAAAATCTTTGATTTTTATCTTTTTATAGCTGTGTAATACTCTATTTTATAAAAGTACCACTTTTTTTTATGCATTCCTCAGTTGATGGGCATTTGGATTGCTTCCAAGATTTAGCTATGACAAAGTGTGCTGCTATAAACATAGGGGCGCATAGAACATAGCAGTATGATGTTTTCATCACTTCTGGAAAACTACCCAGGAGGGTAATAGCTGGGTTCAATGGGAACTCCAACCTTAGCTTTTTGAGGAGTCTCCACATTGATTTCCACAGTGGTTGTACCAGTCTACACTCCCACCAACAGTGGAGAAGAGTTCCATTTTCTCATAGCCTCTCCAGCATTTGTTATTGGTTTACTTCTTTTTTTTTTCTTTTCTTTCTTTTTTTGGTGGAACCAGGGATTGATCTCAGGCCCTTGCACTTGCCAGGGAAGCGCTTATTCCACTGAGCCATCTCCCTGGCCCCTATTGGTTTACTTCTTGATGACAACCATTGTTCTTGGGGTGAGATGAAATCTCAGTATTATTTTAAATTACATTTCTTGAATGACTGATTATGCTGTGCATTTTTCAGATATTTATTTGCTATTGTATTTCTTTATCTGAGAAGTATATATTCATCTCAGATACCCATTTCTTGATTTAGCCTTTGACATTTGGGGGCCTGATTTTTAAAAATTCTTTATACGTTCTAGATAGAAGTACTTTGAGAGACAGCTAAAAGTTTTTCCCAATTTGTGGGTTTTCTTTTTCACTTTGTTGGTGATTTCTTTTGATGTGAAGGAACTTTTCAAAAAGTTGAGATACCAGTTGTTGATTCTTTGAAGTATTTCCTGTGTGGTTTGGTTTTGTTTGTGAACTCTCTACCTCCTCTATGTTTTCAAGATTTCTACCTCCTTTCTCTTCCAGTAGATTTAATGTTTCTGTTTTAATATTTATATCTTTGAACCACACTGACTTTAATTTATTACATGGTGATAGAACTGGTTCTAATTTAGTTTTTGGCATGTAGAAAGCCAGTTTTTCCTGCACCATTTATTAAAGAGGCTACCTTTCTTCCAGCGAAAGTGTTTGGCCCCTTTGTCAAAGATAAGGTGACTTAGTTTTTGTTAGTTGTGTCTGCATTTTCTAATCTGTTCTATTGACCCTCATGTCTGTTTTTGTTGATTTTATCACAATAGCTTTGTATTTTAATTTCAAGTTGGGATTGTGATGCCTACTGCCTTACCTTTATTGCCCAGGATTACTTTTCCTAGTCTAGGTCTCTTGGGGTTCCAGATAAATTTTAAGAATG
>NW_004524586.1:9629834-9638183 GCF_000260255.1 Octodon degus | reverse complement strand
TAAGACTGCTTTCCTTGTGTCTCACAGGTTCCTGTAGGTTGTACCTGCATTTTTGTTTGAATGTAAATATTTTTTAATTTCTCCTTTAGGGAGCCTGCCCATTAGCTCAGCTGTTAAAGTGCCTGCTGAAACAAAGCAGTCAGGCTCAGGATGCTGTGGTTCAATCCCCTCATCCTCAAGCCAAATCAGAGCTGCCCTGAAGGCATCTTGAGCGCCCCCCCAAGTCCCCCTAATTCCTCCTTTAATTTTGTCTGTGACCCACTGATTCTTTAGGAAACTGTTATTTAATTTTCATGTGTTTTATGATTTCTTTTGTCAATAATTTCCAGTTTCATTGTACTATGGTCAGATTATATACATGGGACAATTTAATTTTTTTGCTCTATGTGCTAGAATATGGTCTATTTTGGAGAATGTGCCATGTGAAGCTGAGAAGAATGTATATTATGATGTTGTTGGGTGAAACACTCTGTAAAGGTCTACTAGGTCCATTTCTTCACAAGTTTGATTTAGTTCTGTTATTTCTTTGCTGATTTTTTGACTAGTTCATCTATGTCTTCATGACAATGGGTTTTTTAAGTCCCTCATTACAATTGTGTTATTACTCATTTTATTTTTCATGTCTGTTAAAATTATTCTTAGCTTGGTGCTCTTACACTGGGTGCATGTATGATTGTTATCTGTTGGTCATGCAATTTTCCCCTAACGAGTATGTAGTGACTTTCTTTTCTCTTTTGATCTTTCTTGGCTTGAAGTTCATATTGTTAGCAACCCAAATAGCTACCCCTGCTTTTTTGTGGGTGATTATCTCATGGAGTATTGATTTTTATCTTTTGACTTTCAGTCTATGAATTTCCTTCTGAATTAAATGTGTTTCTTGTATGTAGAATATTAATTATTCAATTTTGTTCTTTGGTCCACTCTGCCAGTCTACTTCTTTTGATTGGTGAATTGAGGCACTTTACATTGATAGTTATAACTGATATGTATTGGCTTACCTCTGTCATGTTATTTTCCTGCTGTAGGTTCTGTACCTTTCTCCTCTGCTTAATTGCTTTCTCCACTTGGTCATTCCTTTCTTTTTTTTTTCTTTTCTTTTCTTTTCTTTTTCTTTCTTTTTTTTTGTTCCTTTCTATTATTATTCTTGATGTTGTGGTTTTTTTTTTATCACTTTACAGGATATCTTTCAGTACTCTATATAGGGCTGGTTTGGTGGTCATGAATTTCTTCCGTTGTTCTTTGTCATGAAAGTATCTTATCTTTCCATTACATTTGATAGATAGTTTTTCAGGGTACATCAGACTGCATTAGAAGTTTTTTTTTTTCAGGACCTGAAATACTTTACTCCAAGCTATTCTTGACTTGATGGTTTGTGTTGAGAAATCTGCTGCAATTCTGTATTTTTTATTCTTTTGGTACAGGGTCCCACTATGCAGTTTGTACCCACAGTGATTCTCCTGTCTCAGCCTTCCCAGCACTGTAACTACAGGCAGGCACCACCATGCCTAGTTTTGAGGCCAGCATGGCACACCTGCTCTTACCAGGGCCAGCATGGCTTGTGGTTCCAGGGATTGAACTCGGGACCTTGTGCTTGCCAGGCAGGTGGTTAGGCCACTGAGCTATCTCCCCAGCCCAATCTTCTGTAGTTTTGATGGGCTTTCCCTTATAGGTGATCTGTTTCTTTCCCTTAACAGCTTTTAATATTCTGTTGTTTTGTTGAATTTCTGGGTGGGTTCTGGATTATTATGTGTCTGTGTGTAGATTTATTTTGATTATGGCTAATTGGAGTTCTATATTCCTCACTTAACTGTATGTCGGATTCTTTTCCCATGTTTGGGAAATTCTGCTACTACTTATGCAAAAAGCCTTTTCATGTCATTTGTGCTGACTCTTTTTTCATTGAGACCCATCGATCCTATGTTGTTTTACTTAACATCATCATGCAGCTGTTGAATTGTTATTTCCTGGTTCCTTGTTATTTTTAAGAGATATTTCCTTTTATGATCACTAAACTGCAGTACTGTCTCTTCAAGGTCTGAAACTCTATCTTCAGTTTTATTTAAGCAGTTTTTCCCACTTTCAATGGAATTTTAAATTTCCTGGATATCTGTTTGATCTGTTTCATGGATTCTAATTCTCTCCTATATTGTTTATTCTATGTTTGCATCATTTTTGTATTGTCCTCTATTTTTTTCTATGTCTCCTTTAGATGTACTGAGCAATTCTTTCATGATTGTTGCTAATTCTTTCTTTAACCTGAGAGATTATTTGTGATCTGATTTCTTTTATAGCCCGATGGAGTTCTTTCTTTACTTCAATTGCTGCCATTTCTTCAGTTTGAGGTGTATGACTTCTAATTTCTTCTTTGTCCTTCTCTCCTGGACTTGCTTTTGGTGGGCTGGATGTCTGAGATTGCCTTTTGCTCCCTCCTTCATTTTGGCATATTTTAAGCTACCAACGTTCACCTTGGCTCAGCAGTGATGGTAGGGGGCAGGGTATAGGTCAACTAGGTTCCCATGATTATGAGGGGCAGGCCAAATCTCTTCAAGGCACCTGTGATAGTGAGGGGAGACAGGGTAGGCCTCACCAAGGCTTCTGCAATGGTCAGGTGGGTTGCAGTTCAGTGAGGCTCCCACAGTGCTGAAGGGTACAGGGTAGAGCTCACCAGAACCCTGAAGCTGTGCAGGACTCAGCCTGTCTTTTGCAGTGATGGAGGGGACAGTCACAGCTCAGCCAGACTCCTGCAATGGTGGGGAGTAGGAAGCAGGGCTTACCAGGGCCTGTATTTGTTTTATGATGATTCAATCTCAACATTTTTTGCATGTGTTGGCAGTAGTTTTTTTGTCTTGTTAGCTGGTCATCATATTCTTTATGGACTGATGTTAAGGAAATTATCATCTTGTGATCTGAATTTAAAGTAGCTTTCACACTTTGTTGGGACTGGGGTTGTGGCTCAGTGGTAGAGTTCTTGCCTTGTAAACTTTGTTATTTTCTTTGATTTTACTTATTTTGATTTTTGCCAGCCAGCATTTAAATTAAATGTGGTTGAATTTATGGTGTTGTTTCTACATCTCCTTAGAAAGATAAAAACTATTAAAAAAAATTATGGCCCCATACCGTCTTCCACAACTCCCTGGCTTCATGTTTTTCCTACTGAAGTCTGAAATGAGCCAGAAGTTGATGTTGGGCATGAGGAGTGAGCCACGGCCTGGTCTCCCTTCCCACACTGCAGGCCTGTGTCTGGTCCAGGTTCGGGCCGCACGTCTCTATCTAGGCAGGGCCTCGCACATGCTGTTTTGGTTGTTCAGTTCACAATATGTTCCAACATCTGCTACGTGAGTCCCTCCTCTCAACTTTCCCTGCTTTTAACATCTTTCAAGTCTGTATTTGCATGTTTGTTTCTGTCTAAATGCTGAATAATCTGGTGGAGTTAAAAACACACAAAATGCAAACCAAAAAAAAAAAAAAAATTTACTGGACTGTATTCAAGGTATAGACAAGTTTAAGGAAAACTGTCATCTTTCAGATGGGTGGCTCCTCATCCTGAGGAGGCTGTGGCTTCCCGCTTGCTTTCTTTCCTTGTGCTTCTGTTTGCTGACATTTTACTTAAAATTTGTGCTTTGATAGCAACAAAGAGGATCGTTTTATGGTTTCTTTTCAAACAAAGAATCTGGAAGCATGTTGCTTCCTTCTCCTCCTTGTGCTGGTCTCAAAGCATTGCGGTTAGGCGTTTCTTAAAGACTTCTTGTGAAATGGAACTTTCTTGTTTTGGGCAAGTACAAGTGTATGTGTAAAAGTGTCTTGAGTATTTGTATTTGAATATGCACATGTATGCATGTGTGCATAGTTACCTTATGTTTGTAAATATATGTAAATGTGTGTACTTATGTAGATATATATCTGTATATGTATTTGCATGTACATATATGCCTGGGTATGTGTGTGAGGATGCATGTTTCTGTGTGTGCATGGGGTGGAAAGGGTCCAGAGTATGTTGTTGTGGCATAAGGATAATTTTGAGCAAATTGCATTTGAGAGTTAACAGTTCAGGAAGAGGCTTTCTCTGCACTTGTCTCTTGTGCATAAAAAGCAGAACTTTCCAAAGGATTCAACAGCTGTGGACCTCTTTAAAGGAAACTTACTGTGCTGGGGAAAGGAGTGACTCCAGTCACCTGAGATGAGAGCTCAACACTGAGATGAAAGATTGCATCACCAGACCTCACTCAGCTGAGCCTTACCTTTCATTGGTTTCCTTTAAATATTTCTTAGTCACTTACCACTACCTGATTTGTCCCCTGGAATTCTGGCTCCCTTCCTTTATTGAGATGAGATAAACGTCCCATATGCCACAGTTCCTTGACCTAGTTTTTTGCATGAATTTCTGAGTATGTATTTAAATAAGCTTTATATTTTCTCTTGCTAGTCTGCCTTTGGTCAATTTAATTCACGGGTCAGTGAGAAAGAATCTAAGAAAGCAGAGGAAAAAATTTTCCTCCCTGAAATCTGTATATATGCATGTGTGCATCATTATTGTAGATTTTGACAATTTATTTCTTCTATGAAAATTGAATGCATCTTAATCAATTTGGTAATATTTTCATAGAAAACCATTCATTTCATCCAGATTTTAATGTGCATAGAGTTGAAAAATGTATTTGTTTATGGTTGTTTTCATGTCACCTGTGTCTATGATTTTTCTCATTAACTCAGCCATTTTCACTTTTCCTTGTTGGTCATATAAAACTGAATTTTCATTTGAGCACGCTCAGTTCTGCCCATTAGTTTCTTTCTTTCTTTCTTTCTTTCTTTCTTTCTTTCTTTCTTTCTTTCTTTCTCTTTCTTTCTTTCTTCTTTTTCTTTTTTTTTCTTTTTTTGCTGGGACCGGGGATTGAACTCCGGCCCTTGAGTTTGCCAGGGAAGCGCTTAGTCTACTGAGCCATCTCCCCGGCCCCTCTGCCCATTAGTTGCTGAAGTGTACTGCAAAAGCACTTCTCAGGTTGTTGCTACAAGTTTCACATAGCAGCACTATAGCTACGGAGCATGCGGCAAGCTCCTTGCTTGTCTGGCAGAACGGTAGACCAGCGTCGAGGAGGACCAGAGGACTGGAAATTAATGGAGACTGTATAATGACACAGCTATGTGGAGTCCAGAGCCAGCCTGCATGCCGCAGGGAGTGCAGGCATGTCTGTGGGCTGTCCTGTCTGCCAGGCTGCAATAGGTCCCTGTGAACCCTCATCTTTCCACCAGGGAACCTTGTCACAGGTGATACTGAGCAGTCTTGACATTCTGAATAATGGAGCAAGGAGGCTTCTGGGAGAGGCAGGTGACTCTCAGCGTGACGCTAAGGATCACAGTGCTATTGGCTTGATTTCCACGTCTTGGGTTTACTTTTCCACACTGTGGTGTTCACCTCGTCATTATTTCTAGATATTCTGTAGAGAGACGATTATCTCTCCTCTATTCAATAGTCAGAGAAGTTAAAAATGGCCAGATGGGCACCCTTTCTGCTTTATCAGGTTGATTTAATTTCTGGCTGGTGCTCCATGAGCCACAGCTACTCTTTGGGATTTAGTGCAGCTTCCTTTGGGCCAAGAATATACAATCAATTTGTACAATTGTCCCACAGGCTCTTGGAAAGCATTTAATAAACGTCAATTAGAACCGCATTATTGATTATACCATTTAGGCCTCTGCCTCCTCACTGTCTTTTTATCCATTAATGAGTTTCTGTCTGGTGCTCCTTGCCCACCCATGGGCGTTACTGTTTTTCAGTGGATGTGATTTTGCTATTTACAGCCACTAACCTTTCACTGTGGGATGTAACCCAGGTCATTATTAAGTGACCCCCTCTGTCTCGTTCAGTGCTCTTTGCCTTGCCTCCAGCCAAGCCTAACAATGAGCTCACAGCCCCAGTGTGCTCTTCACTCCTTTACTTTGTTTTATTGTGGTATAATTTATAGGCAGTAAAAGGCACAGGCCTCGGTGTTGCACTTTCATGAGTTTTGGCAAATGCATCGCCAGTGCGGCTCCCACCATCTCAGGACATGGGCCTTCTGCAGCAGCCCCACGGCAGCCCCACATCCCTTTCTGGTTGACCTCACTTTTCCCAGAGCCAGCTGACCTAATCTCACCACAGATACTTGTTTCATGAGGTGCAGAACTTCCTATAAAAGCGTTAGTTTGTCCAAAACACAGCACTGCCTGCAGAGCTGTGAGGACACGCACCAACCGTTAGAGATCCTCCATAGCCCAGGAGGGGATGGACAGTGCCCACTCTGCCTGTTCCTGTAGGGAATTCTCTGCACAGTGTGCTCACTGTTGCATCTTGGGAAATGATCAGGCATTGTTTTGTATGTTCTTTGTTGTTGCTGAGCAGGAAGAAAGGGACATGAACTCTCCAGTCCAAGTGGATTTTTTTCCAAACCTGAGAGGGGTCTCTCTGTGAGAGGAAAACAGAGATGTTACTCTTACAGGTGAAGAGGCTTTTACACTTTTTAAAAAATATTTATTTATTTATTTATTTATTTATTTGGTACAGGGTTTCGTTATACATTTTGAACTCATAGTGATCTTCTTGTCTGAGCCTCCCCAGCATTGGGATTATAGGCATATGCCAACATGTCCAGTTTTGGGAACCCAAGGCCAGCATGGAATTCAGTACTGGGGATCAAACCTGAGTCCTTGTGCTTGCCAGGCAGGTGCTTAGACCACAGAGCTATCTCCCCAGCCCCACAGAGGCCTTTTTATAGCACCTTTTTATTGGGCTTCTGAGGAGGTGAATTAGAGAAACAACGGGATTGTGGCTTGCTGATGTGTCCCTGTGCCCTGTGGACATGTCCTTGGGGGACTGATCATGACCTAAGGAAACTGAAATCTGTTTTCTAAGATGGCAGGTGGCCTCATTTGAACTAGCCTCATTTGAACTAGTCCCTGTCTGGACTCCATCAGTTCCTATCTTGCAAAATCAAAGGAGAACTTGGTGTAGGCTGAAGGGGGACATGTGCTACAGGTCCATCAAGACTACTCCTTGGGTTGGGCTTGGTTATCCCCGTTAACTGCAATGAAAACACGGGACAAAGGCGTTGGGAGTGAACCAATGGCCTCGTAGAGTTTGGGCTGCTCCCACAGTCAGCTGACCCCAGTAGAGGCACTGTGGATCTCTCAGCTGGGAACCAACGACAAGTCTGAGTTACCGCACATGCAGGGGTCCCAGGCTTCCCAGTGTTGACTCATGTAACCTGAATTTCATTAACTCCAAGGTGTACTGTTCCCGTAGCCTGTGTCCCTGACCACTTTTCTTTCTGCACTGCACACTCCAGGTCCTCCTCGCTCCCTGCAGACATGCCCTTTGATAAGAGAACAGCAGCATTGCTTTGCTTCAGCCAAAAGAAGAAAATCTCTTAAATGTGGAAGCTAGATGCCAGGGAGAGGGAGGTGACTTTTATTTGGAATGATATCTCTACAGTTGTCCTGAAATCCAATAAGGAGAGGTCCACTTTTTCCCTTACCTTCTCTACCCTGAGGTGTGCAGATAGGGTGGAGTGAGGAAGGGGTATAGGGTGAAGACTCAGTTGAATGGGGCCAGCAGGAGGTGGTAGCACTCAGAAACACAAGGCCTAGAGGAACGGGAAGTTCTGGGGTGAGTTGCTTAATGTAGCCGACTTGCTTGAGAGTGTTTCCACTTCAGGGTCTCAGTACCAGGATTCTGGGGCCCTCTTTCTATAGATTCTTTCCAGGTTCTTGGTGTCCTGAACAAATAATGGGACAAAAAAGAGTAAAAGGTACATAAGCGAGGTTATGCATTTGTTAAAGGCAGGAAAAGATGTCGGCTCTGCAGTGCGAGTGAGGCCCAATGAAAGCAGGGAAAGAAGAGCGCTCTGAGGGGTGAGAGCTGGCCACCAAAGAGCTTACAGTGGCCAAAAGGTTCATGGCTGCCATCCTCTGTACCCCTCGCTTCTTAGGTGGACATCAGATCTAGGCTGTCCTTTCAAAAGCCTTCTGGTCTCTTGCCAGAAGACTTGAAGATTGCACTTTCTGATTGGTTCTCCCATGGAGGGCTTGGGAACCGCTTTGCACACGTGTCATGACTGACAAGACATGCCCACTGTCCAGCTGGTGGGTCACACTCTAATCTTCTGCCTTGTCCTGACCACGTCCTAATGTAGCTACAATTATTGGACTGTTTTCATGTCAATTTTCATCCTCTTGATTTTTCAGAAACTTTATCACATCCTGGTTTTCAAATTATTACCATGAACTTGTGAAAAATCCTCTCTGAGAGATATTCATTTTTTTCTGTGTCTGTGGTCTGCCTCCACATGCTCATTTTTACATTTATTTATTGTGTGT
>NW_004524586.1:9627127-9629734 GCF_000260255.1 Octodon degus | reverse complement strand
CTGGCATGTGGTGCTGGGGGATTGAACCGCGGTCCCTGTGCTTTGCCAAGCTTGTTCTAAGTAGGTGCCTTAGACCACTGAGCCATCTCTCCAGCCCATCCACATGCTCATTTTGTGTCTTGAGATTTTTCTGGATTCAATTACTATGTTAGGCAGTTTAGCAACTTCACTGTGGTTTTTTCTTTCATTTTTTCCTAAGTGGTCTGACAAGATAGTGGACCATTAGGCTCTGTAGCTCCCTGCCCTAGACCCCACACCCACCAGAAGCACAGGGCAGAAGGCTAATTCCTGGGGAATGGGGCTGGGGCAGAAGCCCAGACTCAGGGAGGGCTTGCATAGAATTTCTTATCCCTTTATTCCCCCCACAAATCTCTCTGGCTGAGTCCAAAATGGCAGAAGTTGCTGGGCTGCTGGAGGAGACAGTAGGGAAGAGGTACTAGCCCACCATGGTCTTCCCGTCATCCCCCAGGGAGTAAGGGCGATCACACAGCTAACGCTCCACAGGAAGAGAAGCAACTGGTTATTTTTAATTGTTGTAAAGAGAATACAAAGTAAACAAAGTAATATGAATTTCACAGTATTTGTTGTATTGCATAATGTTGTCTTCAAATTAGTTGCTCATATTACCAAATACATGCGTGCAAAATTAGAGGAAGAAATAAAAAAAGAAGAAGCATATAAGAAAGTGAAAAGAGAGAAAAAAAATTTGATTTATTTCACTTAAGAGTATGGTCTCTAGTTGCATCCACTTACTGATAAATACCTCGAATTTATCCTTTACTATAGCTAAATAATACTCTGTTGTGTAAAAATATCACATCTTCTATATCCATTCCTCAGTTGATGGGCATTTGGGTTGTTTCCAATATTTAGTTCCGACAAATTGTACTGCTATAAAAATGGGTGCATTTCGCTGTGGTATGTTTTCAGTTATTCTGAAAAACTACCCAGGTGGGGAATAGCTGGGTTCAATGAGGCCTCCAATCCTAGTTTTTTGAGGACTCTCCACATTGATCTACATTGTAGTTGTATCAATCTGCACTCCCACCAACAGTTGATGGTAGCCATTCTTTTTGGGGTGAGATGGAATCTCAGTGCTGTTTTAATTTAAATTTCTTGAATGATCAATGATCAATGATGTTGAATATTTCTTCATATATTTATTTACCATTTGTATTTCTTCCTCTGACAAGTGTGTTTTCATCTCAGGTACCCATTTTTTGATTGTGTCTTTGAATTGTGGAGGCCTGATTGTTAAAAATTATTTATATGTTCTATATAGAAGGCCTTTGTCAGAGGGACAGTTGGCTACAATTTTTTCCTAGTTTGTGGGTTTTTTTTTTACTCTGTTGGTGATTTCTTTTGAAGTGAAGAAAATTTCAAAAAGCTGAGATTGCAGTCATTGACTCTTTGAAGTATTTTCCATACAGTTTGGGTTTTGTTTATCAACTCTGTACCTACCTCTATATCTTTAAGATTTCTACCTACATTTTCCTCTAGGAAATTTAGTGTTTCTGTTTTAATGTTTAAATCTTTGATCTATTTTGACTGTAGTTTAGTGCATGCTAATAGACATGGGTCCAATTTTAACCTTAAGCATGTGGAAAGCCAGTTCTTCCAGAACCATTTATCAAAGGGGATATCTTTCTTCCAAAGAACATATTTCACCTCTTTATCATAGATCCAAAAACAAAAACCACATGACCATCTCAATGGATGCAGAAAAGGTTTTTGACAAAGTCCAACACTCATTCATGATAAAAAAAAAACCTACAGAAAATTGGAATAGATGGTATATATCTCAACTTGATAAAATCCATCTATGACAAACCAACATCATACTAAATGGACAAAAACTAAAAGCTTTCACTTTAAAATCAGGACCAAGACAAAGATGTCCATTGTCTCCATTGCTATTCAATATTGTTCTGAAAACATTAGTCAGAGAAATTAGACAAGAGAGAGAAATAAAAAGAATAAGGATTGGAAAGGAAGTGAAATCATCATTATTTGCAGATGACATGATACTCTATATAGAGGACCCCAAAAACCCTGCCAAAAGCCTTGTAAATTTAACAATGAAATTCAGTAACGTGGCAGGATACAAAGTCAACAGTCAAAAATCATTAGCAGGGAGGTGAGGGAGGCACCCAGTGTGGGAGTTGGGGGCAAATAAGTGGGCCCTGCTGGGAACAGGACTCCTAAGAGGCAAATATATCTGGAAGACTGTGGTGCAAGGCCATTTTTGCTGGCTATAAGCAGGGCCTCCAGAACCAAGGAAACATACAGATTTTCTTAAAATTGAAAGTGTTTATGCTTGGGATGAAACTGAATTTTGCTTGAGCAACAGATGTGCTTATGTGTACAAAGTAAAAAACAACCCAGTGACTCCAGGTGGCAAACCAAACAAAAGCAGAGTGATCTGGGGAAAAGTAACTCGGGCCCATGGAAACAGCGGCATGGCACATGTCAAGTTCCAAAGCAACTTCCTGCTAAGGCCATGGGACACTGAATCCCTGTGATGCTGTACCCCTCAAGAATTTAAACTAAAAAAAAATTGAACTAATGGAAAATAAAGGTGCATTTGTGCTCTTGTAAAAAAAAAAA
>NW_004524586.1:9625616-9626172 GCF_000260255.1 Octodon degus | reverse complement strand
TCTATGCTCATAAGACAATAAAGTTAGACATTTAAAACCAATTAGAAATGAGACAGGCAAGGTATTTAGATAAAATGCCTGTGTCTTAACTCCTAGGTTCAAGGGCAAGCCCCAAACCATACCTTCCATTCAAATGATTTAACAGAATATCTCAAAAATAAAAAGAAGGAAACTCTTTTAATTCACTGCCAAAGACAATGCTGGGAAAAAAAACAAATCCTTGTGATCAAAAGCCAGATATAATATTTAACCATCTAGGGTCTGGGGAGATGAGTCAGTGGAATAAGCGCTTCCCTGGCAAGCGCAAGGGTCTGAGTTCAGTCCCTGGTTTAAAAAAAAAAAAAAATTGACCGTCTAACTCAAGTTTTAAAAAAGAATAATGTTAGCTTAAGAAAATCACAAGAAAGGATTAGAAGATAATAATGGAAAGTGTGGGGAGCTAATTCAGTGAAAGAGAAGTTGTCTAGCCAGGGAGACAGCTCAGTGGTATAAGCACCTGCCTGGCAAGTGCAAGATCCTGAGTTTGATCTCCAGTACAGCAATTAAAAAGAAAGAA
>NW_004524586.1:9621585-9624481 GCF_000260255.1 Octodon degus | reverse complement strand
GATGCCTAAAAGATTATGTGCTACAATCCAGCATTAGATCTTGATTAAAAACCCTAAGTAAATCAGGAGAAGGGAGTACTTTCCAAGATCCCACATAATGGGGACTAGGGTAGCCATCCTCTGTGGAGCTCTACCTTGATGTTTGGTATCACCTTGGTGCAATTTGTTGACAGAAAGCATCAGAAGCATGAACACAAGGAAAGAAGAGGTCAACTGCTGTCGCTCCTGGAGGCTGTGAGTATAAATCCAGGCAGCCTAGGAAAACTATTCCAAACAAGAAGATGACAAAATCCAGGTGCAAAATTAATTATGCCAACCCACCAACTTTCAGTATAATAGGGCCCCACCAGAATAAAAATGAGCAAATGACTCCATTTACTATAACAGTGTAGCTAAGATGCCCGAGAATAGATCTAACAATAAATAAGGAGCTATTTCCAAAGAAAATGCTAAATGATATGGAAGATTAGACAAGGACACCAGACAGGGGAATGGGGTAAGAAAAGAATCAAGTTAAATCTTATACAGGTACAAATTCTCTATGATGAATGTGATCATTTAGGTGTATCTAAAATATACCAATAAAATCTGATTTTACAAAAGGAAGGAAAAGGACCCCAGAAATTGCAGAAATACCCAAGATTTTGAGCAGACAATTTAATTACAAAATTTTTTTTTCCTGAGTGCACCTGTGCATACGGCGTGGTTCCAGGAAAGTCCAGGATGTGCAAGCGTGCACGTGTGTAAGAAATGTGGCAGCTTAGTTCTCACTTTTATTTTGAGAAACAAATATATGCAAATTCAAAAGCTTCTGCAGCAAGTGTGAGGGTAGACCAGTCCTATTAGGTGATTGGCATTTTGTAACTCAGGAAACTAGAACTGCGTCACCAGGCCCAGACCAGCGGAGCAGCTGGAGTTCAGACCGGGCTGCGGCCCAGCCAGTGGCGTGGGCCACGTGGTGGTGGCCCAGCTGTGGACAAAGCACCCCAAAGTGCGCTGGTGGATGGGAGTCCAGGAGCTTAGACTCAGTCTCCTTCTTACACCAGCTGAATTCAGGTAAAGCCAAGTGGAATATAAAAATAAGATGGATCTGACTCCCCCGCCCCAAAGCAAGAGGATCATAAATACAATAGTCCCTCGCTATTTTGTGGTTCAATTTTGAAGGATTCACTGTTTTGCAGGTTTTCCAAATATATTAATCTAAATTATTTTTTGCAGATTTTTCACTATATCATGGGATTTTACAAAACCCTACAGTATATGTATGCTGTTAAAATTACATAGGGTTACAAGTTTAGAAAATGGTTAAGAGTATTTAAGTGTTTTTAAAAGTATGGGAAAGGTTTAGAAGAGTGTGGGGGGCTGGCCAAATAGCTCAGCAGATTAAAGCACCTGTTTCGGCAGATGCAGGGACTGCGAGTTCGATCCCCAGGCCTGTCGGGCCAGCCCCATCCCCAGGGTGCACTGAGATGGTGATTGAGACAGGGCGTGGTGGTGTGTGCCTATAATCCCAGCACTTGGGAGGCTGTAAACAAGAGGGTCACTACAAGTCCAATCTATGCAGTGAGACCCTGTAGACCCTGCCCTAAATATATATTTTAAAAAAAAAGAGTGTGAAAAGGGTTTATAAAGCCTTAAGAAATATATATGTACTAAAATAAGTGTAACATTGCTACTTTGCTGATTTTCACTTATCATGGGGATGCCTGGAACGTAACCTCTGCGATAAGTGAGGGGCCACTCACCGTAGTCCTCATCTAGGGAATTGTGAAGCATGAAGTGAAACCCAGGCAAAGGCAGACAGCACCGACCACAAGAACTCTGAAGACCCAACTCTCCACAAGCAGGCAGAGAGGCAGGTGAGTAATTCAGGAAACATTAGCAGTTAATAACGTTTAAAAAGCACCACTTTTCTTATTGATCCTTATAAATCAATAAGGAGGAAAACCCATCAGCTCAGCAGAAGCCTGGTAAAGTTCAGATGGTTCCAGAGGTTGAGATGGGGATTAGAAGAGCTGAGCCCAAAGACCATCAGGAGGAGATAAGACAGACTGGCTGGTGGCGGGGACTATGCCAAAGGACCACCCACAGGAGACCATGTGCTCCATGGATGGCCTTCTTCAGTTTTCCAGGACAGTTTCTTCTGAGTGTGTAGCCTCTTCACTGGCCTGGGGACCACAGCCTCAAAGCTTAGCCCTGATTGGCACTGACTGTGTGCCAGTCCTGATGACCATGTCTTAGTGCTCACAGCAGTGTGTGAGACAATAGATGCTATTTTCTCTCTTCTTCCTGCAGGAACTGAATCTCGGGCTGGCCCAAGGCCAGAGGTAAGGCAGGGTGACACAGGGTGAAAGCCCAGTGTTCCTGAAGGTGGCCACTGAGGAGAACTAGAGTTTGTTCATCCTTGGCCAGAGATGTGGGCAGGCTGGCCAGAGCCAGCTGACTAGGACAGAGCTGGTGCTCAGGACTCGGGGCGGGGCTCTTACAGAACAGCTCCCACTTGTTGCCCAGGAGCTGGCAGACAGGGAGCCGACAGGTTAGTGTCTGCACAGCCCCCCTGCTGCATCTCTCTCTTTTTTATATTAATTTTATTTAGAAAAAAAGTGGCAATGAGATAGTTTCAAAACAGGTTAGTAGGACAGTTGCAATAATTAATACATTGCATATTGTTGTCTTCATAGTTATTCGTAGTACAAGATGCAGACATGATATCTTGTCTAAACACTGTTAGTTCAAATCTTCTCACTGAACTAAGAGAAAGTAGCTGTATATCTATGCTATTTTGTATATACAGATATATATATTTTTTCACTACAAAATTGTCCTTCATTTATATCCCCCTTTTTGTTTACTTTTGTCAGAGATGGGTATTCCATTGCCATTCATATATTGTAGG
>NW_004524586.1:9616560-9620365 GCF_000260255.1 Octodon degus | reverse complement strand
AACTAAATTTTTGTAAGATGTGGGAGTACCAGTGGCACCCCCCCTTTTCAGTGCCCCCTGCTGGATGACACTGAAGGATTTCTTTGGCTCCATTCTATAGCTTGGTTCCTCTGTTGCTCCCTCCTCAAGGGGAGAAAGCAAACATTCCTCGGTATGAAATATGTTCATAATATACCAGCTTGGTTTGACTATCAAAACCTATCATAAATAGCGATGGCTGCAGCAAAACACTGGGATCAAATGGCTGCTGCCCAGATGTGTCCAAGAGGGGCTCCTCCTGGGCCCTGTCAAGGGCAGCCACCCACCTGGAGTCAGTCCCGCTCTTCTACTTGCACAGGGAATGAGTTCTTCCCTGCAAGGCCCAGCACACCGAGTGGCCCCATGTCTCTCTCCAATGAAGCCCCGTTTGTCCTGCCCATGCCAACCCTTTCTCCCACAGTGTCCAGCTTAAGTGTTAAAATGTCTCTCCCCTGCCAGGGCCCACCTCCTGGGTGAAAAATGATTTACAGAGCCATGGGCCACAGCCCTACCCTGGCCTCTCTGGTTAATCTCAGCTATGCCAACCTTACTCTCAACCATGCTCCTGGAAGATGTACAAAGTTTGACTAAACTTCGTACAAAGTTAGGCTCGGCTGAGCCCTCTCCTCAATCTGGCCTTGACTTTAGGCCTGGTCCTTATCCTGACTAGTGCAGTTGTAGCAAGAATCCTGCTGAGTCCCTTTCCTGAGAATCCCTGACATGTAATGTTCAAGCCCTTGGCCTGCCACGGACAAGACCCTCCTCTGCCTCAAGTTTCTTCTAGCCTATCATAAAAGTCCTCACTCCACTTTTCCTTCTAACTCCAGCTGTCTTTGCTATATTTCGACTTGAGTTCAGCTTTCCTGGAGCCACTGGGCCCTGCAGGCTAAATGTATCCCATCTTTGTTGCAGTTAAGAAGTGTCCTGTTGAATTTCTCTCTAGCAGAAGCTGGGCACGTCCAGGAGGCGCTGTCCACCCTGCCCTCGCCCACTGTAGCCCATGGCTCAGTTCTAGGTGATCGGAGGAATTTCTGGGAAGTGGGTGTGGCCAAGTGCTCTGGCCTGAGCCACTGGGTTTCTCTGAGAACCTAATTCTCTGGAGCAGAACTGTGTTGGGGCTGTCAGTGACTGCACCTGCGGGTTTAGAAAACTTGTAGGAAAATACCATGGCCTAAGCCTGAGGACTGAGGGAGAAAGTGAGCAGGAGGTGCTGCGGCCAGCCAGGAGGAGGCCTGGAGTGGGGGCTGTCTTCCCTTCCACTGTCAGCGCTGAGAACTTCCCGCCTTCCCGGGAGGCTGTGCTGCTTTCATCTGCTCCACGGCCGGGCCACAGTTCTGAGTATCTGGCAGCTGAGGAAGGGGAAGGTTCAGGCCCTCTTTGGTGACTTCCTTTGTGAGTGGCCGCGGTCACTTAGCCATCCAGCTTGGGTTTCTTCATCTGTATATTGAGCACTCATTTGAGTCAGGGACACAGCCTGAGGCCTCCAGCTGAACTGAGAGGCTGTGGCCCCAAGACCTCTTCTACACTGGGGTGCTGTGACCTGGAGACCTCATCATTGTGGGCGGCTGTGCGGCCAGGCCTGGCATGTGGTGGGTGCTTAGAAAATGGACCCCAAGAGATGTTTAGGATGGTTTGGTGCCCAGGCCTCTAGGTCTGCCTCGTGGGCTCTGACACTGGTGTTCCTGACCACGGAGGCCACCTGCATGGCTCTCTTCATTGTTGCCAGCGTCATAAGCACCAACATGGTGTCCACGGCCACTACTCCTCTTGCATCCGGGATGAAAGGAGCCTCAGCCCCTTCCCTCCTTCTGCAGGCTGCTGGGGGAGGTGTGGGTGGTGCTATTTTTAGGATTCTTCTGCAGCAGGGCCTTTTTCTTTCCCTCCTGCTAACAGTCTGGGTATTGAGGGCACTTCCTGTTATTCTCTGAGCACCGAGACACAGCAGGCAGCTGTTTAAATGCAGGATCAGTCGGCTGTGACAGGATGTACTGATTCAGAGAAAAATGTCACAATTCTACCAACCAGTGCCAGAGACTAAACTGGGCCGTGTGCCACGACCTCACCATCTCACAATGTGAATGTGACAGGCTGTGCGGCGCGGCTGCCCTCGAGGACAGGGTCTTCAGGCCAAGGACTCTTGGGTACCTGCTGCCATCAGGCCCTGCGAAGGCAATTTGGAAACTGAGCAAACGCAGCGTGCACCCTGCTGAACCCCAGCAGACCTCCAGGGGACCCTCATTGGGGTTGATCTGTGTGCCTTCCCATAGGCAGCTGCAACTGGGGGGCAATGGAAGAAGGAAGACACCTAAACTGTCTGCGGGGCCCAAGCAGGGTGCCGCTTAAACTGTCACATGCCCACAAACCGGCTGGCTTCTGAGGCTTGTGTGTGTCCCGAGCCTGATGGGGCATGATGGCCTCTCCCAGCCCTCAGGTCACTGGCCCGTCTGGCCTGACTTCTCCAATACTAGAGGGCAGTGAAGCCCTTCCAAGAAGATGTCCAAGGAATTTGAACAGTTTCCTTTGTTCTTTCTGGCCTTTGTACTGTGGGAGGTACCATTGCTACCTGCCACGTGGCCTGGACCCCTGGTCCTCAAACAATGCCTTTCCCTCCCTCTGTGTTTTTTTTAAACTCATTTGACAGATGTATTAGCGCCTTCACACAATTCATCTGGCCCTTGTGTGCATACGCACACAGTCAGCATCTTGCTGACGTAAGAGCCCCGGGGTCCAGCCAAGACTTGAGAGGTATTGAGGTAAATCAAGGGCACTTGCACCTGTGTGATGTGTCAGAGAGCCACCCCTTTTGGCTGCTCCTCCAGGCAGCAGTGGCCAGCCTTGTGGTAGATACCTTGGAGTGCTGCGAGCCCCCTGTGGGACTGTGTGTCTCACGTGGAAGGTGGGCAGTATGGTAGGGGCTAGGATGGCTATGGTGACTCTTTGGTCTGCAGCTGCTGCCTGGATCCTCTCTCACCTGAGAGGGTCAAGCAGGAGTATGTCAGAGCAGCCTGGGACTATCTCGAGGATGGCCATGCTTGATAAGCACCTTGGCATGCAGCAGGGGTTGCAACACACATCTTCAGGAAAAAGAAGGGATGCTGTCTCAGTTCTAAGGAAGGAAATGTTTATTTAGCTCAGAGGTTGTGGAGGTTTGTGTGCATATTCAGCAGGCCCCAAGGCAGAGTGGCAAAGGACAGAGGGCAGCAGTTTATGGCAGTAGAAAGCAGTAAAACAGCAAGAGCAAAAAGGGTAGAGCAGTGAGTGGCAGAGAACAAGCCCCTCTGCCTCCCTTATACAGCGTCCAGGCTGTCCACTCCAGGGCAGGTGTAGCACTCATGCCCATAATTCCAGCATTGGATCGTGAATTCATTACAGCCTTTAGAAGCCACCCCATGACTGCATGAGATTGAGGCATGAACCATAGCAGAGGCTATGTGGCCAGGCTTCTGGCCATGAGACAGGTTAGAGCAGAGCAAAACTGGCTGGGAAGGTAGGTATGATTGTTAATTACACAATCTTGGACACACCTGCACAGCAGGGCCCCAGCCCTGCATGTGGACTTCTAGCGAGAACTTGAGCTGGTTTTCCATAGGATGACCTAGTCCTGACATCAACCTTATCCATGAATGATACTACAATTCTTGTTCTTATCTTGGTCTTAACCATTCAGCAGAAAAGTATAAAAACAAAGTACAAGAAGTAAAGCCATGCTGTTATGTTGAGCTGTAGGGGACTCAGGTCAACAATTTCTGACATTGCCAGTCAAGCGGAAGACCCAATACTATTATGG
>NW_004524586.1:9610800-9616460 GCF_000260255.1 Octodon degus | reverse complement strand
AGGATAGATATATAGCTACATTCTCTTAATAGATAGAGGGATTTGTTCTAATAGTGTTTGTAAATAGGACATCATGTCTGCATCTTGTACAACAAATAACCACTAGGAAGACAGTAATGTGTTAATTATTGGAACTGTCCTACCAATTTGATTTGAAACTGTCTCATTGCTATTTATTTCTCAATAAAATTATGGGGAAAAAAAGCACAGTTGTTTTAGTTTCTTTTCTTGCATTACTGAGGCAAAAAACTGACACCCACAGTTAAAAGAGAAGTTTGTTTAATTCACAGTTTGCAGAGGTTTCAGTTCCTACGTGGCTGGCTCCAAGGCAGGGTGCCTGTGCAGAGGACAGCAGTCATGGTGGGCAGGAAGTGGCAACAAGCAGAGCAGACGAGACCCTCACTATATATTGAATCTGGACTGCTGGGATTAGGGCGGTGCCAAACCAACCAGTGGACTGACTTAGTCATCACATATCTTTAATCCCAGCACCCTGAATCCTAGCACTGACACATGAATCAACCACGCTTTCTAAATTCAACCACCTCCGAATAAAACTGCATGAATGTTTGGCAGGCGAGATAGCTTGGCAGTCTAAGCACTTGCCTGGCAAACATGAGGACCCAGGTTCAATCTCTAGTACCATGTGCCACGTAGGGCTCCAGAACGGTGCACCATGCCAGCCACCAAAACTGGGCAAGGTGGCTCATGCCTGTAATCCCAGTGTTGGGGTGGCTGAGATAGGAGAATCACTATGAGTCCAAGCTGCATAGTGAGACCCCGTACCAAACAAATAAATAGGTAGATAAATAAATAAAAGATTTTTTAAAAATCTGTTGAAGTTTTATGGGGACATCTAGACACAAATCATGGCGACAACAATCCACATCGAGTTTCTGCCACTGTTTTCTCTCTTGTGTGGATGGCCTGCCCTTGCCCTGTAGCACTATCGGGTGCTCTTTTACTACTTTGTTTGGGCTAAACTTGCTCCACAGAGGCTATTTCCTTTCCTACCCTTAACTGTAGGTAGAAAACTTCGCTACCATTTGCATTTGTCTTGACCCTTTCTTTGCTCAGGTCAGAAAGAACCTAGAAGCCATCTCTAGAAGGAGACTCCAGCCCCCAAGATTCCCTAACCAAAATGCCTCTTCGAGCACTAGCTGCTGTCCCCTGTCTGGGCCTGTCTGGGCCGCTGAAGCCCCCTGTACCTCCACACCCTGTCCACTGTGCTCCCCTTCTACCCAATCCTCACAGGATGTCCTTCGTATTGCAGGGTGTTCTCGTATTGTTGTGGCTAGCCTGGGTCTTCGCTTTCAGTAATAATGGAAATTAAAACTAAAGGACAAACTTAGAGGGAAAAGCTTTAATTAGAAATTAGGAGAAAATGGTAAGGACTTTAGCTTGAGGAGCTGGCAAATACCAGGTTGTCCCGTAACGAAGGAAAGTAAGAAAAATAGGAAAGCACTCCTTATGAGTGGCTGGGAGGGGCACCCTGATGAAGAGGTTAGACCTACCTACCTGCAAAGGTGGGGCCAACCAGCTTTTGAGGGTCAGCTGACAGAAGGGGGGTCAGTCCTGTATTGTAGCACTCATAGTTTGAGGGGTGGTTCTGTTCCTAAGACATGATTGTTCATGGTGGCTTCCTCCTGTGAGGCTTTACTTTTCCTAGAATTGAAGTGCTCATGGGTTTAGGACAGTGGCTGTAGACTTCTGTCATCTTGATGTCTTTGGTCTTGAGAAGGAGATGAAATCATGTCAATTTGAAACTCACCAACCTTGTGTTGCCCAACTCTTAGACCCTTCCTAAATGGCTGATGCTCCTGTGTGCAGAGCTGAGAAGAGATATGGCCCAAGATGTAGAGTAACAAAGGCTACAAAACAAAGGCCAAATTTTGTTCTGCTTTTAGTTACCTGTTGGGCATCTGTAGGGCCAACTGGAGAGTGGCAGTCTTTAGCCAAAATGGATTTTGAGTCCCTGACTGTCCTAGAAGAAAGCATGAATCACACTTTAATGAGCAGCAGGCACAGGGCCCAGGATTTTTGCCTGTCTCCTGTTCCGATAGCAGTCTCTGATTGCATCATGACTATTCAACACCCACTCTCAGTCCAAGACACAGGTGGATGATGGCTTGGGCACGACCTTGGCCCTCCAGCAGTGCTCCCTGTGCTGGTGCCTCTTCCTCTTGCTTCCCAGAACATCTCTTCACAAGACCTGTGTCTGGAGAGCTACTTACCACCAAACTCGGGGGATTCTTAGGTCCCCTTCTAGCTGACACCCTACTGAGGCTCCCTAATGTCCTAGACTTCCAATCTCAGTTGAGACTTGAGTCAGTCATGTTCAGGGTGGGAATTTTTGTCAAGGAGATCTTCTTCCTAAAGGGTTGAAGACTCCCTCAGGGCCTGAAGATCAGGCATTTCTGATGTTTACATGTGAACTACAGCCCCCACTGGAACCTCCTATTGAGGGGTCTTGTGGTCAGGGGGAGGCCCAGGAGGGACCAGGGTCAGTGTCAGAGTGAGCAAAGGATGTGTGGGTGAAGGGTGTGGCTAGTAGGCTCTGCCTGTCTCCAGTGTCAGCCATCATTCATGGCTTTTCTTCCATGTCTACTTACTGTAGGCAGCCAAATTAAATAGAAAGTACTAGGCAGTCGGCCAGGGGTAGACCCTCGAGGGAGTCAGGGTAGAAGATGAGAACACATCAAAACTGGCTGGAGGTACATCTGAAGAAGGCAAGACCTTGAGATTAAAGTCACAATGGCCAGATTTACATACTTTCCTAAGAGATAAATGGAAGTTTGAGATTATACTGTAATTGGTACTACCCTTTTGGGACTTTCATAGAAATAGACCATCATCTTACCAGGGTAGGGGTGTCCCCTCCCACCCACTAAGACAAAGACTAGGATTAAGATTAACTTTACTGTCTCACTTTTCTCTTGTTGCTGGGACAAAATACCAGACACCCAAATTCAAGGAAGAAAAGGTTTACTTACCTTACAGTTAGTGGAGGTTTCAGTCCACACCTGACTGGCTCTAAGGCAGAGTGACACATAGAAGAGGGCAGCTGTTCATAGTGGCAGAAAACAGCAAAGAGCCAAAAGGGAGGAACAGTGGCTGAGGCAGCTAGCAAGCCTCTTTCCTTTGCTTATATTGTATGCAGATTACCCATGCCAGGGCGGTTGTAGCACTCACACCCATAATCCCAGCATTGGATTATGAATTAATCACAAACTCTAGAAGCTGACCCAATGACTGCATGAGGCTTTGGAGGGGGACATCTAGACACAAGCCATGACAATTGCTAAGACTAAAACTAAAGACAAGACTAGGACTATAGATTTGTAGCTAAGGCTAATGACATCATCCAGATGCCCTACTTCACTACTGGATCAACGTCAGCTAAGTGGTTATTATAGTTTGACCTACATTGCATCCACCTTATGACTTTGCCATGTTTTTTGGAAATGACCTCCATGGCAACCCACTCAGACCCTTCCTATCCCTCAGGAGCTATTTCTATTTCCCATGTCTATTCCCCAGTTCCCAACTGTGTGTGTCTCATTCCTTTGGCCACCTATGCTTGAAGGTGTCCACCTCTCTGACTCAGTGTCTCTCTCTGTCTCCCTGTTTCTGTCTCTGTCTGTCTGTCTGTCTGTCTGTCTGTCTCTCTCTCTCTCTCTTTCTCTCTCAATAAATCTTTCCCACTTTTAAGCTTCATTGTTCCTTGGAATTCATTCTTTGATTTCAGGAAACAAGAACTTGACACACCAGATTGGCAGTTGTATCTCTCCTGTACCACCCTCCCCACTTGGACTGAAGGGATAAGGGCAGGGCCCCTTCCTGTACCAGCACCTTCTCGAGTCCACTGGCCTATGGCTGACATGTTGCAGTGAACTCTGCTCTTCCTCATAGTTTGCACAAAGACGTAGAGTCTGCTTGAGCTCCATCCATGTTAGACCCCAGGGGACAGTTGTACCTCCCACTCCCCAGCTGGGCTGCTGTGCGGGTGAAGAGGGTCATGGATAGAATGTGCCCTAAGGTTGGGGAGATGAGCTCTGCCATGTGGCCTCCAGGAGTGTGGCTGCCCCACCCTCTGCCAGGTGTTCCTGCCTAGCCACCAGCCCTGGGTCATCAGCCTGGCCTCTCAGGCAACAAGCCTTCCAGCTGAGTCCCTGCTCCATTTGTGATTTAGGGAGATGTTTTCCCTTCTTGCTGCAGGAAAGGGCAGGGCTCCCCGCAGAGTCACAGCATGTGAGAGATTTCAAGGGAGGTGCCTTCTAGACTGCTGTCATTCTTGTCATTATTACTGCTCCCTAGAAAAAGATTGGAGGCCTGGGGTGAGTCACACTCTCAGGGATGCCCCAAGTGGTCCCTTAAAGGAAAACTAACAACAAAGAGGAAACAATAAAGCCAACTGCAACCTTGGGACCAGATTAGTTCAGAAGACAGAGGGCTCAGCATCAGGTACTAACCTCTGACTTGGTCCAGAGTTTTTATTTTTAAGCTTCTAAGAAAGATAGGACAAATGATGTAACCAGTCAATGATGTCAGAAAATGTCTTAGAAAATTTGGACTATTTTGACTGAACTTGAATTATAAAGGCTCAAGGAGGAGTGGTGGAAGGGAAGTTACATGAAGGCAAGCCATAAATGTCAAAGTTTCGGCACAAACCAAAACTGAGGCTGAAAACATATTCCTGGGCCCCCAGAAGGACCACCCAGCCTGGTCAAAGAAGCCTTCTTCACTGTCTGTTTTGCTGAGGACAGTGGGCTGAGTGTGTAAGGGTAGATGTGAGCGAAAGCTATGGTGTGGCACGTGTGTGGTCACGGGCACATCCCAGCCAGCAAGCTCATTCTCGCATACACAGCCAGTGTGGCTCCCGTGAAAGTCTTGTGGGACAGGCAAGCACCTCACGGCAAGACACAGAGAAGCCAGGAATGGACTGAGATCCCTGGTGGCGTCTTCTGAAGAGCTAGACCCATCCCTCAGGAAGCACCTTGGACAGCTACCTGGGAGGTGCATTGGGAAGAGGAGTCTCTCTTACGAACTGGCAAATCTAACCTCCTGCACTGATTTTAAATTAATGCCATCAACAGGGTCTTGGAAAGAAGGTGGCCCAGTCCTGGCGCTGGCTCCCTGCTGGTCTTCTTATTGAAATATAAGGGAACTATTTATTTACTAAAATATTCATAGAAGAATGAAAAATTAACCATTAGTAATTTGCTTTGTATTTATTATGTATTAAGCTTACTTTTCTTTTAGTGAGGAACTTCCAATCTTTTCTAAGACCAGAAAAAGGGGGGAAGGGCAATAAGAATAATATCCCTTTTATTTTGAGTTACAGAGATTAAAATTTAAAATGATATCTCTGTCCAAAGTTAAAAACTGAATAAAGATGTTTACAAATGTAGATTGATTGAAAATGAAAAATGTAAAAGCTTTTTGTTATTCATCTTGTGCACGTAAATTTTGTTCAAATAGCTCTCCTAAGTTGGCTCTGAGTCTGGTGTGCACTTGGGGTTTCCCTGCACAGTGACCTCCCTCCCCAGGCCTGCTCTTCACCTGTCTCTCCCGCCCTGCTTTTCACTGGTGTGCAGTGTCCAGGGGTGGCAGCCTCTCAGGCATAGGGAGGGCAGCAATGTCACCTCCATGGATGCCCA
>NW_004524586.1:9607653-9609420 GCF_000260255.1 Octodon degus | reverse complement strand
GACCAACTGTACAAGATAATACTCAGGGTTCTGCATTCACCAACAGGCAGTTTGGGAAAAAGCAAGGAAAGATGTACAAAACAACTGTGAATAGAGTTGTTAATTACGAGTGCGTTGGGAGGCTGACCCCTGTATGGCCTTGGGTCCAGCCCCACCGAGGCAGGGGTGCACCCAGGATATCTAGGCGGTGCAGCCCCTCTCCCTCTTTCCACATAGCTGGCTGTGGTGGCAGGCGCTGCCCTACGCAATGCTGTCTCCCGTGTAGGCTGGGGCTTCAAACCCCAGCTGTGTGCAGCTAACACCAGAAGGTAAATAGTTAGAGGTTCCAGTTCACCAGGTCCGGGGAAGAGCTGTGCTGGTTTTATTTTGTAATGTAGTATTTTGATATAATTTCAAGCAAGCATAAAAGTTGTCCTAATACTATAAGAAGTTACCACCGTCCCCTCCAGCTGTGCATCACCTGTACCACTTGCATTAGCCTTCTGGTCTCCTACTGCTAACTCTTTCTCCATCATGCATGCGTATATTCCCTCAAATCACTCTGAGAACACACTGAAAGCTGAAGACATTGTGCAACTTATTGCTAAACATATCAGCGTGCATTTCTCAGCAAGGATAAGTACTGTCCTGGCCACAGGGTGTTTATTAAAATCAGAAAAATTATTACAAATGAAATACTTTGAGGCAGAGTCTAGGCTCAGATTTCATCAGCTGTGCCAAGTGAGCCTTGTAGCATCTCGCCTTACATCCTGAATCTAACTGAAGGTCACGCGACCTATTGTGTTTTTCTATGCCAAGTCTTTTGTCTTGGACAATTCTTAACTCTACTTTATATTTCTGGACTTTGAAAATTTTACAGCGTACAGGTCAACTACTTCATAGAATGACCTTTAATTTGGGCTGGCATTCAGATTTTTCCATTTCATTCCCCGATTGTTTTGGTAAATTGTATTTTTAAAGCATTTTCCATTTGCTCTTATTTATTGTCATAAAATTGTTTGTTATATCTCTTTTTTTCTTTTTACGAACTATAGTATCTTTATACTTCTTTTTGTATTTCTGACATTGGTAACTTATGCCTTCTTTTTTTTTATCCTAGTTCATCTTATAGGGCTATATCAGGATTGTATTATTCTTTTTATTCCTTATGTATTGGGTGCAGGATCTCACTACACAGCTTGGACTCATAGTGATCCTCCTGTTTCCAGCTTCCCCTGCACCGGGATTATAGGCCTGCGCCACCACGCATGGTCGCGGTGGCCGGCTCAGTGTGCCCGGGTGCAGGGCCAGCATGGTGTGTGGTACGGAGCATCAAAGCCCGGTCCCTGCACTTGCCTGAACAGGCACTCAGTCTGCTGAGCTATCTCACCGGTCTTTGTATTAGTCTGTTAAAGAAATAAATCTTGAATTGGTCAGTTTTCTTCTTTAACTTTCTATATAATTAATTTGTACTTTTATTTTCATTATTTCCTTAATTCTGCTCATTTTTTTGTTTAAATGTATTCATAGTTTTACAACCAACTATACAATAACTGGCTTGTTGATGTGATGGCAAATTTTATTGGTGCGATGATGTCCACTTGCCTGGACTCAGGGATGCCTGGAGGGCTGGATGTCTGTGAGGGTGTGCAGAGATGAGGGTTTGAATCTACCCTCACTGGTGAGGGCGGGGATCACCCAGTCAGCAGAACCCAAGGTTGGTGGAGAGAAATATAATGAATTCTTTCTTCTGTTTGAGCTCCAACACCCACTTTCTCCTACCCTCAG
>NW_004524586.1:9604695-9606997 GCF_000260255.1 Octodon degus | reverse complement strand
CCGGTCCTCTGAAGTCCAAGTAAAATGAAATATAAGAAGAATTTTTCGTGTGTTTTCTATCAGTTTGAAACATTTTATACTCTTTCTCATTATTTTGTTTTTCACTCAGGCTATTCAGAAGAACGTTACTTAACTGCTAAATATCTGGTAGAGCAGAAGACTTGCTTAAGTATCTTATAAGCATCAGTTTTCAATTCCACTGTGATCAGAGAATGCATCACATGACTGAAATGTTTTAAAACTTAGTACAATTTTATTTTGGCTCAACAAGTGTTCACTCTGTGGTTGCTGAGTGGTGGTCTCTCGAGTGGTGGATGGTGGTGTGGTTTAGATCTTTCTCTGCACTGTGGGCTTCATCTACTTGTCCCCACAGTCAGCAGAAAGGAGTGTTACAGTGGCTGACTATGACTGCTAATTTGGATACTTCTTTTTCATTCAGATATAGTTTCATGTGTTTTGAAGCACTTTTATTAGGTACACAGACATTTAGGATCTTTATGTCTTATAGATGAAGTAATCATTTGTCTCTGATAAGGCACTATCTCAGTTACTTTTTACTCATGACTGGGACAAAATGCTCAATACCCAAAATTAAGGAAGGAAAAGTTTATTTAGCGTACAGTTAGTGGAGGTTTCAGTCCACACTCAGCTGGCTCCAAGGCAGAGTAGCACACGGCAGAGGGCAGCAGTTCATGGCGGCAGAAAACAGCAAGAGTAAAAGGAAGGAGTAGTGGCAACAATGGCAATGGAGAGCAAGTCTGTCTGCCTTATGCTGCACTCAGACTATCTGCCCCAGGATGAGTGTAGCACTCACACCCATAATCCCAGCAGCATTCACACCCATAATCCCAGCAGCACTCACACCCATAATCCCAGCAGCATTCACACCCATACTTTTAGCTGCACTAACACCCATAACCCCAGCACTTGATCATGAATTAATCACAAACTTTAGAAGTCCATCCCATGACTACATGAGACTTTAGGGGGACAACTAGGCATAAACCATAACAGGGATTTTTGTCTTCAATCTGCTTTATTTGATAATAATGAACAGAATAAGGGCCGGCCAAATAGCTCAGTGAATTAAAACACTTGCTTAGGCAGATGCAGGGACTGGGGTTTGATCCCTGGCATGCTGTGCCGGCCCACCCCCGGGACAGGGGGCCCTGAGACATGGATTGAGATTGAGCGTGGTGGTGCCTGCCTGTAATCCTAGTGCTTGGGAGCCTGAAAAACAGGAAGGATCACTATGAGTCTGATCTATGTAATGAGACCCTGTAAATCTTATAATAAACACATAAAAATGAATAGAATAATTTATGAATGCACTCCAGATTTTTTTTCTGAAATTTTTTTTTGTTTTTTTGATCCTTTTGTCTCCAAATAATATCATTTTATATTTAAAAGATTATCTCCTATAAATAAAATGTAACAGCATTATTTTAATTTTTAAAACTCCGGGCACCTTGTCTTTTAACTACAGTATTTCGTCCAGTTTATTTAATGCAGTTATTGAGGTGGCTAGATTTACATACACCAATTGGCTAGGCGTTTTCCTTGCCTTCTCCTATTTTGGATTTTCTGCTCCTTTCCCCTACCTTTTAAAAAGTTAATTGGTTATATTTTAACTCCCTTAGTGGATTTCTTGTTCTGCCTCTTTGCACAATTATTTTAATGCCTGCTTTCAAAATTAGAATGCACATGCGCAGGCTGCCAAGGTCTCTGCTGATGAAGGTTGAATCACTTCGCACTGCACGTCAGGCCCTGGCGAGCTGGGTGGCGCCGTTTGCCACCCTGCTTTCTGTGCCGCTCTTGTGTACATTTTAAATCTGCGTACATCATAGCCTCAGAAAAGCCAAGTTATCATTTTGATTTAAACAGTCATGCATCTCTTCAGTAATTGAGAGAGTTAAAAAAACCATCATCTTGGGGCTGGTGAGATGGCTCAGTGGTCTAAAGCACCTACTTAGAACAAACTAAACTAAGCAAAACACTGGGATCGCGGTTCAATCCCCCAGCACCACATACCAGCCAGTCCCGTCCCCTGGTGGGCTGAGCTGGCCACACACACACTAAAAAAATAAAAGACGGGATTTATTTAAAAAAAAAACCATCGTCTTTTATATCTATTTACTTATTTGCTGTCTCCAGAGGGCTTCATGTTCATCTTGTAGACTCGGTTTCCATCCGGTGTCAGGTCTATTCGATCTGAAAACTTTCTTTTCTATGCCTTACAGTGCAGATTTCTGGCTAAAAATTCATTATACATTTACTTACAAAAATGTATTTATTTTACCTT
>NW_004524586.1:9592004-9603655 GCF_000260255.1 Octodon degus | reverse complement strand
AAAGATTGCTCTGTCCCATTGTCTTTGTCATCTATTTCTGGGACTCCAAGCTCAAGTATGTTAGGCCTCTTACGTTACTGCCCTCTTTTTATTTTAGAAAATCATTTTTCTCTCTGTCCTTCAGATTAGATGATTTCTACTGACCTGGTGATTCAGAGCCATTGACGTGTCATGGGCCGGCTGGCTGGCGGGGGTCCGAGGAGCTGGAGTTGGGGCTCGTGTTCATGGCGCTGACAGCCCTATTCCGGGTACGCTTGCTCACGGGGCCCCAGGTTTCCCTTTCATTGACTGTTTGAAATCGGGGTTCGGCTGCAGGGGCAGAGTGTGGCCCGGCCAGTCCTCCCAGCGTCCTGAAGAGCAGTGCCTGGGAGCCAAGGGCCATCTCACCTACTGCTTGTGGACCCAGAGCTCAGCTCAGACTCCGGGCTCCTCTGTCAGAGAGACGTGGCCCTTACAGCTTGTGTGACCTCATCATGCTGGGCATCGGGACTGCCCTGAGAGCGGGGCATGCCCGGTAGCCAGCACGGCCCTGTGGCCTCCTCAGGGCAGGTCAGTGTCCTGCGGTTACCCTCCATCCTCAGATGGAGAGGCTGCCTCACTGAGAACCACATGTGCTCCGTGCTTCTGGGTCAGGAAGTCTCGCCACTCTTGGTTGTGACCACCTTTGGGAGCAGCACGGCTGGGCCTCTGGCCCCCGGCCTGGGCAAACTTCTCCCTGATGCCCCCCTTCGTAGTGTTTTGGATGACCCAAGGCTTCCGCTCTCTGGAGGGTCAACCATGCGTCTCGATACCTGTGTGGGACGCTACTGACCACCAGGTGGCGGCCAAGGGCAGTCCCAGTCTTGCCTGACCACTGCAGATTTCTCTCCCCCTCCCTTTCATCCTCCCTGTCTTTCTCTCCTTCTTTCCCTCCCACTCTACCCCCTGCCCTCCTTCTCTTTCTCCCACTTTGTCGAGGCCTCCCCTTAGACTTAGCAAAACCTCCAGGCCCGGGTTATGTAAGCCCCACCTGCAGCCGGACAGAGCAGTGTAAAAATAAAACTTGTCAGGTGCTATTACCTTCTTCTCTTCAAAGCTGAGTTGTCTTGCTGCAGAGCTATTTAAAGCTCCATCAACAGCAGCTCTGCATTAGGGGCTGTCAGGGCCCCGGGGGTCCTGCCAGGGTGTGTGAGGGGGCACCAGGGAGAGGGCAGCCCTGCTTGGCATCTTTTCCTGCACCTGGCTATAAAGCAAGAAGAAGCCCCGGGAAACATGGGGAGAGTTGAGACACAAATCAGTCAGCATCAGATGCAGATATGGCTTTTCATGCCCAGAAAGAGTGAGCACCTGATCAAGCTATCTGGGGTGGGTGCTGAGAGAAGGTTTGCAGACACCTGTTTGCCAGGCGTGGAGGGAGGTGACCAGAGTGATATCACTTCCGTGCCCATCAGAGGAGCAGAGGTGGCCCTGGAGGCCCTGGCAGAGCTGAGCAAGCCTGGAAGCAGGCGAGGCCTGGTGCGTGTCCTAGAGGAGGGACCCAGGGCAAAAGACCTATCAGAGAATGCCTAAATGTACCCAGAATGGCAGCAGACCTGCTGGCCCTGGAGAGAGGGCACTGGCTAAGGGCACGGGATCCTGCAGCATCTGCAGAGCAGGCAGGGCCCTGCAGAGCCCGGGGTATGGTGGGGAAGCTGGTGCACAGCCCTGCCCCCTCTCCACGGCAGGCAGCTGAGGGCAGCAGGACAAGAGATGGCCAGAGTCCAGAAGCCCCGCTCGGCTCCGTCTCACTGTGGAATCTTCCCTCACAGACTGGTGCCCAGAAGCAGAAGTAACAAAAGAGCTAACTGGGGCACCAGCTTTTTATTCGGGTCAGAACTGGGCCTATGAGGAGGGAGGATCACCTGCAGGGCTGAACCTTTCTGGTCCCTGGATGTTGTGGCCCTGTGGGGCTTGACTTGTGAGCAGACTGCCCACAGCCCAGCAGCGGGGTGGGGCTGGGCCGTAGCCTGTAGTCACTAATCCTAAACCAAATGCAGTTTAATTTTTACAGAGGCCTGAAAAAAAGAAAATGAAAGGGAGGGAGGGAGAGAGAGAGAGAGAGAGAGAGAGAGAGAGAGAGAGAGAGAGAGAGCCGACGATGACACTTCTTTAAATGCGATTGTTTCAGTTTACCACAGGGCAGCATCCCCTTCCTCACCCTGTGAGATTAAGCGGTCTTCTGAACCCCCAGACTCCTCTCGCTGCTTTCTTTCCTGCATGAGGTCTGGGTGGGCTGTTTTCCCCAGAGCACCTGGCCCCCCGGGCCCCTTCCATGCAGAGGCCAGGTCTTGGAACCCCCACTCTGCCTGCACAGACTGCTCCCTCTCTGCCCGGGAGAGGCTGTGGTGCTATCACTAACCTGCGTCACTGGGCGTCCTGCCTCTTATCGAGTGGCCCTGGGCAGTAGGCTGGCACATCCACGGAAAACCTCATGAACTTCTTTTCCAAACCAACTAGCACTCTGGGTCCAGGAAGGGCCTGAATGCCCGCAGTACCAGATTGGGGTAGTCACGGCTGCCGAGCAGTCTCATGGTGGTGAGCAGGAGGAAGCGCTCTCCCTGTGCCTTCCCTGGAGAGGGTGGAAAGCCTTAGGAAGTCCTGAGGATGACAGGCTAGACGAGCTCCAGGACACCAGAAGGATCCAGGTGCTGAAGCCACTTGGGTTGGGAGAGGAAATAAGTAGGCCCCAGGGTGCTGCCAGCAGAGGAGCCGATGTGTGTGCATGGACACACACACACACACACACACACACACACACACACACACACACAGTATCTGTGCATGCCACACAGCACAGGGATATATTTATATATGAAGGCATGCATACTTGAAGTGTACATACATTTATAAACATATGCACATACATATATGTATACAGATACAGGCAATTCATACCTATAGATATACACATATACACAGACATATGCATATATGTTCACATGTGGATACACATAAATGAAGACGCATATACATGTACATATACACAAACACATACACATATAGGTATGCATAAATATACCCATATATGCAAACATATATGTGCATAGACACATGCATGTACCTGTATGTGCACAGATGACACCAAGCTATACACATATTGCACACACATGCAGATGATCTTTCTCACACACACTTTGTATCTCTGATTCATGAGAGTCCCCAAAGCAGTTCCTCTCAATGGCAGCGTGCACACACCAGGCACCAAGATCTTGATTTCTAACACATTTCTGCACCGAGGAGAAGCCTGGCCCCCAGACAAGCGTTGACTCCAGGGCAAGAGCAGAGAAAGCGCAACGTGAAACCAGAGAGCCTGCTCACTAGACAAGGCTAAGGTAACAGACGTCGTGGACAAAGGACACAGGGCTTAGCCTGAGGAGCCCCGCTGGCCACCTGCGGGGCACAGCAGAGCTCAGATCTGCACTAATAACACTGTTGTGGGGATCTTTGAGCAGAAGCGGAGCCCAGGAAGCTGACAGAAATGCACGTACACAGAAATGTGTGAGGAGGGAAACGCTGCCTTTCCGGAAAACTCCACCCAGCAGAAGGCTCAGGAATTAGCATCTAACAACTCTAGCAACACTTTAGGCAAGAACCCTCAATGGACGCTGAATCTGACCGGCGAAACTCTGACGAACAGGAAGCTTACCTAGTCTCCAAGCATCTTCCCAGAAAGCAGGGATTAACTGCTTTTTAATTGATGTGCACTACATGTGCTAATTTTCTGTAGCTCATGGAAAAAAAAATTAGCTTTGAGTGACACAAACTTATAAATGCCCTCCCTAAGTTATAGAGGCTGAAAGTGTGCCCCGGATGTCTACGGTGCAGGCTGCATCCTCTCGGGTGCTTCAGGGCCAGCCATCTTCAGCTACAGAGGAGCTGGCATCCCAGTCCCTTGGCCTTGTTCCCTGCCTTCAGCGCTGTGAAGTGGCACCTTCATCTCTCCCTGGCTTTAGCTCTCCTGCTTCCTTCCACCACTTACACGGACTCTGAGAGCCCCACCCTTCCCAGATAGTCCAAGATGGATTTCTCCTTGAGGCCAGTTGATTTGCAGCCAGTGTGATTTGCAGCTACTTTCTCCTTTTCTGTGTACCCAAAAATGCCCAGGTTCTGGGCTGTAGGATGAGAATACTACTAGGGGACATGATGCTCAGACCATGCACACTTACTGAGTAGCTTTGATAGTGGAGGATCCCAGTAGATGCCTTGTTACCCAGGTGACTAGAGGTGTCTCCATGATAACCTCAGGTGTGCAACCCTGTTATGTAGCCCCAAGTACCCTCAGCGTGTTCTGAGGTATTCTGCCAAGAAACAAGGTCATTACAAGTCCCTATGGTCTAAATCGAAGGACACAGTAAAAAGTAGTTGGCCTGGCCAAGCCTTAAAGTCAAAGACAGCTCAAGGTGCTGCTTCAGCCCCATCAAGAGCCAAATGCCCGATGACCGAAGACCACACTCAGGCCTGGACTTTTAAAGAAATCACTGGGTTGTTCACTGAGTGTGAACATGCTTGTGATCTAGAGGTCAGTACTGGACCAATGCTGCCCTGCTGTTGGAGGCTGGGGACTGGGGCCATGCGATTGCTTTCTTCTTAGGAACACACGCTACCATGTGTAAAGTAGTAAAAGCTCAGGGTCTGCAGTGAATCTTCAACACTTGACCCTCCCCAGAAGGCCAAGAAATGGTTGCAGCGAATCCCCAAATGAGTCAGAGTGATGATGGAAGGATACGGGTGAAGGGATAAAGGAGCTTGAACTCTGGTTTTTGCAGCATTTATGTAGGTTTTATTAATTCAAAATAAGAGGTTAAGAAATGCACACGTTGCGTGAGAGGCCAAGAGGAACACCCCTGTGTGTGTGCAACCCTCCCCGGGACACATCTATGAATTTGTCCGAGTGTGGTCCGTGGAATAATCCTCCACTGAAGCATTGACTGATGTTCACATTGCAGAAAAGAATGGCAAGCGGATGTCACCTGTACTCTGATGGAGGCGTTCCTGGCCAAAACAGCACCTGAGTGGGATCAAGCCTCGTTCCAACCAGTGAGTCTGATGGAGAGGCAGTGTCTACCAGGTGCAGTCAGGACACCAGAGCACAGGCAGCTTGGGCATCGGACTCTGAGTCAAACAAACTCATAGGGCTGGGGAGAGAGCTCAGAGGCCTGAGAGCCCGCCTGGCAAGCACAGGAATGTGGGTTTGATCCCTGGTGCTGCGTGCCATGCAGCCATGCCAGCCTCTGAAACCAGGCATGGTGGTGCTTGCCTGTAATTCCAGCACTAGGGAGGCTGAGAGAGGAGGGTCACTGCGTCCGAGCTGCATAGTGAGACCCTGTCCCAAATAAATAAATAAATACCCAGAAATGGCAAAAGAAAACAATACATTACAAAATTAGCTGTATGAGTGATTTAGAAATATGAATCCTTAATTGGCCATTTGATAATATGGAAAACTGATTGTTACTCATCCTAGGTGTGAAAATGATGTTGTGGTTATGGATCTAGTGGAACATCTTGAAATAGCAGCAGCTGAAATTATGCTCCACCTTGGATTTGGTTGAAATACTACAGTTGGGGACCAATAAAGTAAGACAGGTTCTGTCCATGAAAGTGGAAGCTAGTGAGATTGAGAGGTCACCAGCTGTGTCTACTTGGAATTCTCCAACACAACACACTAAAGAGAACCTAGAGAGTACCTAGAGGGGCGATCTGAGGTGGTTGAGATCAGAGAAGGGGGTGCCCCAAAAGTACGGTTTTGAGGGGCTCTATCTCAGCATCAAAATCCTGAGTAAATGGAAACGTTGATGAAACTCCTGCCTCCAGCAGACTGACCCCCCGGGGTTTCACAGGCCTGCTTCCCCGAAAGGAGGCCTGCCTAGAGAAGTTCGTGCTTGCAGATCAAGTGCTTGGGGCAAACAGAGGCCTCAGTTTCCTCATCTGTGACTGGGAATGATGGCTGTTCATAGGGTCTGATGGAGGTGCCGGTGCAGTAGTAGATAATGACAATACAATTCAGGGACGATGAGTTGAGAGCTCCAGAACATTCTTGGGCTTCTGAGGCATGTTGAAATTGCCTTGTGCCGTGGTTAACTGCCTAGGCTTTCCTAACATATTCTCTGATGTTTTCACTGGTGGGAAAAATTTCTGTAAGTCCTTGAAAAAAATCTGGGTTTTTAAAAAGATGTTGCTTTTGCCAAATCTGGTTTGCTGATTAGCTTTTTTGTTCTGATTAATTTAGGCTCTGCAGGTTAGCAGCCATGTAATTTGATATTTTGACATTTAATCTGGTGGAAAATTGGCAGGTTCTTCTGCATCTAATGCTTGGAGTCATCTCAGAGAATATGCTCCTAACGAATTTCATATCTTGAGTGAAAACTGGTTTTGTAAATGAGGGTTGGGACTAGTGGATGGTTGAGGCTGAGATCCTGATCTCTGGGTCCATGATGAGCTCCCTTTAGGACAGTCTCCTCCAGTGTCAGTCCCATCCCCTCGTCAAATGCAGCATGTTATGGGACTTGCAGACCTGCCTGTCCTGGATTCAGCTGTCCCCTGAAACAGAAGTTCTTTGTGGAAAGCCTCACCTGAGTTCATGCCTGGATTCCTGCTGTTTGACCTCTCCAAGGGGAGCCCAAGAGGAGGGTGCTCACTAGTGCCCTAAATCTTGGTTTCCTGCATAGCAGGTGCAAGACGGACCTATTGGCCAGGGATAGTGGGGGCAAAAGGCACTGAGGGAGAAATGACAGTCTGTGGCTTCCAGCAGCAAGTGACCCCAGAGGGCAGCTCTTGTAGAGCACCCATCCCAATCCAGAACTCCTAGAACCTGGATTTATCCAGTCCACCTTCCCAAGCTTTCCTTACATACTCCTGAGGTTAGAAGACATTTCAAGCCAAATTTATTGGACATTAGTATGAAGCTGACCCCCAGGAGTGGCAGTGCTTTGTTATTAGGGCCTCTGCGAAGGAAGTCAACAGTGTGAGTAAATAAACACAGCCTGTGAGGGACTGTAATACAAAAACAAATCATGTGTTCTGGCCTAATACATTGAGGCTCCAGAAGACAGTAGCTATAAGCCCAGTTAGAAAGCAAAGACAGTGACCCCATGACTCCAGACGGAAGACACAGGCAGACTGTGAGGAGAAGTCAGAGCTGGCAGCAGCAACTGGCACCTGTGAGTGCTTTGGCAGCCACAGTCACTGCACTGAATGAGGTGGCAAGACTGGCAGGGAGTCACCACCTCTAGGGAAGAAGAGACCAGTGAGGGCCTCTGGGTGCATCTGTAGGTGCATGTGTATTTTTGTACACATGTGTGGTATGTGCTTGGGCATGTGGGATATGTGTATGCCTGCATGTTGTCTGTGTGTGATAAGCTGTACACATACATTTGTGTGTATGGTGTGTGTGCGTGTGTGTGTGTGTGTGTGTGTGTGTGTGTGTATTTTAGAATAAACAGAGCTGGAAGGGGAGGACACTGTATTCTGCATAGAGAGTCCTCCCAGGTTGATCCTGGAATCCAGCCAAGGCCAAGCAGAATGACAGCTCTAAACCAGACCTGAGCGGCTGCCCACTTGAGGAAGAGGGAGCCTGTAGCTCCAGCTCAACCTGAGTGGATGTTGCAAAATAGCATCAATATTTTTGGAGAAATGTGACTCAACCCAGTCTACACAACTTAAAACTCAGTAAACAAGACGCAAGACAATGTCACCGACTGTATAGAGAAGCAGGAAATAACTGTTAAGACTGTTTCTCAAGAGAAATGACAATTGAGGCTGAGCTCGAGAGCACAGGGACATTGGGATGATCAGAAAAGGGTTTCACAACAGCTTGGCCAGAGGAAAGACGGATGCTTGTATTGAATTAAAAAATGAGTAAGTCATTCAAGAAATAAATGATATCAAAAAACAGAAAGCTGAGAATTGGAATCCTTGACAATATCATTGTTAAGGCTGCTCAGGCAGCAGCAGGCACCTGGGTGTTTTGTGGCAACCATGGTTACAAGAAAATGCCAGTGGCCCAACAAATCAGGAAAAACTCTAATTCAAAGAATAAATGGGAAAAATTACCCAAAAGAAAAAAATAGCACAGAACAGTTCTTGAGGGATCTGTGAGACAACAAAGCTGACTTCTGAGGACCTGAAGGCCCAGAAAATGAGGGTGCAGAAGAGGCAGAGACGTATTAGAATAAGCAATGAACAATAGAACGTCCTTAATATTTGAAAGGAAAGCTTTTGGTCCAGCATTCTGTATTTAACAAGAATATTCTTCAAGAATTAAGATGAAATCAAGGCATTTTTAGATACAGAAAAGTGAAGCGGATTTGTCACCAGCAGCGCGGCACTGTAGCACTGGTAAAGGAAGGGTTTCAATGTGAAGCAAGACACGATACGTGAGCGAGCACGGACGTGCCAGGACAAGTGAAGAGGGCTGGAAATGAAACAGATGTGCACACACAAAGCGATCTGTTTTCCCAAAAAGACTCAAGTGTATTAATAAAATTTACATTATCTTGACATGCAATATGTATAGATGTAACATATGTGTCAGCTGTAACAAGAAAGACAGTGAGAGTGGAGGTAGGTGACTGTGCATCGCTAGAAGGCGTCTACATTTTATATAAAGGATTGCAGTCTTATCTTTTCTTTTTTTGGTATTGGAAATCAAACTCAAGGCCTTGCACTTGCCAGGCAGGCACTGTGCTGCTGAGCTGTATCAAGAGCCCTTACAACGTTATCTTTAAGCAGACTGTAAGAGGTAAAGAGCGTATACTGAAGCTCCTAAAGTGATGGCTAAAATGCAGAGATTGTGTTAAAAAGCCAAGAAAGAATAAAAATGGAATTCTAAAAAACAGCAAAACAGAGAAAATGGAGATCTAAATTCAACCATATCAATAATTATATTAACTATCAATAGAAAAAACCTCCCAACTAAAAAGACTAAGATTATACAAGTGGATAATAGAATATCCAACTATATGCTGTCTCTAAAAAATGTATTTTAAATGTAGATAGACAGATTACTTGAAAATAAATGGACAGAAAGAAATATAGGACAGTAAGTAAAAAAGACATTGAGTTTTGTCCCCTCAGATGTAAGTCAAACCTTGTCACAAAGGGTATGATGGAACATAAGATAAAAGAGATCAGTTTTGGTTAATTTATCTAGAAGATATAACAATTACAAATTTTCATGAATCTAAACCCTAGAGTTTCAAAATATAAGAAACAAAAATTGACAGAATCAGAGTGAAACAGATTCCACAATCATTGTGGGGATTAATACTTGTCTCTCAACAAGTGATAGAACAATTTAATTAGACAAAAAAAGTAATAGAGAGTATATCACTGTTTCAGTGACTTTTCTCTTGTCACTGGGGCAGAATGCCCAACACTCAAAATTAAGGGAGGAAATGTTTACTTAGCCTACAGTTTACAGAGATTTCAGTCTGTACTTCAGTGGTTCCAAGGCAGATTGCCACATGGCAGAAGGCAGCAGTTCATGGTGGCAGAAAAATCACAAAACAGCAAGAGCAAAAGGGAGGCATAACGGCAACAAAGCTACAGAAAGTGAGTCTGGCTCCCTCATCTTGTATTCAGGCTCTTCATCCCAAGCCCAGTGCATCCCTCACACCTACAATCCCTGTAGCATTCACCCCCGTAATCCCAGCAGCACTAACACCTGTAATCCCTCCACTGGATCATGAATTAATCACAAGCTCTAGAAGTCCACCCCATAACTGCATGAGGCTTTGGGGGGACAACTAGTCACAAACCATAGCAATCAATATCAAAATCCTTGGTCTAATTGTCATCTATAAATCACCACAGCCAGCAACTGAAAACACACCCTCTTTTGGGTATGTGTGGTATGTTTATTGGGAAAGAACTTTAGAGTTGGCCATACAACAAAGTTCAGTGAATTTGAAAGTATAGCAGTCATAGAGAATATGCTCACTCATCACAATGAAATTAAATTAGAAATCAATAGCAATAAAATATCCAGGAAATCATGAACGTTGATAAATAAACTGCAAACTGTTAAATAATCCATCAATAAACAATAAATAAAAAATTAGAAATTATACTCTGGGTAACTTCTTTAAAGATAGCATGCAGGGCTGGTGAGATGGCTCAGTGGTCTAAAGCACCTACTTAGAACAAGCTTAGCAAAGCACAAGGACCGCGGTTCAATCCCCCAGCACCACATGCCAGCCAGTCCTGCCCCCTGGTGGGCTGAGCTGGCCACACACACACACACACACATAAATAAATTTTTAAAAATTAAAAAAAATAAATAAAGATAGCATGCAATGTATTTTTGCATTGCTATTTTCCTATTATCCTGTTATGAGATTTTGTTTT
Organism: Octodon degus; assembly: GCF_000260255.1. Classification (NCBI taxonomy): domain Eukaryota; kingdom Metazoa; phylum Chordata; class Mammalia; order Rodentia; family Octodontidae; genus Octodon; species Octodon degus. The sequence goes on along the minus strand of NW_004524586.1, from coordinate 9,593,290 downwards.
ATTTTTTCTCTTTAAAATAAAATTTTATAAAAGAAATATTTAATACAAATGACTCTGAATACAAAACAACAAAGTAAATGAAATCCAGCAGGAACAGAGCTGGAAAAAATGAACAGTTTTTAAAGCTTTAGAAAATAAGATCAGTGATCACTTTGTGAAAACAGATTAAGAAAACTGAATTCCAAATAAGTAAGTGAAAGGAATAATGATGAGAGGAGCAAACTCAACGAAATATAACACAGACACTATAGAAAGCCACCAAAACCAAGCACCAATTCCTTGAAAGAATAGTTTTGCCAAATGGAGAGGTAGTAGAGACAGAACATCAATCAGCAATATCAGGATGAAAGACAGAGGTCACTGAAAATCTTTCAGGAGGTATAAAGATCAAACAAGAGCAAAAAGGGGCATTTTATGGTTTGTGCATAGGTGTCCCCCCAAATCCTCACGCAGTCATGGGGAATCTTCTGCAGTTTGGGATTGATTCATGATCCAGTGCTGAGATTATGTGTGTGAGTGCCTGAGGCAGATAATCTGCCTTACACTGTAAGGAGGAGAGAGAGGCTGGCTAGCTGCCCGTGCTCTGCCATGCTCTTGCTCTCTGCTCTTTGCTGCCTCCATAAAGCATTGTTCTCTGCCATGTGCCTCTCTACTTTGGAGCCAGCTGACTATAGACTGAAACCTCCATAAACTGTGAGCTAAATAAGCATTTTTCTTCCTTCATTTTGGGTGTTGGATATTTTGTCCCAGCAATAAGAACCAAAAATAACTAAGACAAAATTTGGTATCAAGAGTGGGGTCTTTGTTGTAACTAAACCTGACTATGTGGATTACAAGCTTTTGAGAATGACCTGTGAGAAGAGATAGAAAAGTGTAGAGGTGTCACCTACAAGAGAAGCGCTGGAACACCTTAAGCTGTTCTGTATGGGAGATTCTGGTCAGAGCTCAAAAGACCAAAAGGCTGATAGAAATCCTGCCTGTAAAGACCAGCCTGGGGAGGTTTCTGCTGGGAAGAAGGACTGAATTGGTTGTTGGACTCTGGATAATGTGAGTTCTGGCTTGGCACAAAGTTTGTTTGCATTTTTCTCGTGTCCAGAGACTTTGCCTTAGACTGAGATTAAGTGCTACAGACTGATTAATCTTTCTTTCTTTCTTTCTTTCTTTCTTTCTTTCTTTCTTTCTTTTTTAATAACACCATGAATTGCCTTTATTTCATATGCATCCATATTTCAGCATTTAGTGGTCCTGAACAGACAGTGGGATGATGCAGCAGGGGCCAGGAGGCC
>NW_004524586.1:9589069-9590539 GCF_000260255.1 Octodon degus | reverse complement strand
ACCACTCCATTAGAACTATTAACTCCATTCATATTAATTTTTGTTACAAATCTTACAAAGGGGGGTGCTTCTGGGTATTTAGGTCCACATTCTATTTTAAGGCTGTATATTCGGTTTTCATAAATTGTCATCCCTGTCCATCTTGTAAGTGTCATGTCTTCGTCATCTTCTAGGCCCCAGCTAACTGTGCCGTCTCCTACTCCTTTCTGACCTTCTTCAAGTTCTTCCAACAGTCGGAAATTGCGAGAGACTTTTACTCCCGATCCCGTGGTGGCTGCCATCTTGCATCCCTGATTAATCTTTCAAAAGAAATTTTAAGACTGTCAAATGTTGAGGCAGTGGCATGGCCATTGTTGGGGGCTTTTAGTCAGATTTATGTTAAAAATCAAAAGCAGAGAACCCAGCACGATGATTTAAAATGTGAGTTTGGGGGGAAAAAAAGCTGCAATAAAGCTGTCAAATATGAAGATAGAGCTGAGAGGACCTCCACTGTCAAAAAAACAAAACAAAGAAACTCCACAAAATAAAAAGATAGCCTGGAGACAACACAGGAGGCAACAGGTTTCCTCCCTTTGCAGGCTCAAATTACAAGGGTAACAGACATTGTCTTGAGGAAAAGGCCATAATCCCCATGTTCCAGAATAGAGGTAGTCACCATACCAAGTTCCAAAATGGCACTGGTATAAAAAATTTATTCCTCAAAATCATGATCAGAGTGCTCAGGAATCCAGGCCCTCGATGCTTACAGCCAAGGGGCGGGGGGAGCCTGTCTACTGCTCTAGTTGGCAGCAGACCTTAACATAATCCATATGGTGTTGGTTTTAGGCATTTAGAGAATATAGGAGTTCTAAAGTTAAAAAGGCTTCCACCTAGGTTTCAAAAGGCCTAGGAGGCCAAGCAATGTGCCCCTGAGATGGCAGTGTATAAAACTCTGAGTAAAAAACCTATTCAGTAAAAGCGCCAAAATAAAAAAAAAATTAAAAAGCCAAAAACATAGATTATTTAAGAAAATCTGCAAAAAGAGAGCAAAGCAGGCCTTTAAAAAAGTCATGGGAGCTGCTATCAAAATTGTCATAGGGTCAGAGCCATATAAGGCTTTTAAAGCTCACAATTTGCCACAGATTGCTTCTGATATTCCATGTAGAATTATGAGACTTAATGTTGGCCCTTCTAGATGTTAGCCTTGCTTTGATCACAATGCTTGATACCCTGCTGTGTGTAGCTTTTAAAATGGTAGTGCTTATCTTGTGCCATTAAATGTTAAATGTATTTAACTTTTCATTTATTCAAGGGCTTGTAGCTAAGAGTTTGCCTTAGATCTTAAAAAAAAATCCTGAGACTTTAACTTTTTAGCAATGCTAAGACTATAAGACTTTGACAACTCTTAGAGATAAACTAAAATGTATTTTACATAAAGAAATAAACATGAGGCTTTGGGGGTCCATGAGCAAAATGCTATGGTTTGTGTAT
>NW_004524586.1:9588035-9588969 GCF_000260255.1 Octodon degus | reverse complement strand
GAGAGAGAGAGAGAGAGAGAGAGAGAGAGAGATCAAAGAGGATTTCAGAAAATGAGAAATTCTTCCTATCCTTGCTCTTGGATAGGAAGAACCAACATTGTGAAAATGGCCATACTCTCAAAACTGTTATGCAGATTTAATACAATATTTATCAAAGTACCATTAACATGCCTCACAAGAGAAAACACTCTTAACATTTATTTGGAACCAGAGAAGACCTAGAATAGCAAAGGTAATCTTGGTCAACAAAGGCAAGGCAGAAGGTATTACAAACCCAGGCTTGAACTTATACTACAAAGCTATTGTAATAAAATCAGTATGGTAATGGCAGAAAAACAGACCCAAGGATCAATGGAACAGATTATAAGATGCACATACAACTACAAATACATTTAGCCATCTTTTTTTTTTTGCCAGAACTGGGGATAGAACTCAGGCCCTTGTGCTTGCCAGGGAAGTGCTTATTCTGCTGAACCATCTCCTCAGCCCTCCATCCTAACTTTAACAAAGGTCTAAACATGTTCACTGGAAGAAAGATGGCCTCTTTAACAAATGGTGTTGCAAAAACTGGTTCTTCACATGCCAAAAACCAAAACTAGATCCAGGACTATTGCCATGCACTAAACTAAAGCTAAAATGGATTAAAGATATAAACATCAAAACAGAAACACTAAATCTCTTGAAAGAGAAAATAGGTGGAAATCTTGAAAATGTAGGAGTAGGCAGACAGTTCATGAACAAAAACCAAACTGCACAGGAAATACTGCAAAGAATCAGCAACTGGGATCTCATCTTAATGAGAAGTTTATGCATGTAAAAAGAAATCACCAATAGAGTAAAAAGACATCTCACCAATTGGGAAAAAATTATAACCAACAATCACTCAGACAAAGGATTTCTATCTAAATTATATAAAAAACTAAAAAAAAATTGG
>NW_004524586.1:9584415-9587841 GCF_000260255.1 Octodon degus | reverse complement strand
CTTTTTAGCAATGCTAAGACTATAAGACTTTGACAACTCTTAGAGATAAACTAAAATGTATTTTACATAAAGAAATAAACATGAGGCTTTGGGGGTCCATGAGCAAAATGCTATGGTTTGTGTATGTATAGGTGTCCCCTTAAAGCCTCATGCAGTCATGGTGTGGCTTCTGGAGTTTGGGACTGATTCATGATCCAATGCTGAGAGTATGGTTGTGGGTTCCGCTGGGGCAGATACTCTGCCTTGCACTGTAAGGAGGAGAGAGAGCCTGGCTAGCTGCGTGTGCTCTGCCATGCTCTTGCTGTCTGCTCTTTGCAGCCTCCATAAAAGGTTGCACTTTGCCATGTGCCATTCTTCCTTAGAGCCAGTTTAGTGTAGACTAAAACTTTCACAAACTGTGAGCTAAATAAACCTTTCTTTCCTTCATTTTGGGTGTTGGGTATTTTGTCCCAACAACAACAACAATAATTAAGACAGAGGGCAAATCATACAAGCCAAACCTATATTGGATAAAAAAGGTTCCTTGAAAGTATAAATTAATAAATGACCCACATGAAACAGAAAATATGCAAAGCCTTATAACTATTAAAGAAATTCACTATTAAAGCCTTTACATCAATCAAATATGTTTAAACAATTTCACTACTGAATTTTATTACCTAGTAGCAGAATTACATAAAGTCTTTAGGAAATTTAGGAAAAGGAATACTTCCTACTATAAGAAAAGATCTCTTAAAAACAACAAAAATCTAGGAAATGATAATTAAACAGCTGTAAGATGGTGTAAAGATGAACAACATAGACTAATAAGCATCAGTGAGAAAGAAGGAGGCAACACAAACAACATAAAAAGAATATGGCCAGATATAATAGCAGAAAAGTTCCCAAATATGGGAGAAAAAATCTGGCATTCAGGTAACCAAGGCACATAGAACTCCAAATAACATCAATCCAATTAAAGCTAACCCAGACATATAATAACCAAGATCTCAGAAATTCAGCACAAGAACAACATACTAAAAGCTGCTAGAAAAAGAAAGAGATCACATTTAAAGGAAAGCCCATCAAATAACAGCCGATTTCTCCTCACAAACCAGCAAGTCAAGAAGAGCATGGAGTGGAGTACTTCAAGTCCTACAAGAAAACAAATTCCAACCCAGACTGATATACCCTCCAAAACTCTCAAGTTTAATGGAGAAGTGAAACACTTACATGACAAAGAACAACTAAATAAATTCATGATGAACAAACCAACTCTACACAGAGTATTAAAAGATATTCTAGAAATGGATCAAAATGCCCACAATTCCAAGAATGACAACATAAAGAACCCACCAAACATGGCAAACTACTAAACACGGGAGAAAAGTAGGGAACCCAAAGCAGGAAAATAACATGACAAACATAAGTCAATATGTATAATTATAATCACCAATGTAAATGGACTCAATTTGCCAATTAAAAGAAATAGACTGGAAGAGTAGATTAAGAAACAAAATTCAACAATATGTTATATACAAGAAACATGTTTAACCCAGAAAGAAATACATAGCTGAAAGCCAAAGGATGGAAAACAATTCTACATGGTCCAGGACCTCAGATAAAAGCAGTGGTAGCTGTTCTGTTCAGAGACTATCTGAACTTCAAACCAAGAATGATCAAACAAGATAAAGAAGGTCATTATATACCTGTTAGGGGAAAAATTCAAAAAGAAAAGATAAAGTGATGAATATGTATGCACCCAATATGGGAGCACCCAACTATATAAGATAAATTTTAAAGGACATGAAAAATAACCAATAATAAAAATAACCAACATGACGATCTTCACAGGGGACCTTAACACCCCTTTATCTCAAAATGATAGGTCAAGCAGACAGAAAATTAGCAAAGAAGTATCAGAACTGAACAAAACCATTGAACAAATAAATTTAGTGGACATATACAGGGTGACCCAGTCAACAACATCTGAATGAACATTATTTTCAGCTCCACACAGGATGTTTTCTGAAACAGACCACATACTAGTCCATGGATCATGCTTAAGTATACACAAGAAAACATAAATTGGGGCCAGGGAGATGGCTCAGTGGAATAAGTGCTTCCCTGGCAAGTGCAAGGGCCTGAGTTCAATCCCTGGTTCCACCAAAAAGAAAACATAAATTGTCCCATGCATATTATTTGATCGCAGTACAATGAAACTGGAATTTAACAACAAAGGAAACCACAGAAAACCATAAACATATGGAAATTAAATAATACTCTCCTGAATTACTGATGGGTTATAGATGAAATTACACAAGAAACTAAGCAATACCTACAATTCAACAAAAATTCAAACATAACTTACCAGAATTTGTGGGCTGCAGTGAAAGCAGTTCTCAGAGGGAAATTTATAACAGTGAACTCACACATTAGGAAAAGAGAGCAAGAACAAATAAATACCCCGTTGTTCCACCTCAAGCTTCTAGAAAAAGAAGAAAAAACCAAGTCCAAAGCCCAAAGATAGGAGGCAATTATAAAGATCAGAGCAGAAATTAATGCAATTGAGACAAAGAAATCAATACAAAGAATTAATAAATACAAAAGGTGGTTCTTTGAAAGATTAAATAAAATTGATAAACCCCTAGCCAATGTACTCAGAAAGAGGAAAGAAAAAAACTCAAATTCAAGCAATATGGAACGAAGAGGTAGAAATTGCTAAAGATCCAGTGGAAATTCAGATCATCAATAGCTATTCTGAAAATCTTTGTCTCACAGGATTGAAGACACAGAAGAAATGGACAGATTACTAGATAAGTACAAGTTGTCAAAACTGAATCAAAAAGATATAAAAACTTTGAATAACCCAATATCAGCCAATGAAATTGAAATTGTGATTTTAAAAAAGTCTTACCAACAAAGAAAATCCCAGGTCCTGATGGATTCACAGCTGAATCCTACAAGAAATTTAGAGAAAATTTAATCCCAATCCTCCTCAAACTCTTCAATGAAATTGAAAAGGAATCAATACTCCCAAAATTATTCCTGGAGGCAACTATTATACTAATACCAAAACTGGGGAAAGATACAACCAAAAAAAAAAAAAGAATTATAGGCCAATCTCACTCATGAACATAGATGCAAAAATCATCAATAAAATACTAGCAAATAGAGTACAGCAAATCATTGAGAAGATTACATAACACAACCAGGTAGGATTTATTGTAGGGATGCAAGGATGGTTCAATATTTGCAAATCTATCAATGCAATACACTATATCAATAAAGCCAAAACCAAAAAACTCACGATCATCCTAATAGATGCATAAGAGGTTTTTGACAAAGTCCAGCATTCATTAATGATCACAGCCCTACACCCTGGGCTGTGAGCATGCTGATGGTGTGCTCTGGAGCTTGAGCAGCTGCACACAGATATAAAAGACA
>NW_004524586.1:9567249-9582149 GCF_000260255.1 Octodon degus | reverse complement strand
CATCTCACCCCAGAAAGAATGGCTGTCATAAAGAAATCAATTAATAACAAATGCTGGTTGTATATAAAATACTTAGGATAGATATACCCCTACTTTCTCTTAATTCAATGAGAAGAAAGATTTGTACTAATAGTGTTTGGACAGGATATCATGTCTGCATCTTGTACTATGAATAGCCACTACAAAGACAACAATATACAACGTACTAATTATTGAAACTGTCCTACTAATTGGTTTTGAAACTATCTCATTGCTATTTGTTTCTCAATAAAATTAAAAGAATAAGAAATGCTGGAGTGGCTGTGGATATAAAAGAATCCTTCTCCACTGCTTGTGGGAATGTGGACTGGTACGATCACTATGGAAATCACTGTGGAGGCTCCTCAAAAAACTAGGATTGAATCCCATTCAATCCAGTTAGTCCCCTTCTGGATGTTTTCCCAAAAGAACTAAAAACATCATACCATAGTGATATAAGTGCTCCCATGTTTATAGCAGCACAATTTATTATAGCCAAATTTTAGAAGCAACTAAAATGTCCATCACCTGAGGAATGGATGAAACAGATGTGCTATTTTTATACACTAGACTACTACTCAGCTATAAAGAAAGACAAACTCAAAGACTTTATAGGTAGGTGGATACAAGTGGAGGCTATTCTGGTAAGTGAAATAAATCAGACCCTCATGTGTAAATATCATATTGTCTCCCTAGAATAAGAACCAGAAAGAATAAATAAAACCTGAAAGGTATAACAGATATAGTAAAATGGAAAGAAACTGAACTTAAGGATTAAACAGCAAAGATGAAAGAAAGGAAAAAAGATAGGAAGAAAGGAAGGAGGGGGAAACATGAAAGTATACATATAGAATGGCTCAGGTGGTTGTACTCATAACTTCCATCTAGTTTTTGAAAACAGCAGTTAATGTTTAGAATTTTCACCTTGACCAGATCCGTATACTGACATCTGAGATCTGAGCAACTACATCAAAGACAGCAATGTGCAGTACAAAACCCATGTACTGTTCATCTTGGTCTTCTAGTTGTGCACTATTTCTAATGTCTTATCAATTATTACACTCTCTTTAAAGAAAATAAAAGAAAAGCAGACAAGGAAAAAAAATAAAATTTCTTGAAAGCAAGCACCAATATTCAATTAGTTTCCCAATATTGTATAACTATATCTGCTAATCTGAACAACAGATTTGATGATAAATTTAGATAATATAACAACCATTGCTAATTCATTATTCATGTTTTGAAAATGTATAATATATGTATTGTTGTATTACCTTGTTCCTGTCTTTTTTTCTATTTCTTTTTGCTTCTGTTGTTACTCTTCAAAATAAAATAAAATAAAATTTAAGAAAAGAAAGTTGAGGTCAAGTGGAGCCTTCTCTCCAGATAGGAGGAAAAGGAACCCCTCGACCGCCATTGTGCATTTAGTTACACGTTTGACAGGTTGGTGTCACGTGACATCCCCTTTACCTAGCATCCCATTTCTCAGATTGTCTTGGGGCTTGGTGTCCTCTGAACTGAAGCAACTCAGTCATGTAACTTGCCTCTGGTGGTCTGTGTTCTCTGACAGGGCTTGCCTCACTTCCCTGTGTCATCAATGTCCAGCTTCAACTACTCCTTAAACAGTAAAACCTCAATACCAACACTGGACCAAAATGTAAGAAGGAGGAGGAGGAGGAGGAGGAGGAAGAGGAGGAGGAGGAAGAGGAGGAGGAGGAGGAAGAAAAAGAAGGAGAAGGAGAAGGAGAAGAAGAAGAAGAAGAAGAAGAAGAAGAAGAAGAAGAAGAAGAAGAAGAGTTGTAGTTATATCAATATTTTTCATGAATACAACTATAAAAATCCCAGAAAGATACTAGTCAGCAACACATCATGATTCAGTACGGCTTATTTTAGGAATGAAGGGCTTGTTTAACACTTTTGTAAAAAAAGAAAAAATCAGTATAGAAAACAATTGAGTATAGAAATCCACTAAAAAAACAAGAGAAATTTTTTTCAACAGATAAAAAAACTTTTACATGAAACTCAATAGACAGTGGGCTATTAAAAATAAAACAAAACAAGACACTTGCCTAAAACTAAGACTAGAAGAAATTTCTTTAATATCTTAAAATCCAACTGTTAGAGTGGATCTAAAACATCCCTGAGAAGGCTCACCTGTTCAGAGGTGGAGCTATTGGAAGGTGAATTGATTATGAAGACTTTAATTTATTAAGGATTAATCCACTGATAAGATCACAATTTGATGGCAAATTTTATGATCTAAAATAAGCAAAAAGAAGGGCTGGTGAGGTAGCTCAGTGGGCTAAAGCACCTGCTTAGACAAGTGCAGGGAAGTGGTTCAATCCCCAGCACCACATGTTGAGCCAGCTCTGCCCCTAAGGCTGGCTGAGCCAGCCAGAGTCCGGGCATAGTGGTATACACATGTAATCTCAGCACTGGGGAGGCTGAAAACAGGAGGACCACAAGTCTGAGCTGCATAGTGAGACCGTATAACAACCAAATACATTAAAAAAAAAAAAAAGCAAACCCAGAAAAAAATTTTTTTCTTTAAATTGTTTTTCTTAAAGATTTGTTCACAACAACAAAAAGCTGAATAATACATCATCCAGTAAAAATCTTTAGTGAATAGTCTCGCCTATTGAAGGAATATTAAATATATCCCTTCTGATATAAGGAATAAGATAAGGGTGCTCACTGCTATTCAACTCTTTCTTGAGGGCCTTAGCCAATGGTAATGAGGCAAGAAATGAAGTAAAACAATTAAGGTTTATAAAGGAAGAAACTTTTTTATATGCAGATAACATTATTCATCACTTACAGAACTACCAGAATTAATAAGTACAGCAGGGTTGTAGAATCTATTTTAAAAATCAATTGTATTTATTTTTATATACTACAAGGAAACATGTAGAAATTGAAATCTCAAAACCAAAGACATAAAATGTTCCAAACCTCATTGCTGAAAATTATAGAACATTACTGAGAGAAAGAAACAGACTCACATAATTTTAGAGAGAGATATCATGTTTATAGAATGAAAGATTCAATTTGAATCATCTGTTAATACCCTAACTGGATCTATCCAATGCTATCCCAATCAAAATTTTAGTGTAATATTTTCGTTGAAATTGACAATATATAGTCTTAAAATTTCACATAGAAGTACAAAAAAAAAAAAAAAAAAGAACCATAATAGCCAATTGTGATTTTTAAGACAAATAGAAGATTGGAGAAGCTGTTGTCTTGATTTCAAAGTTTACCATAAAAGTACAGCACCTGATGACAGTAGCAAAGAAAGACAAAGCAGATGAATGAAGCAGGCTGCTGTGTTGTGCTAGAGATGCACACACCTCAGGGCAGTTGACTTTTTTGCAAAGATGCCCAGATAATTCACTAGAGAAAAGAATAGTCTTGTCATAACAGTGCTAGAACAACTGGATATCCACACTGAACATAATGAACACCCCAATTTAACTAACATATGAAATTAACTCAAAGTGATCCTGGACATTATTATGGCTTGAATGCAGATGTCCCCCCACAGTGGACTGCTGGATTAGTCCACTGATTGGACATTAGCTCTGTTTATGGTTGAATGGATTTACTGAAGACAGAAGCCCCACTCTGGGTTTGGAAGGCTCCAACCAATAGACTTGTAGTTTGAGTAGAATACAAAGTGACTGAAGGAAGACAGGACCGCTGCTCTGCGCTGGTGGCCTGCCACATCAGGAGCCATTTCTCCTTTGCATTGCCATCATACTTTGGAGGTAGCTGACTGAAGACTGAATCTTCTATGAACTATGAGCTAAAATAAACATTTCCTCCTTTATCTTGTGAGTGTTGGGTATTTTGTCCCAATTACGAGAAAGTAGCTAGGACAGACATAAATGTAAAAGCTATCTTCAAAATTTCTATAAAAATCCATAGTGGAAAATCTTTGCAAACCTTGGTATGAGAAAAAATTTCTAACATAGGGCATGTGCACACACACACACACACACACACACACACACAAATATGTAAAAGAAAGATGTGATAAAATGCATTTCACCAGAATTTTTAAACTTCTGAAAGACACCACCAAGAAAACGAAAGGAGAACTCGTGAATAGGAAGGATGGCCTCAGTGTGTCTCGTGGGTGCATACCCATCTCCAGACTATTACAAGAACTCTGACACTTCACAAAAGAAGATATAAGAACAGTCAACAAGCATACAAAGAGATGCTCACCACTAAAGGTCATCAGGGAAAGGAAAATTAAAACTGTAATGAGATAAAAAGGTCCCTGGGTACCCATCAAAGTAACCTCAGTAAATAGGAGGCAGCGCCAGTGAGTGCTGCGCTTGACAAGGAGTGGCTCACACACGACTTCTATGAGTGCAAAACAATACATGACATCACAAAGCAGTTTTATAGTTTCTCAACAAAGTTAAATACAAGATTACTGTGCCAAGCAGCAAGCTCAGTCCCTCAGTCCACCTTCCAGGATGGGCTGTCCAGGCCATTCTGCTGCACTTCAGTGGACACTGAGAGCAGGAGAACTTTGCCCCCTACGTAGCTGGTACCACCTGGGGCATTCCTCTCCAGAGGCCCACACCAAAAGCCCAGCACCATCCCAGTGGTTCCAGCCAAAAAGGATTTCATCCAGGGAATCTGATTTCCAGCATGTAGGACATGTGAGAACCAAATGGGATGGAGAGGCGACATGGGGAAGCTAAGGATACCAGGAGGCCTGTGGGTCCTGACGAGGTACAAGCAGAACAAGAAGATAGTGCCTCGAAAATGGGCCCTTCTCAGAGCAGAGAAGAGCCTGTCGGGAGGAACTCTCAGGTTTGAGGGATGTCAGCTATGGCTAGAGCCAGAGTCTATACAGACCAACAGAGCCCAAGGTGACAGGCTGTACGGTCCAGCGTGGCCAGGATGCTTGCTCTGCCCACAGGGAAGATGCCCAAACTATGCTTCCTCCTTGGCAGGGCCCTGTTCACTATCTTTAGAGGTGGGTGAAGTTGTGTGAGTGCACAGGGCTCCAAGCAGGCTCACTGGGGTGACTCTAGAGTCTGTGGTCGGTCCTGTGCTTTCTAATGACATCTGTTAGGACAGACAACTAATCTCAGTTTGGGATTTTGTTGTGAAGTGGAGATGCCAGTTCTATGGAGAGATCATGGAACTGTGGAACTTCAACCCTTTAAACCATTGTGCTGTGGGGCTGCTTCACGGTCCTGGTAGCCTATAAGTGGCCGTGGTGTCACAGGCCTTGGCTTCTGGCCCTTCCCCCATCTGCTGGACAGAGTCTATTCCTGTAACCCCACGTTCTGGGAAGCACGAGTGGTTTCACTCCAGCTCACTCGCACTGCCCTCGGGCACATTTTTATTTTTCATCTCACTGGTTCATAACCTAATAAAAAGCTTCACATGAATATTTTACCCTGCTCATTGAATTTATTTTATTACTGCGGGAAAGAAAAATTAGGAAAAAGTAAGTTCACTGCTGGTAGATGTCACACTGCAGTTTATAGGCAGAGAATATTGGTTTTTGATGTCTTTTGTGTGGTGTGAAAATCAAATGCTGCATCCTGGAAATTAACTGCAGGGGAGGCAACTCGGGCACTTGAATGTCTTTTACAAATAAGCTTCTCTGCTTCTGGAGAGTGCTTAATCAACGGGCTAGACTCCCGTGCATGCCAGCACCTCTGCATCTGCTCCGCTCTGCCTCCTTCCCAACCTTCGCATTCCGGGCTAGCCCCTCTCTGGCTGGCTGTGATGGAGTGGCCAACAGTGCGATGCGTTGAAGGGTTTAACCTCAAACAGTTGGCGTCCCGTGGCTGCCAGGTGCAGCCTCACTGCCACTGCCGTCTGTGTGAGGAAGAGCTAGCAGAAGCCATAGTGCGTTGAGAGGAAGGAGGTAGTTTCTGTGGGGTTTCTCCTAGCCGTACCTAGGGGGCTGCAGCCCCCAGCTCCACGTGCTTCAGAAAGGCTCTGGAGTGGTTGAGGAGGGACTCTAGGGAGGCGACCCCGCTCAAGGAGGTCGTAAGATGGGTGGTGGCTGCATGAGGATAGGAGGTTGCAGTTATAGGTCACCATGATATTTGAGTACAACTATAGAGGGTGTCAGGTATTTATTAAAATACTCATGTGTAGGACATGGGAAAACCAAATAGGGCAGAGTCCTGATGAAGTACAAGCAGAACAAAGAAACCTGAAGTTTCTTTGTCAGACTTTGATGAAAGGAGGAAGGAAGGAGAAGGAGGAGGGAAGGGAGAGAAGGGTGACAGGAGGAGGAGCTGGTCCTGGCTTCGTACTCACAGCTGTACCCTAAGTCTTGGCTACCACAGCAGGTCAAAGGAAATACAGTAAAGGGATGGAGCACATTTTGGGTCCCACATGCCTTGTAACTCCCACAGATACATGGGGCTTAATATGTCCCCCTAGACACACGGGGGCAAGAGTCAGCTTTGCTCTCCTCAGATAAGCCACTCCTGGATGTTTCAGAGGCCATGGGAGGGCACAATGTGTGGTCTGTGACAGAGATGACAGAGAAACCTCTGTTGAGAAGTCTTGAGAGGCAAAGCGATTTTGTCCCTGAGTAATTTTCTCTTTCTGAGAAGTGACAGTGTTGTCCAAACCTTCATTTGTACTGTCATAAAATACCTCCGGCAGCTGCGGTCAACTGCATGTTCCAGATCAGTCACGGATGCCCAAACCCCTTCTTACCCCTCAGTGGGAGGCAGAAGAAAGGCACATCCTCCAGGATGCAGGACTTAGATGGCACCTGGCTGGGCTTGGGACAGGGTCAACCATGCAACTTGACGCCAGGAATGAGGGTGGGTCCAGCGAGGCTGTGCACGACACTCAGCCTTCAGGGCTCTGAGAGCTTGGTTCTGACGGACTTTTCAGCTTGAAATTTCTCCTAATGCCCTGGATGCAGGCGACAGTGCTTAGAATGGAATGGAATTATGTCACCAATGGGCTTTCATCTTAGTCACCCAGAGAGTGTTAGATGGTCGTGGGGCCTCACTGTGGTGTGGGGTGAGCAGTGGGACCCTGATGGCATGGTAGACAGTACGGGCCACCAGGAACAGAGAAAGGGACAGGCCAGTTCCAGGGACATGATCTGGAGCCAGCATTAGTGACACATGCTACCAGGAAGATGTCATTGGTTCAAGGCCCTGTGGAGCTCCCCAGGAGGATATGCCTCTGTCCCTATTTCACGGATGGTCCCTGGGGGTTGTGAGAGGATGTGTTTGCCCTGTCCCCGCATGCCCGTAGCCCAGTTCCTGCCTCTTCCGCCACATTCCTGTTGGTGGGAACTGGACACTACTTCATTGAGAGCATGCGCATCCCATTCAGAAACTCATAGCCATGATGAGTCGAGGTGCCCTCCTGCTGCAGAAGGGATACACACCTGCTGGAGTTGTTCCTCTACTGCAGTAAAAGATTTCTTGGGTAAAAGATGTTTTTTTTTTTAACATGCTCATTGCTTTCTTTTTTAAAAAATATTCTTATTTATGTATTTGGTACAGGGTCCTGCTGCACAGTTCAGACTCATAGTGGTCCTCCTGTCTCAGCCTCTCCAGTGCTGGGATTACAGGTGTGCGCCACCATACCTGGTTTCAGTGGCCAGCAGGGCATCCAGGGGTTCCGGGGCTGGCACAGCATGCAGTGCAGGGAATTGAACCCAGGTCCTTGCCCTTTCCAGGTAGGCCCTTAGACTGCCAAGCTGTCTCCTCATTGCTTGCTTTTATTCAGAGGGAGGAGGGGAGGAGGAGAGAGAGAGGAAGAGAGAGGGAAAGAGAGAAAAAGGGGAAGAGGAGCCAGAGAGGACCCCCACCTCACAGAGGGCCTTGGAGGAAATAATGATTAACTTACACTGGCGTGTATTGCCTACAGGAGCTGGACTTGTAAAACAAAAAACAGTATTTGTCAATCAAAATGTTCTCCAATCCCAGCAGTTAGACTCGAATAGGAGTCTCTGTGTTTTGAACATTTGTTACTCTTCCTACCTTTCCTTCCTGACATTCTGCCTCTGCCACTAGAGAGAGAACTATTAGTAAGAGGAAAGTTTAAAGCACTGTCAATGGAATCAGCTACAGACTATTTAGACTGGTTCCTCCTGACTTCACTTGAATTGATCCAGGCAGGAAAATCTTAGCTTTATGCATCCAGGCTTCAGCGACTCTGTCTACATCCCTAGCAGTCAGACCTCGGTCTGACGTGCGGTGAGGTGTTGGTGAGGCCCCTGCTGCAGGACCCAGGCCCGCAGCGCACTGGCCCCTGGGCCTCCTTGCTCCCTTGCCTGTATGCTGGCTGGGCCTCCATTGTCCTCTGCTGCAGATGCAGGCTGCTGGCCTTGTCCTGTGATGAAGATGTCCCTGACGAAAGTTCCTCTGTAGGCCAGAAAAAGAAACACGTCCTGTCAGTTCTGACAAGGAAGAATTTGGAAAGGTATAAATATAAAATTTAGTAAAGTTTTATGACTGGCTTTTATTGAACCTTTTTTCTTACATTTTTGAAGGCAGATTTTTGTCATTAGTGGCAGCCATGGTAGAGCAGGAAGAGAAAAAACAACTTCTGTCCTGTCTATAAAAGTACAAGCAATTTAGGTAAAAATAGGCCGAGCGCATCTTTTAGTGACCTAGAAATTGCTGCACATGTTTCCCTGGCAAGCAGGCTCCTGACGCTCAGCTCAGACCACTGCGTTGTCGTCTGCCTGTCGTCTGCCTCTGCCTGCCAGGTGGCCCTGGGGTAGGGGCTCAGTCTGGAGAGGAAGGACCAGATGGGGGCAGCAGAGCGCCCCAGGGCTCACCTCATGGGGCAGTTCTCCATCCCTCAGGCTTAGGGCTTCTGGGCAGCCCCGTGTCTGAGCCTCGGATCTGCTGCTGCAGGAGGCCGTGGGCAAGGCGCTGGTAGAGGCCAGCACCCTCTTGTTTTCTTTCACTTCACAAGTTAGTCAGCTCAGTTTGAGGCACTGCAGCCCCCCTGGTTCTCGCAGGCAGCCCCTCTGAGGTGGATTGGGCCACAAACAGTGTGTGGCCTCTGCTTTCTACCCAGAGACCTATATCTTGCACTAGACTGAGGAGAACAGCTGTGCTTGGACACTTAGAACTGAAAGCTATGTTTATAATCAGAGATGCCTGAGCTTGTCCTGATTTCTGTATGCTGTGAACTTGAATCCGTCTCTCCAGGCGATTTCTGGGGTCCCACTGGGCTCCGTCCTCTGGTTTGCACCTCTAGATTTCTCTAATGCCGACATGACTTGTAAATGCATGAGGGGGCAGAGGTGGAGCCGATGTGGGAGTTTTGTGTCTGGATGAAGGGGAGGCTCGGACGCTCTGCATTCCCTGGGTTGTGCACAGCTTAGGGCATAGAGGCAGTGGCCAGACCCCTGAGGATGGCCGCACTTGGAGTCGGGAGTGATGGCTGGCAGGACCGGACAGCCCAGTGGTTGTATTGAGGGCCCTTGGCCAGGAGCAATAAAAGAATGGCCCAAGTGGGGCAGCCCCAGATAAAACCACCAGTGGGAGTGGAAGGCAGCAATGACAGAGAATGGGTTTTCCATTTGCCCCCACAGGGCCCTGCACAGCTTCTGGGATGTCCCCAGCCCGCACAGACCACCCACCCCTGAGCCCTAAGCAGGTGGCACGATACAGACAGAGGAGGGAGAGGAGAAGGAAGGAAAAAGAAAAGGAGAAGAGAGGAGTGGGAAGAGGGGAGGAGGACAACAGGAGGCGAAAGGACAGTAAGAAGCAGTCCTCTTGGCTGACTCCCCGGGTGCGCTGCCAGCATGTTGGCTAGGGGACCACAGCTCCCTCGGGGGCCTGGCGATAAGGCATGTGTTGCTCATTCCCCACAGAGCCGCATCCTCCTCCCTCACCCACTAATTGCTGGGTGGGAACAGATGCCCTGTATGCAAACAGCGACAGTGAAATAAAACAAAACACAGGAATTTCTGGGAGAATAGAGGAGGAAGCAGGCAGTCTTTTGGGCTGTTCTTAAGCCTTGCAGTGTGGAGCAGCGATTTGCTGCAGTAGCTCCTGCTGCTTGGATTTCTCACAACTGATGCTCTCCTCTTGCATCATGAGGAGGAGACGCAAAAGCCAGGAGAGGCGCCCAGGTGCAGCCTGCTCCCTTAGTCCATCTCTCAGACTCTGGAGATTTATGAAAAATTTCTCTGCTATGGACAGAGCCACACCTGGCCCAGTGGCCCCACAGACAGCATGCAAGGAGCTGGCAGAGGGCCCGCTCATTCAGGATGCTGTCCTGCTTCTTCCTTTGGGGCTTTTACCACCTGTGGTCAGGCTTCTGCTCCTTGTACTTCTTCCCCCGATAGTGAAAAATGGAAATATTTCCTGAAGAAAGACTGATATTTTTTGGTGCTGAAAATAGTGACAATAATAGGAAGAAGTAAATTTTTTTTCTGTCAAGACTTGTCTTCATTGTTACAAAAATTTGAGGAGAGTCACAGAAATTCCATTTTCATTGCTCCAAGTAATGAAATGAGTTTCAAAGGCCAGTGGGGAGTCCATCTAGCCATGTGGGCGTGTGTGGACGCCTTCCTCTATCAGCCTCTGGGGTCTTCGCTCTTGTGGCATTGGTCTGAGACTCACAGGAGGTAGAAGTGGTGACGGTGATGATGGTGATGGTGGTGGTGCCAGAGGTGACGAGGGTGGTGGCAGTCATGCTAGAGTAGTGGCAGGGGCACATTCGGGCTGGCTGCCAGCTTGTAACACAGCAGCCCTAAAGGACCAAGCTATCTTTGGGAAGCACAGCCAGGAGAGAAGGACCTCATGCCCTCCAGGCGAGACATTGGCAGAAGTTCTGCCCCGCCATGTGGTAGGACCATGGTTATGCCTTATATTTTCAGAGCCCACAGTGGGGCCTAGAAGGGCCATACATCATGGTTGCTTAGGAATCTGAGCAGAAGAAAACAGAATTCTGGCTAGCTTGGGCCTTGGCTGCTGTATTTTCCAAAGAGGCTCTTGACCTACTTGGGTCCTGGTCTGGTTCTCCCAAGACTGAGCCTACACAAGGGCCAACCTCTGGGATAGAACTTCCATTCTGCAGGCTGGGTAAAGCGCAGGTGGCTGATCTGTATGTGTCCCACGCTTTGTCCTAGGGGCTGCACAGCTCGGTCCTTGCAATGAGGAGAAGGAGAGATTACTGGTCTGAGGGCAAGTCTTGCATGACCATTGGAGGTAGCATTAGGAGCTGAGCAGTGAAGATGACTGACCTTAGGGAATCCCCTTCCAGAAATGGGGACCCCACAGGGCACCTAGAGAAGTACTAGGTAGGGGCATGCTGCAGCAGCCATGGACAAAGGCATATGGTCTATCAGGCCCACACTGCAATGTTATGAAGAGCCCTCTCTATTCTAGCAGTGGGGGCCTGGCCCTAGCTCAGGCCTTTAAGTGGCTGCTTCCACAAAGCTGTCAGCCTCAGGTTCCTGGAGTTCGAACCTCACAACTCTCCCGCTGGCCAAAAGTGCCCTGAAGGCATTCGGGGAAGAAAAAAAAAAAAAAAACCCTTATTCTATTCTAGCAGTGGCCATGCTGTGGGGTTGTGCAGCCCCTCTCCAAAAGGATAGCTGCCACCTGCCACCTGCCACCTGCCACCTGCTATGCCTCTGGTTGGGAAAGCATGAATCCCTGGGTTAATGTGTCCTACAACAATGCCTTTACATACCATACTATTAGTGGCTTTCACCACAAAAATTCCAGAATCATTCATTGAAACCATGACAAATACTCTTTCCCAATCTTAGAGAGACGGTTACTGTTCTGTTGTATTTTATTGCAAATGATGCCAGGGAATGCGAGGGAGGTGTCCTTGCTCCATTTTCTGAATTTATGGTGATGGTGTTTGGCCGGGGTGTGGCAGGACTGAAAAGTCTGGCTGAGTGTGAACCAAACTTGTGTGCAGGCAGTGCATGGAGCCGTTTCCTCATCACCAGCCGGGAAGGAAACCCCGTGTGAGCAGCCCACAGGCTGCGCTCCTGTGAGAAAAACAGATGAACCACTTTAAGGTTGCAAATATAGAGGACAGAGTGACAGCCACATAATTAAGAGGGCATATTTACATGATTACTTTAATGGATGCATGAGGATTTGGGAACTACATTTGTTTTTGGAATCTCCATCTGTTACCCTCTAAGCAAAGGTGTCATTCATATTTCTACCTCCTAACAGGGTTGTACAGATGTGCACTGTGAAGGGTCTGATGGCAAATATCTTAGGCTTTGTGGGCTGTAAGATCTGGATTCAATCAGCCCATTCCTCACCAGGGTGCCGTGGGGCCGAAGTAGCCATCAACAAAGCGCATGCAAGCTGGTGAATCTCTGCAACGCCGTCTTCACAAGCTGCGTGGGCCTCAGGCCTGTGCACACTGCAAGTCAGTGCTTTCAGCCCTGTGTGGCTTGCAGGGGCTCCCCTTCCACCTGGTTAGCCCAGGCCCCAACAGACACTGAGACTCCTGGGAAACCTTGATGGTGGGGCAGGAGCCACAAGGCTGCGTGCCACCACCGTGGTGCAGTGGCACCGTGATGGCGGCTTGTCCTGCTACCACTTTTGTGGCCCGGGCCTCCTGAGGCCTCTCTGCAGTCTCCTCTTTTAGCATGGGCCATGCTCCCCCGTGACGCTGGGTTGGTCCTTGTTCCTGCTCTGAGCCCAGGGCCTGGGCTCACCTGTTCAGCCCGGAGCCTCGGGTAGCTCCCCATTCTTAGGACCCAGGAAGAAGTCAAGTTTTTCGCTCTGCCTGTTTTAATGATACAGCCAGGTAAGGAATGAACAGAGAGTAGCAAATGCCCTGGTTGTGTGGTGCTAAGGGGTACTGTTCTTAGCATCTTGGATGTAAAATAAATAGTTCAAAAAAAGTGGGAGAAAAGCAGGAATCTCTATACTCTTTCTTGTTTTAAGAGAAAAGTGATACTGATTTTGAAGATGCTTTCTCCACAAGGAAGAATGGTTTACACAACCTGCATTAGCGATATCTAAGGAAATTTAGCAGGGGCTGTATAATTCATCATCTATGATTGATGAAGTACCATCCACCCACTCCAGACGAGGGAGTTCAGTAACGTGGTTCCACTTAGCATTGTCTGACTGGCTGACGCTTTCTGATCTGGCTGGTCCAGCTCACTGAGGCTCCGAGTTTGTGTGGATGGTGGCAGATGCTGGGTGATTCACAGTGGCCTCCCCGCATGGTCCATCAGCTACCAGCACGGGGTAGCAGAGCTCCATCCCCCAGGAAGTGGGGTCTTTCCATATAGAGATTGCAGGAGAATTTATGTGGAACCCACAGCTTCCCCTCTGCCTCCATTTCCCAGCCAGATTAGACTCAAGGGTTGCCACCACGCACAGCCACATCAGGAATATGGGCAGGACTCACAGCATTTTATGATTTCCATGCTGTGACTATTTCCGCCATTGTTGAAATCCAGCTACCTGTAGCTCAACAAATGCCTTACAACATTCAAATTTTAACAATTGATTCTTGCTAGCTGGTCCGCGCCAGCCCTGGCAAATCACTGAAAGTTCCATATTACACAACAAACTATTCAACCAATCTCTCATTTGAAGATGTAGAGGGTTTTTTTTTTTCCTTTTTCTCTTTCACTATTTGTGGTAATAATATAATGAGCACAGGCAGTCTTTATTCAGAATGGGATATTTTTCCTCTATTTAACTTCCTCAAAGCAGGGCTGTCGAGATGGCTCAGCGGTCTAAGCACCTGTCTGGCAAGTGCAATGACTCGAGTTCGATCCCTGGTACTGCATGCCATGCCTGACCTGTGCCGAGCATCCCCAGAGAGCTGCTTGATACACACCTATTAGCATATTACTGCCTTGCAAGTATAATTAATTATATTTGTTTAATATACAAGAGAAAGGGCGTATGGCTTTGTGTTACTTGGCAATGGTCGTATCTAAAATAGTATCTGTAATCCCAAAACTTAAAAAGCAGAAAAAAAATTGAACTATGAACCATATTTTATTTTCTTGGTTAGATTAAGCATGAGGTATGACCAAAATACATGGTGAATGTTAAATTAAATAAACTATTACAGTGAAAGGCTAGTTGCCATTAATGGCACTCGAAATACTCCTCCTTGGTCTGAACACATGTATCCCATTGTTTTTGCCACTTTCTGGGGTAAACCTGTAGATCCCATTTCATGAGCATCTCTTCCAGGTGTGAAAATACAATGAACGTGCTGCCGAGTGCCACATCACAGAAAGACAGGCTGCAAAGACCCTACAGTGTGTGCTCATCCATCCTCACCAGGTCTGGCACCAGGCAACTTCTGACTGTTCCCCAAAGTCAAAATGATCCTATGTTTTCTTTTTCTTTCATTTTCTTTTTTTGTGTAAAAATCCTTTATGCTATAGCTGCTGGAGTTTGAGTCCTCTGGACAGAGACTCTGGTGTGGGTTTTCACAAGATGGTTGGTGAATTCCTGGTCGGGAGACTTGGTGAACACGGTCCCTTTCCAGAGGTCAGGGGTCAGGTAGCTGTAGGTCTTGGAGGTGGCATGAAAGGTGGCCTGAGCAAAGTTGCCCTAAAGTAGCAGTGCAGCCCCTGGCAGAGGTGTAGCAGTCATCAGTAGCAGCCAGCAGCAGTAGCTTCTGGGGCACGGAGGCTGAGACAATGCCAGTGCCTCTGGGGACAGGGATCAGACGCACCCGCACAGAGCCACAGCGGCTGTCACCTTGCAAGGAACAGTGTGGGGCTTGCCGATCTTGTTTCCCCAGTAGCCTCTCCTCATGGGAACAATGGAGAGCTTGTCCAGGATGATGGCCCCACGAATGACAGTGGCTACTTCCTTGGAACACTTTACACCCAGGCCAATGTGACCATTGTAGTTCCCAATGGCGACAAATGCCTTGAACCT
>NW_004524586.1:9548404-9564714 GCF_000260255.1 Octodon degus | reverse complement strand
GGCCTGGGTCGTCTCCTCAGACTTCTTGATGGGAAAGGAAAAAAGGTAAATTTCCTCCAGGGACTTGATCTTCATGTCTTTGACCAGCTGGCCCAGCTTGGTGACAGGAATCCACTCTTTATCCTTGGTCTTACCGCCATGAGCCCCACGGCCTCGGCCTCTGCCGTGCCCGTGACCTCAAAGGCCATTGCCGAAGCCTCTGCAAAGCCACCTTGGCCTCCCATGCCTGGGCCCCTAGGGCCTCTGGCCCCTCCCACTGCACAGGCGTCATCTGCCATTTGATGTTTCCCAGAAAAAGAAGGATCCTCCATTTTCAATCAATCCAGGACACTGAGAAAACCACCAGAGCGTAGCTGAAGACATTCATGAAAGAGGACTTCCAGAAGGGTTCCAGCAAATGGCAGCAATGAAGTAATAATTGTGCACAGAGCCAGGAGGAGTACTTAGAGGGAGGCTGGTGGCGATATGTCTTTTACTGAAATAAATTTAAAATTTTTTAAAATTCACCATGGTTTATGATCACAATGTATATATCTATTTTTTAACTTTGTCATATTTGAATAATCTGACTTGAGATGTCTGATATCCTTGTAAAAAAATGTTCTTATTTGAGAAAAAAAAAAAAAAAAAGAAAAAAAAGGGACATGGGCAGGGAAGAAGAACCTGCAGTGTGTCGCCCTTGGATGATGGAGAGGTCGCAGCCAGTTAAGCATGTGACACCCCAGTGCTGTCTTTCTGGCTGTAATCACACTCAATCCTCTGCACTGATTTCTCCCTTCCAGATGAACACTGACTGAATCTCCTGCCACCTCTTGCTGGGAGCCTTTAGGCAGCAAATAGCTCCTTGTCTGGTCAGTGTAGCCCCTGCTATCTAGACCGAGTGACTGCATACATACCCCTATCAACCTCCCTGCTCTGGCTGCCGTATGTTTTGCCACGTGCCACTGTTTGCTTTCCTGGGTTTCACCGATCTTTGCGTGCACATTATGAAGTTCCTACATACATAGTTACAAAAGAAAAATATTTTAGTTTTTCAGAATACTGTGACTGTGAGCTGGACCTGTGCTTGTTTAGATATGTCATTCGTTTTTCTCGCCTGCCTGTTTTGTCCCAGGATCAGCTTCAGTTCTTCCAAGCAGGAGCTCTGCCTTGCCCTATTGTAGCCTGTGCACCAGTATTTTTCCCAGTTCTGACAGAAAGGAGTCTCTGAGGCCTGGAGTGGGATCACTGGTAAGCTAGCGTTTGCGTGGTGGAAGCCTCACTGGGAGAAGTTCCTTATGCAGGGAGCCAATCACTCCTCCTGACCTTGACACATCTAGTCCCTGTGACAAGACGTCAGCACCTCTAGCCCTTCAACACAGCTCTGACTCATGTGAACCTAACTTTTCCTTAACAAAGCAATGTTGGCTGGAGGAGGATGGGAATTCCCAGAATCCCTCAGGAAGAAGAGTTTTGGCTTGGCCTTTGGTGTTCTCTCAAGGGTCTCTACAGACCTGGCCCCAGAGTAGTGTGCATCTCATGCTTCTGGAAGTCTCGGAACCCCAGCCTCACTGGGAGAAGTCTGTGCAAGCTTGCAGGGCCTTCGTGGCACTGAGGTAGCTCTGGATCCTTCCAGAAGCAAGGCTGCTGGGCAGCAGGGGTTTCGCACCCCCAAGACCACAAGTTGGCACCAAGAAGCAAGTGCTGTAGCTGCCTCTCCAAACAGCCTAGAAACGCTTCATCTGGCCCAGGGGGTGGGCTTCTTCAGCCTCTGATGAGAGGATTGCTAAGATGCCATCCCTGCCCATCTCAGAGCTGACCTCTGGAGTTTAGAGCAGAGGACAAACTGCAACAGAGTTGGTGTACGAGGAGGTGGGCCCCTGCAGAAGACTGGCCAGAGGAGTGCCGGCAGCAAGGAGACAGGAAACTGAAATGACTCTGATGCCCCCTCGCCTCCCAGGGTCATGCTGCTCTTATTCATGACATCTTGTTTTATTCGTCTTCAGAATTCAGGTGTTGTGTTCATTTTTGGTTCTAAATATAACTCTGTCACAAAATATTTGGGCTTGTCAAATTACGGGGAGAGGATTTTGGGTACTCATAGTGAGAGGGTTTGAGTCTGCAGCTTTACTGTCTAGGACTAATGTGCGACACATTAATCACACCAGTACATCTGGCTTCACAAAAGATTGGCATTTCCTTTGTGCAGGGAAAGATTAGCAAGTCTCTTCCTGTACTGTCATAACACGAAAGGACTCGGTGGCACCTTCCATGGGAGGCCCGTGCCCCATCCTCTCTGAGCTGCTTTTGCTTCTTTCCCAGACTGACGATGCGGCTTCGTTGCTGGGAGGCCTGGCAGGGGAGGAGCTTGGCTTCTGGCCGCAGAGCTGGGTGAGTTTTCAGGTACAGCAAAAGGCTCCCTGGCAGGCCCATGAGGAGCTGCAGTCAGCCTGCAGGTCAGCCAGGGCCCCTGTGCACATCCTCAGCTCCTGGGCTTCTGCTCCGAGGCCTCTTATTGGGTATCTTTGGCTGAGCCTTCCTTACACACCTCTGCTGAGATTCCCTTATAGGCTGGGGACCCTGGGATAGGGAGACAGCTCAGCGGTCTAAGCGCCTGCCTGGCAAGCACAAGGACCTGAGTTTGATCCCTAGTACTGCATGCCATGCCTACTCAGAATAGGGTGTGGGGGCCTGCTCACTAGCTCAGGTGTTTGAGTGCCTGCTGAAACAAAGCAGTCAGGATCAGGATGCTGTGGTTCGATCCCCTCATCCTCAAGCCAAACCAGACCTGCCCTGAAGGCATCCTGAGTGCCCCTCCCCCCCAAAAAATAAATAAATAAAACAAACCTTTTTGACAAAATGGGGTGGGGTGGAGCACACCTATAATCCCACCACTGGGGAGGCTGACATAGGAGGATCACTGTGAGTCTAAGCTGCCTACCAAGATCCAGTATCAATAAATAAAACTTTTTTAAAAATCTGAAGAGCCTGGGTACCCCACACCTCATCCCCAGGCCCCATGTCCATTAGTCAGCAGGAGTCTTTGCTAAGAGTTCCTTATGCAAGGAGCCAATCATCCCTCCTGTGGTGGTCCCTGTAACAGGACCTTGACTCCTCTAGCCCTTCAACACTGAGGTCTGACTTGTGTGGATCTAATTTTTCCTTAACAAAGCAATGTTGGCTGGAGGAGGATGGGAATTCCCAGAATCCCTCAGGAAGAAGTTTTGGCTTGGCCTTTGGTGCTCTCTCAAGCTCCAGATGTCAGCTGTGAGGCACTGTCACTTCCTTGCCCTAAGGTCTTTTATTTTTAAGCCATGAAGACCCGTATGAAGTCCCTACGAAAACCACGTTTCCCTCATCAGTTGACGCTGGAGGCCACATAGAAGCAAATGTGTGCAAACAGACCTCTAAGCCCAGGTGCAACTCTGAGGCCCTGGCCTTCCCACCCTGGGCTGCGCGGAAGTTTGTTCTTCCTTCCCTTGCTTCAGTTCCCTGAAGGAGGCGGTGCAGCTGCAGCTGCGTGAGACCTGGGGCAGGAGACTGCGACTGAGGATGGAAAAGCCAGCACCCTGCAGAGCGGTGGCTTTGCTGTTGGCTCCAAGTCAAGTGAGGCATAGATCCCTTCCTGCCCAAGGGATCTGTGTGACCAGCCCCAGCTCCAGCCACATCCTCTAGCCAGATCTCCTGGCCGCTGACTGTGGGTCCCGTGGAGACTGCCCATGCGCTGGGTCCTTTGCGCAGTGGTGACTTGGGGTGGCTTTGGAGCAGCCTGGCAAGGAAAATACGGCATGGATGTACCCTTTCTTATTTATTCAGGTAAAATTTGCTGCTTTCTCCATTTTGAAATTGTCTAATTTGGGACATCTAGTACGTGTACAGCACTGTGCCGCCATTACCACCATCTAGGGCCACAACAATTCACCACCCAGGAACCCCCACCACCAGCAGCCACCTCCCTTCCCTGCTCTTCCACCCCTGACACTTTAAGCTGTTTGCGGTCTCTCTGGCCTTCCCTGTTAGAAATACTTTATCTGTGGGCTCAGACAACCCCTGGGTGGCTGGCTTATTCCACTGAGCAAGTTTTCAGGCCCCGTCCTTGGGGGTGGCTCGTGTCAGTATCCCATCCTCTTAGTTCAACGTTCTCTGGCAGGAAAGGACCACATTGTGTGGATTCACCGGCCCCAGCTGCAGAAAGATCCTGCTGCTCGGAATCCTCCTGTACCAGGCTTGCTCTGAGCACCAGCGCTGTGCTCTGTTGGCACATGCAGAAGTGGAGCTACTGGGTCGCAGGATGGCTGCTTTCTGGTTGGATGGATTCTCTTCCCTTCTAGTCAGAGCAGTTTCTGGGTTCGGGTGTCTACATGAAACAGTCTGCGTACTGCCGTCAACCTGTGTCTGCTCACGTGTTACCTCACATTTACTGCTCAGCGCTGCAGCGGCTTGTGGCAGCTGTTTTTCTAAACTATCCTTTGATGTGAGAACTTAACACCATTTGAAAGTGTTCTTGGCTGTGTTGAATTATGAGGTAGATCAAGGATGCTGCTTCTTTTTAATTAAATGCATCCTGAGCTTGACTGGTTTTGTATTTATAAAATAAATGACTTGCATAGTTATTAAAATTAAAATCAAATGCTATCACTGTGATGAACAGGTAAGGTACTCAAAATAAAAAGTCTCCTCAGAGCACTTCCAGGCATCCTGGGAGGAGGGGCTCGTCCTTGAGCTAGAAGTCCCCTGGGGCTGTAGCACTGAGCAGGACCAGCCTGCAGATCTGAGCGCCCCCTGGACTGCGCTGAGGGCCTTGGCTCACACTTTGAAAGCGTGGCCCAGTGTGTGAGCTTTTCTCCACGTGCTTCTCCCTCTGCTCTCTGAACTGGGCAGGCTTTTTCAGTCCTTTTCTCCTCTAGAGAACAGAAGAATCAGGCCTCATTAAAATGCTTTCCTAGGTTGTAGCTGAGGTTCCGTCCTTTCGCACAGAATCTGGAATTCAATGCTGCTGTTGTGAGTCCTTTGGCACATTGTCATTCTCTCTTAGTTACCACTGCAGGTGTTCTAAAGTCCCATCTCTGATAGTAAGGGGCTGCTCTTGGGCCTGAGAGAAGCTAGGGTAGTCTAAGTTTGTGTGGGGGTTCTTCTTTCCATAAACTTTAGCTCTGAGGCAGCTCAGAGAGGCAGAGGGAGACTCCATGACTTGCCCCTGCTGGAAATGTAAGCCACACTGTGGACCTGGAGGGGCCTGTGGAGACTGAGAACTGATGGCTGTGACCAGGTGTGGCCATCTCACCAGGAGACCAAAGGGGAACTGTGGTCCGGGAAGGTGCTGAGGGTTGGTCCAGGCTGAGCTGGACCCAGTATTTAGACACTGAGCTCAGCTCCATGTTGGCCAAGAGTTTGGACAACATCTGTCTACAACTACCTGTGACCTTTTGAGAGGCCTCAGCTCTAATTTGTGCCTCTACAGAGGGAGTTGTCACCTGTGGAGACTGGCCTTCAAACAGTTGCCCGAAACATGCTGCTTGAGTCAAAAGGAGGGCCAAGTTCTGAAACCCTAGGGAGTTCACTCTTAGAAAATTACTGAGAAGCCGGGCTTGCTGGTGCTCACCATTCTGGTGGCTGAGGCAGAGAGCTTATTGGGAGTTGGAGCCCAGCCTGGGCTACAAAGTGAGCTCAAGGCCAGCCTGAACTGCATAGTCAGACCATATCTCAAAAAGACAAAAAAGAAAAGCCCTGAGAAATTTCTTGTCCAGCGAAAAGTGCCTTCAACCTCACGAGAGTCCACCAGAGAAGGACACAACACAGGGAAGGATCACCTTATTCCAGGACCTTGGGGATGCAGGAGCCCACAGGAGCGACAGCGTCTTCAGTTACTTGGTGGTTTGATGTCTTTAGGCCATCACATTGCTGAGACCCAAGGAAGAGCCATGTTAGGAGGTCAAGAGGACCCTGCGACCTTACTTTGAGCAACTTGTCATGTGTAATGGTCCCTGCGCAGATAGAGACATAGTAGCTGAAGTGCTAGAGGCCACGCATTGGGGGCTGAGAGGAATTGGGGAAGGAGGAGGCCAGGTGGGAGTACAGAGGACAAACAAGGACCTTCCGGGGTTGTCCTCAGCATGACCCATCCCGGATCTTACCTTCCTGGCTCTAGCTCCCAGTGAGCATAGAGAGGAAGGCTAGGGAGAGCTGCTCTCCAGTGGGACTGGCCTTGAGTGTCCCCAAGGGAAGACTGACCTGCGCAAGGCTGTTACACAGCCAAGCCCAGAGGTCTCAAAACCTCAGTTTCCCTATATGCGACCTGATTTCTCTGAGCCCAAGAACTGAGCGCTGGGCTGGTAAAGGGGGCTGCTCCAGGTTGCCAGGCAAGCAGAGCCAGGGAGGAGCAGGCAGGGAGCTGTAAGCCCAGAGTGGGCTGCCATGTAGTTTGCTCACTGTGGACGCCTCTGGAGGAGGTGATACAACCACCTGTAGATGCAACACTCCCCTGGGGCCCAGCAACCATGGACCCTTAATGCCGGGCCCCACAGCGGAAGGAATGGGGTCCTGTTTCACCCACCCAGGAGTCCACCAAGTGGTATGGACTCAGGGTGTCACAGTGAGGAGCTCTGGGAAGTGCTGCTACAAATCCCACCTACTGAGGATCTGTCACAGGGCTGGACCACATAGGGCCCGAGGCTAAGGCCCAGTCATAGCATACTGACATTTTCTGCAAAGCCGCTGGGGTCCAGAGACACCAAGCTGGTGTGGCTTGGAAGGCCGAGTGCAGTGGTGGAGGGTGCTGCAGAGGAATGGAGCTTGGGGCTAGCCATGGGGAAAGGTGCAGCCCAGAGGTGACTGAGCACTGGGCTGAGGCTGGCTGGCAGATGCTGTGGGAGGGAAGATGTCACGGCGCACTTGTCCCTCTCTGGGAGGGTGGCCTGGCCTGTGAGCCCCAGGGAAAGGAAGGGTGGTGCTTGTGGCATCAGGTCTGTCTGCTGGTCCCGGTTTACAGAAATTCCTCATTGCCTTTGCAGTCCGTGGAGCCCTTAAACGCCCTATGTTATTCACAAAGACACTTGTATACATGTTAAGTAGACTACTGAAGTTGGGACTGGTCTGCCCAAAGATATTTATTTGAGAATTCACTGGTGTGGTTTCCTTGGGGAACTGAAGCTTTCTGGTCATGAATGCCTGTTTTATTTTTTGTGCAGCTAGCTATATGCAACTATCTGAAGCTGCCTGAAAAAATTATCCAACAATGTCAGGTACATACAAGGTACTGCTAGGAAGAGCACTCACTGCCTAGGGGAACTTTAATGTGCTAAATATAAATTCTTGTAGATAATCACCCTATGACAGATTATGTGGGATAGTCACTCACAGGGATGCCCATTGTTAATTGCAGATATGTTTAGAGATCACTGGTTTTGGTTTCCTTTCTTCATCAGGAATCTAGGAAGACCCTGTGCTACTGTCTTAGGGTAATGGAAAGGTGTGGGCCAGTGGTTCTCCAGCTTCAATGTGCATTAGAGTCTCCGCTCATGAGGACACATGTCCCAGGGGCATGTCCTGTGCCATCCTGAGAGAGGCAGAGAGGGAGACTTGTCAGTACCATCAAGACCTTTGAAGGGAAGAGCCAAGTCCCTTAGGATGGAGGACATCAAAGTCCTGACAAGACATCTTTTAAACCCAAGCCCGAAGAGACCATAGGCCTGGGCACTGGGCTGTAAACCAACCCTGTCTGTGTGCTTCTCCTTGCTGTGCCAGGGGCTATGAATCACCCTAAGCAAGAAGCCCGGCCATGCTCCACTTAGCTAAAGCCTATAAAACTTTACAATTCAGAAAAGGGGTTTTGAGTTTTAAAAAATATGAATAGATGATGCTATGTCTGCCAGCCAACCATCCATATCCAACTTTAAAGTCCATTTTTCATCTAGATATATTTTAACTACTTATCCAAATTATATTCAATAAACAAAATGGACATTTAACTAGAACCAGATGAAAACCAAATGCAGGGACAAATTAGGAAACAGAATCAACACCCACATCGTGTAATTTAAAAGGAAACAGTGGGGTAATTACCATTCACTGAGCCAAAGGAGAGTGCCTGAGAGTTGAACCTGCTAGTTATCACCAGGATTCTGTGAAAAGCAGGCTACAAAGGAAGGGAGGCTGCTTTCTCCTCGACTCTGCAAAGCAAATGGTGAATATGGGGTGCAGTGCACAGGATTTCTCTGTCTGAGGGGCCTCGCCAGCAACCAGGATGCTGCGCAGCCATTTCTTGAGGCTGACATCAGAGCAAGATGCCAGGAGACAGACCCGTTGCCCCTCTGCCCAGAAGAACACTCACAAAATATACAACACGCACAAGTTAAAGGAAGAAAGAGTTGTTCCAGCTCATAGTTTGTAAAGATTCCAGTCTGTAGTTGGCTGGTTCCAAAGCAGGGCAACATGGCAGAGCTGAAACAGTCCATGTCAAGGGAGGCAGAGAGTAAGGCTGCGGCCACTGAGAAGAGAGGAGGTTGGGGGTGCAACAGGGGACACTGGCTGCTTTGAAGCGCTGGCTCAGATATATATATATATATATGTATGTCCTGTGCCATCCTGAGAGATTAATATATATATATTAATCAGTTTTATTAAGGTACAGTTTACTTACAAAAATGCATAATTTGAGGGTACAATTTGATGAGTTTTGACAAATGTTTTACCTGTTCAACACTACAATTGAGTGTAAAAAGTTTGTTTTACCCTCCAGGTTTTCCCATCACAGATGTCACCCCCAAATCCTCATGCACTCACAGGTGGGGCTTTTGGCAGAGGCCAGTTCGTGGGTGTGTGACTCTGGATTAAAGGCCTGACGACTGGATTAGCCACAGATTGTTTTAGCCTGATTCTGTGTGCGGATACTGAGCAGGCCCACTCTGGGTGTGGGAGGCAGCATCCAACAGGTTTCTGTACCAGATGGAATGAAAGGGAGAACACAAAGAAGGCTGCTGCTTCCGGCCCGCTCGGCCACGAACTGTTTCACCTCCGTCCCTCCCTTCTGCCATGCTGCCTTGCCTGGGAGCCAGTGCATGCCTGTGGCCTGAAACCTCTACACACGTGAGCTAAGATGTTCTTTTCCTCCTTTAACTTGTGTCTCTCAGGTATTTTGTCCCAGCAATGCAAAAGCAACTAAGACCTCGCCTATGCTCATTTGTGGCAAACCTGCCCTGCTCTAGGTCCCGGGAAGCCCCTGGTCTACCCCAGCTTGTAGATCAATCTTGCCTTTCCTTTTGTAGAACGTTGCCCTCCTGGTGCCTAGGGTCCGGGGTCTCTCAATCTGGCTCCTCCCACTCAGCTCTTTGAGATTAACCCACAGTGCTCTGTGTCTCAGCAGTTGGTCATTTCTGTGGCTGTGTAGTACCTATGGTGCCAACAAATCACCATTTGTTTATCTGTTGAGAGACATTTGGTTTATTTCAAATTTTACATTGATGTATAAATATGCTATAAATATTCATGTACGAATCTTGTAGGAATAGGTTCTTATTTCTCTTGGATAAACATCTGAAAGTGGAATGAGCAGATTGTAGGCTTACATGTATGTATTACTAATTTTTCTCTTTCTTTATGTCTGGGTTCTGAACATAGGAGCTCACATAGACCATGCAAGCACTCTATATACTTACAGATTGGGTCTTGCTAAATTATCCAGGCTGGGCTGGAATTTAGCAATCTCCTGCCTTGGTCTAAGTAACTCAGAGGCATACACCATAACACTGGGCTTTTGTTTAATATTTTAATAAGCTGCCAAATTGAGTCCCTAAGTGTTTGCACCTTTTTTAGGGTTTTGCCAGCATAAAAGTTCTAGTTTCTCCACCTTCTCACTAACACTGATCAGCCAGTTTTGTTTTATTTGATTTTAATCATTCTATTAGGTATGCTTTCAGGTGCTTTTCTCACTGATTGACGATGCTGAGTATCTTGTCATGTACTTATTAGCCTTTTTATGTGGCTTGGTGAAAGATTTGCCTACTGAGTTACGTGCTTGTTTTCACTGGGCTATACATCACCTTATTACCAAGAGATGAGTTCTTCACATATTCCAGACACAAGTCCTTTGCCAGAAATGCGTATTGCAAATATTTCCACCTGCTCAGCTGCTTCTCTTTCATTACTTTGACATTGTCCAAAAGTGAACATTTCTAATCATGGTGAAGTCTGAGCTATATTTTATTTTAAATACAGTGTATTTTTCAAATTGGTATATTAGGTCCCCTAGTTTTCTTCTCAAGTTAGCTAGAATTTTGTCAGTTTGGGGCCAGCCAAATAGCTCAGCAGATTAAAGCAGGCTCAGGGGCCGGGGGTTTGATCCCCGGGGCGCACTGACATGGTGATTGAGACAGGGCGTGGTGTCGCACGCCTGTAATCCCAGCTCTTGGGAGGCTGTAAATAGGCGGCTCACTATGAGTCTGATCTAGTAGTGAGAGCTTGAACATCCTGTAGACCCTTCCCTAAAATACAAATAAATAAATAAATAAATAAATAGTCAATTTTTTTGATCTTTCCATAGAACCAGGCTTTGATTTTATTGATTATTCTTGTTTGTTTCAGTTTTTTATTTCATGAATGTTTGCTCTGATCTTTACTATTTACTTACTTCTTCTTACTCTGGATTTAGATTTTTTTTTAAACTCAGTTTTAAAAATTTTTATTTTAAAGTGAATAACAAGAAAAACAATAAAAATTGTATAGAATTACAGAACAAGATGATAGGAAGTTAAGAATGAAATTAACAATATTGCATATTGTTATCGTCAAAATAGTTGTTCAGGGCACCAGCTATAAGCATGCTATATTGATCAACAACACTACTTTCTTTTTTTTTTTTTTTTTATATTTGTGTGTGTGTGTGTGTGTGTGTGTGTGTCCAGCTCAGCCCACCAGGGGGCGGGGCTGGCTGGCATGTGGTGCTGGGGATTGAACCGCGGTCCCTGTGCTTTGCTAAGCTTGTTCTAAGTAGGTGCTTTAGACCACTGAGCCATCTCACCAGCCCCAACAACACTACTTTCTGACAGCAAATGTTGAGCTGATGGCTTCAAGACGTTTGTTTCCAGTGGAACCACTTCCCGAAGCACACACCTCTCCTGCCTGGTCCCCACTTTCCTCTCTAGGACTCCCACGGGGCATGTGCTGTGCGCTGTGTGATCCCGGGGGTCTCTGCGGCCCCTGGTCCATGTTGCTTATTTCTTTTTCTTTCTGTTCTTCAGACCGAATATTCTTGAGCTGACCGATCTTCAAGATTCTGCCAGCTGTAACATGCAACTGAGTCCTTATATTGAGGCATTTTTTTTCATTTATGTATTATGTTTTCAATACTTTTTTATTTGTTCCTTTCTATAACTTTGTCTGTGTTGAGATAATCCAGTTGGTAAGGCACCATTATTATGCTTTCCTTTAGTTATTTAAGCATATTAAAAACAGTTGTTTTAAAGCCCTTGTCTAGTAAGTCCAACACCTGGGCTTTCTCAGGGCTCGCTTCTATTGATTGCTTCTTTTTCTGGGTGGAGACATACATATTCCTGTGTACAAATTATAATTTTTATTGAAATTGGACGAACTGAATATTATAATGTTGCAACCCTGGAAATTAGCTTCTTTTCTCTGTGCAGTTTGCTTCTATTGCTGCTCGCAGTTCTACTTGTTGCTTTTTGATGTTTAGTGACTTCCTGACACTTGTTCTCTGTTTCCGGCATAGTACAGTTTATATTATTTGTCATGTGCAGCCACTGAATTGCCAGCTTGGTGAGCCTGGTGCTTAGGTAATGATTGGACAGAGATTTTCTCCATGTCTCGGAACTAGTAAGTCTCTAGCCTCTGATGAGGAAGCCTCTGTGTGTCACAGAGATGCCCCCTGCCACTGCTGTAACTTCTTGCCTATGTAGAACCTCAAGGTCAACAGGAGCTAGGACTTCACTGTCTTCTTGGGACTTCGCTGGGCAAGTGTGTGACGCCGGGTGTGATGCAGCCTTATTATTTTCAAGAAACATTTTGGAACTTTTCAAAATCTTCATCTTACTCCCTTTTTCAAGTAAATTGTTTTTGTCAGCTTTTTATTTGCCCTGCACCTTGGGCAGCTGCAATGTTGAATAACTGTTTCTGATTATTTTCAACAAAACTCCCTGGGAAAATTCTGTTAGCTCTTGGTAAATGGCCATCAAGATGAACCTTGCTGCTGGGTTTTC
Organism: Octodon degus; assembly: GCF_000260255.1. Classification (NCBI taxonomy): domain Eukaryota; kingdom Metazoa; phylum Chordata; class Mammalia; order Rodentia; family Octodontidae; genus Octodon; species Octodon degus. Next base: position 9,552,526 of record NW_004524586.1, on the reverse strand, counting down.
CAGGGAGCACCCCAGGTGGGTCACATGATGCCGCCAACACCAAGCCTGTTGTAGCCCATCTGGTGGCTACTGGGTTTTACCACAAGGGTGGGGCTATTGGTTCTCTCGGCTGAGGTGGAGCCAGGGACACAGGAAATGTTAACAAGACAGATGAAAACTCCAAAAAGCTCACTGTTTTGCAGATATTTTATTGTTTTTCTTGAATAAACACTCCCTGGACTCTTGCTAATCTTTGGGTTAATTTCAGAATTCTCAAAAGGTTATTTTGAAAACTTTCCCATTGTTCTTGCTCCTTTTATAGTGGGGATAGTTTTCAGAGGCCCTTATCCTGTCATACCTTCTGTCATCAGGCCAGATCAATTTTAATTGGTTCTTGCTTCCCTGACCCTTTATCTACTCAATCATCTTTATTGGATGCTGGTCATTCTGAATCCTACCTTGCTGGTAACCCAATATTTTTGTATTTCTATCAATATGTTGAATCTTGCTGCGGAATGCAATTAATTTTTTAAGAAGAGTTGAGTGCTTTTTTGTGTCTTACTTTCAAGCTTAGTTCAGCAGGAGCAGGGAAGTTCTGGCTCTGGTTTCTGGTCATTCCCCACCACCAAGGCAACCACTGAAGGGCATTGTCCCAGTGACCCAGGGCCCACACTTTCCCGTCAGGCTGGTGAGGCCAGGTCCCCAGAGAGCACGAGTGCTCCCCACCTTGCCCTTAGCTTCTGTGGCCTCCTCCCATGTCTGTGCTGCCCAGCTGCACATTCAGGGGTGTTTTTTTTTCTATCACTGGAATTCTGCAGCTCTCTTCCCCCTGGAGGTTTGTGTCCTGAAAACTGGAACCTCTCGTCTCCCCAGGTACTCAGTCCCATCTTCTCAACTCAGACATCAGCTTTGCTTGAGCTTCCTGCTTTCCATGCAGCTGCAAGTTTGGACGGTCGTGAGACTTCCTTTGCTCTGTCTCCCAGGAATCCTGTCATTTTTCACTGACATCAATTTTGCACACTGTGTTTCATGAATTTGTCCAGTTAGGGCTGCTTCCGATGGGAGGCAATGCACTTCCGACCACACACCTTGGCCAAAGCACATTGGCACGCCTCCCAGCCCTGATTGTGCAGGGCACTGCAGTGATCTGTCTCTCAGGGCCCTGCAAGGGTCAGAGGGTTGTGTTGTCTCAAGGATGAGGATCTGTGGGAGCTACTGGTAAGACCCAACTACCATGCTTGTCCCTGATCTGGTGTCTACACAGGCTAGAGAACAGGGAGAAATGTGTGGCCAGCCCTGCAGTTGTGTTCCCTGTCCCCTTGGACACAGGGCTCGAAGCCCAGCCTCCCTCATTATTCTGTGCAGACCGTAAGCAAATTTCCTCTTGTTATCCTGCCATCCTTAATGATTTCCTAGCCTGCAGGTGCTTTCATGGCTCTGTAATAAGACAGCTTATTTCTTAGTGTGAATTTCCTACTTCACTCAATTGCATTTCTGAGGCCTCACACTGTCCCAGCTAAGATTGATCAACTTTATTCTGTATGATGGGCCCAAGGCTGACTGTGCAGGCCCCTCTGATGTAGGCACAGGGCTCTGCAGTGCAGGGAACCTGCTCTGTCCCCTGGGCCCTGAATCAGGCCTGGTAGGTCTGTAGAAATGCCTGCTGAAGCCAGATGAAGTTTTCTCCAGAAGCTGAAGACAGGAGTCTTAACTGAAGAGACCCCCACTTTCTTCACTGATTACAGCAGCATGTGAAGGAGCGCATTACAGAAGGATAAGCGGTATCTCCCAAAGATGTATCTAAGTTCTAGCCCTCATCCCTGGGAATGTAATTTTATTTGGAAATAGGATCTTTGCAGACATAGTTAAGGGTCTCAAGATGAGATCAGCCTGGATTTAAGGTGGGCCCTAAGCACTGGGATAAGTATTCCTATAAGAGGCGCCTATAAAAGGGAGATTCAAGACACTTGAAATTGGAGGCTGAGCCTGGCGTGCCATGCTGAGAGCCAGGAATGCCTGGTGCCACTAGGACTTGAAGAGATTAGGACTCCCAAAATCTCGGGAGGGACCTCAACTTGGCCCACACTTGATTTAGGACTTTTAGTCTCTAGAGAGCTGAGAGGGTAAATTGAGTTGTTTCCAACCTCAGTCTTTGCTACTTGCTGTAGCAGGCTAGGGAGCCTGGCACACGTGTGGCCCACAGGCAGATGGACCCTCCCGGCACTCTGCCTAAATTGTTTTGCAGGTGGTATAAACACATTTCAAAAGCATCTTTACCCAGTCATATCCAATTCCCCAAGATTTAGGTAACAACATGTTGTGCATTATTTCTTGTACTTCTGATGCCATCAAGACTCACACAGAGGCCGAGAGAGGCGCTCTGCTCCCACAGTGAGCGCACCTTGCCAGGCCTCCAGCAGGCTCCTCCTCATGTGAGCTGCATGTTGGCATACAGCCACGGACAGCTTTTCCTGTTGTGCACTGATTCCTAGCCTTGTTTTCATCTCTTCTCTGAACCAACCAGGACGCACTTTATCTCTGAGTTTCCATTTGTACCTGGCACTGCAATGGTACGATAAGGGAGCTGGAAGATGTTTACCTCATGCCTCCATCTGGCTGGCACCTGTTTATTCTCTAAGAAATGAGGGGAGACTAAAGCCTGGCTCCCGGGGTTGCTTTACCTTTCTGGGGCCTCAGACACGACCAGCTCACAGTGGCCACCCTTGCTGGGAACAGTGCTTCTCCAGGTTCATCTTCCCACTCTACAAATTTTCTTTCTGACTTGGACTCAAATAACAATCTGTTTTGCAGGAAAGAAATTAAGTAGAGGGAATATGTGAAAAGTATAGGGAAAGAAGCCACCTTAAAATTATCTTTAAAAACATTTGCACAGATGGAGCCCATATCCCAAGAGCATCACACCTGCCCTGACAGGCTCGTCCCGGTGCAGCTGGCCTGGGCATCCCTGTACCCACTTGGGCTGCATTCCCTGTGCGTCTGACACAGACAGTCCTATTGGCTCAGCTAGTAGCTGAGCAAGGAACTGGTTGGCAGGGTACAAGTCCTAGAATATAGCTCTTTGCCTGCTTCATGGTAAAATAGGGGGGAAGAGTAAGGCCATGCAGCCTTAGCTGATTCTGGCAGCCTACAGTGAATGCTGGGAGCTATTGCAAACGGCAGTCTCCTCAAACCTGCAGGCTTCACCTTCTTGTCCTCACATTTCTTCTTGTGACTTCTAAGACCAAAATCACATTGCTGGGGACAGCGGATTGGCCTAGAGAGAAGAAAGGGAAAGCACTGTCTGGGCGTCAGCAGGTGTCTGAGAGGCCGCCATATCCATCTGTCTGGGAGGTGCACGGCTTTCTGTGCTCGTGTCTTCATACCCAAGGTTATAAATCAGTGCTGTCCCTTTTTAGAATGTGAAAACAGGTACTTAGAACTTTCCACACAGTAAAAATTTTAGCCAAAGCCATCTACATCTCATCTATAATTTAGAACATGGGTGGCTTTTCAGGGTCCTGGTGGATGCTGTCTGCCCTCTCAGAATAGAGCTGGGTGGTGTTAGGAGACCCTGGGTTATTGTTGATCTTAAGAACTAAGTGCTGTCAATTAAAAACCAGGCTGTGGCCACGTAGCCTCTTGCTATAGACTGTTTCTGTGCTGCCAGATTCATACGTCAACATCTAACCCTCTTCAGCTAGGAAGATAGGCCTTTGGGTGGTGACTGGGTCATGAGGATGGGGCTCTTGTGAGAGGGGTGAGTGGCTTTATAAAGGAGACTGAGGGTGGCTTTTTGTCCTTCCAACATGTGAAGATGCATCAAAGTTACCATCTGTGAGGAACAGACTACCGCAGACACTAAATCTGCTGTCATCTTAGAATTCCAGAACTGTGAGCAAAATCTTTAGTTTAGTTTAGTTTAGTTCTGTTCTCTTTAATAAACTTACTCAGTCTAAGATATTTCGTTAAAGAGATTCAGATGGACATCCCCTGAGCATCTACTTACTGATTGATCACATTCTACGGGGGCTGTACCTGCAGGCGGCCCTCTTGTGGGGCTCAGAGCTGGCCTCTTATCCATGTCTGAGGGTGTCTTGGGAAGGTGAGAAGAGGGGAGTCAGCCTCAAGAACCTGCAACCCCTG
>NW_004524586.1:9539517-9547581 GCF_000260255.1 Octodon degus | reverse complement strand
TCACTCACTGGGGGCATAATGACAATACCTGACATTTGCAATGGGTAAAGAGCAGGTTATTTTCCCAGTTAAACAATTATTCCAACTTTCTAGAATTTTACTTTGAAATGATCTGGGACTCTGTTTAGTCATGGGTGGCAGATTGCCCACCCTGACTACTCAGCACAACATCCTCTCCTAAACATGCCCCACCTGTCTCTTATAGCTTCTAGAACTCCAGAGCCCTTTATGGTGACATAAGGGTACTATACTCACCCTTGGTGGCATCTGGCCAGGCCCAGTCACCCTACCTGCAGCACACATTTCAGAATGTGCAGCTCATTGGAGAGAATGCAGACCAGCAGGGTCTCTCAAAGGACACAAGCTCGTGATGCAGGCAGGGAGGCTGTGAGTCCCACCCTGCTCTCAGCCCAGAAAGGGCCTGTGTTTCCAGCTCGGGGCAGGGACTGACCCAAGGCTCCCCAAGTCTTCTGAGGGTCACCTGGAGCCACATTCATGCAGCCAGGGTGCCGCCCCCAGCACCCCCACAGTCTTGTCTTTGCAGAGTTGACCCACACCGCTAGCTTGTTTGTGGCAACTGCATTCCTGAAGGGGCCCTATCTTCTGGGGCTCACAGGGAGGTGGGGAGCACACCTGGAGTGCAAAGCAAGGCAGACGCCTCCTTTTTAAGTCATTTGGCAGGGGTACACCCTGACCTCCTGCCTGATGGACAGGCTGTTTGACAGACGCAGTGTTGGGAACAGCCTTGGAGGGGTCTCTAACACCAGAGAAAGTGGCACAAGCTACAATCAGCCTCTACCCCTAAAGCGTGGAGCCAAGCTATGTGGATGTCAAATGCAGAGCAGGATCCTGTACTGACCCATCCCACAGCCTAAACATTACCTCTCCCTATTCATCTTTTCCTAGCTCCAGACATAACGCATGTGCCCAGGATTGTGCATCTGTGTAATTAATATCCGTTCAATAAAAACATGCAGGAAAAATGAAGGTGCCTCCTTAGAAATACTAAAGAGTCTGTGAGCCCCGGTGTTTATCTGATGAGATTCACGGTGAGCCACAATGCACTCGCTGCTCGTGTGCTTATTAAAAAGACATGTGTAAGAAGTAATTGCCTGCTGTACAGTTTGAAATTACTGTTTCTATTTTATTTATTACTATACAGGAAAACAGAAATGTAGCACATAATTTAGTGATTAGAACTTTATCGCTTTCGATTCACGTAATTGCATGTTTTTATTCCATTGCTCTGATTTTTAAAAATCTACCTCCTGTCTGACCTCTGCAGGGTCCTGAGCAACAATGAGATCTCATGGGGTGAAAGGGTGTTTCCTGGGCCTCAGGTTCCTGGGAAGGCTGGTGCAGACCTGTCCATATCCAGAGTTGGAGAAGCACTCTAAGGTAGATGAATGAGCCCCATCTGGTCAGCAACAGCTAACAAAAGTGGCTCACTGAGAGGCTCCAGAGTAATGTGACCAAAGACAGCCTCTTCCTGCCACCCAAATACTCCCCCAAGAAACTGAGGCCAAGGAGACTGGCTGAAAGTTTTATGAATGGAGCTTGGTGAACGCAATGGCTTTGTCCTGGGCTGTTGCTGGGTTGTCACCAACTTTTGGCATAGAATGTGGGCAGTGGTCAGCAGACACCAATTACAGTGTGTCTCAGCTCCCCCCTTTCCAGCCATGTGTCCTAAGGCCACCACCTTCCCCCAACTCTCTTGAGTCTTGAGTTCCATGTGGTCCCTCCTGCCTTTCTCAGCAGGGATCCAGCTCTACAGGGTCTGAAGTGCTCAGCAGAGGCACAGTTGCATCTCTCACACCCAAAATGAGCCTCTTGCTCCCTGTTATAGTTTGTGTCTACATGTTCCCCCAAAGCCTCATATAGTCATGGGGAAGACTTCTAGAGTTCATGATTAATTCATGATCCGATTCTGGGATTATGAGTGTGAGTGTTGCTGAGATTATGGGTGTGAGTGCTACCTCCCACCCTGGGGTTGATAGCCTGGCTGCAGTATAAGGAAAGGAGAGAGGCTTGCTTTCTGTCATGATTCTTTTCTTTCTGCTCTTGCTGTTTTGCTGGGTTTTGCTGCCATGAACTGCTGCCCTCTTCTATGTGCCACTCTGCCTTGGAGCCACTGAGTATGAACTGAAACCTCCACAAACTGTGAGTTAAATAAACTCTTTCTTCCTTAATTTTAGGTGTTGAGTCATTTGTCCCAGAAATAAGAGAAAAGTAACAGTGATAGAATTTTAGTACTAGGAGTGGGGTCTTTACTGTGACTATACCTGACCAAGTGGTTCAAGAAGAGCCTTTGGGAATGGCTTATGGGAAGAGACAGGAAGGGTTCAGATATGTCACCTACAAGAAAAGCACTGGAACACCTTCAGCTGTTCTGTATGGAAGATTCTGGTCAGAGTTCAGAAGACCAAAAGGCTGATAGAAATCCTGCCTTTAAAGACCAAGCTGGGAAGCTTTCTTCTGGGAAGAAAGACTACACTGGTTGTTGGACTCCAGATGATATGTGCTATGGCTTGGCAGAAGTTTGTTTAAATTTTGCTCATGTCCAGAGACTTTTCCTGAGACTGAGATTAAATGTGGTGGACTGATTAATCTGGCAGAAAAAAATTCAAGGGCATCAAATGCTGTGGTAGTGGCATGGCTATTGTTAAAGGCTTTTAGTCAGATTTATGTTGAGAATCAAGACCAAAGAACCCATCAGGATGATTTAAAATGTGAGTTTGGCCAGAAAGGAAGCTCCCATAAAATTATGGACTGTAAAGATAGAGCTGAGATCTCCACTGCTGAGAAGAAACAGAGCAATGGAAAAGATGTCTTGAGGCATTACAAGAAGCAGCTAATCTCCACCCTTTGCAGCCTTGAAGCTGCAGAAGTGAAAGGCTTTGCCTGGAAGAGGAAGCAGCAGAGTGTGATATTCCAGAAAGGTGGCAGCCACACCAGGTTCCAAAATGGCAGCAGTATTGCTGTACATGATTCCAGAGTAAACCCTGAGGGGATTTGACTGACCTTGTCAGATAGCAAAAGTTACATTTTTAGTTATATAGGTCTTGCTGTAACTTGTTCCCAACCATCCAGCAGAAAAGTATAACCGCAAGGTATAAAAAGTAAAGCTGTATTAATATGCTGAGCTGTAAAGTCTCAAGTCAACAACTTTGGACAATTGCCAGTAGTGCTGCTAACTCACTACTACTATGAACTATTGGACTATATTGGGTTAGTTTGCTGAATTCAGGTACCTACAATCTTTGGTCTGGCATCAAGTATGAAAAGGTCCTTTATTTATTTATTTTTGTATTTTTTAGTAAAGGTCTACAGGGTCTCACTATGTAGATTGGACTCAGAGTGATCCACCCGTGTTCAGCCTCCCAAGTGCTGGGATTACAGGTGCACACCACCACACCCAGTCTCAATTGTAGTCTCAGTGCACCCCAGGGGCGAGGCTGGCACAGTATGCTGGGGATCAAACCTTGGCCACTGCATCTGCCTAAGAAGGTGCTTTAATTCAATGAGCTATTTAGCTGGGCCTTGAAAAGGTCTTTTAAAGACGTTTCCAAAATGGCAACAGTGGAACAAGGTTCCAGAATGGCAGTGACATCCAGAATGTGTTCCTCTGAATCAGGTTCAGTGTCCTCAGAGATGCAGGCATTTGATTCCTACAGCTGAGAGAGAGAAAAGCCTGGTTACTGCTCCAGCTGGCAGCAGACTTTGGCATCATCCATATTGTGCTGCTTTTAGGTACATGCAGAATGCAAGAGTTCTGAAGGTAAGAAGGCTTCCACTTAGATTTCAGAAAAAGGCCTGGGAGGTCAGGTAGTGTGTCTCTGTGTGGGCAGTGTGTGGGCGGTGTGTGAAGTTGTAAGTGAGAAGCCTAAATGTAGTGGAGACCCCAGAAGTTTAGAGAACCCAGAAACGTGTATCATCTAAGGAAAGTTGCAAGGAGGGAGCAAGTCAGGCCTAAGAGAGAAGCCACAGAGCTACAGCCACCAGACGTGCCACAGGGGTGGAGCCACGTAAAGCCTTTGGAGATCACAACTCATCATAGATTGTTTCATATGCTCTACATGGAGCTACAGGACTTAATGTTTGCCCTGCTGGATTTTGGACTTGCTTTGGTCCCAATGCTTTATGTCTCCTTGTTTGTACCTTTTGTAATGGTAATGTTTGTCTTGTGCCATTGAATATTGGAAGTGTTTAATCTTTCACTTGTATGGAAGCTCACAGCTAAGAGTTTGACTTAGATCCTGGAGGAAACTTGGAACTTAGGCTTTTCAGAATTCTGGAACTGTTAGGACTTTGGCAACACTTAAGGATGGACTAAAATGCGCTTTGTATAAAGAGATATATATGAGTCTTTGGGCATCCAGAGGCAAAACGATGTGGTTTGTGTCTAGATATCCCCCCTCCAATGCCTCATGGAGTCATGGTGGGCTTCTAGAGTTTGTGATTAATTCATGATCCAATGCTGGATTACGGGTGTGAGTGCTGCTGGGGTTGTGGGCATGAGTACTACATCTGCTCTGGGGTGGATAGCCTGATCGCAATACAAGGAAAGACAACAAGTACTGCCATGCATACAGTGCTCTCTGCCGCTGCTCCTTCCTTTTTTCTCTTACTGTTTTTCTGTTTTCCAGTGCTATGAACTGCTACCCTCTGCCATGTGCCACTCTGCCTAGGAGCCAGCTGAGTATGAACTGAAACCTCCACAAACTGTGAGCTAAATAAACCTTTTCTTCCTTAATTTTGGGTGTCAGATATTTTGTACCAGCAATGAGAGAAAAATTACCAATCTACTCCCCAAGGCTGAGGCAGGCCTGTGCTCCCTCCACAATTTCCCTGGCCTACCCCTGCCAATTTCACTTAACAGGAGAGAGTGTTCACTGTCTGAAGGTGCAAATAAGCCCTCATGACTTTCCTATAGGGTCCCTGCACCCATGGTCAGAAGCAGTAAGCTCAGGTGAGGCCTTGGAAGTGACCAGTGGTGTGACCAAGGGGAAGGGGCCCCTTAGTCTGGGGCCAGGCACTGAGAGGGTTGGCATTTGGCATGGTGTGCAGGCTTGTGGTCTGTAAGGAATGACAGATTCCTGTGAGCACATCACAGCTCGAGTCCCACCTACCCTAGAGCCCTGAAGTGCACAAAGTCCCAAACACCAGCTGTGCCTGTTGGATCCAGTTTGTCACTGTTCAACCTGGCACATTGACTTGGTTCTAGCATGATTCTGGTTGTATTTGCCAGAGGTTTTCTTTTCTATGAGCTAGGAGTAGCTAAGAAGGAAGGTGCTGGGGTTTTCACAGAAAGTTAGCAGTGAGGCACGTGTGTCTTTACCATGTTGCTGGAGTTACTGTCTTTACATGAGTTTCCTTGTCCTTTCCCTTGAGAGGCAGCTACCGTGGTGCAATCTCAGGCTAATTCATTGAGGGTCCCAACTGACAGCTCCCTGTATAACTCCCCCATGTTCTCGCAGGTCTCCCCACACTGTGCTTCCAGGGCAGGGTTGGCCCACCTACAGGGACAAAGTGTATGTGGTGGGGGCACAGATGTAGCAGGGCTGATGCCGCCTCATCATTGAGGAAATCATGTCACATCACATGGGTGGGTGTGGAGCATTGTTGAGGCCACATACAAATGGCATCAAAAAGTTTAGCATATCAATACTTGATGGAAAATACCTGTTCTATGCTATGTCTAAGATGTTTGATATTCAAACAGAGAGTGAGGTTAAGCTCAACTGCCTATGTTATAGGGTAATAATGTCATTAAGCTTCTCTTCTAGAGGGCTAACAACTTAAGTTTGTAGACCAAAAAATTAGAGAAAAATAAGGGCTACAAGGACAGCCAACATTTTGGCCCTAGCCCTTCAAGGTCAGTGAGGACTCAGAACATAAGAGAACCTGTACTGTAACATCCTGTAACTCAGTGATGTCCCAAATTTTCTGATCAAGAAGATTATGGAGTCACAGAGAAAAGTGATCTGTGAGGTAGAGTGTGCCTAAGGAGAGGCACATGGAGAGAAAACATTCTCTCAGGCTTTCACAGAGAGCAAATTGGTCAAGCAATGACTGTGACCCATCCACATGGCTGACACTGACAAAGGATCTACAAACTGTGGTACAGGATTTCAGGCTAAATCCTGAGAGGATTTGACTAACCTTGGCAGATACGAAAGTTACACTTCTTGTTATATAGGTCTTGTTTTATCTTGGTCTTAACCAACCAGCAGAAAAGTATAATAATGAGGTATGAAAAGTAAAGCCACATTAATATGCTGAGCTATAAAGGGCTCAAGTCATCAACTTCTGACATTGCCAGTCCTATGGATAACCCACTACTATTATGGACTACTGGACTATATTGGATTATTTTGCTGAATTCACACACCTACAATATTTAAATGGCAATGGAATACCCATCTCTGTCAAAACTAAACAAAAAAGGACCATTTTGTATCTGTATATACAAAATAGGATAGATATGCAGCTACTTTCTCTTAAGTCAATGAGAAGAAAGATTTGTAGTAACAGTGTTTGGACAGGACATCCTGTCTGCATCTTGTATTATGAATAACCACTAAGAAGACAGCAATATGCAATGTATTAATTATTGAAACTGTCCTATTAATCAGTTTTGAAATTGTCTCATTGCTTCTCTTAATGAATAGAGGGATTTGTTCTAATGGTTTTTGTAAATAGGATATCATGTCTGCATCTTGTACAGCAATTAACTACTAGGAAGAATGTATGCAATGTGTTAATTATTGAAACTGTCCCTACCAATTTGGTTTGAAACTGTCTCGTTGCTATTTGTTTCTCAATAAAATTATGGAAAAAAAAAAGAAAATAAATTGTCTCATTGGCATTTGTTTCTCAATAAAATAAAAAAAAAAAAAAGGAAAAATGGCGACAAGGTCACCACCCACCTCGAGGGGTGCCAGCCCCATTGGCTAGGAGCAGCGAGGAGATCTATGACTATGTTCTTTGCCAAAGGCAACTGGGAGGACTCTGCTCAAAGTTTTGGCCCTAGGGTTTGAGTCTGCAACAAAGTAGTTCAGGACCAAGGACACAGCTGTCCCTATTCCTTTGTAGGCATACTGCTGAGTGACACATAAGCCAGACAGAGTTGCCCAGAGGCTCATCTTGAGTGACGGGAATGGAGAGGCTGGTCCTAGACTTTGCAGAGGGTCTGAGGCAGGTGGGGGCTGCTCAAGGTCCTCAAAGCCTAGGGCCTACATTGACCAGAGCTACTGCTTGCTGTCATGCCTCCTGAGCTCTGGATAAGATTTTGACAAGGCCAACTCACTGCTACGACAGGTTTGTACAGTTGCAGCCTGCATTAATCACCTAGGGCTGTTGAGGCTGAAAAAAATAGACATTTTTCCTTTCAGGTCCCCAGGAGAAGTCTGAATCAAAGTGTCAGAGCAGAGTTGAGCTTCCTCCGAAATCTGCAGGAGCAGTGCCTCCTCAGCTCCGCCAGACTCGGGTGGTCCAGGGATCTCCTGGTCTGTGGTTGCTCTGATCTCTGCCACAACTCTCACATGGTCTGCTCCCCCAGGTGTCTTCACATGATGGTCCTATCTAAATTTGGCTATCACAGCAAAGACCCTTGCTATGGTTTGGATAGATTTTGGTGTCCAAAGCCTCTGTGCTAGAAGCTTGTCCTCAACTTAGTGGTGGGGCATGATGGAGATGGGGGCCTAGGTCGCTGAGACACTGTCCTGGGAGGTGATTCTGACAGCTCTCATGGGCCCCCTTCGTAATTCTCCACAGAGCACTGTTTTACAAGGTCCAGCCCAGCCCACTCAGTGCCCTGGCTTCCCAGCTGCCCAGGGGCTCACCGGCTCCCACACCCCGCTGCCACTGCCAAGATGCGATGCAGAGCCTACACCACAGACCCCGGACTCCAGGCTCCAAAACTGAGCTGAATTCATCTCTTTATAGAAGGATCTCCCTTGGGTATTTTTTTTTTATCCTGCCTCAGCTTTATTTGTACAAAGAGCACAGGAGGACACCAGCGCCCACAGATGGCACCCCAGTGGTCACATCAGTCCTTCCTTT
>NW_004524586.1:9529082-9539122 GCF_000260255.1 Octodon degus | reverse complement strand
TCCCCCACAACTCAACATAGCAGCATGGCTTTCCTTCCTATATTTCATCTTCATACTTTTCTACTGGATGGTTAAGACCAAAGTAAAGCAGGACCTGTGCAACAAGAGTTGTAGCTTTTGGGTTTGATAAGGTCAGTGAAATCCCCTCAGGATTTATCCTGAGATCCTGTACCTCAGAGTGTAGAACCTTTGTCAGTGTCAGCCATGTGGATGAGTCACGGCCCTTGCTTGGCCAATGAGTCCTTCCGTTTTTATATCAACAGATAAGAGGCTTTTACTGTGGAGCCTTCACAGGGGCCTGGGTACCTTTGGGGCCTGGGTACCTTTGGGGGCCTGGGTACCTTTGGGAGCCTGGGCATCTTTGGGGGCTTGGATACTTTTGGGAACCTGGGCCAGAGCACAAGCTGGAGCTTGGGCCTTTGGCCAGCAAGGCTTGCAACCCTTGGCAATGCGGGCACGGATACACTTCCCAAGCTTGGGGTGGGCAATATAGGCAAGTCGAGTGAACCTGCAATTTACTCCTTTTGGGATGATCTTGGGCTTGACCTCCTTGGGCTTGATGAGGACCTTGATAGCTTCGGCGCGTGCGCTCATGGCCTTGGCATTGTTTGCTTATATCTTCTCAAAGCCCTTCTTGTTGTGCTTCTTGGCAAAATGCATGTTCCTAAGGACCTTGGGATCTACCCCCCTTCCGAGATTCATATCTTTGTGAATGAGGTTTCTGGATGCCATTTCTGTGCCATTTTTGGGACTGGTTGTATGTGGTGTGATTCTTGGACTTGGCCATAACTGCACTGTAAACCATGGCTGCTCCCTTGGGTATTTTGTCAGTGACTTTATTCCCAAATAAGTTCATGGCCACAGTTTCTAGGCAGACATGAATTTTGGGAATACTACTTAACCAGCCCAGGGCCATAAGTTTTCTACAAAATCAAACCTAGTGGCTTCTTGTCTCTGTGGACCTAGGCTGGCTCTGGGCCAGGCTTCTGGGCCTCCCACCTTGTTAGACTTGAAGTGAATCAGGTTTCTATTTAATGTGATGGCTTTAAATAAGGCCAGGATAACTGAAGTGACACAGACTACTGTTGGTCCTGATTCCTGGGAGGACAATATGATACCTTCTAAGATAAAGCATTCTGCTGAGTGTGGGTGAGGGGTTGTGGGAGAGCAGTGTATGCAGATGTTTCCACTTGAGGATCCTCAAGTCCTGGGGGAAGCTGGTGTGTCAAACTCACACCTGCTTGTTTGTCCTACAGGGCAGAAATGGGGCTCATTGAATGTCCAATTTCACACTGCATTCACAACAAATGCACATTTATGAGAAGCACCAGTCGTAACTGCTTGGGACCACTCCTAGGTGGACCCATTAGTCAGGTCACTGACCACTCATATGTCAAGAAAGCGGGTATCGGAGATGTACACACAGGGGTTTAGGTCCCACTGCATGACTCTGAGTGAGTCATGCACTTCTCTGGCCCTGATCTAAGGATGTCCTGCAGAGCCAGCAGGTGCAGGAGTTGCTACTTGAGAGGGACAATCATTGATAACAAGAGGAAGGGAGTGGCATGTGGGAATCAACGCTTCTTAATAGCTATCATTTTAAAAGAAAAATGATGCCACAGTGTCCACGATACCATGTTTGGGACACCTGGGAGGACATCTCACTTCTATCAGGTTGCATAAGACAGCATCATGAATTGTTCAGGACTTAGGAATTTTCCATAGTGATCTTTACAGCAAAATCAGTTATAAAACCAAGAAAGTGAACTTCAACAGCGGCTCCTGCTTACCGTCTTGCCAGGGGAGAAAGGCATCAGTGGGGAGAAGGTAACCAGGTTTTTCTCAGTTTATTTCACTGGTGGCCACTGCACAGCCATCATGGTTAGGGAACAGCCTGTGGATGGACATTGTGATGGTCACCAAGCCACGTGGGTTAAGATTTGACCTGACATTAATCTGTCATTGTGTGGAGGTAAGGGGTGAGGGTGTGTGTGTGTGTGCGAGTGGGTACATGTATGCAGAAAGGTAGATAACAGATATTAGTAATTGATAGGACTAGATGGAGATAGCTCAAAGATAAGGTGAGATGACTGGAATAGATTAGACAGACAAATGAACAGCAGATAGTGGCTGTCGGTGCTGTCCTCCAGAGATTCTGGGCACGTGGTACCTCTGTACCTCCCAGACATGCTCTGTGTCTGTGGCCACCTCACGTGCTTAGGACACTGATACAGGAACAGCAGCCACATGGCCTTCCCAGGAGAAGGTTCAAGGCCTCAACCCCTGGGCAGCAGCAGTGGCCACCAGAGCTGCTCTACCACTGGACCCAGAGGGAGGACACAAGGACACATCCCAGATGCTCTAGTGGTGTAGACTTTTATGGGTTCAATTCCATGGCTTGGAGAATCTTTACCAACTGCCACCTCAGATCCAGTGGCTAACTCAAATTTTCCCTGTCCCTTTATGGGCAGTGTAGGCCTGTTAGGCCTGGGGGGGCAGGGTGACATCAGCACTGCCCCAGGGGTCATAGGAGGAGGAGAACAAAAGTAAACCCATGACGCATTTGGAGCAAAGCCACAGCAAAACAAGCTCTAAATTTGTAAGTAGAAGAAGGTACCTGAGCACAGAGAGAAAGACGAAGGAGTGAGGAAAGTGTGGGAGAAGACATAACAAGCATGTGCCAGATTGAAACAGTGTTAGTCATGATCCGCCGGAAAGCAATTAATGCCTGGTAATTGGCAGGGGCTGCGGTTGCCAGGACTCCCAGCTCAGTGCTGCACAGGGCACATCCTGGCGGCTGAATCGCTCGCGCACGGTGGTGTGAAAGCGGCCCGCCTCCTCGAGCTGCTCCCAGGCACTTTCTTGTCTGTACAAGTGGACAGTGAGGACAGATGCAGTCTTCTAGGGAAAAAACACAGGTGTCAGGTTTTAATAAAATAAAAGCGATAAGCTCTAAAAAAAAAAAAAAAAAAAAAAAAGTGTCACATACTGGTGGAACAACAGAGAGATGGATTTTCTCAGTGATTCCCAGTTCAGACTGATGGATTTGGGGCTTCCTGTTGGACATGCCCTGGGGCAGCTCTGAGCCCGGGTAGGTGGCCACACCTGTCAGAGCCAACACAGCTCCTTGGATCAGACTGGGGCACTGGTCCCTGAAACTTGTGCTCTGTGAGGGGTCAGGGGACTCTGCAAATGCCATCCTCTAGGTCACTATTTCCTCTCTAATGAGTTGTTTTTATAAATTGGTGTATAAAAGTGTTCAAATTCCTGATCTTCCTCAGGGATAAGACAAATCTCCGAGACTGGGTGGAGGCGGCAGCTAAGCTTGGCAAACTTTACTGGAGAAGGCCCCTCCTCTGGACCTGGAGCTGAAGCAGGCAGACCTACGTAGCTGATGGCGGTCACCCTGGCCTTTCCAACTGTTCCAGAGTTCCTGTGTGGGCAATACGCCATCAGTGAAGTTATTACTGCTGGAGGAATGTGATAAGCACAAACTCAACACTCTTCAAAGCCCAGCATGAGAAAGTATTTGGAAAATACCGGTCTGGTTGTCTAGTGGGGCTTTGCTTAACCATAGCAAATATCAGCCATTGTTGAGAAAATCTGAAACACCACCTGCCAGACCCTAGACACTAGCTGTGGTCCCTTGCAGCACACCAAGGACCTTGAAATTCAGAGTCCTGTTTCTGTTGTTGCCAAAATATTGTATAGAAGTTGGCTGGATGCTGTCCCAACCAGTAGCACTCACCCAGAGCTTCTCTCTGTAGAAGCTTGCTGCCTGTATAGTTAAGACGTAGATGGGGCAGAGCTGGCTGGCGGTCTTTGGAGGAATTAGGGGCCCCTTGAAGGGGCAGTCTTTGTTCTCTGGGGAGTAATGATGCCTAAGGCTGGGCCTGTCTGAGGCCACTGTCCCTCTGATTCCCTTGGTCTTGTCTGCTTTCGCTCTCTGTGCCCATCATCCCAGGAGAAGTTATGCCTCCACCTCCTATAGCCTGCGAGAGTTACTGCTATCCTGTGTCTGATTCCTTCCCTACCTACTCTGTGCTCTTCTCCACACTGATGCCCCTACTCCAAGCAGAAAGCCACCTCCTCAGCTATGTGGAGCCTCGGTGCTCCCCAAGACTCCTCAGTCTGGGACAAACCACTGCAGCACAGTCTGTTGTCGATGTGCATATCCGGGCCTTGACAGAAACTGTGGGGTCTGAACATGAATGGAATGGAAACTCTGGCTTTTCATTCCTCTATCACATTGCATTTCCAGCTTCTGATTTTTTTTCCAGCTGTCTTGGAAACCTCTGGCACTGACCTCTTCTGCTCCAAATTGTTATAGCCAAGCTGTGGTTTCCTCTGGACACCGTGGTGAGTGCCATTGTCCTCATCACTGTAGTCCTTCCTCATCAGCTGGCTTTCCCACAGTGTGTGGGGGCCCCTCACAGATCTGAGGGTGACCCCCTCACTAAATAATGTGTGAACAAGGGACTCAGCAATGATGCATGTTGATTTCTAGCACATGGACTGTAGCTGGTTCTGAAGATGGTGGGGAGATAATTGCAGTAAACAGAAAAATTAGCCCCAACCTGCAACTCACAATATGCCTGACGCACAGGGCTTTGCTATCATGACATGCACTGCTAGCAGGTTGTGAATAGCTTAATTTTTTATTTAATTGAGTTATGTTCTAAATATACTCTAAGAAAGAGCTGTACAGTATTTAAAATGAAATTGCTGTTTCTTCATGCAAGAGATGGTGCTGCTCAGTTTAGGTTTTAAAGCTGCACCAGACTTCCATATGCAGTTTGCATATGGCTGAGCATGCTGGGGTCTGGAGGGTGACCTGCCCCTCTGGCAGAACTGGCTGTCTTCCCACAATTTAGTTCAGAAATGGCACAACATAAATACTCTACTCTCATTTCCTCAATCCTGGTGTCACTTTTAGATCCATCATTTTCTAGAAAGCACTTAGGCCCCAGGACTTAATCCCATCATCTGTGGTCCAGGCGCCAAGTGTGAAATGGACAGCCAGGCACAAGGACACGCGGGCACACTACTGCACGCTGCATGTGCACCCACAGCTGATGCCCTTACTGGTGTATGCATACAGACACACACATACAAATGACACTCTCACTTGCGCACACACACACAGACACCTGCACACAGGCAGCAGACTCACACACACCCACACCCACACATCTGCACTCTGGTGTGTATGCAATGCCTCACACACCCACGTGTGCTAGCCTGGGAGTCGCAGGTTTGCGCTAATTTATCTCTGTTGGCTGCAGTTATCCGCCCACCACTTCAGGATCAGCTGTAGCTAAGGTCCCAGATATCAACATGTTCTGGGCTCAACAAGTTCTTGGTCACACATTATGTAGTGAAGGGTCCACTCTCAGACCTGTCCCCTCCACACACACTGCAGGCAAGCCAGCTGATGAGGAGGGGCTGCAGTGATAACAATGGGGGCGCTGGCCTGTGATGTCCAGAGGAGACCACACCACAGTTATAACAATTTGGAGCAGAAGAGGCCAGTGCCGCAGGTTTCCAAGGCAGCTGGAATGAAGCTGTCATATCCTCATGCAGATAACACCAACAGCAGGTTTTTACGCAGATGTGAGCATACCCCTGCACTCAGAGGCCTGTGCCATTGCACCACCACCGCCACCTCAACATCTGGAAGCCACTGATCTGGTCTCCAAGTCTATAATTTTTCCACTTCAAGAATATGATATAAAAAAAATATGGCACAAGTGGAATTGTAGCATATGCAGCCATTCAAGATTGGCTTTCCTGGCAGGGGAGATGGCTCAGTGGAATAAGTGCTTCCTCCTGGAGCAAGGGCCTGAGTTCAATCCCTGGTTCCACAAAAAAACCCAACATTTTGGCCCTAGCCTTCCAAGGTCAATTAAGACTCAGGGCATATGAGAACTTGTACTATAATGTCATGTAACTCAGTAGTGTCCCAAATTTTCTGATCAAGGAGATTATGGGGCCAAAGAGGAAAGGGATCAATGATGTAGAGTGTGCCTAAGGAGAGTCACATGGAGAGAAAACATTCTCTCAGGCTTTCACAGATAACACATTGGCCAAGCAATGGCCATGACTCATCCACATGGCTGACACTGACAAAGGTTCTACAATCTGAGGTACAGGATCTCAGGATAAATCCTGAGGGGATTTCACTGACCTTCTCAGACCCAAAAGCTACAACTCTTGTTGCATAGGTCCTGCTTTACCTTGGTCTTA
The DNA here is from genome assembly GCF_000260255.1 of Octodon degus. NCBI lineage: Eukaryota > Metazoa > Chordata > Mammalia > Rodentia > Octodontidae > Octodon > Octodon degus. The sequence continues at coordinate 9,532,876 of NW_004524586.1, read as the reverse complement.
ACCATCCAGCAGAAAAGTATAAAAATGAAGTATAAGAAGTAAAGCCATGCTGTTATGTTGAGCTGTGGGGGACTCAGGTCAATAATTTCTAACATTGCCAGTCAAGCGGAAGACCCAATACTATTATGGACTACTAGACTCTTTTAGAATATTTTGCTGAGTTAACAAACCTATAATATTCAAATAATGGAACTAAACAAAGAAAAGAGATACAGATGAATGTCTATTTTGTATCTGTGTACTCAAAATGGTTAGGATAGATATATAGTTACATTCTCTTAATGAATGGAGGAATTTGGGATTTGTTCTAATAGTGTTTGTAAATAGGATATCATGTCCACATCTTGTACAGCAATTAGCCACTAGGAAGAATGTATGCAATGTGTTAATTATTGAAACTGTCCTACCAATTTGGTTTGAAACTGTCTCATTGCTATTTGTCTCTCAATAAAATTATGGGTGGAAAAAAAGCTTGGCTTTCCTTACCAAGCATAATTCCTTAGAAGTATGCCACACCTAGGTTGTCCCATCTGTTTCCTGTTCACTAATTTCTGTTGCTGAGCAGATTTACAAAGTGTCATGGCTTGTATCTAGTTGTGCCTGCAAAGCCTCATGAGGGCATAGTTGAGGCTTTTTGAGGCGGCTGGATCTGGGGTGTGTAATACTGGCAGCAAAGGTGTAACACTGGGATTGATCCTAGTGTGATGCTAAGATTGAGGGTATGAATGGTAGCCACTCTAAGGGTGGGCGGCCTGGGGGAAATGTACGAGATTTTGAAAAGGCTGATGTCATTCATCACTGCTTGTCGCTTGCTGCCCTCTGCCTGCCTGCTTTGTGGTGCTACTCTGCCAAGCCACCCTGCCTTGGACCCAACTGAATATGAACTGAAACCCCTACCAACTGGGAGCTACAGTAAAGCTTTCCTCCTTCATCTTTGGATGTCAAGTATTTTGTCTCTGCAATGAGAAAAGTAACTGAGACACAGGGTGTGACTGTAGCTCAGCCTGTCTATCCCTCGCTTGTTAAATATCTCAAATCCAGCACAATTCTCATGGCAAGCTTAGCAGTATACAGTACATTTCTGGGATCTGACGTGAACCTTATCATGGAACATTAAACAGCAAGGTTATTTTACTACTTTTGTTCTCCTTTGCTTTGTCTAATTGGCAGTCTTTCCTGTCTAGTGAGATGTTGTGTCTCACTAGACAGGAAACTTTTGTTTTATATTTTGTGGTTATTTTTGTTTTGGGGACTTTCTTATTCTCCTTCTTCCTCTTCCTCCTCTTCTTCCTCTTCCTCTTCCTCCTCTTCCTCTTCTTTTTCTCCTCTCTTTTTCTGGTCTTTTTTCTTTCCTTTTCTTTTTGTTCTCTTTCTCTTTCTTTGTTTTTCACTACTTAGGTTTTTTACCTTCCTTTTTTATTTTCTTTTATTGATCCTCTTTCTCTCTTTCCTTAACTGCTTCTTGAACTTGATATTTCAAGTGAGCAAACTCTGTCTCTTCCCTGTCTGATTCCTCCTTCACATTCTATTTCATTCTTTTCCTCCTTTGTTCTCCAGTTTTCCCAAACTCGGATGATCATCCTTTGACCTTGATGATTCTTACTATATTTGACTTGGTTCTTCACTTTATCCTGTCCCCTACCCATCTTAACTCCCATGTCCACCACAGGAGAGTAAAATCACTCCATCAATGGAAAAAAATCATTGCATATAATTACATGGCATATGTTTGATTTTGTTATATAACTTTGCTCCTGGGAACAGAGATAGCAGGTTAATGGTTACCATAATTTGTCACTGTTTAAGCTGTCTTCGAAACAATTGTTATTACTACCTGTGCTATTTTAGCCAGAATGTTATAATGTTACAATTCGATTTTCTCCCCGTATGCTATCACTGTGGTTGTACAGAGTCATAATCATCACCACATCCCAACACCACAGGACCGGGTGCTCAGCCAAAAAAGTGACTCTCATCCTTCACAAATTGGGATGGTAGGCTCTTGGGATAGCAATAAAGAACTGCCTACATGTAGAAGACATACCTGAAGAACAGACATCTCCTAGGGAAGCCTCAATGCTAGTGATAAAGTTCTCTATCATAATATATCAACAAGCATCAAAATAGAAAGCAAGAGAAAATAGAAAATGACAAGACACAGAAGCAAAATGCAACCCCAGCCTCGAAGGCCATGCAGGACAAGCTTGGAACACAATGAGATAAGCAAAATTGGAAGTCAGGTAAAGGAACTTTCTGAAATGATAGCAACAGAAGTGGGGAAAAAAGTGGAAAAGAATATAGTGAAAATTATCTCTCAGGTATAAAAAGAAATGATGCTGAAAATTAGAAGAGACACAGATAAAAGAATAGATGAGCTTAGAAAAGTGATGGAAACAGAAAGTTCCCAACACGGGAAAGAAATGGAATCCATGAAACAGAGCCAAACAAAAAATCCAGGAGAATAAAACCGCTCTTAAAAGTATATGAAATAGATTGAATGGAAAGGATAGAATGTCAGATTTTGAAGGCCAAAATATAGCGAGGGATCATGAAAAGAAAAACATCTTAAAAAGAGAAGGAGGCCATGAAAACTCAATTTAACAACTACAAAATGAAACAAAGAAGAATAACATATGATTGGATGGGGTCATTGAGAAACCTGGAGACAGCACAGATGCCATTAAAAAAAAACCTCTTCCCAGAAATAATGGCAGAAATGTTTCCAAGTATGGATATAGAATTTTACATACAATAAATGAAGCATGTAGAACTCCAAACAGCTATGACCAAAATAATACTACACCAATGTGGAGGACCACCTGAGCTGCCCTCCTTGAAAGGAGCAAGTCTCCATTTCCGAGTCTGACCCTATTTCCTTAATTGATATATACAGAGGCAGCTAGGACTTCTCTTTATCCTTTTAATTGACTTTAAGCAATGTGTACTGGTCTCACCAAGGTGCTGGTGGTAGTTTTTGAAGATGGCATGTGTGTTTCCTTGATAACCCACACCTGCTGCTCTATGATATGAGCCAGGTTGAAACAGGATGAAGAGCCAGTGCTCCATGCTGTTGGCTGGGATCAAGCCTCAAGATAGAGGCTATGACTTTCTGGGACTTGAAAGATTACACATCAGAGCTGAAGCACCAGACCCCCAAAGAACTTTCTGTTTCTATCACTTTTCTAAACTCTTCTATTCTTTTAGCTGTGCCTTCTGTAATTTTCAGCATCATTGCTTTTTATAAATGAGATACTATCTCAATAGCATAATGCAAATTACTTTCTCTGCATTTCCTTCTCTCTGCACACTACAGAGGTAAATGCAGGCATCCTACCTAGCCCAGCTCACAGTACTCACCTACTTCCCACAATTCTCAGTCATTCTTTCTCAAGCCACTCCTCCTTCATGACTGAATAAAACCCGGGTGCAGTTCTGGGCCAGCCAGCCTCTTTGTTCTGAAAAGCCATCTTCATGGCTAGACTTAGGGCCCCTTGGCTCCCCATAATTATAAATATGTTTTAGTGTTTTTATTTTCAGTGTGGGTTGCATTGGGAGTGGTAGATTGGAATTAACTTGATGGGATTCCAATAACATATTTATGAGTTTATAAATATAGACTTATTGGACCAAGATGAGAACCAGGAGGGGACTCTTACACATCGAGACATATAATAATAAAGATTCTCAAAATTGAGCACAAGAACAGAGCATTAAAAGCTATTAGAAAAGAAACAGATCACCTACATGGGAAAGCCCATCAGAACTATGACAGACTTCTCAACACAAGCCCTCAA
>NW_004524586.1:9527257-9528400 GCF_000260255.1 Octodon degus | reverse complement strand
ACCTAACTATATAAAACAATTATTCACATACATGAAAAAAAAGTAATAACGTAGTTGTAATGAGAAATTTTAATACCCCATTATATCAAAGATGTAGGTCAAGTAGACAAAAATCAGCAAAGAAATATCAGAACTAAACCAAATCTGTGGCCAAAAAAATGAATTTAGTAGATATTTTCAGAGTGTCCCACCCAACATCATGAGAATACACATTTTCTCAGCTACACACAGAACATTCTCTAAAATAGACCATAAACTAGCCCACAGAAGAGGCTTAAGTAAATGCAAAGGAATTGAAATTATCTTGTGTATATTATCTGACCATAGTGCAACGAAATTGGAAATTAATGGCAAAAGAAACTGCAAAAGCTCCGTAAACACAGAAATTAAAAATAACGCTCCTAAACAACTAATGGGTCATAGATGAAATTAAAGGAGAAATTAAACAATATCTACACTAAATGAGAATACAAATGCAATTAACTGGAAATTATGGGACTCAGTGAAAGTGGTCCTAGGAGGGAAACTTACAGCAGTGAATGCTTACATCAGGAAAACAGAATGAGCACAAATAAACAACCTAATGCTGCTCCTCAAGCTTCTAGAAAAAGGTAGAGCAAGCCAAGCCCGAAGTCCACATAAGGAAGGAAGTTATAAAGATCAGAGCTAAATTAATGCAACAGAGACTAAGAAAATAATACAAGGATTTAACAGATTGAAGAGCTGGTCCTTTGAAAGAATAAATAAAATCAATGAACCCTTAGTCACCCTTTTCAAAAAGAGGAAAGAAGAGACTCAAATTTATGCATGGAAGCATAGAAAGAGTGAAATCACTACAGATTCAGTGGAAATTCAGATCATCAGTACCTACTCTGAGAATCTTTACTTTCATCAGATAGAAAACATGGACAAAATGGACAGATTCCTAGATACATATGAATTACCAAAGCTGAGTCAAGATGATATAAAAATCATGCAGAGGGGCTGGGTAGATAGCTCAATAGAATAAGCACTTGCCTGGCATACGCGGGGTCCTGAGCTCAATCCCCGGTACTGCAAAAATAAAAATAAATAATAAATAAATACATTCTACAAGATTTTTTTAAATTTATTTATTTATTTATTTTGTGTGTGTGTGGCCAG
>NW_004524586.1:9525078-9526576 GCF_000260255.1 Octodon degus | reverse complement strand
ACTCACCAAAGACCCAACCAAAATGAGAATAATGAACATAGATGCAAAACTCCTCAAGAAGATGCCAGCAAACAGAATGCAGAAAATCAAGAAAATTATACACCAAGTAGGATTCATCTCAGGAATGCAGAGATGCTTCAGTATGTGCAATTCAATAAATGTAAAACACCAAATCAACAGAGCCAAAAGGAAAAAAAAAAATCACATGGCCATCTCAATAGACGTAGAAAAAGCTTTTGATAAAGCCCAGCAATCATTCATGATAAAAACCCTACAGAAAATGACAATAGATAGTCTCCACCTCCATCTGATAAAAGCCTTATATGACAAACCAACAGTAAACATCATCCTAAATGGACAAAAACTAAATGCTTTTACCCTAAAATCAGGATTAAGACAAGGATGTTCACTATAGTGATTTCTATTCAATACAGTTCTGGAAACATTAACCAGAGCAATTAATTGAGAGAGAGAGAGAGAGAGAGAGAGAAATAAAATGAATAATGATAAGAAAGGAAGACGTTAAATTTATCCTTATTCACAGATGACTTTACATAGAAGACCCAAAAAACTTCACCAACAGACTTCTAGATTTAATAATCAAATTTAGTAGCATAGGGCTGGGGAGATAGCTCAGTAGAATAAGCACCTGCTTGGCAAACACAGGGTCCTGAGTTCAATCCCCAGTGCAGAAAAAAAAAAAAATCAGTAGCATAGCTGAATACAAAGTCAACACTCAAATATCAATAGCATTCCCTTCCATGAGCAACAAACTCACTGAGAGAGAAATTAGGAAAACAACACCTTTCACTATAGTAGCCAAACAAAGGAAGTAAAAGATAAATACATTCAAAATTACAGTAGTCTGAAAAAAGAGATGGAAGAATTAAAACATCATGCCACAACAATATATGTGCATCCATGTTTATAGCAGCACAATGTGTAATAGCGAAATTTTGGAAACAATCTAAATGTGTATCAACTGAGGAGTTTATTTAAAAGATTTGGTATTTGTACACACTGAAGTTTACTCAGGTAAATATATCCTTCACTCATGGATAGGAAGAACCAACAATGGGAAAACAATCATATCCCCAAAATTGTTAAACAGATTCAATGCAGTCTCAATCAAATTATGATTAGTATACTTCATAGATCTAAAGAAAACATTCCTAAAATTCATCTGGTACCAGAGGAGACCAAGATTAGCAAAAACAATCCTGGGCAACAAAGGAAAGGCAGCGCTGGCTGTATAGCTCAGTGGATTACAGAGCCTGTTTAGACAGACACAGGGGCCGGGAATCTGATCCGCAGCTTGCCATACCAGGCCTCCCCCCAGGGCATACTGAGGTGGCACATGAAACTGGGAATGGTGGCGCATGCCATCTCAGTGCTTGGGAGGCTAAAAACAGGAAGAAGCACCACAAGTCTGATCTATGTAGTGAGATCCTATAGACCCTGCATTAAATACATTAATAATAATAATAATAATAATAAT
>NW_004524586.1:9519852-9524812 GCF_000260255.1 Octodon degus | reverse complement strand
AGTACAATTAGACCCGTGTCTATCATCATGCACTAAAACAAAGTCAAAATGGATCAAAAATCTCAATATTAAAACAGAAAAACTAAATCTACTGTAAGTGAAAGTAGATATAAATCTGAAGTCTTACAGGTAGAGAGTTCATGAACAAAATTCAAACTGCACAGGAAAGTCCTCAAAGAATCAACAACTGGGATCTAATCTTATTAAAAAGTTTTGCACATCAAAAGAAATCACCAACCAAATGCAATCCACAGAGTTGGCAAAAATTTCATCCAAGTGTCCCTCAGACAATGGACTTGTAACTAGACCACACAAAGTACCGAGAAGAATCAGACGCCCCCAAATTCAAAGACACAATGCAAAAATTTGGCAACAGAAATAAATATGCACTTCCTTGGTGAAAAAATACTAATAGCAAATAAATACATAGGAAGAAATGTTCAACATGATTGGTCATTTAAGGGAACCAAATTAAAACACTGAGATTCCACTTCACCCAGAAAGAAAGGCTCCCATCAGGAAATCAACCAATAACAAACGCTGGAAAGGCTGTGGGGAAAAGGAATTCTACTCCCATGCTGGGGGGAAAGTGGACTGGTACAAGCACGATGGGAGTCAGTGAGAAGGTTCCTCACAAAACTAGGATTAGAGATCCCATTTGACCTAGCTATTCCCCTCCTGGGTCTTTTCCCAGAAGAATTAAAACATCATTCAACAATGATATATGCGCATCCATGTTTATAGCAGCACAATGTGTAACAGTGAAATTTTAGAAACAACCCAAAGGCGTATCAACGGAGGAATTTATTTAAAAGATTTGATATTTGTACACACTGGAGTTTTCTCAGGTATAAAGATGGATAAACTTGAGACTTTTTTAGGTAGATGGATGCAATTCAAGACCATATCCGTAAGTGAAATAAATCAGACCAGCGTGGGTAAATATTGTAATGTCCCTCTGGTGTAAGAAGCTGAAGCAGTAAATAAGATCCAAAATGTACAACAAATATTGGGAAATGGGAAGAAACTGTTTCAAAGGAAAGAAAACTGGGATGGGAGAAAGGATAAAAGAGGAAAGGAAAGGAATTTATATATTTACGTATATACATTGAGTGGCCCCTCACGCATCCCGGGGGGTTGCACTCCAGACACCCCCGCGATAAGTTAAAATCAGCCCAGCAGCAATAGTATATTCATTTTAGGCTTTATAAACCCTTCCCACGCTCTTGCAAACCTTTCCCACGCTTTTGAAAATGCTTCTACTGTTCTTAACCATTTCCTAAACCAGTAAACCTACATGATTTTAACAACATAGATATACTGTACAGTACTCCGAAATCCCACAATATAAAAAAAAAATCCCGGACAAATAATTTAGATTAATACGTTTTGAAAAACTGTGAAACAGTGAGTCTGTGAAAGCTGAACCACACAATAGCAAGGGACTGCTGTGTATACACACGCACACACACACGCACACATGCACACACACGCACATACGTAAGCCAGTTAAGATAGTTATACTACAAATTTCTATTAGTTCATCGAAAAGTCTGTGCTTATATTGTTTGATCAATTTTTCATACCTAGATCTTGTAATCTGAGCAACTACTTTGAAGATAACAATGTGCAACGTATTAACCGTTGTTACTCACCTGTCTTGTGAAATTTTATATCCTTGGTGTTTTTTTTTGGTTTAAAATAAAAAAGAATGTCTGGGATGGCTAGATTTGGGCTGTCATAATAACACTATAAATTAATTAAACAATATTAACTATAATTTATAAATTACTATAAGCTACAGATGCTTGTGCATCAACACTTTTGTTTTCCGGAGAGGCTGTACCACTTTCCATTCCCATCAGTGGTGTCTGAGGGATCCAGCTTCTCTGCCTTCCCCACCATCTGGTGTTGTCAGTATTCTTATTGTACCCATTCTGACAGGTGTGTAGTGAGATATCATTATGATTTTAATTTGCATTCATCTGACAGCTAATGAAATTGAGTACCTTTTCTTGTCTTCAGTTGCCATTTCCGTATCTTTGTGAACCGTCTCTTCAAGGCTTTTGTCAATTTTATAATTTTTAAATATTGTGTCTTGGGCTTTATATGTTGTGTGAGGATTTGTATCTCTTTATATATTGGGCCGTCTATATATTTTTCAGATATGTGGTTTGTAAATGTTTACTTCTTTATTTTTAAAGTGAGGAGAACTAAGGAGGAACTCTTACTCTTCAGAGCGGGAGAAGGAGGACAGAGAGGGAGGAGGGAAGAGAGAGAGAGAGTCCTAGGGGTTGATGAGAGACTACACCCTTCAAGTCCATGTCCCCAGTTCCCTAGTTCCTACTCCCTCTAGCTCTGCCTCTCTGCCTAGCCTTCCACTCCCTCCTAATAACACCATCACCCGGGGACCAAGTGCTCAGCACCTGAACTTCAGGGAAGCATTTGTACTCCAAACCACAACATTCTCCCCCTGGATCAAAGGGACAAGAAGAGCCTGTCGTATTTGCCCATATGTTTGCTGACTTATGTATCTGTTTTCTTTCCCAGTGCTCCAAGATTCATTCTATCATTTCTCTCTGTTTGGCTATTTCTTTCCTTTGGTTATGTGTTTAGAGTCAGTCTGCTGATAACAGCTTTGCTTAATTTCCATTCATCCGGAAGATGTTTTGATTCCCCCTTGCTCTCGAAGAACGCTCTCTGGCGTGGAGGACTCTTTCCTCCCGGCTCTCGAAGGTGGCACCCATCGCTGTGGCCTGCACAACTCTCTTACTGTTTCCTTTGGAGGAAGAAACATTTGCTTCTCTCTATTCTCAAGGCTTTTCTCTGCCTTCGGCTTTCAGCAATTTAACTACGATGCTTCTCACTATGGACTTCTTCTGTTTGGGGTTTTCTCAGCTTCTTGAATACTTAGGTGGATATTTATTGCCAAATGTGGGGGGTCTGAGTCCCTTTTTAGTCCCACTTTCTCTCTCTGGAACTGCAGTGAGGCTAATTGCTCATTTTTGCAGTAGTCTCCAGATCTCTGGAGGCTCCATTGATTTCTTTTTCTATTTTTCTGTGTTGTTCAAATCAGTGGCTTCTTTTGTTCTGTCTTCCAGTGCAGCAAGTCTTTCATCTGTCTTCTCCCTTCTGCCCTTGAGCCTCTCTACTGAGCATCTACTTTTGTTATTGTATTTTTCATTATTAAAATTTCCTTTTGGTTTCCTTTGTTGCTTTTCCTTCTTTGCTGAGACTTATTTTGCTGTTTGCTTGAAGCATGTTTAGATGCTTTCTGTTATTTCTCCCATCTCTATCATCTCTGACATTAGTGACTGTCTTTGCAATCAGTTTGAGGTCTTCTTGGTCCTTGATATGGTGAGAGATTTTTCACCTGAAGCCTGAACATTTTGGTTATAATGTCATAAGGTGTTTTTTTTTTTTTTTTTGTTTTTTTTTTTGGTTCCTCGAATGCCTTCAGGGCACTTTTTTTTAATGTACTTAGGACAGGGTCTACCGGGTCTCACTACCCAGATCGGACTCATAGTGATTCTCCTGTTTTCAGCTTCCTAAGCACTGGGATTACAGGCGTGTGCAACCATGCCCAGTCTCAAGCCATCTCAGCACACCCCAGAGGCAGGTCTGGCACGGCACACCGGGGATCGAACCCTGGTCCTTGCGCTCTGCCTCAGCAGGCGCTTTAGTCTGCTGAGCTATCTGGCTAGCTCTTCTATGTTATGAGTTTTTTTAAATCTTATTTAAACCTCTGTTCTGTCTGGCTTTCTGTGACACCACTGTAGCAGGGAAAGGAGGACATTGTTTTATTATAGCCAGGTTGGGGTAGAAGACCAAGTTCTCTGCTGACCTCAGCTGACAACTGAGAAGGGGCTCCTCATTACTGCTGGATGAGCTAGATAATTCAGTTCACCAGGCTGCCCCTGGTCCCTCTCTGAGGAGCAGGAGTGACTCCTTAGTGCCCTCCGAGTGACATCTACCAGCAGTAACAGTGGAGAGAGATGTCCTCATCTTTACTGGCCTCTCCTCAAGGCTCCTCTATCACCTTCCAGTGTGGAGGAAAGGATGCTCATGCCCGCTGGTGAGGGTGGCTGTCCCCCTTGGCCTTTGCTAGCCTGGGTGGCAGTGGGGCCAGAGTTACTGAACATGAGTGTGTTATGCGTGTATGCATATGTGTGCTGTCTGGCTACACTGGAGTACCTTCTGTTTAGAAGTATCTTACTAGTCTGCCCTTTCATGGTGCTCTGGCTTTGTTTGCACACACTGGCATTTCTGGGTTGCTGGCTACTTTAGCACTACGGCTGAACTATATGCAGCAGAGAGAAAACCTATGGAATTAACTGTACCTCTTCTCTATGCTTTGGTTCTAATCTCCACGGCTGAGGTGCCTCATTCTTCCCACCTTCTCATGTTTGCTTTATGTTGGGGTGAGCCACTGTTGAGCGTCATGGTCAGAGAGGGAGTCCTCAAGGAACTCAGGTCTTCACTGGTTCTTTCACCATGCCTATGTCTGCACCCAAATCAGCAGCAGAAGCTAGGGTGCCTCCCAAGGAGGTGGCCTGTGTACAAGGACATCTCAAGTGAAGGATCAGGGCCATATAGACTAGGAAGTCCAAAGCACAGAGGCGTCCCAGAGGAGCATAGCAGCCAGACCCCTGTGCCTTCTCCTGCATCTTGGTAACACTTAGTCTAAAGTTTCAGTCCGGCTCATGTTTCCTGTTCCTTCCATTGCCTTAGACTTTCTCCACCTCCTGTTTTTCCTTGGGTCACCTTCCTGTCATTCAGTCCTCCATCTGGAAAGCCACCACCGGTGAGCTTCACAATGCATTTGCCTCTGAGGCATGCCCGGTGTGTTCCGGCCAGCAATTTGCTCAGGTTCTGCTGGGACGGGAATGAGCTATGTTTTGTGTGAGAAGTCCCATCTTGACCTTTCCACTGTCTTCCCATCATGCATTTGGTATTTCTT
>NW_004524586.1:9517363-9519027 GCF_000260255.1 Octodon degus | reverse complement strand
TTTGCATTCAAAGTAACTACTGATAAGCAGAATCTCGGTTTTGGCATTTCGCTATTTACGTTCCATGTGCCCTATAGCTTTTATTTTTGTCCTGCCATTCATGCATAACAGTCTTTTGTGTTTAGTTCTTCCTTTTTTATGGTAGAGAAATGTTTAAACTCCTTTCTGACTTTTGTGTTATTCTGTATCTATTTTCTTTATGGTTGCCATGGAGATTACATTTAGCATCCGGGAGTTATAACACTCTAACTTAGATTAATACCAGCTCCTCTTCGACAACACAGAAACCTCTGCTTTCTGCTCTGTTCTACTCCTTCCAGTAGTTGATGTCACAAAATTGCATTTTTATACATTGTGTTCCCAAGAAGATGTGTGTGTGTGTGTGTGTGTGTGTGTGTGTGTGTGTGTGCAAACTTTTTTTACGTAGTTGGGATTGGACTCAGGGCCCTTGCCCTAAGCTATACTCCTAGCTCTTTTTCTCTTCTATTTTGAGATGAGGGCTCACTCAGGTGCCCATGTGAGTCTTAGGCTTTTTTCTCTCTTGTCCCAGCTTCCCAGAGTGCAGGGGTTGTAAGTACGCACCACCATGCCTGGCCTTTATCACTCTTTTAAATGCATTAGTCTCTTAACAGATTTTTGAACAACTGAGTATGAAGGTAGAAGCCAAAGTTCTGGTACTGCTAGTTTCGATCGTTGCCCATGAGCTAACCTCGCAGAGCTTTATATTTCTTCAAATTCCTGTCCAGAATCCTTTCATTTCACCTTGAAAGCCTCCCAGGAGCATTTCTTGCAGGGCAAGGCTACTGGTAACAGACTCCCTCTGCTTTTGTTTTTTTGGGACTGCTTTAATTTCTCCCTCACTTTGGAAGGACAGTTTCAGCAGATTTAGGATTCTATGTCCTACAAGGCAGGCTTTCTTTTTCCTTTTAGCACTCAGAACATCTGCTCTTGATTTCACTGAGGATCATTTGTCGCTGTAAACAGCCAGGACAATCACTTTTCTCTTGCTACTTTGAGGATTTTTTTCTTTTTTCTTTTTGCATATTTTATTATAATGTTTCCTGGTGCAGGGTTTGTTTACATTCATCTTTCTTGAAATTTGTTGAGTTTATTGGCTATTTATAGGCTTTTCTATCAAATGTGAAGTTTTTAGATCTTATTCTTTATTATTCTTTTTGCCCTCACTCTTTCTTCGCTTCCTCCTCCTTCTGAAATACCCACAGTACTCATGCTGGTCCTTTAGGTGACGACCCGCAGGCTCATAGGCTGGGCTCACTTTTCTCTCATTTGTTTTCTTTTTCTTTTTTTGGTATTTAGGATAAGGTCTACAGGGTCTCACTACACAGATGAGATTCGTAGTGATTCTCCTGTTTTCAGCCACCCAAGTGCTGGGATTACAGGCATGTGCCACCACCCCCAGTCTCAGTCACCTTCTCAGCGTGCCCCAGGGGCAGGGCTGGCACGGCATGCAAGGGACTAAACCCCAACCACTGTGCTCTGCCTAAGCAGGCACTTTAATCCACTAAGCTATCTGACCAGCCTGCTCATTTGTTTTCTGATCCCAAGAGTCAGTGTTCTTCAAGTTCACTACCTCTTCTGTCTCTTCAGATCTGCCTTCAAATCTTTCTGGGAATGTTCATTTTAGTTGCTGTACTTTCCATCCC
>NW_004524586.1:9504009-9517193 GCF_000260255.1 Octodon degus | reverse complement strand
TGCGGAGCCAGGGCTGCCCATAGTGTCAAGGATTGAACCCCAGTCCCTGCACTTGCCTAAACAGGTTGTTAGTCCACTGAGCTATCTTACCGACCCTTTCATTCATCATTTCTTGACCTTCTCCATAACTTCTTTTGTTCTCTGAGACAGTTTGTTTATTTTTGTTTTTTGAAACAGTCTCCTAATATCAGTCTGGCAAGGGCCAGTGAAATAGCTATACCAAATACGTTAAAAATAATAATTTTTTTAAAATGAAAAAAAAAATCAGTCTGGCCTCACACTTGCTGTGATCCTCTTACCTCTGCTTCCTGAATGCTGGAATCACAGGCACGTACCACCACACCTGATTCAGATAGTTGCTTTAAAGTCTTTGTTAAATAGATATGTCATCAACTTGCAACAGCAAACAGAAAAGCCAAAACTACGCCCAGGATTTGGAAGCAGATTTATTTTACATCAATAAGCACTGATTAGTATCATTTCCAAAACATCAGGCTCTGAAGGCTCAGGGAGGAATATTTTTACAGGATTGCAAAGGGGAAGTATGGAGGTAAAATATTTGGCAGTCTTTGATTGGTTCTTTGATTGTTCACTCCTTTTCATCATAGTGACCAACTATGCATCACTGTGACCAGCCCTTTCTTGAACAAAGGATCACCCGGAACTGCAACACCAACTATTACCTAGTTGGCAACTAATAAACTGGATGGGGAGGGATGAGTCTGTTATAAAATCATCCTGAGGGATTGCTTCAATTATTTTTTTTTCCTTTGAATGGGCCACATTATGTTGTTTCTTTATATGCTTTATAGGGTTTTGGTTATTGTTATTGTTGCAGATGACATTTAAACCTAAGAAAATAGTACCTCTGAAAATGAGATTTCTCCCCTTCCCCAGAGGTTCCTAGGGTTTTGTTTTGTTGTAAGCTGTCTCAGACTCGGTGTAAACTTAAGGGTTTCTCCGATCTTTCCTGAGCCTTTCCTACACTGTATGTGGTCTTTTCCTAATTTCCCCAGATATGCAGTTGTTTTTAAATAACTGACTCCCAAAGTGGGTAAGAAAAAAATTAAAGGACGCTAAGAAAGAGAGGCTTGCAAATGTGAGGAAGAGGCAGACACAATGGCCACAGCATCCTTGTACCTCTGTGATAGAAGCCGCAATTAATGATGGGAACACAGGTCCCAGAAATCTGAGGGACAGGGCTCTTTCCCCCTACTCTAGTTTCTGCAAATTGTATGCCAAGAATTTATGTGTAGTTGCTCCAGGGACTGGGATTGGAATGAGCAGCTGCTACACTGAAAGAATTGAAATTGCCTGAAATTACCACAGTTCACCCTCCAAGCCTATCCCTAGATGCTCTAATCTTGAAATAGACTCCAGAGGTCAGCCCCTGCAACAACTGCTCAGCTGAGAAACCGATTTCTGCTGCTTTTTGCTCCTATAAGGCTCATTGACTGGGAAGTTGTTTGGTTTTTTTTTTTCCAGGAATTGAACTCAGGACCTTGTGCTTGAAGGTCTTGCCAGGCAAGCACTTATTCTACCGAGCTATCTCCCTGGCTACCGGGCAGTTCTGACCAGCACCACAAATCCTTCTGTCTGCTGCATATCAGGTATGACAGCTGGAAGAACGAGACCTGGCCTGATTAGACCCACCCAGTCACACACATCAATTGAGAAAGAGCTCAAGGGCAGTGTACGTTGTCCAATCTCTACCTCATTTTCTTAGGGTCTCCCTGAGTCAGAGTTAACTTGACAAAGATAGATAAATAGGAATAGCGCAGTGCACGTTTGATGTGGCACAGATGCCCTCAGAAAGAAATGAGGACCCAAAAAAGCAGCCCAAGTCAGTTCCTTACATTCCAGATTGCAGAAAGAAGAGCGAAGTGTGAAAATATGACTGAATTGTGTGGGAGGCCTAAGAGATAAGAGTTATTCTAACAAGGTCTGTACAGTGTTCTCTTGGTCTCAATTTCTTATCCTTGAAGATAAAGATGTTGCCTTTTCTTTTTGTGAGGGTTTTTCACATGGTAATCTCATCTTCTGCTTTCCAGAAATGGCACAGAGGCCAAAGTGGTTCTCTCGCACCTGCTGCTGCTCAAGTGTCTTTGCCGTCTCCCCCACAGGGAGCCCCAGTGGACTGGGGCAGAGTGAAGCTCGTTGCTTCCTGCAGCCAGGAAGATGAAAGCCCAGCCTCACCGCCTTGCCACCAACAGTGTCTTCTGGGGTTCCAGGAATCTATTTCCACCATAGTACCCGGAGTCCGTGGGCTCCCCCACGCTGCTCCTGTGTTCCAGACGAATCCTCTTGCCTCTGCCCTGAAAGCTTCTCCTCAGCCTTTATTTTATGCTAAACACAAATGTCCACATAGACCTTTCATCCAAATGAGAGGAGGGAGCTGTGTCATGGTTGTGCTCCTCAGAGGTGAATGGGACTGGGTGAGCTTTTCTCCAGCCATGAAAGTGCACAGTCCAGACCTGGGCCAGCCAACCCCCAGGTGCCATTGTCATGTGGTGGTCCTGCCACACACATAGGCTGGTTGTACTCAAGGGACTAGTGGATGATAGGACAAGAAACAGATTATTCCCTTCCAACAAATAATCTCTGTTCTTCTGCTACTTTTAAATAGAAAAACTGAAGTAAAGATAAATTTTTATATTAAGCCTGTAGCAAGTAGCACAAGCATGAGACCCAGCACTGCCCTTTGCTGCTAAGATCCACCACGTGAGATGGACGTGCCCTGAGTCCCTCAGGTTTCGGTAAGAATCAGAGCGCGGCTGACTTTTTCCCCCTGGCAGAAATACAGGGCCAACAGGCAACCCAGTCAGCCATGACCTGGAAAGGCATGCCCTTGCCTCCCTGTCAGCGCTGTATGATGTGCAAGAGTGGACACTGCATGACAATGGCTGACTCAGATCTTCCCGCTTATTCAAAATCCTCAGTCCAGAAGTACAAAAAGAGTGGCACCCCGAGACAAGCAGGGCAGGCCCATAGCAGCCAGGCCGTGTCCCAGCTCTTCCCAGAACAGGAGGCAAAGCCTGAGCTCAGGGGTTCCGGTGATCCATTAAACCCAGGGTTTGGTTTTTAGGGTCCCTCAGCTGTGATGTGACAAAAGGTTTGTGTGGACAAGACCTATGCCCCACTGGCAGGTTGCCTGAGCCCTGGGGACCTGCGGCTCCTGAATACTAGGATTCTGTTTGTCTTTGCTGTTTGTCTGTTTGTTAAACAAAACTTGCTTTACCTGACTTCTGTGCACACTCCATCTCACCCACTTCACCCAGAAAGCTCTGCTGGCATTACCTGTGGGACTCCTGAGGCCTGGTCCTGAGCATTTGAATATTGAATCACCTTATCCACTTACAGGGGTTGTGGAGCCAGGGCCCCAGCCTCCAGAGGACACAGAAGGGACACCTCATCCCCTTGGAGGCCATGTGCGCAGAGGCTCCTGAGGTACCGGTGGCGTGTGCTCAGCACAAGGTCAGGTGGGAGCCTGCAGACTGAAGGTGGTGGCTGAGAGTAAACCCAGGCCCTGGGACACAGCATTGCAATAGGATGTGCCAAAAGGAGAAATAGGGAGGAGAGAGGCAACAGGAGGGACCTGAAGGAGGTGCCCAGACTGCTCTCAGTCACCCATCATTCCCTTCCTCATGTGCCAAGGTGACCTCTCAGAGACAAGCTTCTGCTGCTCAGCAGACTAGCTTTCCGGCCTGAGGATGCTCTCACTCAGCAGCGAGGAGGCAGGGCGGTCAGTGAGGACAGCCTGCAGGTGGAGGTAGAGCCAGGCGAGGCCAGCCTCAGAGGACAGACGTCGCACAGCTGGTCATCTCTCCTTTGTGGCACTACCTTCCATGCCAGCAGCCACTCCTGGAGCCCCTGGAGGTCCTGCAGCCTCCTGCACCCCACGTTGTCAGCCCTCTACAAGGCCTTGCTGCCGCCATGAATAGATGCCAGCCAGGGCTGCCAGGAGCGAGGGTCCTTGGAATCTGGGGTCTTTTGTGGCTTAGATGTAAAGCATCCCCTAAAGTACCCCGTGGAGGATAGTGTGACCACAGGGCGCTCTACTCAGCGGGGAGTTCATCCGCTGATAGGTTGGGAGCTACATGTGCCGTTAGTAGGCAGAGCCTAATTGGAGGGCAGTCACTGGAGCAGGACTCAGAAGGGTTTGTTCTTGGCCTGGGCTCCTCCCTTCTCCCTCTGCTTCCTGACTGCTGTACAGGGTACACTTTTCCTGTGCTTTGTCCTTCTGTCATGCCGTTTTTGCATTAGAGCCAATTGACCACGGATTACAGGTGTGCGCCACCACACCCAGTCAAAATAAACCTCTTGAGACAAAATAAACATCTCCTTTAAGTTGTGCGTGTAGTATGCCTTTTAAGGTTCACTGTAGGAACAGACTTAAATATATGCACAATTTACAAGATAGGCTTGGGCTGGCTGCCTGTAAGCAGGTGTGCAAGGGTGTGCAAGGGCTGAGGAGAAGATTCAGGGAGCCAGAGCATCTGGCCCCGGGAAGGCCTAGAGCTTAGCGCCGAGTCCCACACAAGTCCTCATTGGGAAGCTGAAGGGCCCACGCTGCAACGCTGAGGACTCTGGGTCAGTGTGGAGGCTAAAGGTGATGGCAAAGATGAGCTCCTCCAGAGGCGAAAGTGAGACTTCTTTCTCCTTTCCTTTTTCATTTTACCCAGGCTACAAGTCTACTGGCTGCTGCCACCCACATCCAGGGTGGGTCTTCCTTCTTCAGTAAGTCCATCACCTACACACCCAGAGCAGTGCTAAAGCAGTCACCTGAGTGTTTCTTGTTCCGCCATCACTTGGGCAAAGATACGCTACGCAGGGCTGGAGGGCCTGGGACAGGCCCTGAGGATCTGGCTTGCACGGCTCACGATGCCTCCCTGACCGGGTGGGCACGGGGCTTGCGGGGAACACGACCAGGAGCTCCTCCAGAACCCGCGGTTTGTGTGGCCAGCGCGAGTACGCTGGGGGCAAGCAGGCTGTGGTTCTGGGAACGCAGCGTGTTTTAGGGAAGTCTGTAAGGAATGGCCTGCTGTGTTTTGTTGCCCAGGCACAGCTCCTGGTGGCTGATACCTCGGTGCTAGGCCTCATAAATGGAATGATCCAAAATCTTGCAAAGGCCCTGTTGAGAAAGGGTTACAGCTGGGCTGTGAACTCAAATGCAGACGCTTAGTGCGGGCTGAGGGCTCCAGGAAAGCTCTCCTGGCCTCTGTTCACTGTCCCAGATGCCTTCCTGTAGGGACTTGGGGTGAGGGCAGAGGTAGGGGCTGCTGTGACACCTAAGGGCACAGCTTCGGTCTAGGCATACAGAGCTTCTCACACCATACTCCACAGATGAGCTTGTGGCCCCAAGAGTTAGCTCTTAGATGCCAAAGATCAGTGCTTAATTGTTTTGTAATTTATATACTTGATACAGGGTCTCACTACACAACCAGGAGTCATAGTGATCCTCCTGTTAGCAGCCTTCCCAGCACTGGGATTACAGGTGTGCCCTGCCATGCCTGTATGGCCCACTCAGAGTGCCTGGGGGTGGGGCTGCCACATGTGGTGCTGGGGATCAGACCCTGGTCCCCGCACTTGCCTAAGCAGATCCTTAGTATGCTGAGCTATCTCACCAGCCCCAAAATCTTACTTCTTTGTATATTTATTTATTTATTTTAGGGAAGGGTCTACAGGGTGTTCAGGGTCTCACTACTAGATCAGACTCATAGTGATCCTCCTGTTTACAGCCTCCCAAGGGCTGGGATTACAGGTGCATGCCACCACACCCAGTCTTAATTGCCATCTCAGGGCACCATGGGGGCGGGGCCGGCATGGCAGGCCTGGGGATTGAATCCTCAGACCCTGCGCCTGCTTGCAGGTGCTTTAATCTGCTAAATTATTTGGCTATGTATGTATGTATGTATTTATTTATTTATTTGGTACAGGGTCTCATTACGCATCTCAGACTCACAGTGATCTTCCTATCTCAGCCTTCCGAGCACTAGAGTTACAGGTGTGTGCCACTGTGCCCTGTTTCAGCAGCCAGAATGGCACGTGGTACTGAGGATCAAACCCAGGTCCTTGTGCTTGCCAAGCAGGCACTTATACCGCCGAGCTACCTCCCTAGGCAAAGATTAGTTCTTACGTCCCCCAAAAGTCAGCCTTTAATGTCCCCAAAAGTCAGTTCCCAAAGGTCGGCTGTCTGTCCCATCCCCATCCCCAGTCCATTACTGCAGAAGGGCAGAGGCTCACCTGTGGGAGTCTGGGGACAGTACCACTGGAGGAGCCTTCACAGGACGGAGCAACCTGTGTGAACTCAGCCCAGGATGCCCGAGTGAGATGTCAGGACAGGCAGCCTCGCTCTGGGGAAGTAGCCTCGACCCGCTCAGGCACTTCCAGGGACTGTCTGTGCCACAAAGGCTATACTTTATCCTTGATAAAATATTTACAGATTAACACCATATGAAAGACAGCTGCCTCCTCAGATTGGCTCCAAGAAAGACATGGGGCTGGGCCTGAGGAGGCCATGGGTTCTCCAAACAGCCAGGGGACTGAGATTAAAGTCTAGATGCTGGATTCCAGGCTTTGTAGGCATCAGTGGGACTCAGTTTCTCTTTTCTGATCCTTTGACTCAGTGACCTGGGCTTAAGGGGCAGGATGTCTGCCAGCTGCATCTTAGCACTCAGTTCTCTGAGGGGCCTACAAGTGCCTGAGGTTGAGACGTAGGAGCTGAGTTTCACAAGGAAGCACATCTGTGCAGGGGAGGAGCAGACTAAGGAGCCCAGCAGCCCTTCCCACCCGGCAGGAACCAAGTCTGCCTCTCATTGTGGGATGCTGCTGAAACACCTGGCTCTGATTTGGGGACTCTGTGCCTTTGGGATTTCCAGTGACCACACGGAACCCCAGACTTCCAGCCAGTTAGCCCCTCCTGCTGGCCAGAGCCCTAGGGTGGTCATGCCTGAGAATCCCTGCCCTTGGGTGGCACAACCTCCCTCCTGACCTCCCTCGATTCTTCCACTCAGCCACCTCATCCCAAGTACAGTTGGCCCACTGTCACTTCAGATTCTTTGTCCAATTCAAGCAACCTCAGAATTGTTTTTCCTGAACATGCATAGACATTTTTTTGTCATTATTCTGTAAATAGTATAGCATAACAACTATTTACACAGCACTTACACTGCAGTAGGTGTTATAAGTAATCTAGAGATGATTTAAAGTATGAGAGTTATTTGCAAATATACATTTTCATATGAGGGACTGAGCACTGGTGGGTTTTGGTGTCTGCAGGGGTCCTGGAACTCAGCCCTCTGGACTTGGAGGAACAACCATCCAACGTCCTGCCCTCCCGGACCCCTGGCTGTGGGCTGTGTAGGCCTCACACAACCAAATCTATGGGAGCAAAGCACATCTTTCCTCAGTGTCCTGGGGACGCCCGAGCAGCGTCCAGATTCACTTCAGGGCAGCCTCCCCAGGCCAAGCCATGACCGGAGAAGAAGGTCAGCTCCTGTATGACCTGGTTCAAGGTGGGGGAGGAAGACTGACAGGGCTTCTCTCAGACCTGGGCTCAGATCAATGTCCTTCAGGTGCACAGTGGTCTGAGCATCCTGCCCAGCCCTACTGTGGAGAGGCTGCTGGTCTGGAGGCTGAGGGCAGCCGTGAGCACCATGCTCTGCTTCCTGTGCAGAATGCTCCCTCTGCATGTGCGAACACAGGCCCCAGGTCCTATGTGGAGACTGAGCCAGCCCCCGGCATGGAGGCCAGCAACTGTGCCTCCTGCTGTACTTGGACCTGGTGGACCTCCCAAGTTGGCGAGTCACCCCGGTTCCTCACCTCTTGTCTATGAAGTGCAGAAACAAGCAGGCTTGTGTGCGGGTTGAATGATGAAATGAAGCCATGTTGCATTCTCAGTGCAGCCCAGGGGGCCTACAAGGCAGGCCCCAAGCCCTTTTGTGTCTGTGCTGGTTTTGCCAGCTCTCTGGTACCAGGTCTGGTATGAATCACCGCACGGTGTGAAACGAAGGTTTGCTGAATAAACCAAAGGATGGAAGGATGGAGCAAAATCAGATGATGTTGCTGAAGGTCTTCAAAAATGCACACTAGCATCTAGAATCTGGTGAGATTAAAAGTGACAGTAAGAGGCCAGCCCCTCGTGCTCGGCCAGCTCAAGTGGCCGGGGCTGTAGCTAGTGCTGGAATCACCTAAGGACGTTTTCCAGTGCTCAGACACCCATTTGCCCCATGCAGGCAGCAGGCCCAGACAGGTGCTGCCTCCTCTGCACCTCCTCCTCCGAGCAGACACCATCAAAGTCAGCTCGCACACGCAGTCGTTCAAAGCATGCTTGAAAGGACTCAGGCCCGTGTTTAGAATTTTTTTTTTTAAAGAACACATCTCTCGATGTTATAAGAACTCCTCTAACACCACTGTTTTCATGTTGGAAATTATATTTGGGGAAGGATTGAGAAAAGTTGGTTGGTGGCAGAAATGAGCACAAGATGACAAAGAGCTCCTGGAAGCAAGCCAGTCTCTGCAGCTGTCTCCACGTTTGTGCTGGGGAATGATGAATGTAGGGATTTATAAAAACTGGTGAGTAATCAGGTCATGAGTCAAATTATCAATAAGAATCAGCATCAGGGCGATGACAGGAAGTATTTTCATTGTTGCATTTTGGAGTCTTGTAGCTTCCTTATAATCATAGCAAAAATTAATCTGTTGTCTACACATTAGAGAACAATAACTATATTTAAGCTATTTCTTTAGAAAGAAAATTGGCATAATTTTTGATGAGAATTAATAAATGCTTTTTAATCTTTTGCATCTAAAAATGCTCCATATCCCACACCGGGAGGGACCAGAGAGCCCTTTTCCCTCACGGAAGTCCTGTGTTTGCCTGGCTGGTGCAGCCACACCCTGTGCCAGTGTGCTTACAGGAATAGGATAAATGGCTGTACAGACAGGAAGCCGGAGGAAGCGGGGGTGCTCCAGTCTTTTATGGCAACCTACATTTTCCAGAATTAACTGGTTCACTCCAGAACAACACTAGCCCCTTCCAGGGACAGCTCGCCATGACAGTCATTCTTGCTGAGCCCTCTTTCTAACACTTCTGCATCCTCAAGGCCAGCATCACAGGACCAAGCTTCCAGAGCCCCTGAAGGAGACACTCAAGTGATATTCAAGCAAGAGCAAGTATTCAGGGACCCTGCTCTCAGGAAAGCCTCTTCAGGCACGTGGAGCTGAGGAAAACACATCCCTGGACATGAGCCCGAAGCGGAGCCGGGCAGCTGCTAGGAGGCTTTAGGCCCAGGATGAAGGCCTATCAGGAAAGGCAGGAATATGGAGGGAAGGGACAGTGGGGAGGAGCCCAGTGTCCACTCCAAGGGCCTCTTTGGGTTTCGCGCCCTGGATCTCAACTTCAGTTGTGCAGTTAGTTGTCCTACCTGAGACCCTCTGGGCCAAAGAAACCTGAAGACTCATAGATTGGAAACAGCCAGCTCTGGGCCAAGCCAGGTGGATTCCCAAAGTGGGCTCTGCCAGCCTGATGCAGGAGGACCCCCAATGTGGGCTCTGCCAGCCTGACGCAGGAGGACCAGCAGGTACAGTTCCAGAAGTGAAAACTCAGGGCCCGCATGGGTTTCCAGAAGCATCTATAATAACCAAGTCACACTTGGCCATATAACTCATTTGTATATGCAGGTGGTCACGTGGGATGGCTGTGCCCTGGGTCACCTGCTGTTCTCAGGTAGAGGAAAGAGGATGCATGTTAGGGTCACAGCTACCCCATACACTGCCTTCCTCCAAAGTCTTTATCTTAGCTGCTTTCTTTACCACTGAGATGCAGCACCTCACTCCGCTAAGTTAAAGAAGAAAGGGAAGTTTATTTTGCTCACTTGTTGGTCAGTAGTTGGCCAGCTCCAAGGGAGGAAGTCTTGACGGAAGTGTCTGGAACAGGAAAGCTGCTCATGTCATGGTGGTCAAGAAGCTGAGAAAGAAGGTTCCAGGAGGAGGAACCCCCCAGTGAGTCCCTTCTTCTAAACAGATCCCACCTCTTCACAAGTCAGCTATAATGCCCATGTCATGCAGTCATGTCCCAGAAGGCCTGCCTCTGAATGTATAAGGCTTTGAGGGACATCTGGACCTAAACTGTAACACCCATCGGCAGTTCCCATCAAGTGCTCTTCTAATTGTCACTTGTCAGCCTCTGGTCTCCAGTTCAGTGCCCCAACTCTAGGCTGTCTGGGACACTGCTTCAGGCCACCAGCGATGTTGTAGGTAGGCCAGGAAGGAATCCTCAGGCTTCCAAGGCATCTTCTCCTCTTCTTGCTGCTCTTCTGTGAAACTGTAGCTACTTCCCACATCGCATTTAAAAAGTTAATATGGGTTTCATCATTAGAGCTGTCATTGGTGGTGCTGTCCCCTAAGGCTCCTCTTTGCAGGAACTTTAAATATTGCTCATCAGACATTTCAGTTTGCTGAAAAAAAAGATCTGTTTACCTAAAGTTTTCAGCTCTTACTCATGGGAATAGAGTGGAAATGGAGTTTGGAAATGAAGTATGAATCTTTGGGAGACAGGAGACAGAGCTTGGATTACACACAGATTCAAGGGTCAAGACGGAGTCTCTACCTCTTTAAATTCCCATGAAGAATATTTTTTTGGAAGCATTCCATTAAGAAGTATGCAAATCCACATGTTGATGTGAGATGCAAGCATCCCTAGGATGGTTTTGTCCTGCACTGTGGGCGCACAGTCAGTTCTTGCTGCAGTGAGGTGCACACAGTTTATACAGGAAGGACAGCTAGGCACAGCCTTTTCCAGATGCACGTGCATTTGTTTTTCTGGTCATATTTGAGGCAGCTCAGGACTTGATATCTGGGTCCTGTGTTGACCTTCTGCCTGTCATGGGGCAAGACTGACAGCTTGGAGATGAAGGTGGTAGGCCTTCAGCTAACGTGGCTGCTGTGGGTCTACCAGCCAATTTATGTGTCTGAACAGTGACATCATAGAGACCCACCAAGCAAGGGCAGATAAGACTGATGCTGCCCAGAGCTATCTATCAGACAAGTTGCATTTCCTTCCCAGAGATTGGACAAGAAGAAGTACAGCTGAGGCAAGACAGGAGAGGATGGGTGCTCCTCCAGGCTTGTGTGGGTATCTACTCATGGTTGTGTGGTGGTTCTCTTAGATTATTTTGCTATTGGAGCTCCTGATAGGAGAAAGCCCCTGAAGACACAACGAGGCTGCTCTCTGGCTGGCCTGGTGTGAGCCATGGGCAGACCTACCCCCAACTCTGGTTTGTCTCTTTCGTTTTGTGCCTCAGCTCCCCCAGGACATGGCTCATTCTTTAACCCCTAACCCCTACAGAAGACAGGGGATTTGAGGAACAGGGGGGACAGCTAGCTTGTGACTGTGGTGGTTACTCTAGGTGCCCACTGACCTCTAGCCTACAGACACACTCTGTACAAGTATAGCAAGCACAGCAGAAGGAAATATCCTTTAAGGACAGCAGAGGTTGCCCCATCACCCAGAGGCCACACTGGTCAGATTGAGGGAAACAGATATAAATCAGGTGGCTCCACCCATGTCTTAGTTACTTTCTCATGGCTGGGACAAAATATCTGACACCCATGAGTTAAAGGAGGAAATGTTTATTTTAGGACACAGTTTGAAGAGTTTCCATAGTTGGCTGGCTCTAAAACAGGGCACCATGACATAGGGTTATTGCAGGGAGAAACAGTCTATAGCAGGGTAGACAGGAAGCAACAGACACTAGCCTTCCTTTCCTTTTTTTATCCTATTCAGGCTACAAGCCTATTGGCTGGTGCCACTCACAAGCAGAGTGGGTCTTCTATTTTTAGTAAATCTATTCAGCTACACCCAGAACTGCCTTATACCAACAAACATATTAATCCAGTTATCACATACCCTTAATCCAGTATCTTTCACTCTTGATCCAACTACTGTCAAAAGCCCCACCTACAAACACATGAGGCTTTGAGAATAGATATCTAGATATAAGATATAACAATCCATGAAAACAGTGTCACGTGGTGACAGCAAAGGTTCACAGGAGGTGGTAGGAAAGGGTAAAGAGAGGCAAGGTGGAGTAAAGACAGCATTCGGAAGGAGGAGCTAGTAAGGAAGGGAGTCATTATAAGGAAGGGGAGAAGCATCTGTGCAATCACTCCAGCCTATCAGCTGCTCCCAAACCTTCCATTAAGCTGCTTATTCTAGAGACTGCCAGGAGGCGAGGTCAGCAAAGGAGACTGTCAGAGAAAATCCATTACATTTTTATATGGGTTGGAGTCTTCTAGAATGTCCACCTTGAGGCACATGTGTACATGTCTCCTTGGAATACCTGAGTCCCCTGGGCAGGGGCTGTCTTAGCTCTCTGACTATCTAGTGACATAGTGGACAGACAAGAGCCTGCCACACACAAAGCTATGGAGTGGGCCACAGTTCAGGGCAGGATCAAAGTCTACCAGGTCTTCACTTTTCAGGTCAAAGGCTAGGCTTCTGGTAACCCCAGAGTGGTGGCTGCAATGGGCACTGTCTTCTATAAGCACATGGTGTGTCATCCTGAAATGTGAAGGGCCCCAGGGATCCCATTGCAGGAGCTCCAAGATCCACCATTGACTACAGTGGCCAGGGTCTCATCCCAGCTCTTTTAGCTCTTTCCAAAACACCATCAGGGTTGAGTGTCAGCTGGGGATCTGTAAAGCACCTGAGAGTCTAAAACACATGGAGTGTGCTCGCCTTGCCTAGAGCAAGAATCCAGCTTATTTCTGTTGATTTATTAGCATAACTTACTTTTGTTACTTTGGTAGTCAAACTATAGGGCATCACATTTGTCTTAAATTCTCAGAACCTGCCTTGATGTGGTACCTCTTCACATACAGTGCAGGAACCTACTGGACCAATCTTCATTTCTTTGTCTGAGCTTTGTGCTAAGGTCACCAGGTGTTTGACTTACACCTATGTCATAACCTACGGGGTATATTTTCTTTGCTTAAATTTCCCCTCAATAGTAAGAAAATAGTCTTAAATATATTCTGGGTAGCGACCTCTTGGCTCTCCTCTTCCCATCTTCTGGGTCCTAAGTCCTGTCTGGGTCACTTCCTTTCTACCTCAAGAGCCCACTTTAGCATTTCTGGTAGTGTGGCTCTTGTGGTGACTGATCACTGCAGCAACTGCTGTATGA
>NW_004524586.1:9499905-9503689 GCF_000260255.1 Octodon degus | reverse complement strand
TATTCCCTTTATTCCTTTCCCCATTCTCCTATCAAAGTTTTTCTTTTCTTTTCTTTTGGACAATTTCTTCCCTATTCTCAATGTTTATTATACATTTCTTAATCTTATTTACTCATTCAGTTTCTCACACTAGTGAAACTATTATGTTTACAAATATGGGTCTAATTTATTTCCCTTATGAATATGGTCTCCAGTTCCATTTACCCATAAAAGTCTCAAGCATGCTCTTCTTTTTGGCTGAGAAGTATTCTGCTATATAAAAAACACACTTTTTAAAATCCATTCCTTGATTGATGGGCATTTGGATTGTTTCCAAGACTTGGCTATTACAAATTGTGCTGCTATAAATGTGGGTGAACATATAGCTCTGTGTATGATGTTTTGATTCTTCTAGGAAGATATCCAGAAGGGAAATAGCTGGGTGGAATGGGACCTCCAGTTTTAGGTTTTTGAGGAATCTTCACACTGATTTCCACAGTGGTTGCACCAGTCTACACTCCTACCAACAGTGAAGAAGGATTCCTTTTCCCCCACAGTCCTGCCAGTCTTTGCTGTTGGTTGATTTCTGGATGATAGCCATTCTTTCTGGAGTGAGATGGAATCTCAGTGTTAATTTTGCATCTCTCAAATGATCAGTGAGGTTGAACATTTACCCGTGTATTTATTTTCTATCTGTATTTCTTCATCTGATAAGTGTATATTTATCTCAGATGTCCATTTTTGGATTGGGTCTTTGAATTGGGGAGTATGGTTTTTTCAATTCTTTTTGTGTCCTAGATAGAAGGCCTATCAGGGACCACTTGCTCTAATTTTCTCCCATTCTGTGAGTCATTTTTTCCACTCTGTTGGTGATTTCTTTTTATATGAAAAAGCTTTTTAATAAAATGAGATCCCACTTGTTGATCCTTTGAAGTATTTCTGTGCCATTTAGGTCTTGTTTATGAGCTTTCTGCCCATACCCATGCCTTCAAGATTTTACCTACTTTCTCTTCCAGGAGATTTAGTGTTTCTGTTTTAATATTGACATCTTTGATCCATTTTGACTTTAAGTTAGTGCATGGTGGTATGCTTGGGTCTAGTTGTAGTCCTTGGCATGTGGAAAGCCAGTTTCTTTTCCAAGCACCATTTATTAAAGAGGCTATCTTTATTCTAGTGAACATGTTTGACTTCTTTGTCAATGAGAAGGTGGCTGAGTGTGCTTGTAGTTGTGTCATCATCTTTCAAGCTGTTCCACTGATCCTCAGGTCTGTGTTTTTGCCACTACTTGATATTTTACTTTTACCACAGTTTGGTGAAATGAGAGCTGTGCTTTTTCCCCCTAGAACTCATTACTTTTGACTTCAGTGACAAATTCCTATGAATCCTACCAAGTACCCTATAAATCATAAGATTTCCTAGCCTGGATTGTAGTTAGAATATGTAACACAGAAACCACTCCCTCCTAACCAGGTAGGTTTTCTCTTGGGCTTTGTTCCTTTACACCTATGTGTGTGGCCAGTCATCAGCTGAGGCCTGTGTGGAGGTGGGTTGGCAACCCCCTCTGCCCTCTGCTGTCTCACACATTCCACTTCTAAAATCCCTGACTTTGGCTCCGGCTCTTCAATTCAGAGAGTCAAATAGGCTCTGCTTCAGCACCAACCCACTTCCTGTAAAGTGTCCTTGTTTGCCTAATATTGAGTATCTAGGAAACTCTTGTCGAAGTTACTATCTTTAGTTACATCTGATGCTCCCCTCCCCCCTTGGAGCACCTGTTTCCTCTGATTCTGCCTTGTTATTTGGCCTCTGTCTCACATGATAAAGTATTCTCTGAGCATTTGATGATCCTCTATGTCTATTTTTGTCAGTCAGTTCTGCACTGGCTAATTGATTGGAAGCTCAGAGATTTGGGCTACTGTTTGGACTTGTATATCTCCCATACATGACGGAGTCAGCACCTACAATGCCACAATGTTCAGGTTCTTTCCTTGAAGTGAAATCCTCCAGTCTCTTGCCATTCTGTGAGCTCAGCCATGGTGGCCCAGCAGGCCCATTTGGGCCTTTCCAAAACTTTCAACTTTCCTGCTGAGTTCTGCCTACTTAGGTACCAGGAGTTTAAAAATTCTGAGTCTTTCCAGGGTCTTCAATATCAACCTGTTTCCTATGAGCCTTTCCTTGTGGCTGGGCCCTGACTGGTTCTGAGTTGCTTGATTGGGGCCTGCCTACTCACTATAACATTTTGTGGTTTTCACTCACTCCATTCTCTTTTTTTCTCCATGCTGTGTCATTCTTTTTTTTTCCTTCAGTATCTTTCTTTCTGTTTGTTGAGTTTTAGGAGCAACCAGAGGCAAAGGAAATGGTAAAACTGGTCATGTCTGTGTCAAATTGTGCTTTTCCATTAGAAGCCCATCACATATAGTCCTTTCTGGTGTCATTTCAGTAAGAACTTTCAGGAAAATCCAATGACTACCACATTAAGGAAAGATGATAAAAAGATCAGGTTGATGATTTCTAGTTCTTCACATGTTATTTCCATGTACAAAATGTGGACAATCACAAAAGATGTCTCATGTGTAAATGTCAACTTCTGTGACCCTCAGAAATGAAATGTAAGGGGCCAGGGAGATGACTCAGTGGAATAAGAGCTTCCCTGGCAAGCGCAAGGGCCTGAGTTCAATCCCTGGTTCCGCAAAAAAAAAAAAAAAAAAGAAAGAAAGAAAAAAAGAAATGAAATGTAGACTTCTGATGTAGGGAAAGTGTGGGTGCAGGGTCTCACCCCAGGCTGATACATGTTTAAGGTTAGTGTAGGGCAATTCTCCACTGCAAGACAGAGCCACTACAGAGCTTTTACTCAAACTAGATGCTCCTGTTCCCTATGTGCCCCTCTCAGCCTCTCCAGCCTCCAGTCCCAAAGATGACCAAGGCAGGGACATCACCACATCTGCTTGGCAGCGGTGAGCATCTAGTCCCTTGGGAACGACTTGGGATCAATGGAGCTGTCAAGACAACTTTGAGACATAATGCCCTGGATCAGGGTCCAAGATAAGGCAAGGTTGGAACACAAATCACAGGGGAGTAGCAAAACAGAGGATTCCACTGGCACTGGAGATATCAGAGTGGCTTCAGACAGAGAGAGGTTTTGTGATTTAAATCTAAAACGTCCCTCAAAGGCTCAAGCTTTCAGAGGGAGGGCCTTTGGAAGGTATCATGGGGGATTATAACCATCAGTGGATTACTCCATAGAAGTTCAGAGCTAAAGTGAGGTCTGGTGGGAAGAGGTGAGTCCATTGGGGGCAGGGAAGAAAGCTGTATCTCCCTCCTCATCTCCTCCTTTCTCTGCTTTCTTGCTTTACGGGATGAGCAGCTGTTCTCTGCCTCAGCCCTTCCACCTGCCATTTCTGCCTTCTGGGTGCTGGGTCATTTGTCCCGTTGGTGAGATAGCAATGAGAGACAGACATTTCCTTCCTGGCCAGCTCGGGGGCCAGGATGAGGTAGGAAGGCTGGGGACTTCACTGCAAAGCCAAGCAAGCAGGTCAGAATGGCAGCACTGGACAGGAGGAAACCCTGCAGAATGCCACCAGCAAATCATTCCCCCATGGTGGGGTTCATTTCACTTTGCTGTCACTGTGCTGTGGATTCAGTGACAAGCTGGCAGGAAACAAAGATTGGCAAATTGTAATTAGACTGAAAAATTGTTAGCAATCATGAGGAAATGGTAGTTTGGTTTCCCAAAATAAGGACTGTGTAGAGAGATGGGCAGCTTGAATGCTTGTCATGAAAAAGAAAGAAAAAAAAAAAAAAAAAAAAA
>NW_004524586.1:9494945-9499805 GCF_000260255.1 Octodon degus | reverse complement strand
GTTGGCACAGAAGAGATGCAATGAATGTATTTGCATCTTTCTGGAAGCTCAGTGTAGCCTCAGGAGGGGCTTTTCCTTGTGGAGCTGCTTTTCTCCATATTAGGGCTAAAACTCTATGTTAGATGCTGCTGGGAGATGAGATTTTGGGCCTCTGATAACGTACAAAGGACTTGCTGGCATGAAGCACATATTGCATGGAGGAGGCCCGTGTGTCAGGGTGACAGTGGTCTCTGAGGTGTTTGGATGGAGCACCAGGAGGACAAGCAGAGGCCAGCTACTGGGAGCATTTCCCGCACCATCCACAGGAGCTTCGCAGAAAGGAGAACCAGACCCTTGACTCAGGAGGGAGCTTGGCATGTCAGCACTGGCATCTCCCCACTGCAGAGCAGCAGGCTCTGTTACATGATAACATTTAATTTGTAAGGAAAAGTCCCCTATGCACTGCAAAACTAGGCTCAAGGAGAGTCCCGCTAGACTAACTCAGTCTCGGGCCCTGGGAGAGAGTGTGGCCCTGAGCCTGTCTGAACTTACTGCCATGAGCCTTAGGATGCCCTGGACACAGTGATCTGGCCTGGTGCATGCTAGGGTTCCTAACCCACCCTCGTACATTTCAGAATATCCACTCACCTTCAGGGCCCCCCTGCAGCTGCTTGGCTAACACTCATTGCCACACATTGCCCCACTCTGCCCATCAGGCAGATTCTCCTCCCACCCCACCCCACAGGGTCCTCCCAGGACTCAGATATCTAACCCACAGCCCTTGCCCTGGGCAGCTGGACTCTCTCAGGGGATACAGGAAGGCAGAGCTATCTGAGCTCAGTACAGTCCCTAACCCTGGGCACACCAGCTTTAACTGATTCCATCACAGCCTGCTCCCACAGCCCTGAGAGACACACACCTGTCAGTGCTGCCATGGCTCCCCCTGGCCCCCAGAAAACAGTTTCTCCGCTCAAGCTATGAATCAATGCTTCATACGCTTTGAAAATAGTCGAAGAAGCATAATAATGTTCAGGGCTAAATTTGGCTGTAATTACTGTGAACAGAGGAAACCCAAAGGAGAAAAGATCTTTCCCTGAAACCTCAGTCAGGAAAAAGAATGTTCAGGAGTGCTCAGACCTGCCTCAGGGAATATGTGCTGAGAAACGGTCCAAAGTGGCTACAGTAAAGGGGAGAAGGAGGCTTTCACTGCCCCCACCCGTCCTCCTTGCGCAGGCCCCAGAACCTTGTGTTTATACTCTCTTGGGCAGGACAGAATGAATTCTGTTCCAGAGAAGTGTTTGCCAGAAAATCCCTGCCACCCCAGACTTGCTTCATGAAGAGCTCTATCAGCCTTTTTTTTAAAAAAATAGAATGTCAAAAAGTAACATTAGAAATCACACAGAATTTCACTGAACAAAATAATAGGAATTCAACAATTGTTGTTATATTACGTATTGTTGTCTTTAAATTAGTTGTTCAGTTGGTCAAAAAAAGTTATTAAAAATTAAAAAGGAAGGAGAAAAAATTAAACATTAATCGTTCCTTTATATAGATCCCCAGAAATCAGTAGTACAATTACCCAAGCAATCCTGTGTATGTACATGTATATTTCTTTTTCCTTTCCTTCTTTCTTTCTTTTTTCCTTTCCTTTGAAAAGTTTCTTTCCCTTTCATAGTAACTGCTGTACCTTTCAGATCTTATTTACTCTTTCAGGTTCTTATACTAGCAAGACAGTATGATCTTTACACATGTGAGTCTGATTTATATCACCTATGAGTATAGTCTGTAGTTGTATCCACATGCCAAAGGCTAAAATTAGACCAATGTCTATCACCAAGAAGTAAAACTGAATCAAAGTTTTAAATATTAAAACTGAAACACTAAATCTACTGGAGAAGAAATCAGGTAGGAATCTTGAAGACATAGGGGTAGGGAGAGAGCCCACAAAAAAAAAAAAAAAAAAAAACTGCACAGGAAATACTTCAAATAATCAACAGTGAGGATCTCACCTTTTTTTTTTTTTAAAGTTTCTGCACATCAAAAGAAATCACCAACAGAGTGAAAAAGAAAAACCACAAATTGGGAAAAAAATTTAGCTGACTGTATCTCAGACAAAGAATGTCTGTCTAGAATACATGAAGCATTAAAAAAAAAAGGCCAGGGCCCAAAATTCTAAGACCCAATCAAAAAATGGGCATCTCAGATGAATATGCCAGATGAAGAAAGATAAATAGCAAATAAATATATGGAACAATGTTCAACATCACTGGTCATTCAAGAAATGCAAATTAAAACAACATCAAGATTTCATCTCACCTGAGAAGGAATTGCTGTCACCAAGAAGCCAACCAATAACAAATGCTGGTGGGGCTGTGAGGAAAATGAAACCCTTCTCCACTATTGGTGGGACTGTAGACTGGTACAACCACTAGGGAAATCAGTGCAGACATTCCTCAGAAAACTAGAATTAGAAGTACCATTCAACCCAGACATTCTTCCTTTCTTGGGTATTTTTCCAGAAGAACTGAAAACATCATACCACAGTGATATATGTGCACCCATGTTTACAGCAGCACAATTTGTCATAGGTAAGTCTTGGAAACAATCCAAATGCCCATCAAATGAGGAATAAAGGAGATGTAGTATATTTATACAATGGACTATTACTCAGCTATATAAAAAAATAAACTCAAGACTTTTCTAGGTAAATGGATGCATCTATCAATCTTTAAGTGACTCAAATGTGAATGACACCGGAGCCACAGAGGCATACTTCTTGACTTGGGAGAGGCCCAAAAACAGACCCAGTGTGGGAAACGTTCAAATTTTAAAAAGATTTCAAGAAGAAAAGAAAATGCTTCATTCATGAAACAAGAACAGAAGGCTACCCAGAAAGAAGGAATATCAGTGATGGTCATGGGAAGGAGCCAGCAGAACAACAGAATGAAGCAGGACTTTAGGGACTAAATTCCTGACACAAAAACTAAAGTCAAAGGGAAGGGAAAGGGTTGGGGATATAGCTCAGGGGCACAGAGCCTGCCTGACAGGGGAGAGGTCCTGAATACAATTCCTACTGCCAAAAGGGGCAGGGGGCAGGATTGAGGAGCTAAGACAATTATGGGGACTAGCTAGTAGTTTCTGAATAAGATGACAGACAAACCGTAGAAAGACAGACATCTAGAAAGCTATCACAATGAAACATCAGCATCCCAAGCCCAGTTGCAATCCAGTAATCTGCACACCTCAAAAATGGGTCCAAGGAGGACACACCATGGACAAGAACCAGGGCATAAGGGACAAGGGAAGGGCACAGGGCAGGAGAGGGGATCTAGACTCCCTGCAGCAACACTAGAAGTTTGGATGAGGAGCCAGGCTCTCACAATGTGCTGGGAACATATTCCCAGTGACCTTCCAACCAGAAGTGGGGTAAGTCAGACTCGTGTGTGGTCTCAAGGCTTAGCATATCCACTCTACAAGGGCACTGTCCCAAGATAGGGGGTGAATTAAGAGGGTGACCAGGCCTCCCACAGGGAAATAAAGGCTAGCTTACCACAGGTGGGAAAGATGGATGGGAACTCACAGAGAAGAAAATAGCCTCAAAAGAGTTTGGTTTAAAGTGAAGTAGCCCCCGCAAAACCCAGCCCAAGCCCAGGCCCAGCAAGTGTGGGAGAGCTTCCGGCTCCCTTGCACCCCCTGTACCTCTCTGGATCAATCCCAGGCACATCACATGAGTCAGACCCCTGCTGCACTCTCGGGACCCCTTCACTCCTCTGGAGCTTCCCCAAGCCCACCAAGTGAGTGAGAACTTCTGCCGTACTCTCGGGACCACCCAGACCCAGCCCAAGGTCAGGCCCGATGAGTGTGTGGGAGAGCTTCTGCACTCCCCTGCACCCCCAGACCCCTGCAGACCCAGCCCAAGCCTGGCATACAGGCCTGGGGTGAAACTCTGCAGCTGAAGTTCCTGCAGAGAGACTAGAGGCCAGAACCACACAACTAATCCAGGAGCAGAACATCTTGCCAGAGGGGCACAACAGGTTCACTTCTAAGGGTTGAGGTAGAAAGGAGCTGAGCACAACAATTAGACCCAGCCAGGCAAAACTGGATGAACTCAAACTTAATAGATCTGCACCTGAATTTCAGTAGGTGCTAAAGTTATAACTGCACCAAAGCTTTACATCTAAGGTCAGAGGACAATGCTATACAAAATGACAAAGAGAAGGAGCAAAATGCAACCTCAGGCCCTGAGCCAACCCAGAACACATGCAGAGGACACTAGTACAGAAGAAATTGGGAAGCACACAGCTGAAATGTCTGAATTAATAGTGCCTGAAGAAAAGAAACAACTGCAGAAAGGAATAGAGGAACTCAGATCAGAAATAACCTCTGAAATGAAAAAAGAAATCTATGAATTAATAATGACTGAAGTAAAGAATCAAATGCAGAAACATATAGAGGAAATCAGATCAGAAATAATTGCTGAAGTAAAAGAATTAATAACCGCTTCTCAAGAAGACACTGATTAAAAAAATAGAGGAGTTTAGGAAAAAGACAAATTCCTTGAGTGAGCAATACAGGAAAGAAATAGATCACATGAAGCAAAGTCAAAAATATATAGAGGAACTTAAAATCTCAATCACAAGCTTGCAAAACCATTTGAGTGAAAGTGAAGACAGAGTTTCAGATCTTGCAGATGCTGGTGCAGCTAGGGAAAAGGTAAGAAAATGTGGAGGACCACCTGAGCAGCTCTCCTTGAAAGAACAGCAACAGTGTCCATTTTGACTGAGCCTGACCCTATTTCCTCATATTGTTCTGTACAGAGCTGGCTAGGACTTCTGTTTATCCTTCAATTGGCCTTAAGCAATGTATATTGGTCTAGCTGAG
>NW_004524586.1:9490742-9494640 GCF_000260255.1 Octodon degus | reverse complement strand
TTAGATACTATATAATGCAGATTACTCTCTCTGCATATCCTCTCTGCATATCACAGAGGTAAATTTAGGCGACCCACCTAGCTCAGCTCACAATGATCCTCTGCATCACACAACTCTCAGTCAATCTTCCTCAAGCCACCTCCCTACAGAATAAAAACCGGCTGAGGCCCTGGGTCACTCTCTTGGTTCTGGAAAGCCATCTTCATGGCTGGACTTAGAGCTGCTTGACTCCCCAATGATTGAAAATATAACTTAGTGTCTTTATTTTCACTGTGGGTTGCATTGTAAATGGTAGAATGGAATCAACTTGATGGGATTCCAATAACGTAACTTTGGGATTACAAACACTGGCTTCTTGGACCAAAACGAGGACCTGGAAGTGTCTCCTACAAGAAAAGATCTCTTAAAAACAACTAGGATTCAAGAAAAAAAATAATTCATCACCTACAAGATGATGCAAAAATGAACAACATGAGACTAATAGGCATCAATGAGAAAGAAGGAGTCAATATAAATGATATAAAAAGAATATGGGCAGAAATAACAGCAGAAAAATTCCCAAATATAAGGAAACAATTTGACATTCAGGTGAACGAAGCATGCACAACTCCAAATAACTTCAACCCAATTAAAAACACACCAATACGTATAATAGTCAAGATCCCAAAAACTCAGCACAAGAGCAATATACTGAAAGCCACTAGAGAAAAGAAATAGATCACATTTAAAGGAAAACCTACCAGAATAACAGCAGACTTCTCTTCACAAACCATGAAGGCAAGAAGAGCATGGAGCAGAGTACTTCAAGTCCTCTATGAAAACAAATTCCAGCCCAGACTACTATACCCTGCAAAACTCTCTTTCAAGTTTGATGGAGAAGTGAAATACTTTCATGACAAAGAACAACTAAAGGCTTTCATGATGACAAAGCTGAGGCTACACAGATACTAAAAGATGTTCTAGAAAGGGACCAAAATGATCAGAACTCCACGAATGAGGATAGAAGGAACCGACTAAATATTGCAAACAATTAAACAGAGGAGTAAAAGGAGTAAACAACAGCAGGTAAATAACATGTCAATCGTAAGTCAATACATCTCAATTATAATGATCAATGTAAATGGACTCAATTCTCCAATTAAAAAAAAAAAGACTGGCACAATGGATTAGGAAACAAAATCCAACAATATGCTGTATACAAGAAACACAACTCATAAAGAAATTCATGGGCTGAAAGTCAAAGGATGGAAAACAATACTACATGCCCCAGCACCTCAGAAAAAAGCAGGAGTAGCAATCCTGTTCTCAGAGAGTCTCAACTTCAAACCAAGAATGATCAAATGAAATAAAGGTCACTACATACTGGTTAGGGGAAAAATTCAAGAGGAAGAGGTAACACTCATAAAACTGTATGCACCAAACATGTGAACAACCAACTATATAAGACAAATCTTAATTGACATGAAAAATCTAATATCCAATACCACAATCTTAACAGGAGACCTTAACACCCCCTTATCACCAAAAGATAGGTCAAGCAGACAAAATATTAGCAAACAAGTAGCCGAACTGAACAAGAGCTTGGAACAAATAGACTTAGTGGACATATACGAAGTGTTCCACCCAAATACAGCTGAATAAACATTTTTCTCAGCTGCACATGGGTCATTTTCTAAAATAGACTACATATTGGTCCATAGGTCGTGCTTAAGTATATACAAGAATACAAAAGTTATCCCATGCATATTATCTGACCACTGTGCGATGAAACTGGAAATAAACAGCCAAAAAAAAACCCAGAAAAACCCCCTAAATACATGGAAATTGAACAGCACCCTACTTAACAACCAATGGGTCACAGATAAAATTAAAGAAATTCAATAATATCTACAATAATAAGAAATTCAATAATATCTACAAGTCAATGAAAATTCAAGCACAACTTATCAGAATTTATGGGATGCGGTGAAAGCAGTTCTCAGAGGGAAATTTATAGCTGTGAACTCACACATTAGGAAAACAGAATGGGAACAAATCAACACCCTAGTGTCCTACATACTGATTAGGGGAAAAATTCAAGAGGAAGTGGTATTGGATATTATATTCAAACATCTAGAAAAGGAAGAGCAAACCAAAGCCAGAGCCCAAAGATGGGAAGAAATCATAAAGATTAGAGCAGAAATTAATTCAATTGAGATGAAGAAAACAGTTCAAAGAATTAACAAATCAAAAAGCTAGTTCTTTGAAAGATTAAATAAAATCGATAAGCCCCTAGCTAACCTCATCAAAAAGAGGAAAGAAAATTCAAATACAAGCAATAAGGAATGAAAAGGGTGGAATTATCACAAACCCAGTAGAAATTCAGAAGATTCTCAATAGCTACTTTGAGAATCTTTACTCTCACACAATAGAAGACACAGAAGAAATGGACAGATTCCTGGAAAGGTACAAATTACCAAAACTGAATCAAGAAGACATAACAACTCTCAATAACCCAGTGACAGCCAATGAAATACAAAATGTAAAAAAACAAAAACAAAAACCTACCAACAAAGAAAAGTCTAGGTCCTGATGGATTCACAGCTGTATTCTATAAGAAATTTACAGAAGATATAATCCCTATACTCCTCAAACTCTTCAATGAAATTGAAAAGGAAGCAATCCTCCCAAAAATCATTCCTGGAGGCAAGTATTATACTAACACCAAAACCAGGGACAGACACAACTAAGAAAGAGAACTACAAGCCAATCTCCCTCATGAACATAGATGTAAAAATCCTTAATAAAATCCTAGCAAATAGAATACAGCAAATCATCAAGAAGATTATACACCACGACCAAGTAGGATTCATCCAAGTGATGCAAGAATGATTCAATATACGCAAATCTATAAATGTAACACTATATGAATACAGCCAAATCTAAAACCCGACTGATCATCTCAATTGATGCAGTAAAGGCTTTTGACAAAGTCCAACACTCATTCATGTTCAAAGTCCTATAGAACATTGGAATAGATGGCCTCTACTTCAATCTGATAAAAACCATCTATGACAACCCAATGGCTAACATAATTCTAAATTGGGAAAAACTGAAATCTTTTACTCTCAGATCTGGTGCAAGACAAGGATGTCCTGTTTCACCACTCCTATTCAATATAGTTCTGGAATCATTAGCTAGAGCCATTAGACAAGAGAAAGAAATAAAAGGAATAAGAATATGTAAAGAAGTTAAAGTATTTGCAGATGACATGATACTTTACTTGGAAAACCCAAAAAACTCCACCAAGAAGGTACTAGAATTAATACACAAATTCAGTAGCATAGCAGGATACAAAGTCAATAGCATTCCTCTACACAGATAACAAACACACTGGGCAGGAGAGATACTTCAGTAGAATAAGTGTTTGCCTGGGAAGCGCAGAGTCCAGAGTTCAATCTCCAGTACTGCTAAAACAAACAAACACACTGAGAGGGAAATTAGAGAAACAATATGTTTTACAATAGCACTGCAGAAAATGAAATACCTTGAAAGTAATCTAACTAAAGATATCAAAGATCTTTTCAAGGAAATTTTCAGTATTCTGAAAAAAAGAGATAGTAGAGGATTTGAGAAAATGGAAAGATACTCCCTGCTCCTGGATAGAAAAAACCAACATTGTGAAGGTAGCCATACTCCCAAAGATGCTGTGCAGGTTTAATGCAATCTCTGTCAAAATACCACCAACATACCTCACAGACCTAGAGAAATAATTCCTCAAATTTATTTGGAACCAGAAAAGACCTAGAATAGCAAAGGCAATCCTGACCAACAAAAACAAGGCAGGAGGCATCACAATTCCTGACTTGAAATTATACTACAAGCCTACTGTGATAAAATCAGCATAGTACTGGCAACA